>NW_028270167.1:39164808-39778736 GCF_037043375.1 Chiloscyllium plagiosum | reverse complement strand
TACCTCAGCTGTATCATTCCATTTTATTGACTCAGTGTCAAATTTCATCTGAATATGTTTCTGAGAAGTGTATTACAACATGAAAGAAGCTACATAAGTGTGTCAGTGTTGTTGAACTTTTCTCATTCCTGATGAAAAGTCACAGACCTGAAATGTTAACTGTGTTTCTCTCCGGAGATGTGGCCTGACCTGCCGAATACCTCCAGCACTTTCTGTTTTCTTATTTCAGATTTCCAGTTCCCCTGCAGAATGTTGTCTTTGTGATGGCGCTAATGAGGACCACTGAACAGAATGAATAGATTTAGAGGGTGTTTTGAGACCAGCAAAATGACAGTCATCATCCGAGGGTGCAAAATAAAAGGAAGAAGTGAGAAAGATTAAAAGAAAGATGAAAGAAGACAGCAACAGAACTGTCAGGAAAAGTGAGTATCAAAAAGAGCAGAGATGAATAACAGAATTGACATGGGATTTGCTGAATTATAAAAGGAAGGAAGTATGGTTTATCAGGAACTTCACTTGAGGTCACAGCAGGTCTGCTGAATGGAACCAGTAATAAATTCCTGGACATCAAGCTAACATTCAACTTTTGTTAGTCACTTTCCAAGGATCACCTTTTCACAGATCCAACAGAACAAGCCTTGAGAGAGAGAAAATGTCCAGTAGCTGATCCAGTCAAACTAGAAACCAGGTCAAGGTTCAATCTGATAGTGCCTCAGTTTTAAAATTTGCATCCTTTCCTGCATGGGCTCCCCTATCTGGATTTCTGAAATCTACTCCAGTCCAAGATCTTTGTACATCTCCAATTGTTGCCTCTTCAACACTTCTAATTTCCATCACTCCACTGTTGGTGGCTAGGTCTCAACAGTTAACATCCTAATCCCTGGAATTCCCTCCTAAACATTTCCATCATTCTATCTCTCTTTCGTCCAATTGGACGCTCATTAATGCCTACACCTTGGACAAAGCCTCACTCAATAACCCGTTGTGTGGGTTGGAGTCATTACTTTTTATAATGCTCTAAGAACATTGTACTTTACTAGAGGTGCGAAACAAATGTAGCTGTTATAAAGGATGGAAAGAGATGTGGACAGTCCAGGAAGAGTGGCAAGAATTTGGAGGACAGGGCACTGATATAAATGCTAGAGATTCTCATTATCCTTTGATGAGATTTGTTCATTGCTGATAAGTTGACATTTATAGCCCCTTCCTAATTGCCATACAGATAATAGGGAACCTTCACGAACTACTGTTTGATAAAAGGGTTCCAATAATATTTATGAGAGAAGGTATTTTGGAATAATGAGCCAGAAACATGAAGAATCAGTGATATACGAGGACGAGGGTAGGTTCGATCAAGGACAGTAGTGGGAGACTGTGTATTGAGTCGGAAGAGATAGGAGAGGTCTTGAATGAGTACTTTTCTTCAGTATTTATGAATGAGAGGGACTGTATTGTTGAAAAGGAGAGTGTGAAACGGACTGGTAAGCTAGAGGAGATACTTGTTAGGAAGTAAGATGTGTTGGACATTTTGAACAACTTGAGGATAGACAAGTCCCCCGGGCCTGATGGGATATATCCTAGGATTATGTGGGAAGCAAGAGAGGAAATTGCAGTACCGTTGGCAATGATCTTTTCGTCTTCACTGTCAACGTGGGTGGTACCAGGGGACTGGAGAGTGGCGAATGTTGTGCCCCTGTTCAAAAAAGGGAATAGGGATAACCCCGGGAATTACAGGCCAGTTAGTCTTACTTCGGTGGTAGGCAAAGTAATGGAAAGGGTACTGAGGGATAGGATTTATGAGTATCTGGAAAGACACTGCTTGATTAAGGACAGCCAGCACGGATTTGTGAAGGGTAGGTCTTGCCTTACAAGTCTTATTGAATTCTTTGAGGAGGTGACCAAGAATGTGGATGAGGGTAGAGCAGTGGATGTAGTATACATGGATTTTAGTAAGGCATTTGATAAGGTTCCCCATGGTAGGCTTATGCGGAAAATCAGGAGGCATGGGATAGAGGGAAGTTTGGCCAATTGGATAGAAAACTGGCTAACCGGTCGAAGTCAGAGAGTGGTGGTAGATGGCAAATATTCAGCCTGGAGCCCAGTTACAAGTGGAGTTCCGCAGGAATCAGTTCTGGGTCCTCTGCTGTTTGTAATTTTTATTAATGACTTGGATGAGGGAGTCGAAGGGTGGGTCAGTAAATTTGCAGATGATACGAAGATTGGTGGAGTTGTGGATAGTGAGGAGGGCTGTTGTCGGCTGCAAAGAGACTTAGATATGATGCAGAGCTGGGCTGAGGAGTGGCAGATGGAGTTCAACCCTGCCAAGTGTGAGGTTGTCCATTTTGGAAAGACAAATAAGAATGCGGAATACAGGGTTAACGGTAGTGTTCTTAGTGAGGTGGAGGAACAGAGGGATCTTGGGGTCTATGTTCATAGATCTTTGAAAGTTGCCACTCAGGTGGATAGAGCTTGTAAGAAGGCCTATGGTGTATTAGCGCTTATTAGCGGAGGGATTGAATTCAAGAGTCGTGAATTGATGATGCAACTGTTGCAACAGGACTTTGGTTAGGCCACATTTGGAGTACTGTGTGCAGTTCTGGTCGCCTCACTTTAGGAAAGATGTGGAAGCTTTGGAGAGGGTGCAGAGAAAATTTACCAGGATGTTGCCTGGAATGGAGAATAGGTCGTACGAGGATAGGTTGAGAGTGCTTGGCCTTTTCTCATTAGAACGGCGAAGGATGAGGGATGACTTGACAGAGGTTTATAAGATGATCAGGGGAATAGATACAGTAGACAGTCAGAAACTTTTTCCCCGGGTGCAACAGAGTGTTACAAGGGGACATAAATTTCAAGTGAAGGGTGGAAGGTATAGGGGAGATGTCAGGGGTGGGTTCTTTACCCAGAGAGTGGTGGGGGCATGGAATGCGCTGCCTGTGGGAGTGGTAGAGTCAGAATCTTTGGTGACCTTTAAGCGGCAATTGGATAGGTATATGGATGGGTGCTTAAGCTAGGACAAATGTTCGGCACAACATCGTGGACCGAAGGGCCTGTTCTGTGCTGTATTGTTCTATGTTCTATGTTCTATGTTCTACCACCAAGTCAGGATGATATGGAACTTGGACTTGGTAGTGTTTCCAAACAGCTGCTGTCTTTGTCATTCACAGTGGTGGAGATGGCAGGTTTGGGAAATGCTGTTGAAGGATGGCATGGTGGCTCAGTGGTTAGAACCTGGAACCTAGTTTCAATTCCATCCTCAGAAAGTCTTTGTGGAGTCTGCACATTTAGATTAGATTACTTACAGTGTGGAAACAGGCCCTTCGGCCCAACAAGTCCACACCGACCCGCCGAAGCGTAACCCACCCATACCCCTACATTTACCCCTTACCTAACACTACGGGCAATTTAGCATGGCCAATTCACCTGACCTGCACATCTTTGTGACTGTGGGAGGAAACCGGAGCACCCGGAGGAAACCCACGCAGACACGGGGAGAACGTGCAAACTCCACACAGTCAGTCGCCTGAGGCGGGAAATGAACCCGGGTCTCTGACGCTGCGAGGCAGCAGTGCTAACCACTGTACCACCGTGCCGCCCACGGTGTTCTTCCCCGTGTCAGCATGGGTTTCTTCCAGGTGCTATAGTTTCTTCCCAAAGTCACAATATCAGGGTGGATTGGCCATGCTAAATTGCCCATACTTTCCAGGGATGTGTAGGCTAGGTGGATTAGCCATGGGAAATGCACGGTTACAGGTATAGAGTGAGGGGTGGGTCTAGATCAGATGCTCTTTGGAAGGTTGGTGTGAAATAGCCTGATTCCACACTGTATGGATTCTATTATTCTAAGGAAGGGCAATGTATTATTGAAGTGTGTCTTGTGGATTACACACACTGCAGGCAAATGATTGGAGTCCAGTGGAAAGTGTGCCAATGAAGCAGAGGCCATTACCCTGATGGGTAATTGAACTCTTTCAGACTTAATGCAGTTGAGACAAGCCAGGAATGTCCTGACCCACTGCTGATTTTAGAACATAGAACATAGAACTATACAGCACAGTACAGACCCGTTGGCCCTCAATGTTGTGCCTGCCTTTTATCTTACTCTAAGATCAGACTAACCTACATACCCTTATTGTACCATCTTCCATGTGCCCAGCCAAGAGTTGCTTAAATGTCCCTAATGCATCTGACTCTACTACCACTGCCGGCAGTGCATTCCACACACCCACCACTCTCTGTGTAAGGAACCTACCTCTGACATCTTTCCTAAACCTTCTTCCAATTACCTTAAAATTATGCCCCCTAGTGATAGACATTTCCGCCATGGGAATATGTCTTTGGTTATCCACTCTATCTATGCCTCTCAGCATCTTGTACACCTCTATCAAGTCACTTATCATTCTTTTTCACTCCCATGAAAAGAACTCTAGTTCCCTCAACATTTCTTCATAAGAAATGCCCCCTCTGGTCCAGGCAGCATCCTGGTAAATCTCCTCTGCACCCTTTCTAAAGCTTCCACATCTTTTCTATAATTAGGTGACCATAACTGAACACAATATTCCAAGTGTGGTCTAACCAGGGCTTTATAGATCTGCAGCATAACCTCACAGCTCTTAAATTCAATTCCCCTGCTAATGAAAGCCAACACACCATATGCCTTCTTAATAACCCTATTAACCTCCGTGGCAACATTGAGGGATCTATGGACGTGGACCCCAAGATTCTTCTGTTCTTCCAAACTGCCAAGAATTCTGCCTTTCATGCTGTATTCTGTATTCAAATTTGATCTTCCAAAGTGAATCACTTCACACCTTTCCAGGTTGAACTCCATCTGCCACTTATCAGCCCAGTTCTGCATCCTGTCAATGTCCCATTGCAACCTACAACAGCCCTTCACATTATCCACCACTCCACCAATCTTTGTATCATTGGCAAACTTACTAAACCACCCTTCTACTTCCTCATCCAAGTCACTTATAGAAATCACAAAGATCAGAGGTCACAGAACTCATCCCTGCAGAACACCACTGGTCACCAAGCTCCAGGCTGAATACTTTCCATCTACCAGCACCTTCTACGGCCAGCCAGGTTCCCATGTATCCCATGCCTCTTTACTTTCTAAATGAGTCTAGCATGGAGAACCTTATCAAATGTCTTGCTAAAATCCAAGGACACCACATCCATTGTTCTACCTTCATGAATGTGTTTTGTTACACCCTGAGAGAATTAAATACAGAAGCAATGGTTGAGTCACAGTGTAGTGACTACAAGTGTCAATCATGGAATTGTTGAATCCAGTTGTGAGGTATGGGATTATTAGGAAAGAAAGAGACAAAAACTAAAACCATTTTGTACCTATATCTACACTGTCCTGTATCTATACTATTCTAAGCTGGTGAGATATCTATCCTGACCTGTATCCACGCAGTCATGTGTCTAAGCACAAATCTGTATCTGATTAGGTATCCTTACTAACCTGTGTCATGTTCTATCTGCCCAATATCCACAGTTTCTGGGATGTGTACTATATCTACACATGCTGTCTGTACACTATTCTTTAACTGTGCCTTGTCTCTACTACTTTACATGTCTTCTATGTATACACCATTATCTCCTTGTACTTTCTAAAAAAATCATTCATGTGATAGCTTGTCAGCGTTTATGGCTCATCTTTAATTACCCATAAGAGTCAACCATGTTGCCGTGGGTCACTTATCGGCTCTTCTAGGTAAAGGTGGCAGTTTTCCTTCCCTAAATGACATTCGTGAACCAGATGGGGTTTTCCCCAATAATCAACAATCCTTTCATAACCATCAATATACTATAAATTGCAGATTTTCATGGAATTCAAATTGATTTTCTTTGAATCTGCCATAGATGGATTCAAAAATGGATCCCCAGATCATTACTTGGGTCTTTGGATTAACAGTCCAGTGATAATAGCCCTAACCTATCCCCTCCCCAGCTACAATGACACAGTCCTGCATCTTTGCCATATTTCTGTGTTCCGTATCTGTGCACTGCCTATCCTGTTCTGTGTCATTATGGGGTCTACATTATAATGAATCCATCCTGTATCTGCACTATCCTGCTGTATTTTTGCTGTCCTCTAACTGTGCTGACGTTCAGGTTACAACATCGGAGAGTTGGTCATTATTCTAAAATGGACACATGTCTAAGTTAACACAATTCTGTCACTAACACACGTTTACAGTTGGGAAAATACATTCTCTTATATTTACTGATGCACTAAAAATCACTGGGTCTGTCTGGAGCACCTAACGGAAATGCTGTTCCCATTATGTTTAAAGCCTTTGATAGAATTCATAACTGTATCTCTCAAAAGAAGAAAAAAGGAATCCTGTCTGATTTAATAGGAATTTGCAAGGTCTGTGATATGTGCCAGATTGTTGGCAGGCACTCATGTCTGACATTGTGAGATTGGTTCCACACATTCACCTCTGAATGGGAAGCTAAGCGTGGAGTTTATCAAACTCCACATTAGATCGCTGTTCAAACGTTGGTGCTGCTTCAAAGTCGAGAGGAAGCAGCTTCTAATAAGGTGCATCCTCCGCTGACCACATTGAAAGCTGAGCTCCCACGCAGGCTTCCTCTGGGCAGCACTCTGGCACATCTGGTTTAGATCCTACCTGCATGGAAAGTGAGAGATAAAAATAGACCTTCCCACGACTTGACAGACAATGCATAAAATATACCAGGCCAGATCAAAGAGGCTACACAGGGCAGCAGCACAGAAGCAGGCCTTGTCTTAAGTGCTTCCATGCCTGAGTGTTAGTATTTATATCACACTGTCTTTGAACTACTGTGATGTGCTCATACATTTATTGATAGAATTAGGATTTAACTATGCTGTGAAATCTGTTTCCTTTGAGTTAGCTGAAAATTGGCACTGAGATGCTATAAATGGGCCCAGTTGGGAGACATTTGATTAATATATTTTCTGAAAGATTGGGGAGAAACCCTTCCCCATAAATCACTTCTTATGTGTAGATTAAACCCTGCAATCATTTCCTTCTTTTTTTCAGCGTCTGGACAATGAACTCCGTCTGAATCATTCAGTCCCCAAATTCCACAGTCAAACGCGTGGCAGTTGTGAGACAGTGAGAGAAAGCATCAGCATCAAACCCACCAGCTGGGTATTCATAATCTTGGATGTTCCCCATTCTTGATCTTCCCGATTTGCTGTCATTTTGATGACTACGCTTCAAAAGTGAATATGAGGAAAGCACAGATTCTCTTGAGAAACCCTAGTCCTGTAGACCATCAGAGGAAAGAAGGCTGCTCTCAGTCATTAGCAGCTTCATATCTGAGTCAGAGGTCAGCATTTCCCATTCCACCTCATGGACTCGAGCACTGCAGCACTGAGGCAATGCTGCACTGTCAGAGCTATCAGCCACGGTTCAGTTTCTTTACTCAGGTGGCTGTAAAATAATTCTTTTTAAATTCATTGATGAGATGAGGGCATCACTGGCTCAGCCAGCATTTACTGCCCATCCCAAAATTGCCCAGAGGGCAGTTTTATGAGACATCACATTGCTGCAAGTCAGGAGTCACATGTAGGCCAGACCAGTTTCCTTCTCTAAAGGACATTAGTGAATAAGATGGGTTTTTCCAACAATTGGTTCATGGTCATCATTAGACTCTTAACTCCAAATTAGTTTTTGAATTTAAATTCCACCATTTGCGATGGCAAGATTCAAATCTGGATCCCCAGGACATGGCCAGGTCTCTGGATTAATAGCCCAGTGATAGTACCATTAAGCCATTGTCTCCACAGATTCTGTGCTCCTTCATAGAAGAACAGCTGAGCTTTCCAGGTGTTCCGACCAACATTTACCCAGCACATAAAACAGATGGCCTGCTAATTTATCTCATTGCTGGCTGTGGGAGCTTGCTGTGCACAAATTGGATCCTGCATTTCTTACATTACAACAGTGACTACACTTCAGAAAAGTACATCATTGGCTGTAAAATATTTTGTAATGTTAGAAGTCATCAAAGGTACAGTAAAAAGGTAACTCTTTCTTTCTTCATATTCATTTTGAGAAGTTGGTCACAGCATTGCCTAACGCTAATAGCATTTGTAACAGTAAAATGAGATGA
Organism: Chiloscyllium plagiosum; assembly: GCF_037043375.1. NCBI lineage: Eukaryota > Metazoa > Chordata > Chondrichthyes > Orectolobiformes > Hemiscylliidae > Chiloscyllium > Chiloscyllium plagiosum. The sequence continues at coordinate 39,770,615 of NW_028270167.1, read as the reverse complement.
AACTCAACGAAAACAAAGTTATGAATTATGCAGCAAGTTATTTATTTATTCGGTTAGCAATTATTATGGAATTTTTACTTGTCATATCTCACACTGAAAGAATGACGGTGTGCCTAGTGACATGTAGTGTAAGAAACTTAACCTTTCTATTCCAGGGTGAAGAAACTTGCTTTATTATGAAGGCAATCACATTTCCAAGACACCACAGACTGGCCACAATCAATGAATTGTGTTTGAATTGCACTATTATGTTATCAAATATTCAAACTGAAACAATATGTGGCATCAGTGATAAGCATCACTGACTGTGTCCTGACATTGTGAGATTGGTGTCACACATTCACCTCTCTGAATTGGGAGATGAGCATGGAGTTTATCAAACTCTTCATTAGATCACTGTTCAAACATTAGTGCTGCTCCAAAGTTGAGAGGGAGTTGAGAGCTTCTAATTAGGTGCATCTTCCGCTTGGGCGGCAGGGTGGCTCATTGGTTAACATTGCTGACTCAAGCGCCAGGCACCCGAGTTTGATGCCAGGACCCGAGTTTGATTCCACCCTTGGCTGACTGTCTGTTTGCATGTTCTCCCAGTGTCTGCGTGGGTTTCCTCTGGTGCTCTGGTTTCCTCCCACAGTCCAAAGATGTGCAGGTTAGGGGGATTGGCCATATTAAATTGTCCATTGTGCCCAGTGATGTGTTAAGTTAGATGGATTTAGTCAAATGAATTGCAGGATTACAGGGCATAAGGTTAGTGGGGGATGGGTCTGGGTGTAGACTCATTGTGCCGAATGGCCTGCTTCTATACGGTAGGAATTCGATGATTTCTGTTGTGAGATTATCTTCAATATTGGGAGATGGATTAGTCTCATTCTGTAATTGTGACAATGGCAATCTATTTCTCCAGATCCTCATGGACCTGTCTGCAAAGCCTGAGTCCATGACCCTTTGTTCTGGAGCTCCTCAGTCATGAAAAACAACATGCCTGTATTCAATCTCTCCTAGTCAGAATGCAATCTGTTTCAATGAGATCCCCTCTCAAGTGAATATAGCATGTGATATGGCTGACGACATCATTTCCCCTTTAACACCTCTCTATCCTCATCTACCTGGATGGGATAGCACTTACTTTGTACTATTGCTGCAGGAGAATCAAGTGCAGTGATTTAGTGTAGAGAGATTTAATGTTATACAGTCCGACAGCACAGAGAGAGAGGCCCTTCTTCACAAACTGGACCATGCCGACCAAAACGTCCATTCACACTATCCTCATTTCCCTGCACTTGGCCCAAATCCTTCTAAATCTTTCCTATTCATGTATTTGTCCAAATGCCTTTTAAATGTTGTTAATGTACCCGCCTCAACCACTTCCACTGGCAGCTCATTCCATATGCTATTTTGCCCCTCAGGTTCCCTTTTATTTTTTCCCCACTAATCTTAAACTGATGCCCTCTAGTCCTTGATTCATCAACCTTGGGAAAAAGATTGAATGCATTCACCCTATCGATGCCTCTCATGATCTTATACACCTCTATAAGGTCCCCCCTCAGTCTCCTATGCCCTAAAGAAAAAGTTCTACTTATCCAACCTCTCCCTATAATTTGAGTCCTGGCAGCATCCTTTATAAATTTCTTTTGCACTCTTTCCAGTTTAATAACATCCTTCCTATTGCAAAGTGACCAAAACTGAACACAAAACTCTAAGTGTGGCCTCACCAATGTCCCATACAACAGCAAGATAACTTCCCAATTTCTATACTCAGTTCCCAGACTGATGAAAGCCAGTATGCCAAAAACCTTCCTCACTGACCTGTCTATCTGTCACTCCACTTTCAGAGAACCATGCTCCTGAACTCCAAGGGACTCCCATCATTCCCACAGGTATCATGAGGTCCTGTAAGGATATAACCCTAACTCCCCTCCCTCATTTCTCATCTACAAACTGCCCCTCAGCATCATCTTAAGAAGACTCAAGTTAGACTTGAAATGTTGACTTTGTTTTTCTCTCTCCTCAGATATTGCCAGACTTGTTGAGTTTCTCTAACACCTTGTTTTTATTTCAGATCTCCAGTATTTTGCTTTTATCATCAGAAAAAATAAGATATTGAGATTTATCCCAGTGTACAAAGAATATATAAGTTGTGAACAGTTTGATTCAGCCTTACAGAGTTATATGGTTTGGGTTTGTATTCATTGGAGTTGAGAAGAAGGAAAGGGAATCTGACTGAATTGTAGAATTCCAGCAGGAATGGACTGACTGGATGCACGGATAATGTTCTTCATGGCTGACAGTCTAGAGCAAAGGTTATTGGCTCAGGATCTGCTACAGACCATTTCAGACTGAGATGAAAACATTCTTCAGTCAGAAGGTAATGATCCTATGCAATCCTCTACCACAGCTTTCTGTGGAAGCACCAAATATACTTAAGAAAGAAATAGGTAGATTTCTAGACACTAAAGGCTTGACAGGGACACAACCTCTGTATGGCATGAAAGAGGAGATTAAGGATCAGCCACAAACATAGAACATAGAACATAGAACATAGAAAAATACAGCGCAGTACAGGCCCTTTGGCCCTCGATGTTGATCCGATCCAAGCCCACCTAACCTACACTAGCCCACTATCCTCCATATGCCTATCCAATGCCCATTTAAATGCCCATAAAGAGGGAGAGTCCACCACTGCTACTGGCAGGGCATTCCATGAACTCATGACTCGCTGAGTAAAGAATCTACCCCTAACATCTGTCCTATACCTACCACCCCTTAATTTAAAGCTATGCCCCCTCGTAATAGCTGACTCCATACGTGGAAAAAGGTTCTCATGGTCAACTCTATCTAAACCCCTAATCATCATGTACACCTCTATCAAGTCACCCCTAAACCTTCTTTTCTCCAATGAAAACAGCCCCAAGTGCCTCAGCCTTTCCTCATACGATCTTCCTACCATACCAGGCAACATCCTGGTAAACCTCCTCTGCACCCGTTCCAGTGCCTCCACATCCATCCTATAGTATGGCGACCAAAACTGCACACAATACTCCAGATGCGGCCGCACCAGAGTCTTATACAACTGCAACATGATCTCAGGACTCCGGAACTCAATTCCTCTACCAATAAAAGCCAGTACGCCATATGCCTTCTTCACCGCACTATTTACCTGGGTGGCAACTTTCAAAGATCTGTGTACATGGACACCAAGATCCCTCTGCTCATCCACACTACCAAGTATCCGACCATTAGCCCAGTACCCCGTCTTTTTGTTACTCTTACCAAAGTGAATCACCTCACACTTACCTACATTGAACTCCATTTGCCACCTTTCTGCCCAGCACTGCAACTTATCTATATCCCGCTGTAACCTGACACATCCTTCCTCACTGTCAACTCCACCGACTTTCGTATCATCCGCAAACTTGCTCACCCAACCTTCTAGCCCCTCCTCCAGGTCATTTATAAAAATGACAAACAGCAATGGTCCCAAAACAGATCCTTGCGGAACACCGCTAGTAACTGCACTCCAAGATGAACCTTTACCATCAACTACTACCCTCTGTCTTCTTCCAGCCAGCCAATTCCTAATCCAAACCTCCAACTCACCCTCAATGCCATACCTCCATATTTTTTGCAGTAGCCTACCATGGGGAACCTTATCAAACACCTTACTAAAATCCATATACACCACATCTACCGCTTTACCCTCATCTACCTCCTTAGTCACCTTCTCAAAGAATTCAATAAGGTTTGTGAAGACGACCTGCCTTTCACAAAACCATGCTTACTATCCTTGATCACATTATTCCTATCCAGATGTTCATAAATCCTATCCCTTACAATTCTCTCAAAGACTTTGCCCACAACAGAAGTGAGACTCACCGGCCTATAGTTACTAGGGTTATCCCTACTCCCCTTCTTGAACAAGGGAACCACATTTGCTATCCTCCAGTCTACTGGCACTATTCCTGTAGACAACGAGGACATAAAAATCAAGGCCAATGGCTCTGCAATCTCCTCCCTTGCTTCCCAAAGAATCCTAGGATAAATGCCATCAGGCCCAGGGGACTTATCTATTTTCACCCTTTCCAGAATTTCCAACACCTCTTCCCTACATACCTCAAAGCCGTCCATTCTAATTAATTGTGACTCAATATTCACATCGGCAACAATGTCCTGTTCCTGAGTGAATACTGACGAAAAGTATTCACTCAGTGTCTCCCCAATCTCTTCAGCCTCCACACGCAACTTCCCACTACTATCCTTGACTGGACCTATGCCTACCCTAATCATTCTTTTATTCCTGACATACCTATAGAAAGCCTTAGGGTTTTCCCTAATCCTACCAACTAAGGACTTTTCATGTCCCCTCCTTGCTGCTCTTAGCTCTCTCTTCAGATCCTTCCTGGCTACCTTCTAACTCTCAATCGCCCCAATTGAACCTTCACGCCTCATCTTTACATAGGCCGCCCTCTTCCATTTAACAAGGGATTCCTTATTAAACCATGGCTCCATCACACGACCCTTTCCTCCCTGCCTGACAGGACACTCAGTAGTTGCTCCTTGAACAAGCTCCACATATCAATTGTGCCCATGCCTTGAAGCCTACTTTTCCAAGCCACGCATCCTAGGTCGTGCCTCACCACATCATAATTTCCCTGCCCCCAGCTATAACTCTTGCCCTGCAGTGCACACTTATCCCTCTCCATCACTAGAGTAAAAGTCACCGAATTGTGTTCACTGTCCCCAAAGTGCTCACCTACCTCCAATTCTAACACCTGGCCTGGTCCGTTACCCAGAACCAAATCCTGTATGGCCTCACCTCTTGTTGGCCTGTCTACATATTGTGTCAGGAAACCCTCCTGCACACATTGGACAAACACCGACCCATCTAACGAACTCGAGCTATAGCTTTCCCAGTCAATATCTGGAAAGTTAAAGTCCCCCATAACAACCAACCTATTACTTTCACTCTTCTCCTGAATCATCCTGGCAATCCTTTCTTCTACATCTCTAGGACTATTAGGAGGCCTGTAGAAAACTCCTAACAGGGTGACCTCACCTTTCCTATTCCTAACCTCAGCCCAAACTACCTCAGATGGCGAGTCTTCATCCATCGTCCTTTCCACCGCTGTAATACTATCTTTGACAAGCAATGCCACACCTCCCCCTCTTTTACCCCCACTTCTGACCCTACTAAAACATTTAAACCCTGGAACCTGCAACAGCCAATCCTGTCCCTGTTCTACCCATGTCTCCGTAATAGCCACAACATCGAAATCCCAGGTACCAACCCACGCTGCAAGTTCACCTACCTTATTTTGTATACTTCTTGCATTGAAGTATACACACTTCAAGCCACTTTCCTGTTTACAGGCACCCTCCTTTGAGATTGATGCCATGTTCCTAACCTCCCTACACTCCAGGTCTTGCACCCTAAAGCTACAGTCTAAAGCCATGCCCCTGCAGAGTTAGTTTAAACCCCCCCCCCCCCCCCAAGAGCACTAGCAAACCTCCCCCCAAGGATACTGGTGCCCCTCAGGTGCAGGTGTAGACCATCCTGTTTATAGAGGTCCCACCTTCCCCAGAAAGAACCCCAGTATTCCAAATACCGGAATCCCTCCCTCCTGCACCATCTCTGTAGCCACGCATTTAACTGTTCTCTCTCCGTACTCCTCGACTCTCTATCACGTGGCACGGGTAACAAACCAGAGACAACAACTCTGTTTGTTCTAACTCTGAGCTTCCAACCTAGCTCCCTGAAAGCCTGCCTAACATCCTCAGCCCTCCTCCTACCTATGTCGTTGGTGCCAATATGGACCACGACTTCGGGCTGCTCCCCCTCCCCCTTAAGGACCCGGAAAACACGATCAGAGACGTCACGTATCCTTGCACCTGGGAGGCAACATACCAAAAGTGAGTCTCTCTCGCCCCCACAGAACCGCCTATTGAATTGAATTGTCAAGCAGGCTTTTGGGGCTGGATAGTCTCCTCTTATCTTGTATGTTAAGAGAACAATCTGCATCTCCACAAGTCCACTTTTCATCATTACCTCTCCAATTGTCTTGAAACAGTCAGCTTTAGGTTTGATATCTTGTACTGGATCAGCAAAACGTCCTTCCAATTAAATATTAGGAAGTCTTAAGTCTCCACGACATACTCCATTTCTTAGCAATGAACTCCATCCCACTCTCGATCACAAACGACACTTTCTGTGACCATGGATAAATCTGAGGTCACATATCTCATGCTTCCTTTTAAATCTCACCATGGCCTTGCCCCTCCCTGTCTCTGTATCATCCGTAGCACCACAACTCTGAGATATGGGTGTATTTGTAACTGTGGGGTTTTAAAAATCTCTGATTTGAATCGTTTCATCACAGGTGATTGCTCCTTCAGTTGCCTAGGCCTCCAATCTCTGGAATTCCCTCTTTTCATCTCTCTGTCTCTGTACTTCACCTCCATGTTTAAGAAAATGGGCACAAAATGAGGACCCGCACAATCACTTCAGGGCAACATCCAATCAAACTTCAAATGGGGTTACAGAACAAAATAAACTTAATAATACAAGGAAATCATCCCAAATAAAACAACAGAACCTGTCTTTCATACTATTTTCTACCTCCCAGAATCATTATTTGTAAGAAGTGCAATGCCCTGAGGTGTTGTATTAAATGAATGGTTCTACATAAATATTCATTACTGTTCTTTTCATAAATCATTTTGTAATTAGTCTTCAACACCCAAAGAAGCATTGCAAATTCAGTAAGTATAGTTCATATAATTGTTGTCTTGCATAAAACAGAAGTGATAGTTTAATCTTCATCACCCAACAGCAGAAGTCTAGGAACTGTTGAGTTTGATGAAAAAGTCCCCATCCTTTCTGGCTACACCCACTCAAAGTCTGAATGTTTCAGAGGAAGCTGTGGGGGCCTTTAACATTTCAGACCAGCTACCAAGTCTGAGAAGTAAAATATGAGCCATAAAACTGTGAATTTCCATTGTCTGACCAGTAGTCCCTGTGATCACAGCTTTGCACACCTCAGGCCTAACTCAGTAAAGCGAGAATCTACTTCATTTTAGAAAGTAACTTTTCAATGTTTCTGAAGAATTGGGCTGTCGAATTATGGACATTTCCAGGGAAGGGAGTGGGAAGTCAGGTATGGGGAGAGAAAGAAACAAAGACAGGTTAGAACATAGAACATAGAACATAGAACAATACAGCACAGAACAGGCCCTTCGGCCCACGATGTTGTGCCGAACATTTGTCCTAGCTTAAGCACCCATCCATGTACCTATCCAATTGTCGCTTAAAGGTCACCAAAGATTCTGACTCTACCACTCCCACAGGCAGCGCATTCCATGCCCCCACCACTCTCTGGGTAAAGAACCCACCCCTGACATCCCCCCTATACCTTCCATCCTTCACCTTAAATTTATGTCCCCTTGTAACACTCTGTTGCACCCGGGGAAAAAGTTTCTGACTGTCTACTGTATCTATTCCCCTGATCATCTTATAAACCTCTATCAAATCACCCCTCATCCTTCGCCGTTCCAACGAGAAAAGGCCCTACACTCTCAACCTATCCTCGTACGACCTATTCTCCATTCCAGGCAACATCCTGGTAAATCTTCTCTGCACCCTCTCCAAAGCTTCCACATCTTTCCTAAAGTGAGGCGACCAGAACTGCACACAGTACTCCAAATGTGGCCTAACCAAAGTCCTGTTGCAACAGTTGCAACATCACTTCACGACTCTTGAATTCAATCCCTCTGCTAATGAACGCTAATACACCATAGGCCTTCTTACAAGCTCTATCCACCTGAGTGGCAACTTTCAAAGATCTATGAACATAGACCCCAAGATCCCCCTGTTCCTCCACCTCACTAAGAACCCTACCATTAACCCTGTATTCCGCATTCTTATTTGTATTTCCAAAATGGACAACCTCACACTTGGCAGGGTTGAACTCCATCTGCCACTCCTCAGCCCAGCTCTGCATCATATCTAAGTCTCTTTGCAGCCAACAACAGCCCTCCTCACTATCCACAACTCCACCAATCTTCGTATCATCTGCAAATTTACTGACCCACCCTTTGACTCCCTCATCCAAGTCATTAATAAATATTACAAACAGCAGAGGACCCAGAACTGATCCCTGCGGAACTCCACTTGTAGCTGGGCTCCAGGCTGAATATTTGCCATCTACCACCACTCTCTGACTTCGACCGGTTAGCCAGTTTTCTATCCAATTGGCCAATTTCCCTCTATCCCATGCCTCCTGACTTTCCCCATAAGCCTACCTTGGGAACCTTATCAAATGCCTTACTATAATCCATGTATACTACATCCACTGCTCTACCCTCATCCACATGCTTGGTCACCTCCTCAAAGAATTCAATAAGACTTGTAAGGCAAGACCTACCCTTCACAAATCCGTGCTGGCTGTCCCTAATCAAGCAGTGGCTTTCCAGATACTCATAAATCCTATCCCTCAGTACCCTTTCCATTACTTTGCCTACCACTGAAGTAAGACTAACTGGCTTGTAATTCCCGGGGTTATCCCTATTCCCTTTTTTGAACAGGGACACAACATTCGCCACTCTCCAGTCCCCTGGTACCACCCCCGTTGACAGTGAAGACGAAAAGATCATTGCCAACGGTACTGCAATTTCCTCTCTTGCTTCCCATATAATCTTAGGATATATCCCGTCAGGCCCGGGGGACTTGTCTATCCTCAAGTTGTTCAAAATGTCCAACACATCTTCCTTCCTCACAAGTATCTCCTCTAGCTTACCAGGCCGATTCACACTCTCCTCTTCAACAATACGGTCCCTCTCATTCATAAATACTGAAGAAAAGTACTCATTCAAGACCTCTCCTATCTCTTCCGACTCAATACACAGTCTCCCATACTGTCCTTGATCGGACCTACCCTCGTTCTCGTCATTCTCATGTTTCTCACATACGCATAAAATGCCTTGGGGTTATCCTTGATCCTATCCGTCAAAGATTTTTCATGCCCTCTCTTAGCTCTCCTAATCCTTTTCTTCAGGTCCCTTCTGGCTATCCTGTATCCCTCCACTGCTCCGTCTGAACCCTGTTTCCTCAACCTGATGTAAGCCTCCTTCTTCCTCTTTACAAGACATTCAACCTCCCTCGTCAACCAAGGTTCCCTCACACGACCATTTCTTTCCTGCCTGACAGGTACATACATATCAAGGACACATCGTATCTGTTCCTTGAAAAAGTTCCACATTTCCACGACATCCTTCCCTGACAGCCTATGCTCCCAATTTATGCTCCTCAGATCCTGTCTTACACCATCGTAATTACCCTTCCCCCAGTTGTAAAACCTACCCTGTTGCACGCACCTATCTCTCTCCATAACAAAGGTGAAAGTCACAGAATTGTGGTCACCATCACCAAAATGTTCACCCACTAACAAGCCCATCACTTGTCCCGGTTCATTACCGAGTACCAAATCCAATATGGCCTCCCCTCTGGTCGGACAATCTACATACTGAGTTAGAAAAGCTTCCTGGACACACTGCGCAAACACCGCCCCATCCAATCTACTTGATCTAAAGAGCTTCCAATCAATATTTGGGAAGTTGAAATCACCCATGACTACTACCCTGTGGCTTCTGCACCTTTCCAAAATCTGTTTCCCAATCTGTTTCTCCACATCTCTGCTGCTATTGTGGGGCCTATAGTAAACACCCAACAAGGTGACTGCTCCTTTCCTATTTCTGACTTTAGCCCATACTACCTCCAAAGGCAGATCCCCCTCGAACTGCCTTTCTGCAGCCGTTATACCATTTCTAATTAGCAACTCCACCCCCTCTCCTTTTTTACCACCCTCCCGAATCTTACTGAAACATCTGTAACCAGGAACCTCCAACAACCATTCCTGTCCCTCTTCTATCCACGTTTCCGTGATGGCCACAACATCGTAGTCCAAGGTACCGATCCACGCCTTAAGTTCACCCACCTTATTTCTGATACTCCTTGCGTTGAAGTATACGCACTTGAACCCATCTCTGTGTCCGCAAGTATTCCCTGTCTGTGCTACCTTCTTCACAGTCTCCCTACATTCTTGGACATCCTGACAAACAACTAGCCTACTTGCTGGACTACAAGCCCGGATCCCATCCCCCTGCCAAATTAGTTTAAACCCCCCGAAGAGTGCTAGCAAACCTACCCCCCAGGATATTGGTGCCCTTCTGGTTCAGGTGCAACCCGTCCTGCTTGTACAGGTCCCACCTTCCCCAGAATGCAGTCCAATTGTCCAAATACCTGAAGCTCTCCCTCCTACACCATCCTTGCAGCCACGTGTTCAACTGCACTGTCTCCCTATTCCTTGCCTCACTATCACATGGCACCGGCAACAACTCTGTCTGTCCTAGCTTTTAGCTTCCAGCCTAACTCCCTGAGCTCTTGAATGACCTCCCCACCTCTCTTCCTACCTATGTCGTTGGTGCCAACGTGCACCACGACTTCTGGCTGCACACCCTCCCCCTTAAGGATTCTGAAGACACGGTCCGAGACGTCTCGGACCCTAGCACCTGGGAGGCAACAAACCATCCGAGAGTCTCACCCACGTCCACAGAACCGCCTGTCCGTCCCTCTAACTAGAGAGTCTCCTATAACTAGTGCTCTCCTCCTCTCCCCCTTTCCCTTCTGAGTGTCAGAGCCAGACCTCGCGCCACAGACCCGGTCACTGCAGCTTACCCCTGCTACCCCAACAGTATCCAAAGCGGTATACTTATTGGTTAGGGGAACTACCACAGGGGATCCCTGCACTGCCTGCTTCCTCCCCTTCCCACCTCTAACTGTTACCCAGCTACCTCTGTTCTCTGGCGTAGCTATGTCCCTGTAGCTTCTATCAATCACCCTCTCAGCCTCTCGAATAATCCTCAGTTCATCCAACTCCAGTTCCAGTTCCCTAACTCGTTCTGTGAGGAGCAGGATCTGACTGCATTTCCTGCAGATGAAGTCGGCAGGAGTATCGGTGGTCACCCCTACCTCAAACATCCTGCAGGAGGAACATTCCACTGCCTGCGCTGCCATTACTCTACACCTCGTCTCCGAAATCAAGAACACTGAGTAGCTTACCTGTGAACTTTAAAGTTAGGTTAGAGGAGGAGGATGGGAGGGAGGGAGGCCCTACTATGTAGGGCCTGGGGTCTAGGACACTCAAATATCAGTCACTTACCTTCCCGACCAGCTCTGCGCTCCAACCTCACTTCCGCCCAGCTCACGCCGCTCTCTGCTGTGAGAAGACCGTTGGCGTCGAGGTAAGTTCTTTATATATCAGTCACTTACCTTCCCGACCAGCTCTGCGCTCCAACCTCACTTCCGCCCAGCTCGCACCGCTCTCTGCTGTGAGAAGGTTCTGTTGTTTTATTTGGGATCATTTCTTGGTATTATTAAATTTATTCTGTTATAACCCCATTCGAAGTTTTGATAGAATTAAAATTAGAATTACTACAATGTGGAAACAGGCCATTCAGGCCAATGTGTCCACACCTACCCTCCGAAGAGTGACTCAACCAGATCCATTCCCCTACATTTACCCCGGACTAATGCACTTCACTTACACATCCCTGAACACTACGGGCAATTTAGCATGGCCAATTCACCTGACCTGCACATCTTTGGATTGTGGGAAGAAACCAGAGCACCCAGAGGAAACTCACGCAGACACGGGGAGAATGTGCAATCTCCATGCAGGAAGTTGCCTGAGGCTGGAATTGAACCTTGGTCCCTGGCACTGTGAGGCCATTTTGATTGGATGTTGTGCAGGTCGTCATTTTGTGCCAATGATTGTCTTACTTTCAAGGACAGCCTTTCCATTGTTGTCAGCCTTGCTTTCTATGTTTACACCCATGTTTCCAAGATGATGAGAGGCATAGATGGAGTAGATAGCCAGAGATGTTTTCCCAGGGCAGAAATGTCAGTGGCGAGAGGACATCATTTTAAGGTAATTAGAGGAAGATTTAGGGGAGATGTCAGAAGTAAGTTCTTTATACAGAGAGTGGTGGGTGCATGGAGTGAACTGGCAGCAGTGGTCGTAGATTCAGATACATTAAGGACATTTAAGCAACTCTTGGATAGGCACAGGGATGTTAGTACAATGAAGTTTATGTCGGTTAGTCTGATCTTAAAGTAGGATAAAAGGCCAGCACAACATTGAGGGCCGAATGGCCTGTATTGTGCAGTTTTGTTCTACATTCTATGTTCTCCGTAGGTTTCCAGTGTTGTTGCTAATTCCGTTTGGATTGAGATATTGTAACTGCTTTCCTCCAGTTTTTCTTGCCCACTCTTCTTGCTGGCGTGCTCCAGTTTCATAGACATGAAGGAGTTGCAAACTCAGTTGATAACTGTTGACAAGTTATTTTATCATTGGAATGTCACAGCCCAGCCTGGAGCAGTTACACCCTCAGGCCTGTACTTCTTAGCAGGAGCCACTGGATAGCGATAAAGAGCAGGAAACCTCATTCATTTCATTCCCTCTTGCCAAGGAGCTCTGTTACCAATTGTCAAACCCCTATTACCTCCATTCTCCAAATTTAGATACTCAATGTAGAGCTGGAAGTGCATGCTCAGGACTATATGACTCTGTCAACACATCAGCATATAACACTTCAACCCAAGGGCATCAATGTGGACTTCACCAGTTTCCTCATTTCCCCTCCCCCCACCTTACCGCAGTTCCAACCTTCCAGCTCAGCACTGTCCTCATGACCTGTTCCACCTGCCAATCTCCCTTCTTACCTATTCACTCCACCCTCCCCTCTGACCTATCACCTCCATCCCCACCCCCATTCACCTATTGTACTCTTTGCTACCTTCCCCCACCCTCCTCTCTGACCTATCACCTCCATCCCCACCCCCATTCACCTATTGTACTCTTTGTTACCTTCTCTCCAGCCCCACCCACCCTGGAGGCCTCCTGATGGAGGGCTTTTGCCCAAAATGCCAATTTTCCTGCTCCTCGGATGCTGCCTGATCTGTTGTGCTTTTCCAGCACCACTCTGATCTAAACTCTGATTTCCAGCATCTATAGTCCTCACTTTTGCCTAGATCAGCATATAACCTCACCGATAGTTTTAACAAAGTTCAAAAGAGATATAAATCTCTTAAGTTTTAAGTGTAAAGTTTATTGGTCCTGAAGTCATCATTTAAACTTTGTTTGACTCACAGTGAAAGGAACAATCACAAACCCATTTAGTCTTGCTGTATGTGATGGAAGACAACCTTTGACTATTTTCAAGGGATAAGTAAGTAGATTCTTGGTAAGCAAAGGGATGAATGGTCACCTGATCTGTTGGCTATCACTTTAGGCCTTTCTGATGTGTTTGATCTTTGTCTGAGATAAACAAAGTATTTCCAAATATCCTAAAATAGAGAATTGTGAATGCTAGAAATCTGAAACAAAAACAAAGTGCTGGAGAAACTCAGCAGATCCAGCAGCATCATGGAGAAAGCAGTGACCCTTCTAACTCTGTTTTCTTTCTACAGATGCTGAGTTTATCCTAAAATTTCTCTTTGCAGTTATCATTGGAAGTTTGAAGCAGCTTTATGCAGCTCATTCCACGACTATGTTTAATAAGGATGTCTTTGAGAAGATGTCATCCAAATTCGGAACAATTATTCAGGATACAGCTAATAGTCATATGGAAAAATGTGGGTTGATTTGGAAGAATCAGCATTAGTTTGTTAAGGGAAAATTGTGTCTGCCTAATTGTGTCTGGAACCATAGAAAAGTTGGAAACACATTCAGTCCATAGTGTCAGCACCAGTTCAAAAAATTAGCTGCCTATTCTAATCCAGTTAACATGGCGCAAGTGGGGACTGCAGATGCTAGAGGTTAGAGTCGAGAGTCTGGTGCTGGAAAAGCACAGCAGGTCAGACAGCATCTGAGGAGCAGGAGAATCAATGTTTTGGGCAAAAGCCCTTCAAGTGTCTTTGGAATTGCCTTCCTCAACAGGCAGTGGATGCAAACTCTTTAAACCTTTTTAAGGCAAAGTTAGATTCTTGACTCCCAAGGGAATGAAAGATTATTGGGGATAAGTGAGAATATAGAGTTGAGTTTAAAATCTGATCAGCCACGATCTTATTGAATAGTGGAGCAGACCCGAAGGGCTGAGTGGTCTACTGTTGGTCCTTGGTCAGTGTATTGTAAGTTTCCTATGGTGGAGCAGTCAATGGCTAGAGGTCTCAGACTTAAGGTGGCTGATAGAAGACATGAGGTAAAACCATTTCTCGAAGAGAATGGTTGATATCCGGAACTCTCTGCCAATTTTGACAGTTGAGCAGAAACCCATTTAACATGAACCTGCACCTTTACCTGAACCTGAAGCACTGTACCTTGTGAGGTTCCTGACAAGACGTGTCAAGTGGGTTAGGCAGCATCTGAGGAGCAGGAGAATCAATGTTTCAGGCAAAAGCCCTTCAGCCCTTCAGGTCCACTCTAAACTTCAATAAGATTGAGCCTGATCAGATTTTAACCTCAACTCTATATTCTCACTTTGCCTTAAAAAAGTTTAAAAATTTTGCATCCACTGCCTCTTGAGGAAGGCAATTCCAATGACACTCAATCTTCTGGGAGAAAAACTGTTTCCTTATCTCTGTCTTAAATAGATGTCTCCTTATTTTAAACCATAACCCCTAGTTCTAGATTCTTCCACAGGAGAAAGCATTTATTTCAACCCTCAGGATCTTGTATGTTTCAACTAAATTATCTCTGACTTTCTAAACACCAGGGGACACGGGTCTGCTCTGTCTAGTCATTCCTCATATGGCAAGCCACTCATTCCAAGTATCAGTCTCTGTTACCTTCTTGAACTGCTTCCAATGCATTTACATTCTTCCATAAGTACTGTACACAGTACTCTTGATGTGCTTTCACCAATATCCTTGTAACTGAAGCGTACTGCACTCTTGAATTCAATTTTCCTTGCAATAAAACATGGCATGCTATTAGTTTTCTGGAGTAATTTCTATATTTGCACACTAACCTTCTGCAATTCATGCACTAGAACACCCAGATCTCTCTGTATCTTGGAGCTGTGCAACTTCTCACTATTTGTACTTGATGTTTCTTTTTCACATTTTCACATTTTCCCACATTATACTGTAACTGTCAGATCTTTGCCACTCATTTAACCTGTTTATTTCCTCTTGTAGACTCCTTATGTCCTCTTCACAAATCACTTACCTACCTGTCTTAGTATTTTCAGCAAATTTAGCTACAATATCCTCAGTCCCTTCAGTGAAATCATTTGTAGATTGTAGATTACAGATTGTAAAGAATTGAGACCCAAGCACTGACCCCTGTGGCACACCGCTTGTAATATTCTGCCAGTCAGAAAGAAAAACAATTATTCCTGTTTTCTGCTTCCTGTTAGCAGCCAATCTTCTATGAATGCCAATATATTATCCCTATACTGTAAGCTTCTATTTTGCCCAATAATCTTCAATGTGGCACCTTATCAAATGCCTTCTGGAAATCAAAATAGAGCACATTCATTGGTTCCCCTTTACAGCACATGTTATTTCTTCAAAGACATCCAATAAATTAGTTAAATATGATTTCCCTCTGGCGAAGCCATGTTGGCTCTGCCTGATTACCTTGAACATATCCAAAGGTCTTATTATAACATCTTTAATCATAACTTCTAACATTTTCCCTATGACAGGTATTAAGCTAATTGGCCTGGAGTTTCCTGCTTTCTGCCTTCCCACTATGTCACCACCAGTTTTTGTTGCATTTGCTATTTTCCAATATGCTTTCCCCAAATTTGATGAGTTTTATCAAATTAAGGCAAACACATGAGCTATCTAACTAACCATTTTGTTTAAAGACCTTTAAAATGAAATGTAAGAGAGCCCAGGGAGTTGTCAACTCACAATTTCACCAATTTACTCAATACTACTTCGCAGTAATTGTAATTGTCTTGAATGACATTTTCACTTCCAAGTTCTGCTTTAGAGCTATTTCCAGAATGTCACCCATATCTTCTCGAGTGAAGACAGATGCAAAATATCTGTTTTATTTTATCTTTTGGTTGTGGTTTTATGTTTGTAACTGTTTCATTTGTCTGTCATCGCTTTATCCTCTATTACCAATTCTCCAGATGCATTTTCAATCCAACCAACTTTTACTTTGCTTCCAAAGCAATGTTTCCAGTCTATCCAATCAATTAAGTCACAGTCAGCCTACCGTGCTCCAAGGAAAATTGTCCTTGACTATCCAATCTTTTCTCACCATTACAATTTTCAAGACCAAGCAACATTTATCTGAATCGCTCCTGGACTCTTTCTATAGCAGTTATGTCCATTCTTAAGTGTGTTAACCCAAAATGTACTCAAACCTTCAGCTGTGGCTGAACCAGTGTCTTATATAGATCTAGCAATACATTCCTGCTTTCACATTCAGTATGCCTTCTTCATATCTTTTTTACCTATCTCAAAACTCTCCTATTTATTGCATGTTCCCTTATTTTGTTTGGTCTCCTCAAATGCCTGACTTCATCCACTATTTCAGATTGAATTTCATTTGCCACTTTTCCACTCACCTTATCAATCCATTGATATTAGTCTGCAGTCAACACCAACCTCTTCACTATCAACCACCTGCCCCATTTTTACCAAATTTCCTATTCATGCTTGCAACATTCAACTTTAAATCATCAATATATACCACAACCAGCAGCCTGCAGAACACCACTGGAAACCATGTTTCACTCACAAAAGCATCTATTAATCATCTCTCTTTGTTTTGTGGTAATGAGCCAATTTTGATTTCAACTCACATTCCCTTGTATCCCATGGCTTTTACTTTTCTGACTGGTCTGTACATGGAACCTCGTCAAATGTCTGATTAAAATCTATGTAGACAACATCCACTGCATTATCTTCTTTAATCCTCCTTGCTAGTTTCCCTCAAAACAAACATTTTAGTGAGACACTACCTTACATTCACAAAACCATGCTGACTATCCCTAGTTAATCAATGCCTTTCCAAACAACAGATGATCTTATTTCTCAGCATTTATTCCAGTCATTGGACCACTGTTGAGGTTAGACTCGCTGGCCTTTAATTAAATGACCTATTCTTCATAGCATTTTTGAAACATTGTTCAACATTCAAAGATGTCCCATTCTCTCGTATCTCACTTGTAACTAGGGATGATTGGAAAATGACCCTCTGAACACCCATTATTTCCTCCCTGACATCCTTGAACAGCTTGATATACAATCCATCCAGCCCTACTGACTTATCCACTTTCACTGAGATGAACTACTACATTACTTCTCATCTCATCGTGCTTATTGTTTCAAATATTTCACACACTTCCTCTTTAACTGGAATCTCTGCATCATTGGTCTCCATTTGTGAAGACAGGGCAAAATACCCTTGAAGAATCTACGTACAAGTGCAAGTTAGGAGGTCTGTCTCCATTTCGCCAAATCTTTTCCTGAGTCATCCTTTTGCTCAAAATGAACTGAGTAAAAAAATCCTTGGATTTTACTTCATGTTACCAAACATTTTTAATAATTTTATCTTGGTTTTCCTAATTTCTTTCTTTGCTTCATCCCTACACTTTCTGTACACCTTGAATCTTCATAAACTATTACTTTTCTTGAAGATTGTTATAAGCCTAAGATAAACCAGAAAATAGAGATATCTCTTTCTAGATGACCAGAAGCTCTAGTTTTGGCTGCGTCACTCCTTTCCTTTTTGGGACTGTGTCTATAGAATCTTCCTTTTAAATGCCATCCACCAATTTGTCACTTACTTTTCCCAAAATAGCTGTATGACCCAGGGTGATCCATCAGATTTATAAAGTCTGCCTTCCCTCACTTTTAATCCTGGTTTTCTGGTTTCTTTCTAAAATGTTGTTAAATCAACTGTATTGTGATTATTATCTCGAAGATGGTTACCAAGTGCGACTTCATTGATCTGCCCAGCTTTACCCAAAGACTAAATCTAGAACTGCATGAGCTTGTCACATGCTGGCTTTAAAACAGCTCTCTTGAATGATATTCAAGAGGTTTGTGCTGTCTGTGCCTTTTAACTAATTGTATCAAGTTAATACCTGGGAAATTCAAGTTGCCAGCTATTACCACCTCATTGTTTTTGCACACAGAAATTGTTCCAACATATTTGCTTGACTAAGTCTTTTCAACTATTTGGGAGCTGATAGTACATACTGAATAGTATGAAAGCTATTTTTAGTTTCTGAGTTCAATCCATATGTCCTCATTTGATGCTTCATTTCATCTATCCTTCCTCTTCACAGCTGTGATTAATTCTTTAACCAAGAATGCAACACACCCACCTTCCTAATCTCTTTTTCTATCCTGCCTGAAAATGTTACATTCAATGATATTGAACTCCCATTCTTAGCCCTCTCTAAGACATGCTACCTTTGTAGAAATGACATGTGGCCTTATCTAATTGAATTTATTAACTGCATCCTTTGCATATACATGTATACCTTTGGGTACTGCAAGTCTTCTGTGCTGTAACCTATGCTTCCTCTCTAGTTCATAACCTATGCTTCATCTCTAGTTCAGAGTCATCAATTAAGTTTCTACCTCCTGTTCTCTGCTTTGAATATGAATTGGGTTGCTATCTTCCTGCCTATTTAGTTTAAACCTTCCCCAATAGCACTTGCAAGTCTTCCTGCAAGGATAATTATTCTGGTGTTGTTCAAGTGTGGAGCATTTAACTTGTACCAGTTTCAGATTTCCCTGAATCAGTCCCAATTCCCTCGAAATCTGGTGTCTGACTTCCAATATTAGCTTTCCAACCATGAGTTCAGTCACTCAATTCTCCTATTTCAAGCTCATGTGAGTCTGGGAATAATCCTGAGACTGCTGCCTTAGAGGTCCTGCTCTTCAACTTCCTACTTAACTCTGTGAAATCGGCCTTCAGGACCTTATCCCCGCTACCTGGCGAAGGGACAGCACTCCGAAAGCTTGTACATTGAAATGAACTTGTTGGGCTATAACCTGGTGTCTGTTTCATTCCTAGCTAAGTCATTGGTACCAACATGGACTACAGCTTTTGGCTGATCACCTTTACTCAGAAGAAATTCCTATAGCCACTCTGCGACTTCTGGTGCCTGCCACTTGGGAGGCAATGTACTGTCCTGGAGTCACATTGAATACTGCAGAAGTATCTGTTTGATCCCTCAACTGTGGCATCTCCTATAACTATTGCTCTTTTATTCTTCCTCCTCTCACTACGTATGGCTGAGCTGCCTGTGGTGTCACTCAAAAGGGATCAGGCTGCACTTTCCTGAGGAACCATCACCCTCACATATTGGTTACCAAGTATGATTTACTCAGGACACTCCTCCATTACCCGCCTGGTTCACTTTGGCAGTCACCTATTCCTTCATTGCCCATATACCTCGAATCTGTGATGTGGCCACCTCTCTAAACACAGTTCAATGACTCGAGCCACTACTTAAAGTCTTAACTAAAGTGATAACAAAAACTTACCTGTACTCATCAATCAGTTTCTTCCTTTGTATCCAACAGGATCCAGCTCTCAGTCCATGTACCCCCTTTATGCTTTTTCCAATAGCTTGGACTGTTCCCTTTCATGCTGCTGTCTAGGTGTTGTTCCACTCCCCTCTCTAGGTGATGCTGACTGTCTGTCACAGTGTTCTCACCTTGTCCACTCTCTCCTGAGTGATGTGTTTTGAAGAGATAACTGAAAGGGTGAAAAGTGCAAGGCTGTTGATGTGGTGTATGTGGACTGCAAAAAGTTGTTTGATACAGTGCTATACAACAGACCTATGAAATAAGTGATTGCTCATGGGATAAAAGAGCAGTAGCACCCTGGACACAAGCGTGGCTGAGTGATTGGTAACAAGAAGTCCTTTCATGGGCATTTTTCAGTCTGAAGGAGCTTCACACAGGATAGTATTGGGACCTTTGCTTTCCCTGATGCATGCATAAATGATCTAGATCTTGGTGTGCGTGGGATAGTTTCCAAGTTTGCAAAAGCTGAGGTAATTATAAACTGTGAGGGCAGTGTACAACTTCAAAAGGACATTGACAAGTTAATGGAGTAGGTGGATAGGTGTGAGATGAAGTACAATGTAGGGGAGTGTGAGGTGATATGCTTTGGCACAAAGAATATTGAAAGGTGGTGTAAAATAAAGGGCATGCAGAAGCAGAAGGACCTAGATGTATAGGTGCATGAATCACTAAAAGTGGTAGGACAGGGAGAGAGCTGTTAATGTAGCATACATTAGCCTTGGTTTTATTGATAGATTACCAGAGTAGGAAGACAATGATAAACTTATAAAGGATATAAATTAAATCTCAGCTGGAGCATTGCGTACATTGTTGGGTGTCCTACTTTAGGAAGTATGTGAATAGATTGGAGAGATTGCAGAAAAGAATGAAGAAGACAGTTCCCAAGACAAGCTGCTTCAGTTTTGAGAATGTGTTTGAGAATGTGGAACCGTTTTCCTTGGAGAGACAAAGTTTAAGAGAAGACTGCATAGAAATTTGAAAGTCATGAGGAGAGGATGAAATTGTTCTTGCTTGTAAAAGGATCAAGAACCAGAGGACACAGTTTTAAAGTATTTTGCACAAGGAATAAGAATGAAGTGAGAGAAAACATTTCCACACAGCCAGTCATTTAAATCTGGAATGCACTGCCAGGAAGTGTGGAGATAAGTTCAATTGCGGCATGATTATGATTATCTAAGTAAGAACAACGTACAATATTACAGGTAAAAGGTAGAAGATTGGTACTAAGTTAAAATGCTCAGACAACCAGCATAAACATGATGCACAGAATTGTCTCCTTCTGCACTAAAGCAGTTCTGGGATTCTGAGGAAATGGACCTTCACAAATGTTACCCTGCATTATCAAGTGTAAACTCCATGTTCACATCTCACTCAGAAATTGCAAACTCACTTGGTCTATGTGACCTTGGACAGCTGTAGTTACACTCATTCAAATTCATTTTTTTCCATGTTGCTTCACTTATCCAGCCGATTCCATTATCTATGGCTTCTTTCTCTTGGTGAACTGTATCAAACACTTTTTGCCGACCTTTGATCACATTTCTTTTGATATGTTTTTTTCCTGGGAAGCTAAGAGGACTGGAAACTCATCACAATGCTTCCAACCTCAGAGGTGGTGTTTGACTCACCTGGTGTACACAATTTCTCTCTGTGCGGAGATGCTCACACACCTCAATCCAGAGAGCTTAGACAAAGGTGTCCAAGGCCTGGAAACATGGTAACTATGGAAACTCTGCAGTCTATACAAGAATACTTCCGGGTTTTAGCCACACAAAGCTACACAATTGCTCAATAAAGAGCACTGATGACCCTCCTAGCTTGAATAATCATATCCATTAGGTATTTTAGCTCGCAATCTATTTGGTAATCAAGTGATATAAATTCCTGCCACCGTGCCACTAGTGGGCGGCACGGTGGCACAGTGGTTAGCACTACTGCCTCACAGTGCCAGAGATCCGGGTTCAATTCCTGCCTCAGGCGACTGACGGTGTGGAGTTTGCACGTTCTCCCCGTGTCTGCGTGGGTTTCCTCCGGGTGCTCCGGTTTCCTCTCACAGTCCAAAGATGTGCAGGTCAGGTGAATTGGCCATGCTAAATTGCCTGTAGGGGTATGGGTGGGTTGCGCTTCGGCGGGGCGGTGTGGACTTGTTGGGCCGAAGGGCCTGTTTCCACACTGTAAGTAATCTAATCTAATCTAATCAGTCACCAATCTGTTTCTCAGGCTGCGTTGTCAATTATCAAAAGTATCCCTGGACTCCAATGTAGCTGTCTCAATATTAAGTTAGCAACATGCAGTTTAATATTCATCATTAGGTATATTTCTTGTGTCGATGTTTATCTTTCTTACTCATTGAAGTGACCATGAGTTAATCATCAGACAACAAATATATAACAAAAGTCCTTATATTTGCTGGACAGCAGAGACCTGGAGTTGAATCATGACCAGTACAATTCCCCATTAAATATGCAAGTGTACTTCATGATACCACATCTAATTGGAAAAACAAGCTTCAACAATTGGTGCTGAGCTTCTCTGAAACTCAGTCATGTGAGGCACTGGGCCAAACCTCTGTGCACATATATTCTCTTTCCCAACATCCGACTAATACTTCGTAAAAGCAGAAGGACTTTAGCAAAGAGAATGAATTGACATGAGACTTGCTCTCTAACAAACCTCCCGCTCCCACAAATACAAACACAGCATGGATGGTCAGTGAATTTTGAAGACCTTACACTGTGCCCTGAAGTCATTGCTTCTGTGCATGGTGGCTCTGCGGTTAGCACTGCTGCCTCACAGCGCCAGGGACCTGAGTTTGATTCCAGCCTTGGGAGACTGTCTGTGTGGAGTTTTCACATTCTCCCTTTGTCTGCGTGGATTTCTTCCCACAGTCCAAAGATGTGCAGGTTAGGTGAATTGGTCATGCTAAATTGCCCATAGAGTTAGGTGCATTAGTCAGGGGGATTGGGTCTGGGTGGATTACTCTTTGGAGGGTTGGTGTAGGCTAGTTGGGCTGAAGGGCCCATTTCCACACTGTAGGGAATCTAATCTAATCTTCTTTTAAAGTCTACCTAACAGTTTAGATCTAAAGATTTTACACAAGAGCTGGAAGAGGTCCAAATGTCCAACAACTAAGAATGGATGATACCATTTCTCTTGGGGTCTTCTGCTGAGGTGATGACAGCAGATTGGAAGAAGTCATTCTTCATTTCTCCAATGAATCTTCTGCCAAAATTATGCTGGTCAGAGAGAGGGATCTCCAAGGAAATTCAATCCCTTTGTACTGGTCAACAGATTAACAAACGTTTAATAGTGACGTGGTGCATCCAGAATTCAAAACATCTGCTCACCAGTTTCGCATCCTGAATGATCCAGAAACTCACAAATGGAAATAAATACAGACTGAAGTTTCTCTTAAGGCCAGGCTAATCTTTGTTTGAAGTAATGTGGATGGTTTGGATCAGATACATGTATTATTAATGAGTCAAACAATGTCAAGTATGCCTCTTATATCAATTTGTAGATTCTGTTTTGTATTTTAGAGAAAATTAATTACCAGAAATTTGTTCATATCTGGCCCCAATTCTCAGAGGCAATGGTTAGAGGTACTATTGCTCACCTATTAATCTGAAAACTCAAGTAATGTTTTGGGGATCCGAGTTCAAATCCTACCACTGCATAAGGTAGAATTTGCATTTAACAAATATCTTGAAGTAAGAGTCAAATCTTAACTATGAAACATTAATTTTCTTTTAAGAAAGAAATCTGCCATCCAAACCTGGTCTGAGCTCCATGTGACTCCAGACCACACCAATGGGGTTGACTCTCACCTGCCCTCTAATAAGTCCAAGCAAGCTACTCAGTTGTAACAATCACTATGAAGCCTCACAAAGAATTGAAACCGGACAGATGACATGATGTTGAACCAGACACCGGAAACGACAACAGTAAATAAAGCCCGATTGACTCTGCAAAGCCCTCTTTACTAATAGCTGCGATGTAGTTCCAAAATTCGGAGAGCTACCTCACAGGTGAGTCATGCAACAGCCTGACATAGTCATACTCACTCAAAATCATACCTTACAGACAATGTCTCAGACACCACCATCATCATCCCTGGATGGTTCCACTGGTAGGACAGACCCAGCAGAGGTGGCAGCAGAGTGGTATACAGTCCGGAGACAGTTGCCCCGGGAGTCCTCAACATTGACTCCGGACACTATGAGGTCTAATTGCATCAGATTAAACATGGACAAGGAAAGCTCCTGCTAATTACCACGTACTGTCCTCCCTCAACTGATGAAGTGGTACTCTTCCATATTGAACAACATTTGGAGGAAGCACTGAGGGTGGCAAGGACACAACATGTACCCTGGGTGAGAGATTTCAATGTCCACCTCCAAGTGTGCTCGGTAGCAATCGTACTGATTGAGCTGGTTGGGTCCTAAAGCTACGGTGGGCGGCACGGTGGCACAGTGGTTAGCACTGCTGCCTCACAGCGCCAGAAACCCGGGTTCAATTCCCGACTCAGGCGACTGATTGTGTGGAGTTTGCACGTTCTTCCCGTGTCTGCGTGGGTTTCCTCCGGGTGCTCCGGTTTCCTCCCACAGTCCAAAGATGTGCAGGTCAGGTGAATTGGCCATGCTAAATTGCCCGTAGTGTTAGGTGAAAGGGGTAAATGTAGGGGAATGCGTGGGTTGCGCTTCGGCGGGTCGGTGTGGACTTGTTGGGCCGGTGTGGACTTGTTGGGCCGAAGGGCCTGTTTCCACACTGTAAGTAATCTAATCTACTAGACTGGGTCTGTAGCAGGTGGTGAGGGAACCAACAAAAGGGAAAAGCATACTTGACCTCATCCTTACCAATCTGCAGGGGGCAGATGCATCTGCACATGACAGTAAGAGTGACAACCACACAGTTCTCTTCACATTGAGAATACCCTCTATCATGATGTGTGCTAAATGGAACAGACTTTGAACAGATCTAGCATCTCAAGATGGATATCCATGAGGCACTGTGGCCATCAATAGCAGGAGAATTGCACTCCAGCACATGGCCTGGCATTGCACCCTGCCCCCCTCAAATTTACCATCAAGCCAGGGGATCAACTTTGATTCAACAGATAGTGCAAGAGGGCAAGTCAGGAGCTGCACCAGGCATACCTAAAAATATCTACAAAGCAGGGCTACTTGTAATACAATATAAATGGCAAGTGATAGACAGAGATAAGTGGCTCCACAAGCAATGGATCAGATCTCAGCTCTGTGGTGCTGCCACATGCAGCCATGAATGGTCATGGACAATTAAACAACTCACTGGAAGAGGAGGCTCCACAAATATCACCAAATGATGCGAGTGGCTACCACACCAATATAAAAGACAGACGAATTCACAACAATCTTCAGCCAGAACTCCAAAGTAGATGATCCATCTCAACCTCTTCCACTGGTCCTCAGCCTCTCAGATTCCAGCTTACAGCTTCAAAGCACTCCACATGATAGCAAGACATGGCTGGATTCTGCAAATGCTACGGGCCCTGACAACATTCCGGCAATAGTATAGAAGACTTGTGGTTGAGAAATTGCTGCACTCCTATCCAAGCTGTTCCAATACAGTTACTGGAATCTAAAAAGCAGGACAAACCACCCATCATTAACTGTCCCATCAGTATAATCTGAATCAGTTCCTGACCTAATTATGGCTTTGGTTCAAACATGGGCAAAAGAACTGAATTCCAGAGGGGAGGGGAGAGGGACAGCTCTTGATATCAAGGTGACATTTGAATCAGGCATCATGGAGTCTGAGAAAAAAACAGAATCAATGGTTATCAGCTGGCAAACTCTCCACCGGCTGGAGTCATACTTGGCATATAGGAAGATTATCGTGATTGTTGGAGGTCAGCCATCTTCAGGACATTAATGCAGGAGATCCTCAGGGCAGTGTCCCACTTCCAACTGTCTTCAGCTGCACCAACAATGGTCAGAAGTTTCTTGTCACACATATCATAGAATCCCTACAGTGTGGAAGCAAGCCATTTGGCCCATCAAGTCCACACTGACTCTCCAAAGAGAATTTCTCCCAGAACCACACACACCCACCCCATCCCCATCCCTATCCCCATAACCCTGCATTTCCCATGGCTAACCCACCTAATCTGCACATCCCTGGACACTATGGGCAATTTAGCATGGTCAATCCATCTAATCTGATGAAGGAGCAGTGGTCTGAAAGCTAGTATTTCCAAATAAGCCTGTTGGACTATAACCTGCTCTTGTGTGATTTTTAACTTTGATCACCCCAGTCCAATACTGGCACTTCCACACAATGGTCAACGAACGTGAACATCCTTGGACTGTGGGAGTATACTGGAGCACCCGGAGGAAACCAACACAGACACGGGGGGATTGTGTAAACTCCATGGACAGTCGCCTGAGGATGGAATTGAACCTGGGTTCCTGGTGCTGTGAGGCAGCAGTGCTAACCACTGAGCCACCACATTGGCAAGTATGTTAACATGAAAAACACAGTGGAAGTTTTATACATCACTCCACATTCAATGTCAGAGATCGTACTCAATAATTTTTAAAAAGTCAAATTAAGATAAAGTTCATCACACTTCTGTTGACAGCTCCTGGGCTCAGGGAAAGCCAATTAAGGAACGATGGAATATCCTGCAGCCACAGCTGAGTCCAGACTGCCTGCCAGGCTGCTGAAATACCTGGACGCTGAAGATGAAGATCTCCACATGGGGAAGAGACGTCCATGCCAGGACAAGCCCACCACACCCAGAAACTGCCACGCTGTACTGAAATTGCCACTCCTCCTCCTTCAGGTGCCCAGGCCTAGCTGCAGACCAGGAGCCTTGGCCTAGCCTGTGGGTCTGAGCTGACAGAGTCAGCCTGGGACCTGTTCCTTGCTTGCCAGAAGACCCTGGGCTGGGTTGGGACCATGTCCTGTTGACCCTGGTGTTGCTGTCATTGCTGCTGGAGGCGGCTTCCTTCTACTCTCCAGGCTTCAAAGGTAAGGAAACAAAGATAAAAGGAAAAGAAAAGATCTAAAGATAAAAGGAGCAAAATAATGAAAGCCGATGGGAATCGTCTGTGCCCAGCTACTCCACCGCTACGCTGGACCATCATAAGTTCAGAAGTGGAGATTTTTGCTGATGATTGCACAATGTCCAACATCATTCACAACTTCTCAAGTACTGAATAAGTTCATGTTCAAATGCAACAAGATCTGTACAATATTCAAGCTTAGGCTGAAAAGTGGGAAACAATATTCCTGCAACACAAATGCCGGGCAATGGCCATCTCCAATAAGAGATAATCTAACCACCATCCCTTGACATTCAATGGCGTTACCATCACTGAATCCCCCACTATCAACATCCTTGAGGGTACCATTGACCAGAAATGCAAGTGAACTCACCAAATAAATATACAGCCTGCAAGTTCAGGTCGGAATACTGCAATGACTAACTCATCCCCCTAAGTCCAGGTATTCTTAACTTACCTGGATAGGTGCAGCTCAAGAAACTCAACACCATCCAGGACAAAGCAGCCTGCTTGACTGGCACTTCACCCACAAGCATCCACTCCATCCACCACCATTGCTCAGTAATAGCGCTTCGTAACAGCACTCAGTAGCAGCAGTATGTAATATCTGCAAGTTGCACTGCAGACATTCACCAAGGATCTTTAGACAGCATCTTCCAAACCCACAACTAAAAGGGTGAGAGTAGCAGATACATGGGGACATCACCACCTGCAAGTTCCACTCCAAGACACTCACCATCTTGATTTGGAAATATATCGCGATTCCTTCACGATTACTGGGTCAAAATCCTGGAATTCCCTCTGTAATGGCATTGTGTAGGTGTACCAGAGCAAATGAACTGCAGAAGTTCAAGAAGGTGACTCAACACCGCCTTCTCAGGGGCAACTAGGGACCGGCAGTAAATGTTGGCCAAGCCAGCAATACCCAGGCCCATGAGTGAATGAAGAAAAATTCTTAAGATTCTTGTTAAAACAAAAGTGAGGACTGCAAGGTAAATGAGTGAACTGAATTATACACAGTGGTTCAGGAAGCTTTTCATGTACAGGAAGTTAACAAGAGTATCATGAAATGAGAGGAATTAATAGGAAAGTAGGGTGAGAGAAAATGGGGTACTGTTAAATACATTTTGATAAATATTGAGCACAGTCAATATAGATTTATGGAAGTGCTGTCACATTTGAGAAAATTGTTAGAGCTGTTATCTTTGTAAGTATATTAACAAATTAGATGTGGAAGTAGTGTCTTTGTATTTTCAGCAAACCTTTGACCAGAACCAACTCAGGAGGTTATAAACAAAATGAGAGTGAATGAGATTGGAGACACTCAAATAGATTAGATTAGATTACTTACAATGTGGAAACAGGCCCTTCGGCCTAACAAGTCCACACCGACCCTCTAAAGAGCAACCCACCCAGACCCATTCCTTCACCTAACAATGGGCAATTTAGCATGGCCAATTCACCTAGCCTGCACATTTTTGGACTGTAGGAGGAAACCGGAGCACCTGGAGGAAACCCACGCAGACACGGGGAAAATGTGCAAACTCCTCACAGCCTGAGGCGGGAATTGAACCCAGATCTCTGGCGTTGTGAGGCAGCAGTGCTAACCACTGTGCCACCGGGCCGCCCAAATTATGGATTGAGAATTGATGAGCAGACAAAAAACAGAGATTAAAAAAGATGGCTCACTTTGGGGTTGGCAAGCTGTGATTATAAGTCCATAAGATCAAGCAGCAGAAGTAGGCCAGTCAGCCCATTACATCTGCTCCACCATTCACTGAGATTGTGACCGATCGCATAATCCTCAATTCCACTTTCCTGCCTTTACCCATAACTTTTGTTTCATTTACTGATTAAAAATCTGTTTTTCTGAGGTTACAGTATTGTTTATGCGCCAGTCTCGACAGCCCTCTGCAGTAAATAATCACATCAATTCAGTACCCTCTGAGAGAGGAAATTCCTCCTCATCTTTGACCTATTGGTTGAGCTAAAAATGTGTTGCTGGAAAAGTGCAGCAGGTCAGGCAGCATCCAAGGAGCAGGAGAATCGACGTTTCGGGCATGAGCCCTTCTTCAAGAAGGGCTCATGCCCGAAACGTCGATTCTCCTGCTCCTTGGATGCTGCCTGACCTGTTGCGCTTTTCCAGCAACACATTTTTAGCTCTGATCTCCAGCATCTGCAGTCCTCACTTTCTCCTCCTAATTGGGTGACCCTTGCTCTGAGATTATACCCTCGGGACCTAGATTCTCCCACAAGGAGAAGCAAACTCTTCGCATTGGCCCTGTTAGTTTGCCAAAAACTTTATATGTTTCAATAATTACATATTTCAATAATGATTTGGAGATGCCAGTGTTGTTCTGGGGTTTACAAAGTTAAAAATCACACATCACCTGATGAAGGAGGGTCGCTCCGAAAGCTAGTGTGCTTCCAATTAAACCTGTTGGACTATAACCTGGTGTCATATTTCAATAAGGTTACTTCTCAATCTTCTTTACTCCAATCAGTACAGACCTAACCTACTCATCCTCTCTTCCTTAGAAAATTCCTCTGTACCAGGAATCAACCTTCTCTGGACTGCCTCTAATTAAAGAAGATCATTCCCCAGATAAGGGAGCAAAGCTGTTCTCAGTATTCCAGCTATGGTCTGATGAATGCCTTGTATAGTCGGAGCACATCCCTTCCATTTTAATGTTGCATCCCCTTTGAAATGAAGGCTAACATTCCATTTGCCTCCCCTATTACCTGCTGAATGATAGCTTTTGACGATTCATGCCTGAGAACTCCCAAATTGCTCCCAACTGTGATCTTCTGCAGTCTTTCTCCATTGAAATAATATTCAGCCCTCTATTCTTCCTGCCAAAATGCATAAATTCACATTCTCTCATATGATATTTTACCTACCAAGTTTTTCCCCGCTCACATCAGCTGTCTGTACCCCTCTGGAGACTCCATTTGTCAGCCTCACCAGTTGCCTTCCCAGATAGTCACAACAAACGTAGCTATTGTCATTCACGTTCCTTGTCCAAGTCATTGGCACATGTCATAAATATTTGTAACCCCAGCTGTGACACTCCATTGATTCATATTGATAGCCTGAAAATGTTCTCCTAATCCTAACTTTCTGCTTTCCATTCTGATTTACATTTGGATTTAGTTGTCACGTGTGCTGAAGTACAAGGGTCCAGAAGTAAAGTTGAAAAGTGTACGATCACAACATACCTGGCGCAATCTTAGATAAAAAGAATCTTGGGTTCGCTGTCCCCCACACTGGGCTCACTCTACCCCACACTGAGCTCACTCTACCCCACACTGGGCTCACTCTACCCCACACTGGGCTCACTCTACCCCACACTGGGCTCACTCCACCCCACACTGGGCTCACTCTACCCCACACTGGTCTCATTCTACACTACACTGGGCTCACTCACCCACCCCCCCCACCCCGCACTGGGCTCACTCTCACCCGCACTGGGCTCACTCTACCCTACACTGGGCTCACTGTACCCTACACTGGGCTCATTCTACACTACACTGGGCTCTCTCACCCACCCCACACTGGGTTCACTCTCCCCCCACAGTGGGGTCACTCTCCCCCCGCACTGGGCTCACTGTCCTCCACATTGAGCTCACTCTCCCCCGCACTGGGCTCACTCTCCCCCCGCACTGGGCTCACTCTCCTCCACACTGGGTTCACTCTCCCCCACACTGGGCTCACTCTCCTCCACACTGGGCTCACTCTGCCCCACACTGGGCTCATTCTCCCCCACCCTGGGCTCATTCGCTCCAATTCTGGACTCACTCACCCCTACTCTGGGCTTGCTCTCCCCTATGCTGGGCTTGCTCTCCCCCACGCTGGGCTCGCTCGCCCCCACGCTGGGCTCGCTCTCCCCCACGATTGCGTCGCTCTCCCCTGCACTGGGCTCGCTCTCCCCTGCGCTGGGCTCGCTCTCCCCTGCGCTGGGCAAAGTCCCACTGAGGCTGTCCATGTGTTGCTTTGCCATTGACAGCCATTTAGGCTTGTGCTGGGCACCACTGTTGCCGTTGCCTCCATGATGGAGTCTCTCAAGAAGTTAAGTGGAAGAACTACTAAAAAACTAAAAAAGAGAAAAGAAATGAAGAGGCAAAATAAAGGGAAAAAGAAAAGCAGATTAAATGGTCAAGACCAAGGCGCAAAGCCTGGACACCGCCTACTGAATTGCCAACACATTGTAGATTTAGCCAATCCTCTATCCATGCTAATATATTACTCTCAACACTAGAATCTCTTATTAAATCAACCACACCGCCCTGCGGCCCAACATTTCAACTCCCCCCCCACTCTGCTGAGGACATGCAGGTCCTGGGCCTCCTCCACCGTCGCTCCATCACCACCAACACCTGGAGGAAGAACGCTTCATCTTCCGCCTTGGAACACTTCAACCCCAGGGCATCAATGTTGACTTCATCCGTTTCCTCATTTCCCCTCCCCCCACCTTTCCCCAGTTCCATCCTTCCAACCTATCACTGTCCTCATGACCTGTCCGACCTGCCAATCTCCCTTCCCACCTGTCCGCTCCACCCTCCTCTCTGACCTATCACCTCCATCCCCACCCCCATTCACCTATTGTACTTTTTGCTACCATCTCCCCAACCTCCCGCCCCCATTTATCTCTCCACCCTGGAGGCTTCCTGTCTCTCTTCCGGGTGAAGGACTTTTGGCCAAAACGTCGATTTTCCTGCTCCTCGGATGTTGCCTGACCTGCTGTGCTTTTCTAGCACGACTCTGATCTAATCTCTTATTAAGTAGCCTAATATGTAATATCATATCAAACTTCCACTATTTCCACTTTATCTAACCAGCTTGTTCCTTTTTGAGAAATTGTAATAAATTTGTCAGGTATAATTTCCCCTTCCTCAGGCCATGCTAACTCTACCTGATTATATTTTGTATTTCTAAATGCTCGGTTGTTCAATCCTTTATTCTAGACTCAAAGTTTGGGAGAAGATTTGTAGCTCGGGTGCTTGTTGTTGTGGTTCTGCTCGCTGAGTGTGGAATTCGCTTCGTCCCCTGTTTAGGTGACATCCTCAGTGCTTGGGAGCCTCCTGTGAAGCACTTCTGTGATCTTTCCTTCGGCATTTGTAGTGGTTTGAATCTGCCGCTTCCAGTTGTCAGTTCCAGCTGTCCGCTGCAGTGGTCAGTATATTGGGTCCAGGTCGATGTGCTTATT
Source organism: Chiloscyllium plagiosum (assembly GCF_037043375.1). Lineage (NCBI taxonomy): Eukaryota > Metazoa > Chordata > Chondrichthyes > Orectolobiformes > Hemiscylliidae > Chiloscyllium > Chiloscyllium plagiosum. The sequence continues at coordinate 39,738,801 of NW_028270167.1, read as the reverse complement.
GATTGAATCTGTGGATGAGTGCCATGCCTCTAGGAATTCCCTGGCTGTTCTCTGTTTGGCTTGTCCGATAGTAGTAGTGTTGTCCCAGTCGAATTCATGTTGCTTGTCATCTGCGTGTGTGGCTATTAAGGATAGCTGGATGTGTCGTTTATTCTAGACTCTTAACATTTCCCCAATATCAGATATTAAACTAACTAAACTATAATTCTCTAATGTTTGTTTTCTTCTCTTCTTAAATAAAGGTTTAAAGTAGTTGTTTCTCACTCCTCTGTCACTTTTCCAGAATCTAATGTTTCCTAGAAGATTACTGCCAGCGTATCCATTATCTCCGTAGCTATTTCCTTGAATATCCCAGGATGCATCCCATCAAATCCAACGGACATGGTAGTCTTTAGCCCGATCAGTTCCTTGCATACTTTTTCTCTCACAATAGTCATTGTATTTCTTTCTTTTCCCTTTTTGTCTTTAATTAAGCATTTTTGGATTGCTGTTCGTGTCCTCTGCTATGACTGATGCAAGATCTTTATTCAACTGCTTTGCCATTTTCTGGTTCCATGTTATTAAGAGTGGGAAACATCGAGGAACGTGCTTGAGTTACAGATATTAGCAACCTGCATCAATTATTTGTATATTGAAACCAAATGTAATATTACCATGTTTGCTGATTATACAGAATTATGTGGGAATGTGGGCTGTGAGGAAGATGCAAAGAGGCTTCAAGGGGTCTGGGCAGGATAGGTGTGTGTGGGACAAGGACATTGTAAACTTCTTAACTTGTGAGAGGTTAGGAAATGTTCATAATAAAGGTATCAGGGTGTAGTTGTCTGGAAATTATAGTACAGCGAATAATTAGAAAGGCAAGTTGGTCTTTATTGCAAGATTTAAGTCCTGAAGTAAGAAAAACAAAAAACAGAAAATTCATCTCTGGCAACATTTACAGACAGTTAAAACAGAGTCAATGTTTCAAGTCCGACATGACTCGTTTTCAGAACTGAGAAGAGCCGGAAAATGTTGGAGACAGGGTTGGGGGGGGAGGAGGAGCAGAGGTTGAAAGGATTGTGAAAATGCCCACAGCAAAAGACAGAGATGGCGCTAATAGTGGTAAAGGAAAGATAGATATGTAAAATTATAATAAGCTAAAGTGTGAAATGGGAGAATACTGAGGCACACTGGGCAAGTCAAAAGGCATACACAAGACATGACCAAGGAACGTAGAGGAATATAAGAAAATAGATGATAGAGATCATACTCTGAACTTGTGGGGTGTAGGCCATATGCCTCAATTACTTATGGACTGTATTAAAACACATATCCCTTGGATTTGTCCCTATTACATAGAACACCAAACATTATAGTGCAGTACAGGCCCTTCAGCCCTCAATGTTGTGCCAACCTGTGAAACCAATCTGAAGCCCATCGAACCTACATTATTCCATTTTCATCCATGTGTCCATCCAATAACCATTTAAATACCCTTAAAGATTCTATTCGTGTTGCAGGCAGGGCATTCCATGCCCTTACTACTCTCTGAGTAAAGAACTTACCTCTGACATCTGTCCTATATCTATCATCTTCAATTTAAAACTATGACCCCTCGTGCTAGTTATCATCATCAGAGGAAAAAAGGTCTCACTGTCCACCCTATCTAACCCTCTGATGATCTTATATGTCTCTATTAACTCACCTCTTAACCTTCTTAACTCTAACAAAAACAGCCTCAAGTCACTCAGCCAACCTTCCCTCCATAGCAGGCAATGTCCTAGTAAATGTCCTCTGCACTCTTTCCAATGCTTCCACATCCTTCCTGTAATGAGCTGACCAGAAATGTATGCAATACTCCAAGTGCGGCCGCACCAGAGCTTTGTACAGCTGTAACATGACGCTATGGCTCCAAAACACAATCCCTCTACCAATAAAACCTAACACACTGTATGCCTTCTTAACAACCCTATCATCCTGGGTGGCAATTTTCAGGGATCTATGCATATGGACACTGAGATCTCTCTGCTCATCCACACAACCAAGAATCCTACCATTAGCCCAGTACTCTGTATTCCTGTTGCTCCTTCCAAAGTGAATCACCTCACACTTGTCCGCATTAAACTCCATTTTCCACCTCTCAGCCCAGCTCTGCAGCTTATCTATGTCATTCTGTAACCTGCAACATCTTTCAGCATTGTCCGCAACTCCACCAACCTTACTGTCATCCGCAAATTTACTCACCCAACCTCTTCGCCCTCCTCCAGGTCATTTATAAAAATGACAAACAGCAATGGCTCCAAAACAGATCCTAGCAGTACACCACCAGTATGAACATTTCCCAACAACCACCATCTTCTGTCTTCTTTCAGCTAGTCGATTTCTGATCCAAACCCTAAATCACCCTCGATCCCATGCCTTTGTATTTCCTGCAATAGTCTAACATGGGGAACCTTATCAAACGCCTTACAGAAATCCATATACACCAGATCAACCGCTTTACCCTCATTCACCTGTTTGGTCACCTTCTCAAAGAACTCAATAAGGTTTGTGAGGCACGACCTACTCTTCACAAAACTGTTGACTATCGCTAATCAATTTATTCCTTTCTAGACGATTACAAATCCTATCTCTTATAACCCTTTCCAACACTTTACCCACAACCGAAGTAAGGCTCACTGGTCTATAATTTCCAGAGTTGCCTTGATTCCCCTTCTTGAACAAGGGAACAACATTTGCTATCCTCCAGTCTTCCAGCACTATTCCTGTAGACAATGGCGACAGAAAGATCAAAGGCAAACGTTCCACAATCTCCTTGCCGGCTTTCCAGAGAATCCTTGGAGAAATCCTCTCTGACCCGGGAGGTAACTATTTTCACACTTACCAGAATTGTTAACACCTCCTCCCTATGAACTTCAATCCCATCTAGTCTAATAGCTTGTATTTCAGCATTACTCGAGTCATTCTTTCATTCCTGACATACCTATAGAAAGCTTTAGGGTTTTTCTTGATCCTACCTGCCAAAGACTTCTCATGTCCCCTCCTGGCTCTTCTTAGCTCTCTTTCTGGGGCGGCATGGTAGCTCAGTGGTTAGCACTAATACCTGACAGATCCAGGGACCTGGGCTCAATTCCATCCTTGGGTAACTGTCAATGTGGTGTTTGCACAATTTCTCCAGGTGTTCCAGTTTCCTCCCATAGTCCAAAGAGGTGCAGGTTAGGTTGCTTGGCCATGCTATATTGCCAGTGTCCAGGGATGTGCAGGCTAGATGGGAAATACAGAGTTACAGGGATAGGGTAGGGGGTGGAATGCTTTTCAGAGGGTCAATGTGTACTTAATAGGCTGAATTGCCTATGTCCACACAGCAGGAATTCTATGATTGTCTGCAATGGGCAGGACAATGAACATTCTTAACTATCCTATGCTGTGAGGCTTCAGAATAAATTATCTGACATTATATTTGTCTTTGCTATTCAACAACATTTGCTAAATAATTCTGAATGTGCAAGGAATACACTGGAAACTAATGTAACAGTATGAACTACAGAATCCCTACAGTGTGGAAACAGGCCATTTGGCCCAACAAGTCCACACCGATCCTCCAAAGAATAACCCACCCAGACCCATTCCCTTACCCTACTCAGCTACATTTACCCCAGACAAATGCACCAAACCTACCCATCACAGAACACTATGGGCAGTTTAGCATGGCCAATTCACCTAAGTGGCACATGTTTGGATTGTGGGAGGAAACCGGAGCACCCGGAGGAAACTCACATAGACACGGGGAGAATGTGCAAACTCCACACAGACAGCCGCCCAAGACTGGAATTAAACCTTGCAATGTGATTTATTTGTGGATATTGAAGTACACACATCAACCCCAGCAACCCCCTCTTTGTAGACACAATGAATATGTCCACACAGGGAACCTTTTGACTTAAAAAGGACAATTGATACTACCAATCCCTGTTACATTCCCATGGCAGTCCCCTGACCAATCACAATCGATTTTCCTGGTTTAATTTTCATCTGTTAGCTAAGACAGTTAACAGTTCCTCCTGCAATTCCACGCCAATCATTTTCTAACCAATCAGCTCCCTCTTCTCAAATGCTAATATAGTTATTCCCATACTAAAGCTGGCTTTCTTGCCTTGCCATCCTGATGAACGCAAGAACAAAATGCTTCAACCCTTCTGCCTCGATGTTATTGGCTCTTTGTAACAATGTTTAAGTCACTGTATATTTAGCATTAGAGTCACTGTGTAACTGCACATGTCTCTGTTTATTCAGGGATAAAATATACTCTGCATATCATGTAACTTGCAATGTCAATCTTTATTCAGCAGGGTAACGATCATGCACAATGCAATTGTCCAAAACTATATTCCGAGGGATCGTTACTCACTGTGTAACTGAGCTGTATACTATATACTGTATACTGGGAATGCAGTAAAGTAGAGGTTAAAATTTCTACAATTATGTCCTTTTGGATCAGTATTCTTTCACAAAATCTCCTCACAGTGTTGCCCCCACTGAGAATTTGGATCATTCTCCAATAAAGAGCTAAAGTGGTTCTTCTGGAGCTTATGCATGACATCAGAAACAGGTGCAGGACTATATTTAAAAGTGATTGATGTGAATCTTTGAATGATGAACATCCTTGGGAGACTCGAGTACTAAAATAACACATTTGTAATCACTTACTTCACAGATGTAGGAAGATATTATAAACTTGTGTTTTGCAGGTGGGGTTCAGGGCACGATTAACTGTGAATGACCCGCTCTGCCTAATCTCTTCCTTTCCAGTTTTCATATTACATGTGCCTGGTTACTTCCTCCCTCCATTGGAGATTTCCAATCTGTTCCAGGGAAACTTCACCACAGCCCAAATGTCTGCTCTTCATTTGCAAGCCCAGACAGTCATGAGCAGATACTAATGGATTTTGTTTTTGCCTTCAGTCTAGCTCTATGCTTGCCCACACACATACATACTTCCCAGTAGGGGTCACTGGATAACAATAGTGAGCTGCAATTCTACCTGATCTTTCCTTGCTCCATAATTCCATTGCCCTCACATCGTGGTGGCTGCTATCAGCAAATTTAGCTCATGTTCCCGCGAACAAATCAAAATGGTCAGTTGAAACTTTGATGTAACATTCTGTCAGACTGCATTTTCCACTGAAATCAGCAGAGACTCAAATAAGACTAAGGTTTAAAAATGTGCTTTACACCTAATCCTTTGGGATTCATCTCCGGTATGTTTGCTCAAATTAACCACTGGATATTTCAGCACAAACCAAAATTTGAACCTGGACATATCCTAGTTACTCTGGTTTCACCGATGGCGATTTCCATGTTAAAACCTACAGGGAAAATGTGAGTATTTTAATATGATTAATAATATTTGTTTCTTGAAAATCGTGAGACAATATTAGAAATTCGGGCGGCACGGTGGCACAGTGGTTAGCACTGCTGCCTCACAGCGCCAGAGGCCCAGGTTCAATTCCCGCCTCAGGCGACTGACTGTGTGGAGTTTGCATGTTCTCCCTGGGTCTGCGTGGGTTTCCTCCGGGTGCTCCAGTTTCCTCCCACAGTCCAAAGATGTGCAGGTCAGGTGAATTGGCCATGCTAAATTGTCCATAGTGTTAGGTAAGGGATAAATGTAGGGGTATGGGTGGGTTGCGCTTCGGTGGGGTGGTGTGGACTTGTTGGGCCGAAGGGCCTGTTTCCACACTGTAAGTGATCTAATCTAATCTAATCTAAAAATAGTCATCCTATGGGACTATGAACGGACAGCACAGATCAACACAATCCACCGTACTGTGTGGCTATGGCTGTGTTACACATTTATGTGCGGCACGGTGGCATATGGGTGGCATGGTGGCATTATGGGCGGCACAGTGGCACAGTGGTTAACACTGCTGCCTCACATCGCCGGAGACCCGGGTTCAATTCCCGCCTCAGGCGACTGACTGTGTGGAGTTTGCACGTTCTTCCCGTGTCTGCATGGGTTTCCTCCGGGTGCTCCGGTTTCCTCCCACAGTCCAAAGATGTGCAGGTTAGGTGAATTGGCCATGTTAAATTGTCCGTAGTGTTAGGTAAGGGGTAAATGTAGGGGTATGGGTGGGTTGCGCTTCAGCGGTTCGGTGTGGGCCGAAGGGCCTGTTTCCACACAGTAATGTAATCTAATCTGATGTAATGTAATCTAATTACAGACTTTGAACAGATACAGCAACTCAAAATTGTAATCCTTTAGCTACTGTAGGCCATCAACTGCAGCAGAATTGTATTCAGCCACAACATGTAATGGGAAAATCTGGCAAATCCCCCACTCTACCATTATTGTCAACTCAGGTGTCAACACTAGTTCAATGAAGTGTGTAAGTGCAGATGATAAGAGAAGCAATGCACATGGTTTTGACCTTGTGCATTGACAGCACAGGAGTACTTACATGCCAGCCATCAATAAGCAGCATGCAATTGATAGGGACAAGCGATCCCATACACCACAGTCCTGCGACATCCAGTCATGTCACATCCAATGCTGATGGATGATTAAACAACTCACTGGAAGAGGAAGCTCCACAAAAATCCACATCTCAGCACAAAAGACAATGTTGAAATTTTTACGTCCAGAACTGCCGAGTAGATGATCCATCTTGGCCCCTTCCTTAGATCCTCAAGGTTACAGATACCAGTCTTTAACTAATTTGGTTCATTCCACATACCATCAAGAAATGGCTGAAGGCATTGGATACTTGAACGACTTTGGACCCTGACAACGTTGGCAATAAAACTGAAGACTTGTGCTTCAGAACCTGCCACTCCCCTAGCCAAGCTATTCTAGCAGTTACAACACTGGCATCTACCTGACAATGTGGACAATATTACTCAGGCATGTCATGTGTATCAAGCTGAATAAATGTTGTGGTTCTGTACGCCGGGCTGGGAATTTGTGTTGCAGACGTTTCGTCCCCTGTCTAGGTGACATCCTCAGTGCTTGGGAGCCTCCTGTGAAGCGCTTCTGTGATCTTTCCTCCGGCATTTGTAGTGGTTTGAATCTGCCGCTTCCGGTTGTCAGTTCCAGCTGTCCGTTGCAGTGGTCGGTATATTGGCTCCAGATCGATGTGCTTATTGATTGAATCTGTGGATGAGTGCCATGCCTCTAGGAATTCCCTGACTGTTCTCTGTTTGGCTTGTCCTATAATAGTAGTGTTGTCCCAGTCGAATTCATGTTGCTTGTCATCTGCGTCTGTGGCTACTAAGGATATACCGACCACTGCAACGGACAGCTGGAACTGACAACTGGAAGCGGCAGATTCAAATCACTACAAATGCCGGATGAAAGATCCCAGAAGCTCTTCACAGGAGGCTCCCAAGCACTGAGGATGTCATCTATACAGGGGACGAAACGTCTGCAACACAAATTCCCAGCTCGACGAACAGAACCACAACAACGAGCTACAAATCTTCTCACAAACTTTGAAGCTGAATAAATCTAACCCATGAGACAATAAGACCATGAGTTATAGGAGCAGAATTATGTCATTCAGCCAATCGAGTCTGCTCCACCATTCAATTGTGGCTGATATGCTTCTTTAACCCATTCTCCTGCCTTCTCTCCCTTCTTTGATCAGCCAATTGCCACCCATTAGTTTACTCATAACCTATTCAGTAAAGTGGTGGAAGTTATCACCAACAGTGCTATCTAGCAGCATCTGCTCAGAAATAACCTGCTCACTGATGCTTAAAGTCCCATGATGATGACTCAACTCACAAGATCATTGCAACCTAGTTCAAAAGTGAACAAAAATAGCTCAACACCAGAGGTAAGGGGAGAGTGACTGCCCTTGATATCAAGGCTGCTGTTGACCACGTGTGGAAACTGTCAATGGGAATCAGCAGGAACACTCCCTCTAGTTAGCTTAACAACTGAGCCCAATGACTTCCTTTTAGCACTAGGTCAGAAGTGAGGATGCTTGCCAACGATTGCACAATGTTCAGCACCATTCATGACTCCTCAGATACTGCAGCAGTTACTGTGCAAATACAAGATCTAGACAATATCCAGGCTTGGAGAAAGCGAGGACTGCAGATGCTGGAGATCAGAGTCGAAGAGTGGCGTGTTGGAAAAGCACAGCCGGTCAGGCAGCATCCGAGGAGCAGGAGAATCGACGTTTCTAGCATAAGCCCTTCATCAGGAAGGGTTTATGGCCAAAACATTGATTCTCCTGCACCTCAGATGCTGCCTGACTGGCTCAATATCCAGACTTTGGCTGACAAGTGGCAAGCAACAATTACACCACACAAATACCAGGCAATGATGATCTCTAGTCAGAGATAATCTAACCATTACCTATTGAAATGTAGTGGTGTTACCATTGTTGAAACTCATGCTACAAATATCTGGTGGGTTACCATTGACCCGTAAATAAACTGGACCAACCACATAAAATCTGTGGCGACAGAGCAGACCGGAGGCTAGGAATTCTGAGATAATGCCTTCTGTCACCCTTGCCCACCATGTTACAAACACAAAGCAGGATTTTGATGGAATATTCCCTACTTGTGTGGATGAGTGAAGCTCCAACAGCACTCAAGAAGCTTGACGCCATCCAAGATAAACCAACCCACATTGTTGGTGCCACACCAACAAACTTCAATATTCAATGATATACAATGGTAGCAAGCTCCCCTCCAAGTCACTCAGCATCCTGATTTTGAAACATTTTACTATGGACGGTCTGATGTGGACAGTGCAACGGAATACTTATTTTGGAACATAACAAGGCCAATCTGCCCCACAAGCCAATTCCATCGTTGAATGGGATTATGGCTGATATGTAGCCTAACCTCACATTCCTTTATTTGGGCCACACCTGTCAATAGCTTCATTTAACAGGAGACTAACTCAGGAGACTATTTCAGTCTTAATTCAGCTAGTTGAGGACACAGATCTGGCTGATGCTACAATGCAATACTGAAGGAGGGCTGCTCTGTTAGGAGTGTAATATACTCCTTAACAGAACAGAACATAAAATTAGGAATAAGTAATAGAATTTGGCCTAGCCAGCAACTTCCACCTTCCATGAACAAATCAAAAAACCACTGTTAAAGTGCAATTGGTGCCGAGGTATTATGAATTGAGTAAGCAACACCAGCCAAGTCGAATTGTTCAATGGAGCGGGGAAATTATCTCAGTATCTCATAGTTAGGCAGCAGTGACATTCTCTTGATTTATGCATTAGGTGGGTGTTCAAACCCACCTACTCCCACTGCTACTTGGACTACACCTCCTCATACCCTGCCTCCTATAAAAATTCCTTACTCCCAATTAATGGGCGGCATGGTGGCACAGTGGTTAGCACTGTTGCCTCGCAGCGCCAGAGACCCGGGTTCAATTCCTGCCTCAGGCGACTGACTGTGTGGATTTCCTCCGGGTGCTCCGGTTTCCTCCCACAGTCACAAAGATGTGCAGGGTCAGCTAAATTGGCCATACTAAATTGCCCATAGTGTTAGGTAAGGGGTAAATGTAGGGGTATGGGTGGGTTCGCTTCGGCGGGTCGGTGTGGACTTGTTGGGCCGAAGGGCCTGTTTCCACACTGTAATCTAATCTAATCTAAAAAAATTCCTCCGCCTCTGCCACATCTGCTCCCAGGAGACCCAATTCCACCATAGAACTTCGCAAATGGCCTCCTTCTTCATGGACCACGATTTCTCCCCCCACATGATCGCCGATGCCCTCCAGCACATCTCCTCCACTTCCCGCATCTCCACCCCTTATTGGTAAGGTAACTAGTTTTTTATATATTCTTTATTTTTCTATAGACTCTTTGGGAATTTAGTATAATGGGAATGGCGGTTAGGGTAGGTGAATGTTCCTCCTGCAGAATGTGGGAGGTAAGGGTCACCACTAGTGTCCCTGCTGACTTCCTCTGCAGGAAGCGCAGTCAACTCCAGCTACACTGTCCAAATCAAAAACTCTTAGGACACCAACAGTAAGGATTAGATGTATGGTCAAACATTCCCTGGCCAAGGACAGCATATGGTTGATACAGAATAAATCTGCCTGTACACTAGCCCCTTCAACCACTCCTTGGACAGTTAAAGCCCTTGAACTCCACCCCTTCAATCACAACAAGGACAGAACCCCCCCCCCCCCCCCCAACCCCACGCCCCCAGTCCTCAACTTGCACCCCGCAAACCTCCAGATATAATGAACCATCCTCCGTTATTTCCACCACTGACAAACAAACCCCACCACCAGTTATATATTTCCCTTAACATCCCTGTCTGCATTCCGCAGAGACCATTACTTCCATGACTCCTTTATTAGGTCCACAGCCCCCACCATCCCGTCCTCCACTCCCAGCACCTTTCCCTGCCACCGCAGGAAGTGCAAAACCTGCACCCACACCTCTCCCTTCATCTCCAACCAAGGCCCCAAAGAATTCTTCCACATCCAACAGAGATTTATCCGTACATCCATACACATCATCTATTGTGTCCATTGTTCTCGATATGGTCTCCTGTACATTGGAGAGACAGGACGCCAACTTGCGGAACATTTTGGAGAACATCTCTGGGACACATGTACTAAACAACCTCACTGCCCCATGGCTAAAAACTTTAACTCCCCCTCCCACTCCACCAAGGACCTGCAGGTTCTGGACCTCCTCCATCGCCAAATCCAAACCACCCGTTGCCAAGCGGAAGAATGCCTCATCTTCCAACCATATGGGATCAATGTCGATTTCACCAGTTTCCTCATTTCCCTCCTCCCATCCTATCCCAGATCCAATTTTCCAACTCACCTGTCCATCTTCCTTCCCATCTTTCTGCTCCACCATCCTCTCCAACTATCACCATTACACCCACCTCCATCCACCTATCACATTCTCAGCTACCTTCCCCCCATCCTCACCCCCCTCCCATTTATCTCTGAGCTCCTTTGGGCTCATTCCTGATGAAGAGCTCATGCTCAAAACATCAAGTTTCCTGCTCCTCGGATGCTGCCTGACCGGCTGTGCTTTTCCAACGCCATACTTTTTGATTTAGGCATTAGGTGGTAAACATTCAAGAAAAGAGGGAATTGTACATCACTCTGGTTTGTGCATTAGCATTCTCTGATCTAGCCAATCTGTGTGGTTCTGGAAGTGTGGACAGATGGGGTTAACCCTAACTAGGAATTGGTCATGACTGAAGTTGCTAATCAGAAAGTTCTGTACACCACAAGCAGGTCTTTCTCAGTTCACAAATTTCATTCTCCTCGTAGTTATAGTCAGCATCTGCTTCTCTTCAAGAATATCCATAGTCGGACACCGTAAACACACAGATAGTTAAAGCAGGTTCAGCTGTGGCAGCAGAGGTCTGCAGTCTGTGGCCTGGCTATCAGAGGTCACTCATTATTGACCTTCTTTGACACATATGGAGTATATACTCACTTTCAGTTTACACACAGACACTTAATCAAGCTGACACAGCATAAGGTGAAAGAGAAGTGATCTGTTGGCTAACGAATGATCATGATTATTTAATGAAAAAGTGCCTGGTGTTGTGTCAGGTGCTAACATTCTGTGAGCTACCATGAAAGAAATGGACAGAGGGACATTGGCACTGGGTTAATCTCAGAGCTGCTCATTGATTCGCACTACAGCTGCTGGTGCTTGCATCTTCACAGATCCCCGATGGCAGCTCCTATGGATAGTCGGACACACCAATGAAAATCCAATTTTGTTTACTCCAGCTGGAGAAGGGGATGGATTGTCAAAATGCAGATTTCAGATCTTTAGAAGGCCACTCATGTCAGACCTCAATCAACCAGAACTCTGCTGAAGTTCATCAAAAGGCCTAAAGCATGGAAGCTCTGCGCTGACCTGAAGACATTCATTTGGAGCAAATGTAGGGAGATGAGAGTGTGTCAGTTGCTGGTGACCGATGCATCCACCATCTCCCTTTGTAAAATATCAAATTCCTGTGTACATTAGCAGAACCCTGAGCATTGAGAACCCCTACAGTGTGGAAGCATGCCATTTGGTCTATCAAATCCACACCAATCCTCTGAAGAGCATCCCAGCCAGATCGACTCCATCCCTGTAATCCTATATTTCCCATGGCTCTGCATATCCCTGACACAATGGGCAATTCAGCATGGCCAATCCACCTAACCTGCACATCTTTGGACTGTGGGAGGAAACCAGAGCACCCAGAGGAAACCCACACAGACACGGGGAGAATGTGCAAATTCCACACAGACAGTTACACAGTGATGGAACCCATGATCCTGGTGCTGTAAGGCAGCAGTGCTAATCACTGAGCCATCATGCGTTCTCTCCCCTCCTCTGCCTCTGAGCACTGGCCCAGCCTATCCCCTGCATCCCTCCTCTCCTCAATACACACACACACACACAATATATGTCAGGGTCACAGATATCAGAGAAGATATCATGGACTGAGAAAGTTAATATTGACATACCCTCAAACTGTCAATTCATCTGTACACTATTCAAAAATATTGCTTGCAATGATAAATTGGAAGATGATTTGTTAAGATTAGTTTTTTTTAAATTACATCAATGAGATCAATTGCGCAGTTATCAAGTTCGCAATTTCTGGGTTAAAATAAAACACTAATCTTTTACTCTGGACTGACTTTACTGTCAAAAAGTGTGGCACTGGAAAAGCACAACAGGTTAGGCTGTAAGGGGAGGCATTGCATGGCAGCACTACCTCTTGCTTCAGATCATAGTGGGCCAACAGCTTATTTGACAAGCAGATTTCTCACTTCCCGAAATGCAGGTCCTTGGCTTCACGACCAGTCCCAAGGCTCATCCTTTTTTTAATAGCAATGTAAGGCTGCCAAGATGGAGGCCAAGTTATGTGTGAATTTTCCCTAAGACCGAAGCTCCAGTACAGATATGGGAGCCGGGGATCCTTTGATCACCTTCACTCTCTCTTCCAATGGGAATAAACTGGTTTTGTCAATTCTGTAACCCAAGTAGGTCACTTGGGGTGCTTGGGACACACATCTTTTCCCTTCTAAGTCATACACCCACCTGGGAAAAACACCTAAGTACTTTGTCCAAGTTCTCCAAGTGCTCTTTATTGGTCCTCCCTGTTACTAGCACACCATCCAGGTAAATGGCAACCTTGGATAGACCTTGTAAAATGCTCTCCATGGCCTACAGGCCAATGATACCCCCAGTGGCAGTCTTGTAAATTGATCTAAACTCTTATGGAGATGAATAATTCTCAAACACCTCATCCAGACACAATTGCAGGTAAATGTAGCTCCTGTCCAATAAAGGACAGCCCCCAAGTCAACTTTGCACACTCGTCCTCTTTGCGAGGAATCAGGCATTTATTCAGCCGTGAGAAGCAAGCTACTGTTTGTTAAAATCTCCACAAAGGTAAACCTAGCCATCAGGCTTCACAATCGGTATGACCAGTATTGGCCATTCTGCAAACTGCATTAGTTTGATGATTCCTTCGCTCTCTAGCCTCCTGATTTCCACCTCTACTTTTGCCTGCTCGGCAAATGGCACCAGGCAGGCCTTGTAAAATCACAGAATTGCTGCCTGGCCAACATGTAGAGTGGCTTTTGCCCCCTTGATAATTCCAATAAAAATTCCTGGGTATTTCACTAGGGCTTCACTGAGGCAGCCATTTCCCGTGCCTTTCACTACCATCAGTGGTAACTACACCAACTGCTTCTCATAGGAAACCAGAACAGAAGTCGTACCCTTAATTTGCAACAGTCCTCCAGTGTATGATTGAGGAGTTGAGCAAGCTTAGTGGTTGGAGACCCGAGTGAATTGTGATAAAGACAGATTCTGCACCCACAGATACAACTGCGCCAGTATCGACCTCCATGGGAACTGGGTGAGGTGTCACCAAGCAAGTTAATTGTTCCAACTCTCATGTAGGGGAACTTTCCAGGGTGTGCACTGTCTTGGGTATAGGCCTATGAATTCTCCTACTCGAGGTAAGGCCTTGTAGGACATTTTTGCTCTTTCCTGTCCACATACCGGCAGCAACTACAATGATGGCCCAGATCCTGAAGAACTTTTTAGCTACTTGGCTGAGGCTTGGCTTTGGTATGGGGTTCTGCAGTGGGCTGTCCTAGAGTCCCTCTGCTCAGGACATGCCTGTGTGAGCATCTGAGAGTATCTACACTTACGTGGTGTTCCCCAAGTTCAGTTGGACATTTGAGATTGTCCACTTCCATTAGGATCTGGATTAGTGGTGCTGGAAGAGCACAGCAGTTCAGGCAGCATCCGAGGAGCAGTAAAATCGACGTTTTGGGCAAAAGCCCTTCATCGGGAATGTATTCCTGATGAAGGGCTTTTGCCCGAAACATCGATTTTACTGCTCCTTTTTCTAATGACAAGGCCAGTTGCAGTACCTGTTTGAAGTCCAGTTTGGCTTCAGCGAGATGCAGCTTCTGCGTGGTTACATCATTAATCCCACAGACCAAACAGTCTCTCAGCATCTCACTTAAGGTTAATCCAAAATCACGTGCCTCTGCCAGTCATCGTAAACTCATCAAAAATCCTGATATGGTTTCCTTAGGTTCTCAAACAACCATTTAATACCGATAGCATCTCAGGATTAGAGGATGTTTGGTATCATAATATTCCTTAACAAACTCTATCAACTCTTAGAAGAGTTTAATGTCTGGTGCCTCTGGGAAAGTTAAGCCCCTTATAACCAAAAATGCTACAGGTCCACATGCATTCAGAAGGATTACTAGTTGCTTTTCATCTGCCTCAATGTCCTTTGCCTGGAAAAATTATTGCATTCTTTCGACAGCATGGCCAAATTAATCAAGCTTCCTAGTTAAAGGCATAATGCCAGAAATGCTAACCCCATCTCCAAGATGGCAGTTTGGAGTGAATGTTCTTCAGACATGTCCTGTTTTCTCCCATCACCACTGAAATAACTGCCCAGAGGCTGGGATCCCTTTACTTACTAGTGCACAGTACACTGGCTATGGCCAGCTTGCCTCGAAACAGTCCCCTGAGCTCAAGGGTTCTAAATCCTCTGATAACGTTGATCAGATGGAGCTTTCCTGATTGATTCAGGTTAACAACCCCAATCAAGAACCTCGAGGTTCATGAGGTCAACCTGGTTGCAATCGTGGTAGTATCCTATTTGATTTATTTATTGTCTCGTGTATCTTCGCTGTATCATAGCCGCTGGAATGAAAGTGGCCACTCTTCAGTGCCATCTCACCCCCACCGATGCCCTCAGCACTATGAGTCCTCACTGGGCCTTACCAACGTAGATGCCACTAATCTGTCGGGTACCGCACTGGCCCAAACTCAACTCTGCCGTCGCCATGAGCCTGTGCTGCTGGGACCACTCATCGCCGATACCGTTGCCATGATCAAACTCTTCATCGTGAGGTAAGTAAAATAAAATAGAAGAGGAATAAAAGAGAAGAGAGAAAAAAAGAAAGAAACAAAAAGAAAAATGGACAGGGTGGATGACCCCTGGGCTCAGAAGCCCTACTCCACAGCCATCTTACCAGATGCAACATATTCTTATAGTGACATGTTCATGATGCTTTTGGGGGGTCTTTAGTTGTGACATATATTCACACAAAACCTCCTGCCATTTGGCATTGCACTTTAAGAATAGAAGGAGTATTTTAGCCTTATCTGGCCCTATTTATAATTGTACTGATTGCGTTAATTGATATCCATGCCCAACTGCACCAGTTTTTCAGCAATAATATTCAGCCACATATATTGTGGTGAAGAGAGGATATCAGGACTTATACAGCCAGAAATGATAACAGCACATAGATAGAAATATTGAGGATACAAGTTACTGAACTTAGTAGTCAATTAAAAAAGTAATTGAGAGATGCTAGGCCTTTTCTCGTTGGAACGGCGAAGGATGAGGGGTGACTTGATAGGGGTTTATAAGATGATCAGAGGAATAGATAGAGTAGACAGTCAGAAACTTTTTCCCCGGGTACAAGGGGACATAAATTTAAGGTGAAGGGTGGAAGGTATAGGGGAGATGTCAGGGGTGGGTTCTTTACCCAGAGAGTGGTGGGGGCATGGAATGCGCTGCCTGTGGGAGTGGTAGAGTCAGAATCTTTGGTGACCTTTAAGCGGCAATTGGATAGGTACATGGATGGGTGCTTAAGCTAGGACAAATGGTCGGCACAACATCGTGTGCCGAAGGGCCTGTTCTGTGCTGTATTGTTCTATGTTCTATGTTCTATGCATTTGGAATATTGTGTGCAGTTCTGGGCCCCATATCTCAGGAAGGATGTACTGGCCCTGGAGTGTGTACAGAGGAGGTTCAAGAGAATGGTGAAAGTTTAACATATGAGAAATGTTTAATGACTCTTGGTCAGTATGTGATGGAGTTCAGAAGGGTAAGGGGAGTTCTAATTGAAACATACAAATACTGAATGGCCTGGACAGTGTGGATATTGGGAAGATGTTTCCAATGGCAGGAGAGAGTAGGACCTGAGGGTACAGCCTTAAAGGAAAGGGAAGACCTTTTAGAATGGAGATAAGGAGAAACATCTCCAGCCAGAGAGTGGGGAATCTCTGGAAGTTCTTGCCACAGAAAGCAGTGGAGGCTAGGTCATTGAGTATATTTAAGACTGAGATGTTCCGGCATTATGGGCGGCATGGTGGCACAGTGGTTAGCACTGCTGCCTCACAGCGCCAGAGACCCGGGTTCAATTCCCGACTCAGGCGACTGACTGTGTGGAGTTTGCACGTTCTCCACGTGTCTGCGTGGGTTTCCTCCAGGTGCTCCAGTTTCCTCCCACAGTCCAAAGATGTGCAGGTCAGGTGAATTGGCCATGCTAAATTGCCCATAGTGTTAGGTAAGGGGTAAATGTAGGGGTATGGGTGGGTTGGGCTTCGGCGGGTAGGTGTGGACTTGTTGGGCCGAAGGGCCTGTTTCCACACTGTAAGTAATCTAATCTAATCTTGAGAAACCAGCAACTATCTGATTAATCCTAAACCATATTTTGATATTTCTTTTCTCAATTTGGAAATTTTTATTTTGCTTCAGGTTGTTCTTTCAAAATTCTGAGCCAATATTATGGGTACTTTCCATCCCCAAATGTATTACTTTTAATTTTGACCTGTTAACTTGCGACTAACAATAACAGCAGAGATTCAGGAGGGTTCAACACCTCCTGGTTGGGTTGACAGCGCTCACTGCACTCCCATTTTTGCTTTGCCAGGACCTAAAATTGAGGAATTTGTGTGTTCTTAGTGATAAATGATTCAACACCACCTCAATAACATTTATCCATTGAGGTTTCCTTCCAATACACCGACAGAAGCAAGAAATTTCTGACTCTCGTAAGATTCAAAGATAATACACTGAATAATGGAAATGATCTCATCTGGCTATTAATTGTTGTTAGCCACAATTCATACTTCACAGAGACTGCATGATGTGTTTCAGTAAATTTTCATCTGTTTATAGAACTTACTTGCAAAATTGCTGTTTCTAACAATGGAAAAAGATTAAAAACATTAACTTTTTTTGTGAAGAAGGGAACTGCAAAAAATATACTGAGGTAAAACTTGCAAAATTTCAAATGATTGCATCACAAGAAAAAATCGGCAATAATTAACCTCAATGATAATCCCCTCCCCAAAAATAGATGCTGACACAATCAATAAATTTAACCTGTACTGTGAATACATAATCAAATGTGAGAACAAGAATTATTTATTTCCATGATTCATAGTTTAACTATATCACCCAATCGTCCCTTGCAAACATCAAAGGTGGGGTACTATTCTACAGATTTGTCAAGCAACAGCCTGACAAAGTCATATCAAATAATAATAGTTTAGATAATTTGCCAGGTATCACCAAGTCCCAAGAACAGGACAGACCCACCTGTGGTAGCAGTAAAGTGTTATCCAGTCAAGATGGTATTGACCTGGATGTCCTTAATATTGACTTTGGACTAATAATGACCCATAGTCAAACATGGACAAGGGAATCGCCTGGTAATTATCATGTACCACCACACAACCCATACTCCTACTCCCTCAGCTGATGTTTCAATTCTTTTCCATGTTGAACTTCAAAGAGGCACTAAGGTTGGCATAGCACTGAATAAATGCATCTCAAAGTCCATCATGAAGAGTTGCTCAATGGCACTGCTACTGAGTCAGCCAGTTGAGTCCTAAAGGACTTAGATACAAGACTGGGCCTGCAATAAATGATGACACAGCTGAGAAAAGGGAAAAATTTACTTGACTTTATCCTCACCAATCTATCTGCTGTAGATACAGTGTCAGATGGTCACTACAGGAGTTCCTCAGGATAGTGTCCTGTCCCAATAAACTTCAGAGGCTGGAATTCTGTGGTACGTAACTCACTCCCATCTATTTGATTGGAATCCCAATCTCCAACTTAGACATTTGCTCCTGTCGTTTCTGATGCACAGTGGCAGCAGTGTGCCTATTTACAAGATACATTACAGTAACTCACCAATGCTCCTTCAGTACCACCTTACGAATTGTGAACTCTATCATCTAGAAGGACATGGACAAAAGAAACATGGGAATCCCACACATTACAATTTCCCCTCCAAGCCACTCGCCATCTTTACTTGGAAATATATGACTGCTTTTTCGGTGCCACTTGGTCAAAATCCTAACATCTCTAACAACACTGTGGGTGTAACTGCAGCACATGGACTCCAGCTCACCACCACCTTCTCCAGGACAACAAATGCTAGCTCATCAGTGGCACCCACTTTCTGTGAAAGTATGTAAAAACAAAAGAGACATTTAGTATCAGGCACTAGAGAAAGGTACTAAATTTGAATAACTTGTAAAAATCAAAAACTGCATGAAGCTAACTTATTTCTTCTGACTGCATGTATTTTTGGCTCGCCCCCATATTTTGCTAAAGTTTGAATAGTCTACAGGGAGTGATCTGGCTGATATTAAACGATTGTATCCATGCTTTAAAGGGTGAATCCTTCAAGGGATTGATAGACTAGCTGTCATTTCCTTCAGAATTGAAAATAACTGGAAGGAGAGAGAGAGGACACACAAAACAGGACAAACTGCTGTCAGAGAAGGAGGGATTACAACAGTGGGTCATGTGTACACTCTGAGTCTTTAGACTGTTGAGTTTATTCAAGGGAGACCTAGAAAAGGTTTTGATCAACATGTGAGGCAAGGGATATGGGGTGCAAATTGAAATGTGGAGTTGAGACTGCAATCAGATCAGCTCCAATCATATTGAATGATGATCAGGCTGAAGAGCTAACAGCCTATTCCTGCTCCTAAGCCTATGATTCTAATTCTTTGAACTCAGCTTCCAATACATAAGATATCTTTCTCTCGTAAAAGATGACACAACTGAAATTTTCCACAACTGCTTTCTCAAAGCACGTTAAGTACAACATTGTGGCAATCAAGGTGACTCTGGCTGGTACCTTTTCTTTGCCAAACCTCTTTACTAGACTGTCACTGGAAGTGTAAGAGCAGTCACGATTTAGAGTGATGAAGAGCATTAATATATCAAGTTATCAACAGAATGGTTAACAGTATAAGGTAGGGCACTGAGGCTCTCTTTATGAGGTAGTCTCATCTTATATCATTTTGCCAGGATACATGGTGTAAGCTGGAGGATTTATAAGGATTGGCAGTGTGTACTTCCTGTCAACTTTACAATTTCCATGCCATTCCCTCAATGGCAGAGGAAGTTAATCACAGCTTTGCAGAAGTTTTCATGGTAGAAAACTTCAGCAGCAGACCAGAACTTCAAGAGAGTAAGTGGGCAGAGGTGAGAGTAATAGTTATCATGAAGGAGAAGTTGGTGGGAAAGCTGAAAGGTTGGGTGCATGGAATGCAGAGCCAACAATGGTAATAGAGTCAGATACATTAGAGATACTTAAGCAACTGTTGGATAGGCACAAGAAAGATAGTACAATGAAGGGAATGTAGATTAGTCCGATCTTAGAGTAGTATAAAAGGTCGGCACAACATTGAAGGCCAAAGGCCCTGTATTGTGCAGTATTATGTCCTATGTTCTATGAAGGTGGATAAGTCTTCTGGACCAGATGGATTACACCCCAAAATTCTGAAGGAGATAGCTGAGGAGATTGTAGAGGTGGTGATTGTTCAGGAATCAGAAAGTCAGGGACAATTGCAAAATGGCTTATCCAACACTCTTGTTTAGTAAGGGAAGGATGCAGAAGAGGAAATGATAGGCCAGTTAACCTGACCTCAGTCATCGCTAAGAGTTTAGAGTCCATTGTTAAGGATGAGATTGTGGAGTACTTGGAAATGCATGGTAAAATGGGGCTGAGTCAGCATGACTTTTTCAGGGGGAGGTCACGCTTGACAAATCTGTTAGAATTCTTTGAGGATATAATGAGCAATTTAAACAAAGGAGAGCCAGTGGATGTGATCTACTTGGATTTCCTAAAGCCCTTTGACAAAGTTCCTCTCAGGAAACTGCCCTAAATTAGGGGCCCACAGTGTTAGAGACAAGGTACTGGCTAGGATAGAGGATTGGCTGACTGGCAGAAGGCAGAAAGTAGGGATAAAATGGTCTTTTTTAGGATGGCAGCCAGTGACTAGTAGAGTGCCGTAGGAGTCAGTGTTAGGACACAACTATTGACATGACATATTAACGATCTGGAAAAAGGAACTGAGGCCATTGTTGTCAAGTTTGCAGGTGACACAAAGATAGGTGGAGGGACAAGTAGTGTTGAGGAGGTGGGGAAGCTGCAGAAGGACTTGGACAGGCTGGGAGAGTGGGCAAAGGAAAGACAGATGGAGTACTGTTTGAGAAAGTGTAAGGTTATGCATTTTGTTAGGAAGAATGGTGGTGTACATTATTTCTAAATGGGGAAAGGTTCTAGAAATCTGAAGCCCAAAAGGAGTTAGGATTCCATTTCAGGATTCTCTTAAGATTAACATCAGGTCAAATTGGCAGATAGGAAGGCAAATGGAATGTTAGTATTCATTTTGAGATGGCAAGAATACAAGAGCAGAGATATTCTGCTGAGGCTGTATAAGGTACTGATCAGATTGCATTCGGAATACGGTGAGCAGTTTTTAGCCCTGTATCTAAGGAAGGATGTGCGAGCATTGAAGGTTTTTAGAAGAGATTTACATGAGCAATCCTGAGGATGAAGGGTTTGTTATATGAGGAGCAGTTGGGGACTCCATGTCTGTACTTATGGAGAAAAGAAGGAAGAGGGGATTTGATTGAGACTTACAGACTAGAGTAGATGAGAAGATGTTTTCACCAGTAGGAGAGACTAGGACCCAAGGGCACAGCTTCAGAGTGAAGGGAGGACTCTTCAGAACTGAGATGAGGAAGAATTTCTTCAGCCAGTGGGTAGTGAATCATTGCCACTGAAGGCTGTGGAGACCAAGGCATTGAGTATATTTAAGGCAGAAATAGATATGTTCTTGATTAGTAAGAGGATCAGTACTGAGAGGGAGAAGGCAAGAAAATGGGGTTAAGAAACATCACAGTATTGATCAAATGGAGAATCATACTTGATGGGCCAAATGGCCTAATTCTGCTCCTGTATTTTATGGTTTTCTATCTTGTAGAGTAATTGGCATTTGATGTGTGAAAATGTATTCTGCAGGGTTAAGCTTCTAATAGAGTTAAGGTTTTTCCTGAGGGTGACATGGTTCTTTTACTCTCTGACAATCCTTGGTGGCATCAAAATTTGACTCTCTCTCATCAAACCCCCATGGTGAAAGCTGGCTACTGGGCAACAAATGTTATCATTCATGATGTGACTCATGGTTCCTGTCCAGCGCCCGTGCACTCAGGCTTAGCAAGGCTTAGAGAATTAATCAACCACAGAGAATTTGGATGAGCAGACTCATGCAATGCCCACTGCCTGGATCTCTCTGGAAGGGTGTGCAGTGCTAAGCAGATGTCGGGATTTGTGATGGTATGCTGTACGCTAAACAACTTTACCAATGTAAGAGAACAGCTGTGCCTCCAACTAGACAGCAAAAAGCTGGGAGCAGTGTAAGGAGGGGAAAGTGACAAGGCAGAAGATTCATAGAGTCAGACATTCACAGAGATAACGAGTTTTGAGAAGATTTGCAGCTCAATTTGAGATTCTGGATGCAGGTTTGTTCACTAAGCTAGAAGGTTTGTTTTCAGACATTTCATCACTATACTAAGTGACATCAGTAGTGAACCTCTGGTGAAGCACTGATGGTTTGGCCTGCTTTTTATTTATGTGTTTAGGTTTCCTTGTGTTGGTGATGTCATTTCCTGTGGTGATGCCACTTCCTGTTTTTTTCTCGGGTGTGGTAAATGGGGTCCAAGTCAATGTGTTTGTTGATAGAGTTCTGGTTGGAATGCCATGCTTCTAGGAATTCTCGCATATGTCTCTGGTTGGCTTGTCCTAGGATGGATGTGTTGTCCCAGTCGAAGTGGTGTCCTTCCTCATCTGTATGGAAGGATACTCGTGAGAGTGGGTCATGTCTTTTTGTGGTTAGTTGATGTTTGTGTATCCTGGTGGCTAGTGTTCTGCCTGTTTGTCCAATGCAGTGTTTGTTACAGTTCTTGCCAGGTGGACTGTGTTCATTGGGAACCCGTACTTTTGGAATACACTGGATAGATGATTTTCCTCTCCTCTTCATAGTTCCTCTGTGCTGCAGTGTGTGGTGGCTCATTGAAATAATGTTCTAATGCAGCTTAATTTGTGGATGTTGTGATGATTGCTTCTGTAGTTCATCCATACAGTGTATTCAAAAAGAATGGGTACCCGATGAACACAGCCTGCCAATTTCTCAGCAACAAACCCAAACAAGCAGACAAAATTTGTCCAGAAACCCTAGCCACTCTCCCCTACATCAAAGAGATCTCGGAAATGACTGCCAGACTACTCAGACCCTTTGGCATCTGGTAGCCCACAAACCCACTAACACACTAAAACAGCAGCTAATGAACTTGAAAGACCCTATACAGACAATAAGCAAAACTTATGCCATTTACAAAATACCTTGCAAGAACTGTAACAAACACTACATTGGACAAACAGGTAGAAAACTAGCCCCCAGGATACATAAACATCAACTAGCCACTAAAGGACATGACCGACTCTCACTAGTATCTTTACATACAGATAAGGAAGGACACCACTTCGACTGGGACAACACATCCATCCTAGGACAAACCAAACAGAGACACACATGAAAATTCCTAGAAGCATGTTACTCCACCAGAACTCTATCAACAAACACATTGACTTGGATCCCATTTACCACCCTCTGAGAAAAAGAACAGGAAATTACATGACAACAGGAAATGACATCACAAACCCAAGGAAACCTAAACACATAACTAAAAAGCCATCCCACCAGTGCTTCATCCCCAGCCTAATCAACCTCTCCCTGTAGCTCAAATCCTCCAAACCTGGCAATATCCTTGTAAATTTTTCTGATCCCTTTCAAATTTTACAATTTCCTTCCAATAGGAAGGAGACCAGAATTTCATGCAGTATTCCAACAGTGGCCGAACCAATGTCCTGTACAGCTGCAACATGACCTCCTAACCCCTGTACTCAATACTCTGACCAATAAAGGAAAGCAACCAAACGCCTTCTTCACTATTCTATCTACTCCACTTTCAAAGGGCTATGAACCTGCACTCTAAGGTCTCTTTGTTCAGCAACACTCCCTAGGACCTTACCATTAAGTGGATAAGTCCTGCTAAGATTTGCTTTCTCAAAAATGCAAAATCTCACATTTACCTAAATCAAACTCCTTCTGCCACTCCTCAGCCCATTGGCCCATCTGATCAAGATCCCGTTGTAATCTGACGTAACCTTCTTCGCTGTCCACTACGCCTCCAATTTTAGTGTCATCTGCAAACTTACTAACTTATACCTCCTATATTCACATCCAAATCATTTACATATAAGACAAAAAGTAGTGGACCCAGCACCAATCCTTGTGACACTCCACTGGTCACAAGCTTCCAGTCTGAAAAACAACCCTCTACCATCACCCTCTGTCTTCTACCTTTGAGCCAGTTCTGTATCCAAAAGGCTAATTCTCCCTGTACTCCATGAGATTTAACCTTGCTAACCAGTCTCCCACGAGGAACCTTCCAGCTCAGAGTCCCTTAACCCTGCACAGCCAGCTTCTATTTTCTTCCAACATACACAACAAGATTGCCTGGGCAGACCCATTGTTTCTGCCTGTTCCTGGCCCACAGAACTCACCTCTGCCTACCGCAACTCAATTATTTTCGCTCCTTGTCCAGTCCCTTCCCAGGTATATTCTCAACTCTTTTAACACTTTTTTTCAGTTTCAGAATTTCCAGTTCACAGGCTCCAGCTGCCTTCGCTTTACCATGGAAGTGCAATCCTGTTACACATTGACCTTTCACCAGGATGGTCTCAGGGCTCTCCACTTTTTTCTGAAAAAAAGGCACAAACCGTCACCATCCACCGCCACCCTCCTCAGCCTGGCCGAACTGATCCTCACTCTGACCAACTTCTCCCTTAACTCCTCCCACTTTCTTCAGCTCAAAGGGGTAGCCGTGAGTACTAGCAGGGGCCCCAGTTACGCCTACCTCTTTGTGGGATACGTAGAACATTCCTTATCCCAGTCCAACTCAGGTCCTCCAACCACAACCTTTTCTCCAATATATCAATGACATCATTGATGTTGCTTCCCTCACTCATTTGGAATTCGAAAAATTAATCAATTTTGCTTTAAATTTCCACCCAACTCTCACCTTCACCTGATCCAGCTCTGACTCCTCCCTTTCCTTCCTTGACATCTGTTTCCATAGGCTGGCCACCAGTGTCCACTACAAACTCACTAACTCTCATACTTAACCTGACTATGCATCCTCATGCCCTGCTTCCATCATGCCCTGCTTCCTGTAAAGACTCTATTCCGTTCTCCCAGTTCCTCCATCTCTGATGCATCTATTCCAATGAAGCCACATTCCACAGACAGTCCTCAGAAATGTCTACCTTTTTCTACAACCAAGGATTCCTGCAACTCATTTCTCTCTCTCTCTCTATTTCTGTCTCTCTCTCTCTCATAGCTGTTGTCAGTTCTGAAGAAGGCTCACTGGACCAGAACCAAACTTCTGGAGCAATTCCTGCTTTTGTTTCTTTTATACATTCATTGCGGGATCAACGTGAACAGACACCAGCTAAACACCCTTATGTATTTCCGGCCTGAGCTCTTCCAAGTGCTGCTTTTTGTCTCTCGTTCCAATGTGGCTGCCCAGGACACGAGCTGAGCACTCAGGATTCTAGTCACAGAGACGTTACCACTCGCTGCTGTTACCTGAAGGATTGCTGACTTTCAGTGGGGGAGACTGCAACAACCTCAGAAGGGGACCTCAGGTGTCTGCACCTGCCTGTGTTACACAGGAAAATGAGACATTAGTCATGAGGCTGGGTATCCTGGTGAATCCCATTGGTGAGCTGATGGAAATGGCATGTTAGAAAGGATGCACTGCAATTTCTGAACAGAGTCTTACGTCAAGTTACTGTTGGATCCCTCGCTTCTCCTTGACCTTGTACAGAGGCTTTCTGACCAGCCTCCTAAAACATTGCAAGCCTGACCATCAAGGTCCCAAGCTGACTCCTCTGTAGCAGATCTAGTGTGGAACCCTTCTCTCCAGTGAGTTTGTAATTGAGTCATTCAGTCCTCTGTGCTGGTCTTATGTCAATCTTATCTTCTAATCAGGATCTGAGCTGATGGCAGTGCCCTGGAAATCAAGTGACAGTCTATCTTTCCCTTTCTTTGTTGCTTGGGTAGGTTAGTATTCTTGGATTTTTAAGTGGAAGAGTGGCAACAGCAGGTAGAGAAAAGAGTAAAGGAATTATCAGAGAAAGGATTAGGTTGTTACTCCCAATAACAAACGCTCCTCCCATGCCAGTGGCCATGATTTGAGTGATGCTCATTCCCATGATGACCAGCACTATCTTCTGCATGAACAGGAACATGTTCAAGTGCATTTGTCTTCTTCCATTTTGTTCCCTCCTGCATTTTATGCATCATCGCCTCCTGCATGGAGAGGGAAGCATTACTGAGTATCCAGCAAGGTGGTTGGGGGGACGTGGCTGTCAGATTGAATAGCTGTCTCGTCTGTTTCAATGTGAATCCTATGAGAGCACTACATGTGTGAGGATATGGGAAACTTATCAATTTTAGGTTCAGTACTGCTTCTGAGTATGATCTTTGAGAAGCATTATAGAAACTTTACTTGTTGATTAGAAAATGAGGCTTGCGCTTTTAGCTATTTTCATAGCTTGTTTTATTTTTCCAGAACAACTTAACAGGCTATTATTGGACATGGCTAACCAGGGGTCTTTTCACTCTCACCACCTAACATTGGCTTACCAGAAGAATTTAGAGTTTGACAACCAACCTAACAGATCATGTTTGGATATGGCCATCAAGCCCTGAAGTGGAATTTGAACCAAGACATGCTGGATCAGAATTGGGGACATTATCCACTGCTGTGCTCTCTAGTGAGTGATGGAGATGTTGAGAACTGAGCTGTGGCTCGAGCTACTGGAGCAGTTCAGAACATGTAGTTCTTGAAAATGGAGTCTCTGCCTTTGACAACTCAAGTCAGATTGTCCAATTTCTTCCTGCAATGCACCAATGTTCTTGGAGGAATTATTCTGGCATTGACTGACACTTGTGCCCCTTACCTCCTGAACATATGCTGGAAGACAATACTGTTCACTCCAGTGCATGGTTGGAAAATGTTGATGCTCAGTACCTCACATATTCAATCAATGCTACAACTGTCAGGGCACAGAATCATTCACAGGACCTCCTGACCCATGGACCACAATCAGTGAGGATAGACAATAGCACCTCCTCAGTAAAAACAATGACTGCAGATGCTGGAAACCAGGGTCTAGATTAAAGTGGTGCTGGAAAAGCACAGCAGGTCAGGCAGCATCCGAGGAGCAGGAAAATCGACGTTTCAGGCAAAAGTCCTTCATCAGGAATAGTAGCAGGGACGGGTAGTCATGGCACCCATATGGACCCCAGCTATGCCTGTCTCTTTTTTGGCTACGTAGAACAGTCCATCTTCCGTAATGACACCGGCAGCACTCCCCACCTCTTCCTCCGCTACATTGACTGCAGTGCCGCCACCTTGTGCTCCCGTGAGGAGGATGACCAATTCATCAACTTCACCAACACATTCCACCCCGACCTTAAATTTACCTGGACCATCTCTGACACCTCCCTCCCCTTCCTGGACCTCACGATCTCCATTAATGACGACCGACTTGACACTGATATTTTTTACAAACCCACCGACTCCCACAGCTACCTGGATTACACCTCTTCCCACCCTACCTCCTGCGAAAATGCCATCCCATACTCCCAATTCCTCCGCCTCCGCCGTATCTGCTCCCAGGAGGACCAGTTCCACCACAGAACACACCAGATGACCTCCTTCTTTAGAGATCACAATTTCCCTTCCCATGTGGTTAAAGATGCCCTCAAACGCATCTCGTCCACATCCCACACCTCCACCCTCAAACCCCACTCCTCCAACCGTAACAAGGACAGAACCCCCTTGGTGCTCACGTTCCACCCTACCAACCTTCGCATAAACCACATCATCCGCTGACATTTTAGATTAGATTACTTACAGTGTGGAAACAGGCCCTTCGGCCCAACAAGTCCACACCGACCCGCCGAAGCGCAACCCACCCATACCTCTACATTTACCCCTTTAACCTAACACTACGGGCAATTTAGCATGGCCAATTCACCTGACCTGCACATTTTTTTTGGATTGTGGGAGGAAACCGGAGCACCCGGAGGAAACCCACGCAGACACGGGGAGAATGTGCAAACTCCACACAGTCAGTCGCCTGAGTCGGGAATTGAACCCGGGTCTCTGGCGCTGTGAGGCAGCAGTGCTAACCACTGTGCCACCTCCAAACAGACCCCACTAACAGGGATATATTTCCCTCCCCCCTCCTTTCCGCTTTCCGCAAAGACCGTTCCCTCAGGTCCACAACCCTCCCTAACAACCCACCCTCCCATCCTGGCACCTTCCCCTGCCACCGCAGGAATTGCAAAACCTGCGCCCACACCTCCTCCCTCACCTCCATCCACGTCCCTCACCTCCTGGGGTTGAAGAGTTCCGAGGAGGAAGATGAGGCGTTCTTCCTCCAGGCGTCGGGCAGTAAGGGAATGGCGGTGGAGGAGGTCCAGGGCCTGCATGTCCTCAGCAGAGTGGGAGGGGGATTTGAAATGTTAAGCCACGAAGTAGTGGGGTTGATTGGTGCAGGTGTCCCGGAGATATTCCCTGAAGCGGTCTATGAGGAGGTGTCCAGTTTCCCTAATGTAGAGGAGACCACATCAGGAGCAACTGATGCAATAAATGACATTGGTGGATGTGCAGGTGAAACTGTGATGGATGTGGAAGGCTCCTTTGGAGCCTTGGATGGAGGTGAGGGAGGAGGTGTGGGTGCAGGTTTTGCAATTTCAACGGTGGCAGGGGAAGGTGCCAGGACGGGAGGGTGGGTTGTAGGGGGGAGTGGACCTGACCAGGTAGTCATGGAGGGAATAGTCTTTGCAGAAAGCAGATGGGGTGAGGAGGGAAATATATCCCTGGTGGTGAGGTCCGTTTGCAGATGGCGGAAATGTCAGTGGATGATACAGTTTATGAGAGGTTGGTGGGGTGGAAGGTGAGGATCGTGAGATTCTGTCCTTGTTGTGGTTGGAGGGGTGGTGTTTGAGGGCAGAGGTGTGGGACATGGATGAGAAGTGTTGGAGGGCATCTTCAACCAAGTGGGAGGGGACATTACGGTCTTTAAAGAAGGAGGCCATCTGGTGTGTTCTGTGGTGGAACTGGTCCTCCTGGGAGCAGATATGGTGGAGGCAGAGGAATTGGGATTACGGGATGGCATTCATGCAGGAGGTAGGGTGGGAGGAGTTGTAATCCAGGTAGCTATGGGAGTTGTGGGTTTGTAAAAAATGTCGGTGTTGAGTCGGTCATCATTGATGGAGATGGAGAGGTCCAGGAAGGGGGTAGGTGTCAGAGATGGTCCAGGTGAATTTAAGAGCGGGATGGAATGTGTTGGTGAAGTTGATGAATTGCTCAACCTCCTCGTGGGAGCACGATGTGGCACAGATGCAGTCATCAATGTAGCAGAGGAAAAGGGGGGGAGTGGTGCCAGTGTAGCTACTGTTGTAGGTCAGTTCTCAAACAATGATAGACAGAATACAGCAAAGATATAGAGAGCATGGTGACTTGGTGTAAAGATAGCAATCTCTCCCTCACTGTCAGTAAAATGAAAGCGCTGATCATCCACTCCAGGAAGCAAGGAGGAGAGCACACCCCTATCTACATCAGTGGAGCTGAGGTGAAGTTGGTTGACAGCATCAAGTTTCTAGGAGTGACGATAACCAGCAATCTGACCTAGACAACATGCATTGATGAAACGGTCAAGAAAAGACAACAACACCACTTCTTCCTCAGGAGGCTTAGGAAATTCAGCATGTCCATATGGGCCCTAAGCAACTTTTACAGATGCACCATAGAAAGCATTCTATCTGGATGTATCACAGCTTGGTAAAGGCAACTGCTCTGTGCAGGATTGCAAGAAACTATGAAAAGTTGTGAACACTGCCCAGAGCATCACGCAAGCCAACCTTCATTGATTCCATCTACACTTCTCGATGCCTTGGAAAGACTTCCAACATCATCAAAGATCACTCTCACCCCAGTTAAAATGTCTTCCACCAGTCAGAAGATACAAAAGCTTAATTACAATACCAAGAGGTTCAAGAACAGCTTCTTGCCCACTGTTATTAGACTTCAGAACGGACCTCTCAAATTTCAAATGCATTGTCAATCTTGTTTTTTTATGCATCTTCTTTGCAACCATAACTTTGTATTCTTCACCGTGTTCAATCACCCTATGATCCTTGCATGGAATGATCTGTCGGTACGGCATGCAAAATAATTTTTTTCACTGTACTTAGGTACATGTGAGCATAATAAAAAAACAAATCAAATCAATTTCAGAATAACGCCAATCAGTTCCAGCTATCTCAGTGCATTTCTGCTTCAAGAGTTGCTGGTATCATAGTGAAAAGAGTGTGAAAACAGGCCCTTCAGCTCACCAAGTCCATAGCAACCCTCTGAAGAGAAACCCACTCAGGCCTATCCCCCACCCCATATTTACCCCTGAATAATGGACCTAACCTACACACCCCTGAGCACTCTGGGTAATTTAGCATGGCCAATTCACCTAACCTGCACATCTTTGGACTGTGGGAGGAAACCGGAGCAGCTAGAGGAAACCCACACAGACACAGGGAGAATGTGTAAACTCCACACAGACAGTTACCAGAGGTTAGATTTGAACCTGGGTTCCTTGTGCTGCGAGGCAGTAGTGCTAACCACTGTGCCCCTATGCTGCCCTGAAGTAGCACTAGATGGTTGATGTGATGATGGAAGTCAGCATGCAACACCATATGGAAAACAATGCGTAACCCAAGAGGCAGCAAAATATGCAGCACAGCATGGAAACCAACAGGCACCAGAAAATGAAGTATTGAATGGAAAATAGCATGCACCAGAACATGCAGTACTGAATGGAAAAAAAACATGCACGAGAACATACAATACTGAATGGAAACTAGCATGCACCAGAACATGCAGTACTTAACGGAAAACAACATGCACCAGAACATGCAGTATTGAATGGAAAGTAGCATGCACCAGAACATGCAGAACTGAATAGAAAAATAGCATGCACCAGAACATGCAGTGCTGAATGGAAAATAGCATGCACCAGAACATGAAATACGGAATGGAAACCAACATTACCAGAACATGCAGTACTGAATGGAAAATAGCATGCACCAGAACATGCAGTACTGACTGGAAACTAGCATGCACCAGACCATGCAGTAATGAAAGGAAACCAGCATGCACCAGAACATGCAGTACTGAATGGAAAATAGCATGCAGTAGAACATGCAGTACTGAATGGAAAATAGCATGCAGTAGAACATGCAGGACTGAATGGAAACAAACATGCACCAGAACGTGCAGGACTGAATGGAAAATAGCATGCATCAGAACATGCAGAACTGAATGGAAAACAGCATGTTCCAAGAACATGCAGTACAGAATGGAAAATAGCACGCACCAGAACATGTAGTACTGAATGGAAACCAACATGCACCAGAACATGCAGTACTGAATGGAAAATAGCATGTACCAGAACGTGCAGTACGGAATGGAAACCAACATTACCAGAACTTGCAGTACTGTATGGAAAATAACATGCACCAGAACATGCAGTGCTGAATGGAAACCAACATGCACCAGAACACGCAGTACTGAATGGAAACCAACATGCACCAGAACATGCAGTACTGATTAGAAAAAAAGCATGCACCAGAACATGCAGTGCTGAATGGAAAATAGCATGCACCAGAACATGAAGTACGGAAAAGAAACCAACATTACCAGAACATGCAGTACTGAATGGAAAATGGCATGCACCAAAACATGCAGTACTGAATGGAAACCAACATGCACCAGAACATACAGTACTGCATGGAAAATAGCATGCACCAGAACATGCAGCACTGACTGGAAATTAGCATGCACCAGAACATGCAGTACTGAAAGGAAACCAACATGCACCAGAACATGCAGTACTGAATGGAAACCAACATGCACCAGAACATGCAGTACTGATTGGAAAATAGCAAGCACCAGAATGCGCAGTACTGAATGGAAACCAACATGCACCAGAACATGCAGTACTGAATGGAAACCAACATGCACCAGAACATGCAGTACTGATTGGAAAATAGCATGCACCAGAACGTGCAGTACTGAATGGAAAACAGCATGTAACAAGAACATGCAGTACAGAATGGAAATTAGCATGCACCAGAACATGCAGTACTGAATAGAAACCAACAATCACCAGAACATGCAGTACTTGAATGGAAAATAGCATGCACCAGAACATGCAGTACTGAAAGGAAACTAGCATGTACCAGAACATGCAATACGGAATGGAAACCAACATTACCAGAACATGCAGTACTGAACGGAAACCAACATGCACCAGAACATGCAGTACTGAATGGAAAACAGCATGTAACAAGAACATGCAGTACAGAATGGAAATTAGCATGCACCAGAACATGCAGTACTGAATGGAAACCAACATGCACCAGAATATAGAGTACAGAATGTAAAATAGCAAGCACCAGAACATGCAGTACTTAACGGAAAACAACATGCACCAGAACATGCAGTATTGAATGGAAAATAGCATGCACCAGAACATGCAGTGCTGAATGGAAAATAGCATGCACCAGAACATGAAATACGGAATGGAAAGCAACATTACCAGAACATGCAGTACTGAATCGAAAATAGCATGCACCAGAATGTGCAGTACTGAATGGAAACCAACATGCACCAAAACATACAGTACTGAATGGAAACCAACATGCACCAGAATAAACAGTACTGAATGTAAAATAGCATGCACCAGATCATGCAGTACTTAACGGAAACCAACATGCACAAGAACATGCAGTACTGAATAGAAAAATAGCATGCGCCAGGACATGCAGTGCTGAATGGAAAGCAACATGCACCAGAACATGCAGGACTGAATGAAAACTAACATGCACCAAAAGATGCAGTACTGAAAGGAAAGTAGCATGTACCAGAATGTGCAGTACTGAAAGGAAACTAGCATGTACCAGAACATGCAATACGGAATGGAAACCAACATTACCAGAACATGCAGGACTGAATGGAAAATTG
Source organism: Chiloscyllium plagiosum (assembly GCF_037043375.1). Lineage (NCBI taxonomy): Eukaryota > Metazoa > Chordata > Chondrichthyes > Orectolobiformes > Hemiscylliidae > Chiloscyllium > Chiloscyllium plagiosum. The sequence continues at coordinate 39,705,996 of NW_028270167.1, read as the reverse complement.
CATGCACCAGAACATGCAGTACTGAATGGATACCAACATGCACCAGAACATGCAGTACTGAAATGAAACCAGCATGCACCAGAACATGCATTACTGAATGGAAATTAGCTTGCACCAGAACATGCAGTACTGAATAGCAAAATAGCATGCACCAGAACATGCAGTACTGAACAGAAACCAACATGCACCAGAACATGCTGTACTGAACGGAAACCAACATGCACCAGAACATGCAGTACTGAATGGAAAATAGCATGCACCAGAACATGCAGTACTGAATGGAAACCAACATGCACCAGAATGTGCAGTACTGAATGGAAACCAACATGCACCAGAACATGCAGTACTGAATGGAAACCAACATGCACCAGAACAAGCAGTACTGAATGGAAACCAACATGCACCAGAACATGCAGTACTGATTAGAAAAATAGCATGCACCAGAACATGCAGTGCTGAATGGAAAAGAGCATGAACCAGAACATGACATACGGAATGGAAACCAACATTACCAGAACAAGCAGTACTGAATGGAAAATAGCATGCACCAGAACATGCAGTACTGAATGGAAACCAACATGCACCAGAAAATACAGTACTGCATGGAAAATACCATGCACCAGAACATGCAGTACTGACTGGAAAATAGCATGCACCAGAACATGCAGTACGGAATGGAAAATAGCATGCACCAGAACATGCAGTACTGAACGTAAACCAACATGCACCAGAACATGCAGTACTGAATGGAAACCAACATGCACAAGAATATACAGTACTGAATGGAAAATAGCATGCACCAGAACATGCAGTACTGAATGGAAACTAGCATGCACCAGAACATGCAGTACTGAATGGAAACCAACATGCACCAGAACATACAGTACTGAATGGATAATAGCATGCACCAGAACATGCAGTACTGAATGGAAAATTGCATGCACCAGAAAATGCAGTACTGAATGGAAACCAACATGCACCAGAACATACAGTACTGAATGGAAAATAGCATGAACCAGAACATGCAATACAGACTGGAAACTAGCATGGACCAGAACATGCAGTACTGAAAGGAAACCAGCATGCACCAGAAAATGCAGTTCAGAATGTAAATTAGCATGCACCAGAACATGCAGTACTGAATGGAAAATAGCATGCACCAGAACATGCAGTACTGAAGAGCAAAATAGCATGCAGTAGAACATGCAGTACTGAATGGAAAATAGCATGCACCAGAACTTGCAGTACTGACTGGAAACTAGCATGCACCAGAACATGCAGGACTGAATGGAAAACAGCATGCACCAGAACATGCAGTACTGAATGGAAACCAACATGCACCAGAACATACAGTACTGAATGGAAAATAGCATGCACCAGAAGATGCAGTACTGACTGGAAACTAGCATGCACCAGAACATGGAGGACTGAATGGAAAACAGCATGCACCAGAACATGCAGTACTGAATAGAAAATAGCATGTACCAGAACATGCAGTACTGAATACAAACCAACATGCACCAGAACATGCAGTTCTGAATGGAAAATAGCATGCACCAGAACATGCAGTACTGAATGGAAAATAGCATGCACCAGAACATGCAGTACTGAATGGAAACCAACATGCACCAGAACCTGCAGTACCGTATGGAAAATAGCATGCACCAGAACATGCAGTACCGAATGGAAACCAACATGCACCAGAACATGCAGTACTGAATGGAAAATAGTATGCACCACAACATGCAATACTGAATGGAAACCAACATGCACCAGAACATGCAGTACCGTGTGAAAAATAGCATGCACCAGAACATGCAGTACCGAATGGAAACCAACATGCACCAGAACATGCAGTACTGAATGGAAAATGGCATGCACCAGAATTGCAGTACTGAATGGAAAATAGCATGTATCAAGAAAATACAATAATGAATGGAATCCAACATGCACCAGAAAATGTAGTACTGAATGGAAAATAGCATGCACTAGAACATGCAGTACTGAATAGAAAATAGCATGCACGAGAAAATGCAGTACTGAATGGAATCTAGCATATACCAGAACACGCAGTAATGAATGTTAACCAACATACACCAGAATATGCAGTACTGTATGGAAAATAGCATGCACCAGAACATTCAGTACTGAATGGAATCTAGCATGTACCAGAACATGCAGTACTGAATAGAAAATAGCATGTACCAGAACATGCAGTACTGAATAGAAACCAACATGCACCAGAACATGCAGTTCTGAATGGAAACAAGCATGTACCAGAACATGCAGTACTGAATGGAAACCAACATGCACCAGAACATACAGTACTGAATGGAAAATAGCATGCACCAGAACTTGCAGTACTGACTGGAAACTAGCATGCACCAGAACATGCAGGACTGAATGGAAAACAGCATGCACCAGAACATGCAATACTGAATGGAAACCAACATGCACCAGAACATACAGTACTGAATGGAAAATAGCATGCACCAGAAGATGCAGTACTGACTGGAAACTAGCATGCACCAGAACATGCAGTACTGAATGGAAACCAACATGCACCAGAACCTGCAGTACCGTATGGAAAATAGCATGCACCAGAACATGCAGTACCGAATGGAAACCAACATGCACCAGAACATGCAGTACTGAATGGAAAATACCATGCACCAGAACATGCAGTACTGAATGGAAACCAACATGCACCAGAACCTGCAGTACCGTATGGAAAATAGCATGCACCAGAACATGCAGTACCGAATGGAAACCAACATGCACCAGAACATGCAGTACTGAATGGAAAATAGCATGCACCAGAACATGCAATCCTGAATGGAAACCAACATGCACCAGAACATGCAGTACCATGTGGAAAATAGCATGCACCAGAACATGCAGTACCGAATGGAAACCAACATGCACCAGAACATGCAGTACTGAATGGAAAATGGCATGCACCAGAATTGCAGTACTGGATGGAAAATAGCATGTATCAAGAACATACAATAATGAATGGAAACCAACATGCACCAGAAAATGTAGTACTGAATGGAAAATAGCATGCACTAGAACATGCAGTACTGAATAGAAAATAGCATGCACGAGAAAATGCAGTACTGAATGGAATCTAGCATATACCAGAACACGCAGTAATGAATGTTAACCAACATACACCAGAATATGCAGTACTGTATGGAAAATAGCATGCACCAGAACATTCAGTACTGAATGGAATCTAGCATGTACCAGAACATGCAGTACTGAATAGAAAATAGCATGTACCAGAACATGCAGTACTGAATAGAAACCAACATGCACCAGAACATGCAGTTCTGAATGGAAACAAGCATGTACCAGAACATGCAGTACTGAATGGAAAATAGCATGCACCAGAACATGCAGTTCTGAATGGAAACAAGCATGCACCAGAACATGCAGTACTGAATGTAAAGTAGCATGCACCAGAATGTGCTGTACTGAATGTAAAATAGCATGTCCCGGGAACATGTAGTACGGAATGGAAACCAACATGAAGCAGAACATGCAGTACTGAATGGAATATAGCATGTACCAGAACATGCAGTACTGAATGCAAACCAACATGCGTCAGAACATACAGTACTGTATGGAAAGTAGCATGCACCAGAACATGCAGGACTGAATGGAAACAAGCATGTACCAGAACATGCAGTACTGAATGGAATCTAGCATGTACCAGTCGATGCAGTACTGAACGGAAACCAACATGCACCAGAACATGCAGTACTTAATGGAAAATAGCATGCGCCAGAACATGCAATACTGAATGGAAACCAACATGCTCCAGAACATGCAGTACCGTGTGGAAAATAGCATGCACCAGAACATGCAGTACCGAATGGAAACCAACATGCACCAGAACATGCAGTTCTGAATGGAAAATGGCATGCACCAGAATTGCAGTACTGAATGGAAAATAGCATGTATCAAGAACATACGATAATGAATGGAAACCAACATGCACCAGAAAATGTAGTACTGAATGGAAAATAGCATGCACTAGAACATGCAGTACTGAATAGAAAATAGCATGCACGAGAAAATGCAGTACTGAATGGAATCTAGCATATACCAGAACACGCAGTAATGAATGTTAACCAACATACACCAGAATATGCAGTACTGTATGGAAAATAGCATGCACCAGAACATTCAGTACTGAATGGAATCTAGCATGTACCAGAACATGCAGTACTGAATAGAAAATAGCATGTACCAGAACATGCAGTACTGAATAGAAACCAACATGCACCAGAACATGCAGTTCTGAATGGAAACAAGCATGTACCAGAACATGCAGTACTGAATGGAAAATAGCATGCACCAGAACATGCAGTTCTGAATGGAAACAAGCATGTACCAGCACATGCAGTACTGAATGTAAAGTAGCATGCACCAGAATGTGCTGTACTGAATGTAAAATAGCATGTACCGGGAACATGTAGTACGGAATGGAAACCAACATGCAGCAGAACATGCAGTACTGAATGGAATATAGCATGTACCAGAACATGCAGTATTGAATGCCAACGAACATGCGTCAGAACATACAGTACTGTATGGAAAGTAGCATGCACCAGAACATGCAGGACTGAATGGAAACAAGCATGTACCAGAACATGCAGTACTGAATGGAATCTAGCATGTACCAGTAGATGCAGTACTGAATGGAAACCAACATGCACCAGAACATGCAGTACTGTATGGAAAATAGCATGCACCACAACATGCAATACTGAATGGAAACCAACATGCACCAGAACATGCAGTACCGTGTGGAAAATAGCATGCACCAGAACATGCAGTACCAAATGGAAACCAACATGCACCAGAACATGCAGTACTGAATGGAAAATGGCATGCACCATAATTGCAGTACTGAATAGAAAATAGCATGTATCAAGAACATACAATAATGAATGGAAACCAACATGCACCAGAACATGCAATACTGAATGGAATCTATCATATACCAGAACATGCAGTAATGAATGTTAACCAACATGCACCAGAATATGCAGTACTGTATGGAAAATAGCATGCACCAGAACATGCAATACTGAATGGAAACCAACATGCACCAGAACATGCAGTACCGTGTGGAAAATAGCATGCACCAGAATTGCAGTACTGAATGTAAAATAGCATGTATCAACAACATACAATAATGAATGGAAACCAACATGCACCAGAAAATTTGGTACTGAATGGAAAATAGCATGCACGAGAAAATGCAGTACTGAATGGAATCTAGCATATACCAGAACATGCAGTAATGAATGTTAACCAACATACACCAGAATATGCAGTACTGTATGGAAAATAGCATGCATCAGAACAGTCAGTACTGAATGGAATCTAGCATGTACCAGAACATACAGTACTGAATGCAAACGAACATGCATCAGAACATACAGTACTGAATGGAAAGGAGCATGCACCAGAACATGCAGGACTGAATGGAAAACAGCATGCACCAGAACATGCAGTACTGAATAGAAAATAGCATGTACCAGAACATGCAGTACTGAATAGAAACCAACATGCACCAGAACATGCAGTTCTGAATGGAAACAAGCATGTACCAGAACATGTAGTACTGAATGGAAAAAAGCATGCACCAGAACATGCAGTACTGAATGTAAAGTAGCATGCACCAGAATGTGCTGTACTGAATGTAAAATAGCATGTACCGGGTCATGCAGGACTGAATGGAAACCAACATGCACCAGAACATGCAGTACTGTATGGAAAATAGCATGCACCAGAACATGCAATACTGAATGGAAACCAACATGCACCAGAACCTGCAGTACCGTATGGAAAATAGCATGCACCAGAACATGCAGTACTGAATAGAAACCAACATGCACCAGAACATGCAGTTCTGAATGGAAAATAGCATGCACCAGAATGTGCAGTACTGAAAGTAAACTAGCATGTACCAGAACATGCAGTACTGAATGGAAACCAACATGCACCAGAACATACAGTACTGAATGGAAAATAGCATGCACCAGAAGATGCAGTACCGACTGGAAATTAGCATGCTCCAGAACATGCAGGACTGAATGGAAAACAGAATGCACCAGAACATGCAGTACTGAATAGAAAATAGCATGTACCAGAACATGCAGTACTGAATAGAAACCAACATGCACCAGAACATGCAGTTCTGAATGGAAAATAGCATGCACCAGAACATGCAGTACTGAATGGAAACCAACATGCACCAGAACCTGCAGTACCGTATGGAAAATAGCATGCACCAGAACATGCAGTACCGAATGGAAACCAACATGCACCAGAACATGCAGTACTGAATGGAAAATAGCATGCACCAGAACATGCAGTACTGAATGGAAACCAACATGCACCAGAACCTGCAGTACCGTATGGAAAATAGCATGCACCAGAACATGCAGTACCGAATGGAAACCAACATGCACCAGAACATGCAGTACTGAATGGAAAATAGCATGCACGAGAAAATGCAGTACTGAATGGAATCTAGCATATACCAGAACACGCAGTAATGAATGTTAACCAACATACACCAGAATATGCAGTACTGTATGGAAAACAGCATGCACCAGAACATTCAGTACTGAATGGAATCTAGCATGTACCAGAACATGCAGTACTGAATAGAAAATAGCATGTACCAGAACATGCAGTACTGAATAGAAACCAACATGCACCAGAACATGCAGTTCTGAATGGAAACAAGCATGTACCAGCACATGCAGTACTGAATGTAAAGTAGCATGCACCAGAATGTGCTGTACTGAATGTAAAATAGCATGTACCGGGAACATGTAGTACGGAATGGAAACCAACATGCAGCAGAACATGCAGTACTGAATGGAATATAGCATGTACCAGAACATGCAGTATTGAATGCAAACGAACATGCGTCGGAACATACAGTACTGTATGGAAGGTAGCATGCACCAGAACATGCAGGACTGAATGGAAAACAGCATGTACCAGAACATGCAGTACTGAATGGAATCTAGCATGTACCAGTAGATGCAGTACTGAATGGAAACCAACATGCACCAGAACATGCAGTACTGTATGGAAAATAGCATGCACCACAACATGCAATACTGAATGGAAACCAACATGCACCAGAACATGCAGTCCCGTGTGGAAAATAGCATGCACCAGAACATGCAGTACCAAATGGAAACCAACATGCACCAGAACATGCAGTACTGAATGGAAAATGGCATGCACCATAATTGCAGTACTGAATGGAAAATAGCATGTATCAAGAACATACAATAATGAATGGAAACCAACATGCACCAGAACATGCAATACTGAATGGAATCAATCATATACCAGAACATGCAGTAATGAATGTTAACCAACATGCACCAGAATATGCAGTACTGTATGGAAAATAGCATGCACCAGAACATGCAATACTGAATGGAAACCGACATGCACCAGAACATGCAGTACCGTGTGGAAAATAGCATGCACCAGAACATGCAGTACTGAATGGAAAATGGCATGCACCAGAATTGCAGTACTGAATAGAAAATAGCATGTATCAACAACATACAATAATGAATGGAAACCAACATGCACCAGAAAATTTGGTACTGAATGGAAAATAGCATGCACGAGAAAATGCAGTACTGAATGGAATCTAGCATATACCAGAACATGCAGTAATGAATGTTAAACAACATACACCAGAATATGCAGTACTGTATGGAAAATAGCATGCACCAGAACATTCAGTACTGAATGGAATCTAGCATGTACCAGAACATACAGTACTGAATGCAAACGAACATGCGTCAGAACATACAGTACAGTATGGAAAGGAGCATGCACCAGAACATGCAGGACTGAATGGAAAACAGCATGCACCAGAACATGCAGTACTGAATAGAAAATAGCATGTACCAGAACATGCAGTACTGAATAGAAACCAACATGCACCAGAACATGCAGTTCTGAATGGAAACAAGCATGTACCAGAACATGCAGTACTGAATGGAAAATAGCATGCACCAGAACATGCAGTTCTGAATGGAAACAAGCATGTACCAGCACATGCAGTACTGAATGGAAACCAACATGCACCAGAACATGCAGTACTGTATGGAAAATAGCATGCACCACAACATGCAATACTGAATGGAAACCAACATGCACCAGAACCTGCAGTACCGTATGGAAAATAGCATGCACCAGAACATGCAGTACTGAATAGAAACCAACATGCACCAGAACATGCAGTTCTGAATGGAAAATAGCATGCACCAGAATGTGCAGTACTGAAAGTAAACTAGCATGTACCAGAACATGCAGTACTGAATGGAAACCAACATGCACCAGAACATACAGTACTGAATGGAAAATAGCATGCACCAGAAGATGCAGTACCGACTGGAAATTAGCATGCACCAGAACATGCAGGACTGAATGGAAAACAGAATGCACCAGAACATGCAGTACTGAATAGAAAATAGCATGTACCAGAACATGCAGTACTGAATAGAAACCAACATGCACCAGAACATGCAGTTCTGAATGGAAAATAGCATGCACCAGAACATGCAGTACTGAATGGAAACCAACATGCACCAGAACCTGCAGTACCGTATGGAAAATAGCATGCACCAGAACATGCAGTACCGAATGGAAACCAACATGCACCAGAACATGCAGTACTGAATGGAAAATAGCATGCACCAGAACATGCAGTACTGAATGGAAACCAACATGCACCAGAACCTGCAGTACCGTATGGAAAATAGCATGCACCAGAACATGCAGTACCGAATGGAAACCAACATGCACCAGAACATGCAGTACTGAATGGAAAATAGCATGCACGAGAAAATGCAGTACTGAATGGAATCTAGCATATACCAGAACACGCAGTAATGAATGTTAACCAACATACACCAGAATATGCAGTACTGTATGGAAAACAGCATGCACCAGAACATTCAGTACTGAATGGAATCTAGCATGTACCAGAACATGCAGTACTGAATAGAAAATAGCATGTACCAGAACATGCAGTACTGAATAGAAACCAACATGCACCAGAACATGCAGTTCTGAATGGAAACAAGCATGTACCAGCACATGCAGTACTGAATGTAAAGTAGCATGCACCAGAATGTGCTGTACTGAATGTAAAATAGCATGTACCGGGAACATGTAGTACGGAATGGAAACCAACATGCAGCAGAACATGCAGTACTGAATGGAATATAGCATGTACCAGAACATGCAGTATTGAATGCAAACGAACATGCGTCAGAACATACAGTACTGTATGGAAGGTAGCATGCACCAGAACATGCAGGACTGAATGGAAAACAGCATGTACCAGAACATGCAGTACTGAATGGAATCTAGCATGTACCAGTAGATGCAGTACTGAATGGAAACCAACATGCACCAGAACATGCAGTACTGTATGGAAAATAGCATGCACCACAACATGCAATACTGAATGGAAACCAACATGCACCAGAACATGCAGTCCCGTGTGGAAAATAGCATGCACCAGAACATGCAGTACCAAATGGAAACCAACATGCACCAGAACATGCAGTACTGAATGGAAAATGGCATGCACCATAATTGCAGTACTGAATGGAAAATAGCATGTATCAAGAACATACAATAATGAATGGAAACCAACATGCACCAGAACATGCAATACTGAATGGAATCTATCATATACCAGAACATGCAGTAATGAATGTTAACCAACATGCACCAGAATATGCAGTACTGTATGGAAAATAGCATGCACCAGAACATGCAATACTGAATGGAAACCGACATGCACCAGAACATGCAGTACCGTGTGGAAAATAGCATGCACCAGAACATGCAGTACTGAATGGAAAATGGCATGCACCAGAATTGCAGTACTGAATAGAAAATAGCATGTATCAAGAACATACAATAATGAATGGAAACCAACATGCACCAGAAAATTTGGTACTGAATGGAAAATAGCATGCACGAGAAAATGCAGTACTGAATGGAATCTAGCATATACCAGAACATGCAGTAATGAATGTTAAACAACATACACCAGAATATGCAGTACTGTATGGAAAATAGCATGCACCAGAACATTCAGTACTGAATGGAATCTAGCATGTACCAGAACATACAGTACTGAATGCAAACGAACATGCGTCAGAACATACAGTACAGTATGGAAAGGAGCATGCACCAGAACATGCAGGACTGAATGGAAAACAGCATGCACCAGAACATGCAGTACTGAATAGAAAATAGCATGTACCAGAACATGCAGTACTGAATAGAAACCAACATGCACCAGAACATGCAGTTCTGAATGGAAACAAGCATGTACCAGAACATGCAGTACTGAATGGAAAATAGCATGCACCAGAACATGCAGTTCTGAATGGAAACAAGCATGTACCAGAACATGCAGTACTGAATGGAAACCAACATGCACCAGAACATGCAGTACTGTATGGAAAATAGCATGCACCACAACATGCAATACTGAATGGAAACCAACATGCACCAGAACATGCAGTACCGTGTGGAAATTAGCATGTACCAGAACATGCAGTACTGAATAGAAAATAGAATGTACCAGAACATGCAGTACTGAATGGAAAATAGCATGCACCAGAACATGCAGTTCTGAATGGAAACAAGCATGTACCAGCACATGCAGTACTGAATGTAAAGTAGCATGCACCAGAATGTGCTGTACTGAATGTAAAATAGCATGTACCGGGAACATGTAGTACGGAATGGAAACCAACATGCAGCAGAACATGCAGTACTGAATGGAATATAGCATGTACCAGAACATGCAGTATTGAATGCCAACGAACATGCGTCAGAACATACAGTACTGTATGGAAAGTAGCATGCACCAGAACATGCAGGACTGAATGGAAACAAGCATGTACCAGAACATGCAGTACTGAATGGAATCTAGCATGTACCAGTAGATGCAGTACTGAATGGAAACCAACATGCACCAGAACATGCAGTACTGTATGGAAAATAGCATGCACCACAACATGCAATACTGAATGGAAACCAACATGCACCAGAACATGCAGTACCGTGTGCAAAATAGCATGCACCAGAACATGCAGTACTGAATGGAAAATGGCATGCACCAGAACATGCAGTACTGAATGGAAAATGGCATGCACCATAATTGCAGTACTGAATGGAAAATAGCATGTATCAAGAACATACAATAATGAATGGAAACCAACATGCACCAGAACATGCAATACTGAAGGGAATCTATCATATACCAGAACATGCAGTAATGAATGTTAACCAACATACACCAGAATATGCAGTACTGTATGGAAAATAGCATGCACCAGAACATGCAATACTGAATGGAAACCAACATGCACCAGAACATGCAGTACCGTGTGGAAAATAGCATGCACCAGAACATGCAGTACTGAATGGAAAATGGCATGCACCAGAATTGCAGTACTGAATAGAAAATAGCATGTATCAACAACATACAATAATGAATGGAAACCAACATGCACCAGAAAATTTGGTACTGAATGGAAAATAGCATGCACGAGAAAATGCAGTACTGAATGGAATCTAGCATATACCAGAACATGCAGTAATGAATGTTAACCAACATACACCAGAATATGCAGTACTGTATGGAAAATAGCATGTATCAGAACAGTCAGTACTGAATGGAATCTAGCATGTACCAGAACATACAGTACAGAATGCAAACGAACATGCGTCAGAACATACAGTACTGAATGGAAAGGAGCATGCACCAGAACATGCAGGACTGAATGGAAAACAGCATGCACCAGAACATGCAGTACTGAATAGAAAATAGCATGTACCAGAACATGCAGTACTGAATAGAAACCAACATGCACCAGAACATGCAGTTCTGAATGGAAACAAGCATGTACCAGAACATGCAGTACTGAATGGAAAAAAGCATGCACCAGAACATGCAGTACTGAATGTAAAGTAGCATGCACCAGAATGTGCTGTACTGAATGTAAAATAGCATGTACCGGGTCATGCAGGACCGAATGGAAACCAACATGCACCAGAACATGCAGTACTGTATGGAAAATAGCATGCACCAGAACATGCAATACTGAATGGAAACCAACATGCACCAGAACCTGCAGTACCGTATGGAAAATAGCATGCACCAGAACATGCAGTACTGAATAGAAACCAACATGCACCAGAACATGCAGTTCTGAATGGAAAATAGCATGCACCAGAATGTGCAGTACTGAAAGTAAACTAGCATGTACCAGAACATGCAGTACTGAATGGAAACCAACATGCACCAGAACATACAGTACTGAATGGAAAATAGCATGCACCAGAAGATGCAGTACCGACTGGAAATTAGCATGCACCAGAACATGCAGGACTGAATGGAAAACAGAATGCACCAGAACATGCAGTACTGAATAGAAAATAGCATGTACCAGAACATGCAGTACTGAATAGAAACCAACATGCACCAGAACATGCAGTTCTGAATGGAAAATAGCATGCACCAGAACATGCAGTACTGAATGGAAACCAACATGCACCAGAACCTGCAGTACCGTATGGAAAATAGCATGCACCAGAACATGCAGTACCGAATGGAAACCAACATGCACCAGAACATGCAGTACTGAATGGAAAATAGCATGCACCAGAACATGCAGTACTGAATGGAAACCAACATGCACCAGAACCTGCAGTACAGTATGGAAAATAGCATGCACCAGAACATGCAGTACCGAATGGAAACCAACATGCACCAGAACATGCAGTACTGAATGGAAAATAGCATGCACGAGAAAATGCAGTACTGAATGGAATCTAGCATATACCAGAACACGCAGTAATGAATGTTAACCAACATACACCAGAATATGCAGTACTGTATGGAAAACAGCATGCACCAGAACATTCAGTACTGAATGGAATCTAGCATGTACCAGAACATGCAGTACTGAATAGAAAATAGCATGTACCAGAACATGCAGTACTGAATAGAAAATAGAATGTACCAGAACATGCAGTACTGAATGGAAAATAGCATGCACCAGAACATGCAGTTCTGAATGGAAACAAGCATGTACCAGCACATGCAGTACTGAATGTAAAGTAGCATGCACCAGAATGTGCTGTACTGAATGTAAAATAGCATGTACCGGGAACATGTAGTACGGAATGGAAACCAACATGCAGCAGAACATGCAGTACTGAATGGAATATAGCATGTACCAGAACATGCAGTATTGAATGCCAACGAACATGCGTCTGAACATACAGTACTGTATGGAAAGTAGCATGCACCAGAACATGCAGGACTGAATGGAAACAAGCATGTACCAGAACATGCAGTACTGAATGGAATCTAGCATGTACCAGTAGATGCACTACTGAATGGAAACCAACATGCACCAGAACATGCAGTACTGTATGGAAAATAGCATGCACCACAACATGCAATACTGAATGGAAACCAACATGCACCAGAACATGCAGTACCGTGTGCAAAATAGCATGCACCAGAACATGCAGTACTGAATGGAAAATGGCATGCACCAGAACATGCAGTACTGAATGGAAAATGGCATGCACCATAATTGCAGTACTGAATGGAAAATAGCATGTATCAAGAACATACAATAATGAATGGAAACCAACATGCACCAGAACATGCAATACTGAATGGAATCTATCATATACCAGAACATGCAGTAATGAATGTTAACCAACATACACCAGAATATGCAGTACTGTATGGAAAATAGCATGCACCAGAACATGCAATACTGAATGGAAACCAACATGCACCAGAACATGCAGTACCGTGTGGAAAATAGCATGCACCAGAACATGCAGTACTGAATGGAAAATGGCATGCACCAGAATTGCAGTACTGAATGTAAAATAGCATGTATCAACAACATACAATAATGAATGGAAACCAACATGCACCAGAAAATTTGGTACTGAATGGAAAATAGCATGCACGAGAAAATGCAGTACTGAATGGAATCTAGCATATACCAGAACATGCAGTAATGAATGTTAACCAACATACACCAGAATATGCAGTACTGTATGGAAAATAGCATGTATCAGAACAGTCAGTACTGAATGGAATCTAGCATGTACCAGAACATACAGTACAGAATGCAAACGAACATGCGTCAGAACATACAGTACTGAATGGAAAGGAGCATGCACCAGAACATGCAGGACTGAATGGAAAACAGCATGCACCAGAACATGCAGTACTGAATAGAAAATAGCATGTACCAGAACATGCAGTACTGAATAGAAACCAACATGCACCAGAACATGCAGTTCTGAATGGAAACAAGCATGTACCAGAACATGCAGTACTGAATGGAAAAAAGCATGCACCAGAACATGCAGTACTGAATGTAAAGTAGCATGCACCAGAATGTGCTGTACTGAATGTAAAATAGCATGTACCGGGTCATGCAGGACTGAATGGAAACCAACATGCACCAGAACATGCAGTACTGTATGGAAAATAGCATGCACCAGAACATGCAATACTGAATGGAAACCAACATGCACCAGAACCTGCAGTACCGTATGGAAAATAGCATGCACCAGAACATGCAGTACTGAATAGAAACCAACATGCACCAGAACATGCAGTTCTGAATGGAAAATAGCATGCACCAGAATGTGCAGTACTGAAAGTAAACTAGCATGTACCAGAACATGCAGTACTGAATGGAAACCAACATGCACCAGAACATACAGTACTGAATGGAAAATAGCATGCACCAGAAGATGCAGTACCGACTGGAAATTAGCATGCACCAGAACATGCAGGACTGAATGGAAAACAGAATGCACCAGAACATGCAGTACTGAATAGAAAATAGCATGTACCAGAACATGCAGTACTGAATAGAAACCAACATGCACCAGAACATGCAGTTCTGAATGGAAAATAGCATGCACCAGAACATGCAGTACTGAATGGAAACCAACATGCACCAGAACCTGCAGTACCGTATGGAAAATAGCATGCACCAGAACATGCAGTACCGAATGGAAACCAACATGCACCAGAACTTGCAGTACTGAATGGAAAATAGCATGCACCAGAACATGCAGTACTGAATGGAAACCAACATGCACCAGAACCTGCAGTACAGTATGGAAAATAGCATGCACCAGAACATGCAGTACCGAATGGAAACCAACATGCACCAGAACATGCAGTACTGAATGGAAAATAGCATGCACGAGAAAATGCAGTACTGAATGGAATCTAGCATATACCAGAACACGCAGTAATGAATGTTAACCAACATACACCAGAATATGCAGTACTGTATGGAAAACAGCATGCACCAGAACATTCAGTACTGAATGGAATCTAGCATGTACCAGAACATGCAGTACTGAATAGAAAATAGCATGTACCAGAACATGCAGTACTGAATAGAAACCAACATGCACCAGAACATGCAGTTCTGAATGGAAACAAGCATGTACCAGCACATGCAGTACTGAATGTAAAGTAGCATGCACCAGAATGTGCTGTACTGAATGTAAAATAGCATGTACCGGGAACATGTAGTTCGGAATGGAAACCAACATGCAGCAGAACATGCAGTACTGAATGGAATATAGCATGTAACAGAACATGCAGTATTGAATGCAAACGAACATGCGTCAGAACATACAGTACTGTATGGAAGGTAGCATGCACCAGAACATGCAGGACTGAATGGAAAACAGCATGTACCAGAACATGCAGTACTGAATGGAATCTAGCATGTACCAGTAGATGCAGTACTGAATGGAAACCAACATGCACCAGAACATGCAGTACTGTATGGAAAATAGCATGCACCACAACATGCAATACTGAATGGAAACCAACATGCACCAGAACATGCAGTCCCGTGTGGAAAATAGCATGCACCAGAACATGCAGTACCAAATGGAAACCAACATGCACCAGAACATGCAGTACTGAATGGAAAATGGCATGCACCATAATTGCAGTACTGAATGGAAAATAGCATGTATCAAGAACATACAATAATGAATGGAAACCAACATGCACCAGAACATGCAATACTGAATGGAATCAATCATATACCAGAACATGCAGTAATGAATGTTAACCAACATGCACCAGAATATGCAGTACTGTATGGAAAATAGCATGCACCAGAACATGCAATACTGAATGGAAACCGACATGCACCAGAACATGCAGTACCGTGTGGAAAATAGCATGCACCAGAACATGCAGTACTGAATGGAAAATGGCATGCACCAGAATTGCAGTACTGAATAGAAAATAGCATGTATCAAGAACATACAATAATGAATGGAAACCAACATGCACCAGAAAATTTGGTACTGAATGGAAAATAGCATGCACGAGAAAATGCAGTACTGAATGGAATCTAGCATATACCAGAACATGCAGTAATGAATGTTAAACAACATACACCAGAATATGCAGTACTGTATGGAAAATAGCATGCACCAGAACATTCAGTACTGAATGGAATCTAGCATGTACCAGAACATACAGTACTGAATGCAAACGAACATGCGTCAGAACATACAGTACTGTATGGAAAGGAGCATGCACCAGAACATGCAGGACTGAATGGAAAACAGCATGCACCAGAACATGCAGTACTGAATAGAAAATAGCATGTACCAGAACATGCAGTACTGAATAGAAACCAACATGCACCAGAACATGCAGTTCTGAATGGAAACAAGCATGTACCAGAACATGCAGTACTGAATGGAAAATAGCATGCACCAGAACATGCAGTTCTGAATGGAAACAAGCATGTACCAGCACATGCAGTACTGAATGGAAACCAACATGCACCAGAACATGCAGTACTGTATGGAAAATAGCATGCACCACAACATGCAATACTGAATGGAAACCAACATGCACCAGAACATGCAGTACCGTGTGGAAATTAGCATGTACCAGAACATGCAGTACTGAATAGAAAATAGAATGTACCAGAACATGCAGTACTGAATGGAAAATAGCATGCACCAGAACATGCAGTTCTGAATGGAAACAAGCATGTACCAGCACATGCAGTACTGAATGTAAAGTAGCATGCACCAGAATGTGCTGTACTGAATGTAAAATAGCATGTACCGGGAACATGTAGTACGGAATGGAAACCAACATGCAGCAGAACATGCAGTACTGAATGGAATATAGCATGTACCAGAACATGCAGTATTGAATGCCAACGAACATGCGTCAGAACATACAGTACTGTATGGAAAGTAGCATGCACCAGAACATGCAGGACTGAATGGAAACAAGCATGTACCAGAACATGCAGTACTGAATGGAATCTAGCATGTACCAGTAGATGCAGTACTGAATGGAAACCAACATGCACCAGAACATGCAGTACTGTATGGAAAATAGCATGCACCACAACATGCAATACTGAATGGAAACCAACATGCACCAGAACATGCAGTACCGTGTGGAAAATAGCATGCACCAGAACATGCAGTACTGAATGGAAAATGGCATGCACCAGAATTGCAGTACTGAATGTAAAATAGCATGTATCAACAACATACAATAATGAATGGAAACCAACATGCACCAGAAAATTTGGTACTGAATGGAAAATAGCATGCACGAGAAAATGCAGTACTGAATGGAATCTAGCATATACCAGAACATGCAGCAATGAATGTTAACCAACATACACCAGAATATGCAGTACTGTATGGAAAATAGCATGCACCAGAACAGTCAGTACTGAATGGAATCTAGCATGTACCAGAACATACAGTACTGAATGCAAACGAACATGCGTCAGAACATACAGTACTGTATGGAAAGGAGCATGCACCAGAACATGCAGGACTGAATGGAAAACAGCATGCACCAGAACATGCAGTACTGAATAGAAAATAGCATGTACCAGAACATGCAGTACTGAATAGAAACCAACATGCACCAGAACATGCAGTTCTGAATGGAAACAAGCATGTACCAGAACATGCAGTACTGAATGGAAAAAAGCATGCACCAGAACATGCAGTACTGAATGTAAAGTAGCATGCACCAGAATGTGCTGTACTGAATGTAAAATAGCATGTACCGGGTCATGCAGGACTGAATGGAAACCAACATGCACCAGAACATGCAGTACTGTATGGAAAATAGCATGCACCAGAACATGCAATACTGAATGGAAACCAACATGCACCAGAACCTGCAGTACCGTATGGAAAATAGCATGCACCAGAACATGCAGTACCGAATAGAAAACAGCATGTACCAGAACATGCAGTACTGAATAGAAACCAACATGCACCAGAACATGCAGTTCTGAATGGAAAATAGCATGCACCAGAATGTGCAGTACTGAAAGTAAACTAGCATGTACCAGAACATGCAGTACTGAATGGAAACCAACATGCACCAGAACATACAGTACTGAATGGAAAATAGCATGCACCAGAAGATGCAGTACCGACTGGAAATTAGCATGCACCAGAACATGCAGGACTGAATGGGAAACAGAATGCACCAGAACATGCAGTACTGAATAGAAAATAGCATGTACCAGAACATGCAGTACTGAATAGAAACCAACATGCACCAGAACATGCAGTTCTGAATGGAAAATAGCATGCATCAGAACATGCAGTATTGAATGGAAACCAACATGCACCAGAACCTGCAGTACCGTATGGAAAATAGCATGCACCAGAACATGCAGTACCGAATGGAAACCAACATGCACCAGAACATGCAGTACTGAATGGAAAATAGCATGCACCAGAACATGCAGTACTGAATGGAAACCAACATACACCAGAACCTGCAGTACCGTATGGAAAATAGCATGCACCAGAACATGCAGTACCAAATGGAAACCAACATGCACCAGAACATGCAGTACTGAATGGAAAATAGCATGCACGAGAAAATGCAGTACTGAATGGAATCTAGCATATACCAGAACACGCAGTAATGAATGTTAACCAACATACACCAGAATATGCAGTACTGTATGGAAAACAGCATGCACCAGAACATTCAGTACTGAATGGAATCTAGCATGTACCAGAACATGCAGTACTGAATAGAAAATAGCATGTACCAGAACATGCAGTACTGAATAGAAACCAACATGCACCAGAACATGCAGTTCTGAATGGAAACAAGCATGTACCAGAACATGCAGTACTGAATGGAAAATAGCATGCACCAGAACATGCAGTTCTGAATGGAAACAAGCATGTACCAGCACATGCAGTACTGAATGTAAAGTAGCATGCACCAGAATGTGCTGTACTGAATGTAAAATAGCATGTACCGGGAACATGTAGTACGGAATGGAAACCAACATGCAGCAGAACATGCAGTACTGAATGGAATATAGCATGTACCAGAACATGCAGTATTGAATGCAAACGAACATGCGTCAGAACATACAGTACTGTATGGAAAGTAGCATGCACCAGAACATGCAGGACTGAATGGAAACAAGCATGTACCAGAACATGCAGTACTGAATGGAATCTAGCATGTACCAGTAGATGCAGTACTGAATGGAAACCAACATGCACCAGAACATGCAGTACTGTATGGAAAATAGCATGCACCACAACATGCAATACTGAATGGAAACCAACATGCACCAGAACATGCAGTACTGTGTGGAAAATAGCATGCACCAGAACATGCAGTACCAAATGGAAACCAACATGCACCAGAACATGCAGTACTGAATGGAAAATGGCATGCACCATAATTGCAGTACTGAATGGAAAATAGCATGTATCAAGAACATACAATAATGAATGGAAACCAACATGCACCAGAACATGCAATACTGAATGGAATCTATCATATACCAGAACATGCAGTAATGAATGTTAACCAACATGCACCAGAATATGCAGTACTGTATGGAAAATAGCATGCACCAGAACATGCAATACTGAATGGAAACCGACATGCACCAGAACATGCAGTACCGTGTGGAAAATAGCATGCACCAGAACATGCAGTACTGAATGGAAAATGGCATGCACCAGAATTGCAGTACTGAATAGAAAATAGCATGTATCAAGAACATACAATAATGAATGGAAACCAACATGCACCAGAAAATTTGGTACTGAATGGAAAATAGCATGCACGAGAAAATGCAGTACTGAATGGAATCTAGCATATACCAGAACATGCAGTAATGAATGTTAAACAACATACACCAGAATATGCAGTACTGTATGGAAAATAGCATGCACCAGAACATTCAGTACTGAATGGAATCTAGCATGTACCAGAACATACAGTACTGAATGCAAACGAACATGCGTCAGAACATACAGTACTGTATGGAAAGGAGCATGCACCAGAACATGCAGGACTGAATGGAAAACAGCATGCACCAGAACATGCAGTACTGAATAGAAAATAGCATGTACCAGAACATGCAGTACTGAATAGAAACCAACATGCACCAGAACATGCAGTTCTGAATGGAAACAAGCATGTACCAGAACATGCAGTACTGAATGGAAAAAAGCATGCACCAGAACATGCAGTACTGAATGTAAAGTAGCATGCACCAGAATGTGCTGTACTGAATGTAAAATAGCATGTACCGGGTCATGCAGGACTGAATGGAAACCAACATGCACCAGAACATGCAGTACTGTATGGAAACCAACATGCACCAGAACCTGCAGTACCGTATGGAAAATAGCATGCACCAGAACATGCAGTACCGAATAGAAAACAGCATGTACCAGAACATGCAGTACTGAATAGAAACCAACATGCACCAGAACATACAGTACTGAATGGAAAATAGCATGCACCAGAAGATGCAGTACTGAATAGAAAATAGCATGTACCAGAACATGCAGTACGGAATAGAAACCAACATGCACCAGAACATGCAGTTCTGAATGGAAAATAGCATGCACCAGAAGATGCAGTACCGACTGGAAATTAGCATGCACCAGAACATGCAGGACTGAATGGAAAACAGAATGCACCAGAACATGCAGTACCGAATGGAAACCAACATGCACCAGAACATGCAGTACTGAATGGAAAATAGCATGCACCAGAACATGCAGTACTGAATAGAAAATAGCATGTACCAGAACATGCAGTACTGAATAGAAACCAACATGCACCAGAACATGCAGTTCTGAATGGAAACAAGCATGTACCAGAACATGCAGTACTGAATGTAAAGTAGCATGCACCAGAATGTGCTGTACTGAATGTAAAATAGCATGTACCGGGAACATGTAGTACGGAATGGAAACCAACATGCAGCAGAACATGCAGTACTGAATGGAATATAGCATGTACCAGAACATGCAGTATTGAATGCAAACGAACATGCGTCAGAACATACAGTACTGTATGGAAGGTAGCATGCACCAGAACATGCAGGACTGAATGGAAAACAGCATGTACCAGAACATGCAGTACTGAATGGAATCTAGCATGTACCAGTAGATGCAGTACTGAATGGAAACCAACATGCACCAGAACATGCAGTACTGTATGGAAAATAGCATGCACCACAACATGCAATACTGAATGGAAACCAACATGCACCAGAACATGCAGTCCCGTGTGGAAAATAGCATGCACCAGAACATGCAGTACCAAATGGAAACCAACATGCACCAGAACATGCAGTACTGAATGGAAAATGGCATGCACCATAATTGCAGTACTGAACGGAAAATAGCATGTATCAAGAACATACAATAATGAATGGAAACCAACATGCACCAGAACATGCAATACTGAATGGAATCTATCATATACCAGAACATGCAGTAATGAATGTTAACCAACATGCACCAGAATATGCAGTACTGTATGGAAAATAGCATGCACCAGAACATGCAATACTGAATGGAAACCGACATGCACCAGAACATGCAGTACCGTGTGGAAAATAGCATGCACCAGAACATGCAGTACTGAATGGAAAATGGCATGCACCAGAATTGCAGTACTGAATAGAAAATAGCATGTATCAAGAACATACAATAATGAATGGAAACCAACATGCACCAGAAAATTTGGTACTGAATGGAAAATAGCATGCACGAGAAAATGCAGTACTGAATGGAATCTAGCATATACCAGAACATGCAGTAATGAATGTTAAACAACATACACCAGAATATGCAGTACTGTATGGAAAATAGCATGCACCAGAACATTCAGTACTGAATGGAATCTAGCATGTACCAGAACATACAGTACTGAATGCAAACGAACATGCGTCAGAACATACAGTACAGTATGGAAAGGAGCATGCACCAGAACATGCAGGACTGAATGGAAAACAGCATGCACCAGAACATGCAGTACTGAATAGAAAATAGCATGTACCAGAACATGCAGTACTGAATAGAAACCAACATGCACCAGAACATGCAGTTCTGAATGGAAACAAGCATGTACCAGAACATGCAGTACTGAATGGAAAATAGCATGCACCAGAACATGCAGTTCTGAATGGAAACAAGCATGTACCAGCACATGCAGTACTGAATGGAAACCAACATGCACCAGAACATGCAGTACTGTATGGAAAATAGCATGCACCACAGCATGCAATACTGAATGGAAACCAACATGCACCAGAACCTGCAGTACCGTATGGAAAATAGCATGCACCAGAACATGCAGTACTGAATAGAAACCAACATGCACCAGAACATGCAGTTCTGAATGGAAAATAGCATGCACCAGAATGTGCAGTACTGAAAGTAAACTAGCATGTACCAGAACATGCAGTACTGAATGGAAACCAACATGCACCAGAACATACAGTACTGAATGGAAAATAGCATGCACCAGAAGATGCAGTACCGACTGGAAATTAGCATGCACCAGAACATGCAGGACTGAATGGAAAACAGAATGCACCAGAACATGCAGTACTGAATAGAAAATAGCATGTACCAGAACATGCAGTACTGAATAGAAACCAACATGCACCAGAACATGCAGTTCTGAATGGAAAATAGCATGCACCAGAACATGCAGTACTGAATGGAAACCAACATGCACCAGAACCTGCAGTACCGTATGGAAAATAGCATGCACCAGAACATGCAGTACCGAATGGAAACCAACATGCACCAGAACATGCAGTACTGAATGGAAAA
This sequence comes from Chiloscyllium plagiosum, assembly GCF_037043375.1. Taxonomy (NCBI): domain Eukaryota; kingdom Metazoa; phylum Chordata; class Chondrichthyes; order Orectolobiformes; family Hemiscylliidae; genus Chiloscyllium; species Chiloscyllium plagiosum. The sequence goes on along the minus strand of NW_028270167.1, from coordinate 39,682,695 downwards.
TAGCATGCACCAGAACATGCAGTACTGAATGGAAACCAACATGCACCAGAACCTGCAGTACCGTATGGAAAATAGCATGCACCAGAACATGCAGTACCGAATGGAAACCAACATGCACCAGAACATGCAGTACTGAATGGAAAATAGCATGCACGAGAAAATGCAGTACTGAATGGAATCTAGCATATACCAGAACACGCAGTAATGAATGTTAACCAACATACACCAGAATATGCAGTACTGTATGGAAAACAGCATGCACCAGAACATTCAGTACTGAATGGAATCTAGCATGTACCAGAACATGCAGTACTGAATAGAAAATAGCATGTACCAGAACATGCAGTACTGAATAGAAACCAACATGCACCAGAACATGCAGTTCTGAATGGAAACAAGCATGTACCAGCACATGCAGTACTGAATGTAAAGTAGCATGCACCAGAATGTGCTGTACTGAATGTAAAATAGCATGTACCGGGAACATGTAGTACGGAATGGAAACCAACATGCAGCAGAACATGCAGTACTGAATGGAATATAGCATGTACCAGAACATGCAGTATTGAATGCAAACGAACATGCGTCAGAACATACAGTACTGTATGGAAGGTAGCATGCACCAGAACATGCAGGACTGAATGGAAAACAGCATGTACCAGAACATGCAGTACTGAATGGAATCTAGCATGTACCAGTAGATGCAGTACTGAATGGAAACCAACATGCACCAGAACATGCAGTACTGTATGGAAAATAGCATGCACCACAACATGCAATACTGAATGGAAACCAACATGCACCAGAACATGCAGTCCCGTGTGGAAAATAGCATGCACCAGAACATGCAGTACCAAATGGAAACCAACATGCACCAGAACATGCAGTACTGAATGGAAAATGGCATGCACCATAATTGCAGTACTGAATGGAAAATAGCATGTATCAAGAACATACAATAATGAATGGAAACCAACATGCACCAGAACATGCAATACTGAATGGAATCTATCATATACCAGAACATGCAGTAATGAATGTTAACCAACATGCACCAGAATATGCAGTACTGTATGGAAAATAGCATGCACCAGAACATGCAATACTGAATGGAAACCGACATGCACCAGAACATGCAGTACCGTGTGAAAAATAGCATGCACCAGAACATGCAGTACTGAATGGAAAATGGCATGCACCAGAATTGCAGTACTGAATAGAAAATAGCATGTATCAAGAACATACAATAATGAATGGAAACCAACATGCACCAGAAAATTTGGTACTGAATGGAAAATAGCATGCACGAGAAAATGCAGTACTGAATGGAATCTAGCATATACCAGAACATGCAGTAATGAATGTTAAACAACATACACCAGAATATGCAGTACTGTATGGAAAATAGCATGCACCAGAACATTCAGTACTGAATGGAATCTAGCATGTACCAGAACATACAGTACTGAATGCAAACGAACATGCGTCAGAACATACAGTACAGTATGGAAAGGAGCATGCACCAGAACATGCAGGACTGAATGGAAAACAGCATGCACCAGAACATGCAGTACTGAATAGAAAATAGCATGTACCAGAACATGCAGTACTGAATAGAAACCAACATGCACCAGAACATGCAGTTCTGAATGGAAACAAGCATGTACCAGAACATGCAGTACTGAATGGAAAATAGCATGCACCAGAACATGCAGTTCTGAATGGAAACAAGCATGTACCAGAACATGCAGTACTGAATGGAAACCAACATGCACCAGAACATGCAGTACTGTATGGAAAATAGCATGCACCACAACATGCAATACTGAATGGAAACCAACATGCACCAGAACATGCAGTACCGTGTGGAAATTAGCATGTACCAGAACATGCAGTACTGAATACAAAATAGAATGTACCAGAACATGCAGTACTGAATGGAAAATAGCATGCACCAGAACATGCAGTTCTGAATGGAAACAAGCATGTACCAGCACATGCAGTACTGAATGTAAAGTAGCATGCACCAGAATGTGCTGTACTGAATGTAAAATAGCATGTACCGGGAACATGTAGTACGGAATGGAAACCAACATGCAGCAGAACATGCAGTACTGAATGGAATATAGCATGTACCAGAACATGCAGTATTGAATGCCAACGAACATGCGTCAGAACATACAGTACTGTATGGAAAGTAGCATGCACCAGAACATGCAGGACTGAATGGAAACAAGCATGTACCAGAACATGCAGTACTGAATGGAATCTAGCATGTACCAGTAGATGCAGTACTGAATGGAAACCAACATGCACCAGAACATGCAGTACTGTATGGAAAATAGCATGCACCACAACATGCAATACTGAATGGAAACCAACATGCACCAGAACATGCAGTACCGTGTGCAAAATAGCATGCACCAGAACATGCAGTACTGAATGGAAAATGGCATGCACCAGAACATGCAGTACTGAATGGAAAATGGCATGCACCATAATTGCAGTACTGAATGGAAAATAGCATGTATCAAGAACATACAATAATGAATGGAAACCAACATGCACCAGAACATGCAATACTGAATGGAATCTATCATATACCAGAACATGCAGTAATGAATGTTAACCAACATACACCAGAATATGCAGTACTGTATGGAAAATAGCATGCACCAGAACATGCAATACTGAATGGAAACCAACATGCACCAGAACATGCAGTACCGTGTGGAAAATAGCATGCACCAGAACATGCAGTACTGAATGGAAAATGGCATGCACCAGAATTGCAGTACTGAATGTAAAATAGCATGTATCAACAACATACAATAATGAATGGAAACCAACATGCACCAGAAAATTTGGTACTGAATGGAAAATAGCATGCACGAGAAAATGCAGTACTGAATGGAATCTAGCATATACCAGAACATGCAGTAATGAATGTTAACCAACATTCACCAGAATATGCAGTACTGAATGGAAAATAGCATGCATCAGAACAGTCAGTACTGAATGGAATCTAGCATGTACCAGAACATACAGTACAGAATGCAAACGAACATGCGTCAGAACATACAGTACTGAATGGAAAGGAGCATGCACCAGAACATGCAGGACTGAATGGAAAACAGCATGCACCAGAACATGCAGTACTGAATAGAAAATAGCATGTACCAGAACATGCAGTACTGAATAGAAACCAACATGCACCAGAACATGCAGTTCTGAATGGAAACAAGCATGTACCAGAACATGCAGTACTGAATGGAAAAAAGCATGCACCAGAACATGCAGTACTGAATGTAAAGTAGCATGCACCAGAATGTGCTGTACTGAATGTAAAATAGCATGTACCGGGTCATGCAGGACTGAATGGAAACCAACATGCACCAGAACATGCAGTACTGTATGGAAAATAGCATGCACCAGAACATGCAATACTGAATGGAAACCAACATGCACCAGAACCTGCAGTACCGTATGGAAAATAGCATGCACCAGAACATGCAGTACTGAATAGAAACCAACATGCACCAGAACATGCAGTTCTGAATGGAAAATAGCATGCACCAGAATGTGCAGTACTGAAAGTAAACTAGCATGTACCAGAACATGCAGTACTGAATGGAAACCAACATGCACCAGAACATACAGTACTGAATGGAAAATAGCATGCACCAGAAGATGCAGTACCGACTGGAAATTAGCATGCACCAGAACATGCAGGACTGAATGGAAAACAGAATGCACCAGAACATGCAGTACTGAATAGAAAATAGCATGTACCAGAACATGCAGTACTGAATAGAAACCAACATGCACCAGAACATGCAGTTCTGAATGGAAAATAGCATGCACCAGAACATGCAGTACTGAATGGAAACCAACATGCACCAGAACCTGCAGTACCGTATGGAAAATAGCATGCACCAGAACATGCAGTACCGAATGGAAACCAACATGCACCAGAACATGCAGTACTGAATGGAAAATAGCATGCACCAGAACATGCAGTACTGAATGGAAACCAACATGCACCAGAACCTGCAGTACAGTATGGAAAATAGCATGCACCAGAACATGCAGTTCTGAATGGAAACCAACATGCACCAGAACATGCAGTACTGAATGGAAAATAGCATGCACGAGAAAATGCAGTACTGAATGGAATCTAGCATATACCAGAACACGCAGTAATGAATGTTAACCAACATACACCAGAATATGCAGTACTGTATGGAAAACAGCATGCACCAGAACATTCAGTACTGAATGGAATCTAGCATGTACCAGAACATGCAGTACTGAATAGAAAATAGCATGTACCAGAACATGCAGTACTGAATAGAAACCAACATGCACCAGAACATGCAGTTCTGAATGGAAACAAGCATGTACCAGCACATGCAGTACTGAATGTAAAGTAGCATGCACCAGAATGTGCTGTACTGAATGTAAAATAGCATGTACCGGGAACATGTAGTACGGAATGGAAACCAACATGCAGCAGAACATGCAGTACTGAATGGAATATAGCATGTAACAGAACATGCAGTATTGAATGCAAACGAACATGCGTCAGAACATACAGTACTGTATGGAAGGTAGCATGCACCAGAACATGCAGGACTGAATGGAAAACAGCATGTACCAGAACATGCAGTACTGAATGGAATCTAGCATGTACCAGTAGATGCAGTACTGAATGGAAACCAACATGCACCAGAACATGCAGTACTGTATGGAAAATAGCATGCACCACAACATGCAATACTGAATGGAAACCAACATGCACCAGAACATGCAGTCCCGTGTGGAAAATAGCATGCACCAGAACATGCAGTACCAAATGGAAACCAACATGCACCAGAACATGCAGTACTGAATGGAAAATGGCATGCACCATAACTGCAGTACTGAATGGAAAATAGCATGTATCAAGAACATACAATAATGAATGGAAACCAACATGCACCAGAACATGCAATACTGAATGGAATCTATCATATACCAGAACATGCAGTAATGAATGTTAACCAACATGCACCAGAATATGCAGTACTGTATGGAAAATAGCATGCACCAGAACATGCAATACTGAATGGAAACCGACATGCACCAGAACATGCAGTACCGTGTGGAAAATAGCATGCACCAGAACATGCAGTACTGAATGGAAAATGGCATGCACCAGAATTGCAGTACTGAATAGAAAATAGCATGTATCAAGAACATACAATAATGAATGGAAACCAACATGCACCAGAAAATTTGGTACTGAATGGAAAATAGCATGCACGAGAAAATGCAGTACTGAATGGAATCTAGCATATACCAGAACATGCAGTAATGAATGTTAAACAACATACACCAGAATATGCAGTACTGTATGGAAAATAGCATGCACCAGAACATTCAGTACTGAATGGAATCTAGCATGTACCAGAACATACAGTACTGAATGCAAACGAACATGCGTCAGAACATACAGTACTGTATGGAAAGGAGCATGCACCAGAACATGCAGGACTGAATGGAAAACAGCATGCACCAGAACATGCAGTACTGAATAGAAAATAGCATGTACCAGAACATGCAGTACTGAATAGAAACCAACATGCACCAGAACATGCAGTTCTGAATGGAAACAAGCATGTACCAGAACATGCAGTACTGAATGGAAAATAGCATGCACCAGAACATGCAGTTCTGAATGGAAACAAGCATGTACCAGCACATGCAGTACTGAATGGAAACCAACATGCACCAGAACATGCAGTACTGTATGGAAAATAGCATGCACCACAACATGCAATACTGAATGGAAACCAACATGCACCAGAACATGCAGTACCGTGTGGAAATTAGCATGTACCAGAACATGCAGTACTGAATAGAAAATAGAATGTACCAGAACATACAGTACAGAATGCAAACGAACATGCGTCAGAACATACAGTACTGAATGGAAAGGAGCATGCACCAGAACATGCAGGACTGAATGGAAAACAGCATGCACCAGAACATGCAGTACTGAATAGAAAATAGCATGTACCAGAACATGCAGTACTGAATAGAAACCAACATGCACCAGAACATGCAGTTCTGAATGGAAACAAGCATGTACCAGAACATGCAGTACTGAATGGAAAAAAGCATGCACCAGAACATGCAGTACTGAATGTAAAGTAGCATGCACCAGAATGTGCTGTACTGAATGTAAAATAGCATGTACCGGGTCATGCAGGACTGAATGGAAACCAACATGCACCAGAACATGCAGTACTGTATGGAAAATAGCATGCACCAGAACATGCAATACTGAATGGAAACCAACATGCACCAGAACCTGCAGTACCGTATGGAAAATAGCATGCACCAGAACATGCAGTACTGAATAGAAACCAACATGCACCAGAACATGCAGTTCTGAATGGAAAATAGCATGCACCAGAATGTGCAGTACTGAAAGTAAACTAGCATGTACCAGAACATGCAGTACTGAATGGAAACCAACATGCACCAGAACATACAGTACTGAATGGAAAATAGCATGCACCAGAAGATGCAGTACCGACTGGAAATTAGCATGCACCAGAACATGCAGGACTGAATGGAAAACAGAATGCACCAGAACATGCAGTACTGAATAGAAAATAGCATGTACCAGAACATGCAGTACTGAATAGAAACCAACATGCACCAGAACATGCAGTTCTGAATGGAAAATAGCATGCACCAGAACATGCAGTACTGAATGGAAACCAACATGCACCAGAACCTGCAGTACCGTATGGAAAATAGCATGCACCAGAACATGCAGTACCGAATGGAAACCAACATGCACCAGAACATGCAGTACTGAATGGAAAATAGCATGCACCAGAACATGCAGTACTGAATGGAAACCAACATGCACCAGAACCTGCAGTACAGTATGGAAAATAGCATGCACCAGAACATGCAGTACCGAATGGAAACCAACATGCACCAGAACATGCAGTACTGAATGGAAAATAGCATGCACGAGAAAATGCAGTACTGAATGGAATCTAGCATATACCAGAACACGCAGTAATGAATGTTAACCAACATACACCAGAATATGCAGTACTGTATGGAAAACAGCATGCACCAGAACATTCAGTACTGAATGGAATCTAGCATGTACCAGAACATGCAGTACTGAATAGAAAATAGCATGTACCAGAACATGCAGTACTGAATAGAAACCAACATGCACCAGAACATGCAGTTCTGAATGGAAACAAGCATGTACCAGCACATGCAGTACTGAATGTAAAGTAGCATGCACCAGAATGTGCTGTACTGAATGTAAAATAGCATGTACCGGGAACATGTAGTACGGAATGGAAACCAACATGCAGCAGAACATGCAGTACTGAATGGAATATAGCATGTACCAGAACATGCAGTATTGAATGCAAACGAACATGCGTCAGAACATACAGTACTGTATGGAAGGTAGCATGCACCAGAACATGCAGGACTGAATGGAAAACAGCATGTACCAGAACATGCAGTACTGAATGGAATCTAGCATGTACCAGTAGATGCAGTACTGAATGGAAACCAACATGCACCAGAACATGCAGTACTGTATGGAAAATAGCATGCACCACAACATGCAATACTGAATGGAAACCAACATGCACCAGAACATGCAGTACTGTGTGGAAAATAGCATGCACCAGAACATGCAGTACCAAATGGAAACCAACATGCACCAGAACATGCAGTACTGAATGGAAAATGGCATGCACCATAATTGCAGTACTGAATGGAAAATAGCATGTATCAAGAACATACAATAATGAATGGAAACCAACATGCACCAGAACATGCAATACTGAATGGAATCTATCATATACCAGAACATGCAGTAATTAATGTTAACCAACATGCACCAGAATATGCAGTACTGTATGGAAAATAGCATGCACCAGAACATGCAATACTGAATGGAAACCGACATGCACCAGAACATGCAGTACCGTGTGGAAAATAGCATGCACCAGAACATGCAGTACTGAATGGAAAATGGCATGCACCAGAATTGCAGTACTGAATAGAAAATAGCATGTATCAAGAACATACAATAATGAATGGAAACCAACATGCACCAGAAAATTTGGTACTGAATGGAAAATAGCATGCACGAGAAAATGCAGTACTGAATGGAATCTAGCATATACCAGAACATGCAGTAATGAATGTTAAACAACATACACCAGAATATGCAGTACTGTATGGAAAATAGCATGCACCAGAACATTCAGTACTGAATGTAATCTAGCATGTACCAGAACATACAGTACTGAATGCAAACGAACATGCGTCAGAACATACAGTACGGTATGGAAAGGAGCATGCACCAGAACATGCAGGACTGAATGGAAAACAGCATGCACCAGAACATGCAGTACTGAATAGAAAATAGCATGTACCAGAACATGCAGTACTGAATAGAAACCAACATGCACCAGAACATGCAGTTCTGAATGGAAACAAGCATGTACCAGCACATGCAGTACTGAATGGAAACCAACATGCACCAGAACATGCAGTACTGTATGGAAAATAGCATGCACCACAACATGCAATACTGAATGGAAACCAACATGCACCAGAACATGCAGTACCGTGTGGAAATTAGCATGTACCAGAACATGCAGTACTGAATAGAAAATAGAATGTACCAGAACATGCAGTACTGAATGGAAAATAGCATGCACCAGAACATGCAGTTCTGAATGGAAACAAGCATGTACCAGCACATGCAGTACTGAATGTAAAGTAGCATGCACCAGAATGTGCTGTACTGAATGTAAAATAGCATGTACCGGGAACATGTAGTACGGAATGGAAACCAACATGCAGCAGAACATGCAGTACTGAATGGAATATAGCATGTACCAGAACATGCAGTATTGAATGCCAACGAACATGCGTCAGAACATACAGTACTGTATGGAAAGTAGCATGCACCAGAACATGCAGGACTGAATGGAAACAAGCATGTACCAGAACATGCAGTACTGAATGGAATCTAGCATGTACCAGTAGATGCAGTACTGAATGGAAACCAACATGCACCAGAACATGCAGTACTGTATGGAAAATAGCATGCACCACAACATGCAATACTGAATGGAAACCAACATGCACCAGAACATGCAGTACCGTGTGGAAAATAGCATGCACCAGAACATGCAGTACTGAATGGAAAATGGCATGCACCAGAATTGCAGTACTGAATGTAAAATAGCATGTATCAACAACATACAATAATGAATGGAAACCAACATGCACCAGAAAATTTGGTACTGAATGGAAAATAGCATGCACGAGAAAATGCAGTACTGAATGGAATCTAGCATATACCAGAACATGCAGCAATGAATGTTAACCAACATACACCAGAATATGCAGTACTGTATGGAAAATAGCATGCACCAGAACAGTCAGTACTGAATGGAATCTAGCATGTACCAGAACATACAGTACTGAATGCAAACGAACATGCGTCAGAACATACAGTACTGTATGGAAAGGAGCATGCACCAGAACATGCAGGACTGAATGGAAAACAGCATGCACCAGAACATGCAGTACTGAATAGAAAATAGCATGTACCAGAACATGCAGTACTGAATAGAAACCAACATGCACCAGAACATGCAGTTCTGAATGGAAACAAGCATGTACCAGAACATGCAGTACTGAATGGAAAAAAGCATGCACCAGAACATGCAGTACTGAATGTAAAGTAGCATGCACCAGAATGTGCTGTACTGAATGTAAAATAGCATGTACCGGGTCATGCAGGACTGAATGGAAACCAACATGCACCAGAACATGCAGTACTGTATGGAAAATAGCATGCACCAGAACATGCAATACTGAATGGAAACCAACATGCACCAGAACCTGCAGTACCGTATGGAAAATAGCATGCACCAGAACATGCAGTACCGAATAGAAAACAGCATATACCAGAACATGCAGTACTGAATAGAAACCAACATGCACCAGAACATGCAGTTCTGAATGGAAAATAGCATGCACCAGAATGTGCAGTACTGAAAGTAAACTAGCATGTACCAGAACATGCAGTACTGAATGGAAACCAACATGCACCAGAACATACAGTACTGAATGGAAAATAGCATGCACCAGAAGATGCAGTACCGACTGGAAATTAGCATGCACCAGAACATGCAGGACTGAATGGGAAACAGAATGCACCAGAACATGCAGTACTGAATAGAAAATAGCATGTACCAGAACATGCAGTACTGAATAGAAACCAACATGCACCAGAACATGCAGTTCTGAATGGAAAATAGCATGCATCAGAACATGCAGTACTGAATGGAAACCAACATGCACCAGAACCTGCAGTACCGTATGGAAAATAGCATGCACCAGAACATGCAGTACCGAATGGAAACCAACATGCACCAGAACATGCAGTACTGAATGGAAACAAGCATGTACCAGAACATGCAGTACCGTATGGAAAATAGCATGCACCAGAACATGCAGTACCGAATAGAAACCAACATGCACCAGAACATGCAGTTCTGAATGGAAACAAGCATGTACCAGAACATGCAGTACTGAATGGAAAAAAGCATGCACCAGAACATGCAGTACTGAATGTAAAGTAGCATGCACCAGAATGTGCTGTACTGAATGTAAAATAGCATGTACCGGGTCATGCAGGACTGAATGGAAACCAACATGCACCAGAACATGCAGTACTGTATGGAAAATAGCATGCACCAGAACATGCAATACTGAATGGAAACCAACATGCACCAGAACCTGCAGTACCGTATGGAAAATAGCATGCACCAGAACATGCAGTACTGAATAGAAACCAACATGCACCAGAACATGCAGTTCTGAATGGAAAATAGCATGCACCAGAATGTGCAGTACTGAAAGTAAACTAGCATGTACCAGAACATGCAGTACTGAATGGAAACCAACATGCACCAGAACATACAGTACTGAATGGAAAATAGCATGCACCAGAAGATGCAGTACCGACTGGAAATTAGCATGCACCAGAACATGCAGGACTGAATGGAAAACAGAATGCACCAGAACATGCAGTACTGAATAGAAAATAGCATGTACCAGAACATGCAGTACTGAATAGAAACCAACATGCACCAGAACATGCAGTTCTGAATGGAAAATAGCATGCACCAGAACATGCAGTACTGAATGGAAACCAACATGCACCAGAACCTGCAGTACCGTATGGAAAATAGCATGCACCAGAACATGCAGTACCGAATGGAAACCAACATGCACCAGAACATGCAGTACTGAATGGAAAATAGCATGCACCAGAACATGCAGTACTGAATGGAATCTAGCATATACCAGAACACGCAGTAATGAATGTTAACCAACATACACCAGAATATGCAGTACTGTATGGAAAACAGCATGCACCAGAACATTCAGTACTGAATGGAATCTAGCATGTACCAGAACATGCAGTACTGAATAGAAAATAGCATGTACCAGAACATGCAGTACTGAATAGAAACCAACATGCACCAGAACATGCAGTTCTGAATGGAAACAAGCATGTACCAGCACATGCAGTACTGAATGTAAAGTAGCATGCACCAGAATGTGCTGTACTGAATGTAAAATAGCATGTACCGGGAACATGTAGTACGGAATGGAAACCAACATGCAGCAGAACATGCAGTACTGAATGGAATATAGCATGTAACAGAACATGCAGTATTGAATGCAAACGAACATGCGTCAGAACATACAGTACTGTATGGAAGGTAGCATGCACCAGAACATGCAGGACTGAATGGAAAACAGCATGTACCAGAACATGCAGTACTGAATGGAATCTAGCATGTACCAGTAGATGCAGTACTGAATGGAAACCAACATGCACCAGAACATGCAGTACTGTATGGAAAATAGCATGCACCACAACATGCAATACTGAATGGAAACCAACATGCACCAGAACATGCAGTCCCGTGTGGAAAATGGCATGCACCAGAACATGCAGTACCAAATGGAAACCAACATGCACCAGAACATGCAGTACTGAATGGAAAATGGCATGCACCATAATTGCAGTACTGAATGGAAAATAGCATGTATCAAGAACATACAATAATGAATGGAAACCAACATGCACCAGAACATGCAATACTGAATGGAATCTATCATATACCAGAACATGCAGTAATGAATGTTAACCAACATGCACCAGAATATGCAGTACTGTATGGAAAATAGCATGCACCAGAACATGCAATACTGAATGGAAACCGACATGCACCAGAACATGCAGTACCGTGTGGAAAATAGCATGCACCAGAACATGCAGTACTGAATGGAAAATGGCATGCACCAGAATTGCAGTACTGAATAGAAAATAGCATGTATCAAGAACATACAATAATGAATGGAAACCAACATGCACCAGAAAATTTGGTACTGAATGGAAAATAGCATGCACGAGAAAATGCAGTACTGAATGGAATCTAGCATATACCAGAACATGCAGTAATGAATGTTAAACAACATACACCAGAATATGCAGTACTGTATGGAAAATAGCATGCACCAGAACATTCAGTACTGAATGGAATCTAGCATGTACCAGAACATACAGTACTGAATGCAAACGAACATGCGTCAGAACATACAGTACGGTATGGAAAGGAGCATGCACCAGAACATGCAGGACTGAATGGAAAACAGCATGCACCAGAACATGCAGTACTGAATAGAAAATAGCATGTACCAGAACATGCAGTACTGAATAGAAACCAACATGCACCAGAACATGCAGTTCTGAATGGAAACAAGCATGTACCAGAACATGCAGTACTGAATGGAAAATAGCATGCACCAGAACATGCAGTTCTGAATGGAAACAAGCATGTACCAGCACATGCAGTACTGAATGGAAACCAACATGCACCAGAACATGCAGTACTGTATGGAAAATAGCATGCACCACAACATGCAATACTGAATGGAAACCAACATGCACCAGAACATGCAGTACCGTGTGGAAATTAGCATGTACCAGAACATGCAGTACTGAATAGAAAATAGAATGTACCAGAACATGCAGTACTGAATGGAAAATAGCATGCACCAGAACATGCAGTTCTGAATGGAAACAAGCATGTACCAGCACATGCAGTACTGAATGTAAAGTAGCATGCACCAGAATGTGCTGTACTGAATGTAAAATAGCATGTACCGGGAACATGTAGTACGGAATGGAAACCAACATGCAGCAGAACATGCAGTACTGAATGGAATATAGCATGTACCAGAACATGCAGTATTGAATGTCAACGAACATGCGTCAGAACATACAGTACTGTATGGAAAGTAGCATGCACCAGAACATGCAGGACTGAATGGAAACAAGCATGTACCAGAACATGCAGTACTGAATGGAATCTAGCATGTACCAGTAGATGCAGTACTGAATGGAAACCAACATGCACCAGAACATGCAGTACTGTATGGAAAATAGCATGCACCACAACATGCAATACTGAATGGAAACCAACATGCACCAGAACATGCAGTACCGTGTGGAAAATAGCATGCACCAGAACATGCAGTACTGAATGGAAAATGGCATGCACCAGAATTGCAGTACTGAATGTAAAATAGCATGTATCAACAACATACAATAATGAATGGAAACCAACATGCACCAGAAAATTTGGTACTGAATGGAAAATAGCATGCACGAGAAAATGCAGTACTGAATGGAATCTAGCATATACCAGAACATGCAGCAATGAATGTTAACCAACATACACCAGAATATGCATACTGTATGGAAAATAGCATGCACCAGAACAGTCAGTACTGAATGGAATCTAGCATGTACCAGAACATACAGTACTGAATGCAAACGAACATGCGTCAGAACATACAGTACTGTATGGAAAGGAGCATGCACCAGAACATGCAGGACTGAATGGAAAACAGCATGCACCAGAACATGCAGTACTGAATAGAAAATAGCATGTACCAGAACATGCAGTACTGAATAGAAACCAACATGCACCAGAACATGCAGTTCTGAATGGAAACAAGCATGTACCAGAACATGCAGTACTGAATGGAAAAAAGCATGCACCAGAACATGCAGTACTGAATGTAAAGTAGCATGCACCAGAATGTGCTGTACTGAATGTAAAATAGCATGTACCGGGTCATGCAGGACTGAATGGAAACCAACATGCACCAGAACATGCAGTACTGTATGGAAAATAGCATGCACCAGAACATGCAATACTGAATGGAAACCAACATGCACCAGAACCTGCAGTACCGTATGGAAAATAGCATGCACCAGAACATGCAGTACCGAATAGAAAACAGCATGTACCAGAACATGCAGTACTGAATAGAAACCAACATGCACCAGAACATGCAGTTCTGAATGGAAAATAGCATGCACCAGAATGTGCAGTACTGAAAGTAAACTAGCATGTACCAGAACATGCAGTACTGAATGGAAACCAACATGCACCAGAACATACAGTACTGAATGGAAAATAGCATGCACCAGAAGATGCAGTACCGACTGGAAATTAGCATGCACCAGAACATGCAGGACTGAATGGGAAACAGAATGCACCAGAACATGCAGTACTGAATAGAAAATAGCATGTACCAGAACATGCAGTACTGAATAGAAACCAACATGCACCAGAACATGCAGTTCTGAATGGAAAATAGCATGCATCAGAACATGCAGTACTGAATGGAAACCAACATGCACCAGAACCTGCAGTACCGTATGGAAAATAGCATGCACCAGAACATGCAGTACCGAATGGAAACCAACATGCACCAGAACATGCAGTACTGAATGGAAACAAGCATGTACCAGAACATGCAGTACCGTATGGAAAATAGCATGCACCAGAACATGCAGTACCGAATAGAAACCAACATGCACCAGAACATGCAGTTCTGAATGGAAACAAGCATGTACCAGAACATGCAGTACTGAATGGAAAAAAGCATGCACCAGAACATGCAGTACTGAATGTAAAGTAGCATGCACCAGAATGTGCTGTACTGAATGTAAAATAGCATGTACCGGGTCATGCAGGACTGAATGGAAACCAACATGCACCAGAACATGCAGTACTGTATGGAAAATAGCATGCACCAGAACATGCAATACTGAATGGAAACCAACATGCACCAGAACCTGCAGTACCGTATGGAAAATAGCATGCACCAGAACATGCAGTACTGAATAGAAACCAACATGCACCAGAACATGCAGTTCTGAATGGAAAATAGCATGCACCAGAATGTGCAGTACTGAAAGTAAACTAGCATGTACCAGAACATGCAGTACTGAATGGAAACCAACATGCACCAGAACATACAGTACTGAATGGAAAATAGCATGCACCAGAAGATGCAGTACCGACTGGAAATTAGCATGCACCAGAACATGCAGGACTGAATGGAAAACAGAATGCACCAGAACATGCAGTACTGAATAGAAAATAGCATGTACCAGAACATGCAGTACTGAATAGAAACCAACATGCACCAGAACATGCAGTTCTGAATGGAAAATAGCATGCACCAGAACATGCAGTACTGAATGGAAACCAACATGCACCAGAACCTGCAGTACCGTATGGAAAATAGCATGCACCAGAACATGCAGTACCGAATGGAAACCAACATGCACCAGAACATGCAGTACTGTATGGAAAATAGCATGCACCAGAACATGCAATACTGAATGGAAACCAACATGCACCAGAACCTGCAGTACCGTATGGAAAATAGCATGCACCAGAACATGCAGTACCGAATAGAAAACAGCATGTACCAGAACATGCAGTACTGAATAGAAACCAACATGCACCAGAACATGCAGTTCTGAATGGAAAATAGCATGCACCAGAATGTGCAGTACTGAAAGTAAACTAGCATGTACCAGAACATGCAGTACTGAATGGAAACCAACATGCACCAGAACATACAGTACTGAATGGAAAATAGCATGCACCAGAAGATGCAGTACCGACTGGAAATTAGCATGCACCAGAACATGCAGGACTGAATGGGAAACAGAATGCACCAGAACATGCAGTACTGAATAGAAAATAGCATGTACCAGAACATGCAGTACTGAATAGAAACCAACATGCACCAGAACATGCAGTTCTGAATGGAAAATAGCATGCATCAGAACATGCAGTACTGAATGGAAACCAACATGCACCAGAACCTGCAGTACCGTATGGAAAATAGCATGCACCAGAACATGCAGTACCGAATGGAAACCAACATGCACCAGAACATGCAGTACTGAATGGAAACAAGCATGTACCAGAACATGCAGTACCGTATGGAAAATAGCATGCACCAGAACATGCAGTACCGAATAGAAACCAACATGCACCAGAACATGCAGTTCTGAATGGAAACAAGCATGTACCAGAACATGCAGTACTGAATGGAAAAAAGCATGCACCAGAACATGCAGTACTGAATGTAAAGTAGCATGCACCAGAATGTGCTGTACTGAATGTAAAATAGCATGTACCGGGTCATGCAGGACTGAATGGAAACCAACATGCACCAGAACATGCAGTACTGTATGGAAAATAGCATGCACCAGAACATGCAATACTGAATGGAAACCAACATGCACCAGAACCTGCAGTACCGTATGGAAAATAGCATGCACCAGAACATGCAGTACTGAATAGAAACCAACATGCACCAGAACATGCAGTTCTGAATGGAAAATAGCATGCACCAGAATGTGCAGTACTGAAAGTAAACTAGCATGTACCAGAACATGCAGTACTGAATGGAAACCAACATGCACCAGAACATACAGTACTGAATGGAAAATAGCATGCACCAGAAGATGCAGTACCGACTGGAAATTAGCATGCACCAGAACATGCAGGACTGAATGGAAAACAGAATGCACCAGAACATGCAGTACTGAATAGAAAATAGCATGTACCAGAACATGCAGTACTGAATAGAAACCAACATGCACCAGAACATGCAGTTCTGAATGGAAAATAGCATGCACCAGATTATGCAGTACTGAATGGAAACCAACATGCACCAGAACCTGCAGTACCGTATGGAAAATAGCATGCACCAGAACATGCAGTACCGAATGGAAACCAACATGCACCAGAACATGCAGTACTGAATGGAAAATAGCATGCACCAGAACATGCAGTACTGAATGGAAACCAACATGCACCAGAACCTGCAGTACAGTATGGAAAATAGCATGCACCAGAACATGCAGTACCGAATGGAAACCAACATGCACCAGAACATGCAGTACTGAATGGAAAATAGCATGCACGAGAAAATGCAGTACTGAATGGAATCTAGCATATACCAGAACACGCAGTAATGAATGTTAACCAACATACACCAGAATATGCAGTACTGTATGGAAAACAGCATGCACCAGAACATTCAGTACTGAATGGAATCTAGCATGTACCAGAACATGCAGTACTGAATAGAAAATAGCATGTACCAGAACATGCAGTACTGAATAGAAACCAACATGCACCAGAACATGCAGTTCTGAATGGAAACAAGCATGTACCAGCACATGCAGTACTGAATGTAAAGTAGCATGCACCAGAATGTGCTGTACTGAATGTAAAATAGCATGTACCGGGAACATGTAGTACGGAATGGAAACCAACATGCAGCAGAACATGCAGTACTGAATGGAATATAGCATGTAACAGAACATGCAGTATTGAATGCAAACGAACATGCGTCAGAACATACAGTACTGTATGGAAGGTAGCATGCACCAGAACATGCAGGACTGAATGGAAAACAGCATGTACCAGAACATGCAGTACTGAATGGAATCTAGCATGTACCAGTAGATGCAGTACTGAATGGAAACCAACATGCACCAGAACATGCAGTACTGTATGGAAAATAGCATGCACCACAACATGCAATACTGAATGGAAACCAACATGCACCAGAACATGCAGTCCCGTGTGGAAAATAGCATGCACCAGAACATGCAGTACCAAATGGAAACCAACATGCACCAGAACATGCAGTACTGAATGGAAAATGGCATGCACCATAATTGCAGTACTGAATGGAAAATAGCATGTATCAAGAACATACAATAATGAATGGAAACCAACATGCACCAGAACATGCAATACTGAATGGAATCTATCATATACCAGAACATGCAGTAATGAATGTTAACCAACATGCACCAGAATATGCAGTACTGTATGGAAAATAGCATGCACCAGAACATGCAATACTGAATGGAAACCGACATGCACCAGAACATGCAGTACCGTGTGGAAAATAGCATGCACCAGAACATGCAGTACTGAATGGAAAATGGCATGCACCAGAATTGCAGTACTGAATAGAAAATAGCATGTATCAAGAACATACAATAATGAATGGAAACCAACATGCACCAGAAAATTTGGTACTGAATGGAAAATAGCATGCACGAGAAAATGCAGTACTGAATGGAATCTAGCATATACCAGAACATGCAGTAATGAATGTTAAACAACATACACCAGAATATGCAGTACTGTATGGAAAATAGCATGCACCAGAACATTCAGTACTGAATGAAATCTAGCATGTACCAGAACATACAGTACTGAATGCAAACGAACATGCGTCAGAACATACAGTACGGTATGGAAAGGAGCATGCACCAGAACATGCAGGACTGAATGGAAAACAGCATGCACCAGAACATGCAGTACTGAATAGAAAATAGCATGTACCAGGACATGCAGTACTGAATAGAAACCAACATGCACCAGAACATGCAGTTCTGAATGGAAACAAGCATGTACCAGAACATGCAGTACTGAATGGAAAATAGCATGCACCAGAACATGCAGTTCTGAATGGAAACAAGCATGTACCAGCACATGCAGTACTGAATGGAAACCAACATGCACCAGAACATGCAGTACTGTATGGAAAATAGCATGCACCACAACATGCAATACTGAATGGAAACCAACATGCACCAGAACATGCAGTACCGTGTGGAAATTAGCATGTACCAGAACATGCAGTACTGAATAGAAAATAGAATGTACCAGAACATGCAGTACTGAATGGAAAATAGCATGCACCAGAACATGCAGTTCTGAATGGAAACAAGCATGTACCAGCACATGCAGTACTGAATGTAAAGTAGCATGCACCAGAATGTGCTGTACTGAATGTAAAATAGCATGTACCGGGAACATGTAGTTCGGAATGGAAACCAACATGCAGCAGAACATGCAGTACTGAATGGAATATAGCATGTACCAGAACATGCAGTATTGAATGCCAACGAACATGCGTCAGAACATACAGTACTGTATGGAAAGTAGCATGCACCAGAACATGCAGGACTGAATGGAAACAAGCATGTACCAGAACATGCAGTACTGAATGGAATCTAGCATGTACCAGTAGATGCAGTACTGAATGGAAACCAACATGCACCAGAACATGCAGTACTGTATGGAAAATAGCATGCACCACAACATGCAATACTGAATGGAAACCAACATGCACCAGAACATGCAGTACCGTGTGGAAAATAGCATGCACCAGAACATGCAGTACTGAATGGAAAATGGCATGCACCAGAATTGCAGTACTGAATGTAAAATAGCATGTATCAACAACATACAATAATGAATGGAAACCAACATGCACCAGAAAATTTGGTACTGAATGGAAAATAGCATGCACGAGAAAATGCAGTACTGAATGGAATCTAGCATATACCAGAACATGCAGCAATGAATGTTAACCAACATACACCAGAATATGCATACTGTATGGAAAATAGCATGCACCAGAACAGTCAGTACTGAATGGAATCTAGCATGTACCAGAACATACAGTACTGAATGCAAACGAACATGCGTCAGAACATACAGTACTGTATGGAAAGGAGCATGCACCAGAACATGCAGGACTGAATGGAAAACAGCATGCACCAGAACATGCAGTACTGAATAGAAAATAGCATGTACCAGAACATGCAGTACTGAATAGAAACCAACATGCACCAGAACATGCAGTTCTGAATGGAAACAAGCATGTACCAGAACATGCAGTACTGAATGGAAAAAAGCATGCACCAGAACATGCAGTACTGAATGTAAAGTAGCATGCACCAGAATGTGCTGTACTGAATGTAAAATAGCATGTACCGGGTCATGCAGGACTGAATGGAAACCAACATGCAGCAGAATATGCAGTACTGTATGGAAAATAGCATGCACCAGAACATGCAATACTGAATGGAAACCAACATGCACCAGAACATGCAGTACCGTGTGGAAAATAGCATGCACCAGAACATGCAGTACTGAATGGAAAATGGTATGCACCAGAATTGCAGTACTGAATGGAAAATAGCATGTATCAAGAACATACAATAATGAATGGAAACCAACATGCACCAGAAAATTTGGTACTGAATGGAAAATAGCATGCACCAGAATTGCAGTACTGAATGCAAAATAGCATGTATCAAGAACATACAATAATGAATGGAAACCAACATGCACCAGAAAATTTGGTTCTGAATGGAATCTAGCATATACCAGAACATGCAGTAATGAATGTTAACCAACATACACCAGAATATGCATACTGTATGGAAAATAGCATGCACCAGAACAGTCAGTACTGAATGGAATCTAGCATGTACCAGAACATACAGTACTGAATGCAAACGAACATGCGTCAGAACATACAGTACTGTATGGAAAGGAGCATGCACCAGAACATGCAATACTGAATGGAAACCAACATGCACCAGAACCTGCAGTACCGTATGGAAAATAGCATGCACCAGAACATGCAGTACCGAATAGAAAACAGCATGTACCAGAACATGCAGTACTGAATAGAAACCAACATGCACCAGAACATGCAGTTCTGAATGGAAAATAGCATGCACCAGAATGTGCAGTACTGAAAGTAAACTAGCATGTACCAGAACATGCAGTACTGAATGGAAACCAACATGCACCAGAACATACAGTACTGAATGGAAAATAGCATGCACCAGAAGATGCAGTACCGACTGGAAATTAGCATGCACCAGAACATGCAGGACTGAATGGGAAACAGAATGCACCAGAACATGCAGTACTGAATAGAAAATAGCATGTACCAGAACATGCAGTACTGAATAGAAACCAACATGCACCAGAACATGCAGTTCTGAATGGAAAATAGCATGCATCAGAACATGCAGTACTGAATGGAAACCAACATGCACCAGAACCTGCAGTACCGTATGGAAAATAGCATGCACCAGAACATGCAGTACCGAATGGAAACCAACATGCACCAGAACATGCAGTACTGAATGGAAAATAGCATGCACCAGAACATGCAGTACTGAATGGAAACCAACATACACCAGAACCTGCAGTACCGTATGGAAAATAGCATGCACCAGAACATGCAGTACCAAATGGAAACCAACATGCACCAGAACATGCAGTACTGAATGGAAAATAGCATGCACGAGAAAATGCAGTACTGAATGGAATCTAGCATATACCAGAACACGCAGTAATGAATGTTAACCAACATACACCAGAATATGCAGTACTGTATGGAAAACAGCATGCACCAGAACATTCAGTACTGAATGGAATCTAGCATGTACCAGAACATGCAGTACTGAATAGAAAATAGCATGTACCAGAACATGCAGTACTGAATAGAAACCAACATGCACCAGAACATGCAGTTCTGAATGGAAACAAGCATGTACCAGAACATGCAGTACTGAATGGAAAATAGCATGCACCAGAACATGCAGTTCTGAATGGAAACAAGCATGTACCAGCACATGCAGTACTGAATGTAAAGTAGCATGCACCAGAATGTGCTGTACTGAATGTAAAATAGCATGTACCGGGAACATGTAGTACGGAATGGAAACCAACATGCAGCAGGACATGCAGTACTGAATGGAATATAGCATGTAACAGAACATGCAGTATTGAATGCAAACGAACATGCGTCAGAACATACAGTACTGTATGGAAGGTAGCATGCACCAGAACATGCAGGACTGAATGGAAAACAGCATGTACCAGAACATGCAGTACTGAATGGAATCTAGCATGTACCAGTAGATGCAGTACTGAATGGAAACCAACATGCACCAGAACATGCAGTACTGTATGGAAAATAGCATGCACCACAACATGCAATACTGAATGGAAACCAACATGCACCAGAACATGCAGTACTGTGTGGAAAATAGCATGCACCAGAACATGCAGTACCAAATGGAAACCAACATGCACCAGAACATGCAGTACTGAATGGAAAATGGCATGCACCATAATTGCAGTACTGAATGGAAAATAGCATGTATCAAGAACATACAATAATGAATGGAAACCAACATGCACCAGAACATGCAATACTGAATGGAATCTATCATATACCAGAACATGCAGTAATGAATGTTAACCAACATGCACCAGAATATGCAGTACTGTATGGAAAATAGCATGCACCAGAACATGCAATACTGAATGGAAACCGACATGCACCAGAACATGCAGTACCGTGTGGAAAATAGCATGCACCAGAACATGCAGTACTGAATGGAAAATGGCATGCACCAGAATTGCAGTACTGAATAGAAAATAGCATGTATCAAGAACATACAATAATGAATGGAAACCAACATGCACCAGAAAATTTGGTACTGAATGGAAAATAGCATGCACGAGAAAATGCAGTACTGAATGGAATCTAGCATATACCAGAACATGCAGTAATGAATGTTAAACAACATACACCAGAATATGCAGTACTGTATGGAAAATAGCATGCACCAGAACATTCAGTACTGAATGGAATCTAGCATGTACCAGAACATACAGTACTGAATGCAAACGAACATGCGTCAGAACATACAGTACTGTATGGAAAGGAGCATGCACCAGAACATGCAGGACTGAATGGAAAACAGCATGCACCAGAACATGCAGTACTGAATAGAAAATAGCATGTACCAGAACATGCAGTACTGAATAGAAACCAACATGCACCAGAACATGCAGTTCTGAATGGAAACAAGCATGTACCAGAACATGCAGTACTGAATGGAAAAAAGCATGCACCAGAACATGCAGTACTGAATGTAAAGTAGTATGCACCAGAATGTGCTGTACTGAATGTAAAATAGCATGTACCGGGTCATGCAGGACTGAATGGAAACCAACATGCACCAGAACATGCAGTACTGTATGGAAAATAGCATGCACCAGAACATGCAATACTGAATGGAAACCAAGATGCACCAGAACCTGCAGTACCGTATGGAAAATAGCATGCACCAGAACATGCAGTACCGAATAGAAAACAGCATGTACCAGAACATGCAGTACTGAATAGAAACCAACATGCACCAGAACATACAGTACTGAATGGAAAATAGCATGCACCAGAAGATGCAGTACTGAATAGAAAATAGCATGTACCAGAACATGCAGTACGGAATAGAAACCAACATGCACCAGAACATGCAGTTCTGAATGGAAAATAGCATGCACCAGAAGATGCAGTACCGACTGGAAATTAGCATGCACCAGAACATGCAGGACTGAATGGAAAACAGAATGCACCAGAACATGCAGTACCGAATGGAAACCAACATGCACCAGAACATGCAGTACTGAATGGAAAATAGCATGCACCAGAACATGCAGTACTGAATGGAAACCAACATGCACCAGAACCTGCAGTACTGAATGGAAACCAACATGCACCAGAACCTGCAGTACCGTATGGAAAATAGCATGCACCAGAACATGCAGTACCGAATGGAAACCAACATGCACCAGAACATGCAGTTCTGAATGGAAAATAGCATGCACCAGAACATGCAGTACTGAATGGAAACCAACATGCACCAGAACCTGCAGTACCGTATGGAAAATAGCATGCACCAGAACATGCAGTACCGAATGGAAACCAACATGCACCAGAACATGCAGTACTGAATGGAATCTAGCATATACCAGAACACGCAGTAATGAATGTTAACCAACATACACCAGAATATGCTGTACTGTATGGAAAACAGCATGCACCAGAACATGCAGTACTGAATGGAATCTAGCATGTACCAGAACATGCAGTACTGAATAGAAAATAGCATGTACCAGAACATGCAGTACTGAATAGAAACCAACATGCACCAGAACATGCAGTTCTGAATGGAAACAAGCATGTACCAGAACATGCAGTACTGAATGGAAAATAGCATGCACCAGAACATGCAGTTCTGAATGGAAACAAGCATGTACCAGCACATGCAGTACTGAATGTAAAGTAGCATGCACCAGAATGTGCTGTACTGAATGTAAAATAGCATGTACCGGGAACATGTAGTACGGAATGGAAACCAACATGCAGCAGAACATGCAGTACTGAATGGAAAATAGCATGTACCAGAACATGCAGTATTGAATGCAAACGAACATGCGTCAGAACATACAGTACTGTATGGAAAGTAGCATGCACCAGAACATGCAGGACTGAATGGAAACAAGCATGTACCAGAACATGCAGTACTGAATGGAATCTAGCATGTACCAGTAGATGCAGTACTGAATGGAAACCAACATGCACCAGAACATGCAGTACTGTATGGAAAATAGCATGCACCACAACATGCAATACTGAATGGAAACCAACATGCACCAGAACATGCAGTACCGTGTGG
Source organism: Chiloscyllium plagiosum (assembly GCF_037043375.1). Classification (NCBI taxonomy): domain Eukaryota; kingdom Metazoa; phylum Chordata; class Chondrichthyes; order Orectolobiformes; family Hemiscylliidae; genus Chiloscyllium; species Chiloscyllium plagiosum. The sequence continues at coordinate 39,657,815 of NW_028270167.1, read as the reverse complement.
AAAATAGCATGCACCAGAACATGCAGTACCAAATGGAAACCAACATGCACCAGAACATGCAGTACTGAATGGAAAATGGCATGCACCATAATTGCAGTACTGAATGGAAAATAGCATGTATCAAGAACATACAATAATGAATGGAAACCAACATGCACCAGAACATGCAATACTGAATGGAATCTATCATATACCAGAACATGCAGTAATGAATGTTAACCAACATGCACCAGAATATGCAGTACTGTATGGAAAATAGCATGCACCAGAACATGCAATACTGAATGGAAACCGACATGCACCAGAACATGCAGTACCGTGTGGAAAATAGCATGCACCAAAACATGCAGTACTGAATGGAAAATGGCATGCACCAGAATTGCAGTACTGAATAGAAAATAGCATGTATCAAGAACATACAATAATGAATGGAAACCAACATGCACCAGAAAATTTGGTACTGAATGGAAAATAGCATGCACGAGAAAATGCAGTACTGAATGGAATCTAGCATATACCAGAACATGCAGTAATGAATGTTAAACAACATACACCAGAATATGCAGTACTGTATGGAAAATAGCATGCACCAGAACATTCAGTACTGAATGGAATCTAGCATGTACCAGAACATACAGTACTGAATGCAAACAAACATGCGTCAGAACATACAGTACTGTATGGAAAGGAGCATGCACCAGAACATGCAGGAGTGAATGGAAAACAGCATGCACCAGAACATGCAGTACTGAATAGAAAATAGCATGTACCAGAACATGCAGTACTGAATAGAAACCAACATGCACCAGAACATGCAGTTCTGAATGGAAACAAGCATGTACCAGAACATGCAGTACTGAATGGAAAAAAGCATGCACCAGAACATGCAGTACTGAATGTAAAGTAGCATGCACCAGAATGTGCTGTACTGAATGTAAAATAGCATGTACCGGGAACATGTAGTACGGAATGGAAACCAACATGCAGCAGAACATGCAGTACTGAATGGAATATAGCATGTACCAGAACATGCAGTATTGAATGCCAACGAACATGCGTCAGAACATACAGTACTGTATGGAAAGTAGCATGCACCAGAACATGCAGGACTGAATGGAAACAAGCATGTACCAGAACATGCAGTACTGAATGGAATCTAGCATGTACCAGTAGATGCAGTACTGAATGGAAACCAACATGCACCAGAACATGCAGTACTGTATGGAAAATAGCATGCACCACAACATGCAATACTGAATGGAAACCAACATGCACCAGAACATGCAGTACCGTGTGGAAAATAGCATGCACCAGAAAATGCAGTACCAAATGGAAACCAACATGCACCAGAACATGCAGTACTGAATGGAAAATGGCATGCACCATAATTGCAGTGCTGAATGGAAAATAGCATGTATCAAGAACATACAATAATGAATGGAAACCAACATGCACCAGAACATGCAATACTGAATGGAATCTATCATATACCAGAACATGCAGTAATGAATGTTAACCAACATGCACCAGAATATGCAGTACTGTATGGAAAATAGCATGCACCAGAACATGCAATACTGAATGGAAACCAACATGCACCAGAACATGCAGTACCGTGTGGAAAATAGCATGCACCAGAACATGCAGTACTGAATGGAAAATGGCATGCACCAGAATTGCAGTACTGAATGGAAAATAGCATGTATCAAGAACATACAATAATGAATGGAAACCAACATGCACCAGAAAATTTGGTACTGAATGGAAAATAGCATGCACCAGAATTGCAGTACTGAATGGAAAATAGCATGTATCAAGAACATACAATAATGAATGGAAACCAACATGCACCAGAAAATTTGGTACTGAATGGAATCTAGCATATACCAGAACATGCAGTAATGAATGTTAACCAACATACACCAGAATATGCAGTACTGTATGGAAAATAGCATGCACCAGAACAGTCAGTACTGAATGGAATCTAGCATGTACCAGAACATACAGTACTGAATGCAAACGAACATGCGTCAGAACATACAGTACTGTATGGAAAGGAGCATGCACCAGAACATGCAATACTGAATGGAAACCAACATGCACCAGAACCTGCAGTACCGTATGGAAAATAGCATGCACCAGAACATGCAGTACCGAATAGAAAACAGCATGTACCAGAACATGCAGTACTGAATAGAAACCAACATGCACCAGAACATGCAGTTCTGAATGGAAAATAGCATGCACCAGAATGTGCAGTACTGAAAGTAAACTAGCATGTACCAGAACATGCAGTACTGAATGGAAACCAACATGCACCAGAACATACAGTACTGAATGGAAAATAGCATGCACCAGAAGATGCAGTACCGACTGGAAATTAGCATGCACCAGAACATGCAGGACTGAATGGGAAACAGAATGCACCAGAACATGCAGTACTGAATAGAAAATAGCATGTACCAGAACATGCAGTACTGAATAGAAACCAACATGCACCAGAACATGCAGTTCTGAATGGAAAATAGCATGCATCAGAACATGCAGTACTGAATGGAAACCAACATGCACCAGAACCTGCAGTACCGTATGGAAAATAGCATGCACCAGAACATGCAGTACCGAATGGAAACCAACATGCACCAGAACATGCAGTACTGAATGGAAAATAGCATGCACCAGAACATGCAGTACTGAATGGAAACCAACATACACCAGAACCTGCAGTACCGTATGGAAAATAGCATGCACCAGAACATGCAGTACCAAATGGAAACCAACATGCACCAGAACATGCAGTACTGAATGGAAAATAGCATGCACGAGAAAATGCAGTACTGAATGGAATCTAGCATATACCAGAACACGCAGTAATGAATGTTAACCAACATACACCAGAATATGCAGTACTGTATGGAAAACAGCATGCACCAGAACATTCAGTACTGAATGGAATCTAGCATGTACCAGAACATGCAGTACTGAATAGAAAATAGCATGTACCAGAACATGCAGTACTGAATAGAAACCAACATGCACCAGAACATGCAGTTCTGAATGGAAACAAGCATGTACCAGAACATGCAGTACTGAATGGAAAATAGCATGCACCAGAACATGCAGTTCTGAATGGAAACAAGCATGTACCAGCACATGCAGTACTGAATGTAAAGTAGCATGCACCAGAATGTGCTGTACTGAATGTAAAATAGCATGTACCGGGAACATGTAGTACGGAATGGAAACCAACATGCAGCAGAACATGCAGTACTGAATGGAATATAGCATGTACCAGAACATGCAGTATTGAATGCAAACGAACATGCGTCAGAACATACAGTACTGTATGGAAAGTAGCATGCACCAGAACATGCAGGACTGAATGGAAACAAGCATGTACCAGAACATGCAGTACTGAATGGAATCTAGCATGTACCAGTAGATGCAGTACTGAATGGAAACCAACATGCACCAGAACATGCAGTACTGTATGGAAAATAGCATGCACCACAACATGCAATACTGAATGGAAACCAACATGCACCAGAACATGCAGTACTGTGTGGAAAATAGCATGCACCAGAACATGCAGTACCAAATGGAAACCAACATGCACCAGAACATGCAGTACTGAATGGAAAATGGCATGCACCATAATTGCAGTACTGAATGGAAAATAGCATGTATCAAGAACATACAATAATGAATGGAAACCAACATGCACCAGAACATGCAATACTGAATGGAATCTATCATATACCAGAACATGCAGTAATGAATGTTAACCAACATGCACCAGAATATGCAGTACTGTATGGAAAATAGCATGCACCAGAACATGCAATACTGAATGGAAACCGACATGCACCAGAACATGCAGTACCGTGTGGAAAATAGCATGCACCAGAACATGCAGTACTGAATGGAAAATGGCATGCACCAGAATTGCAGTACTGAATAGAAAATAGCATGTATCAAGAACATACAATAATGAATGGAAACCAACATGCACCAGAAAATTTGGTACTGAATGGAAAATAGCATGCACGAGAAAATGCAGTACTGAATGGAATCTAGCATATACCAGAACATGCAGTAATGAATGTTAAACAACATACACCAGAATATGCAGTACTGTATGGAAAATAGCATGCACCAGAACATTCAGTACTGAATGGAATCTAGCATGTACCAGAACATACAGTACTGAATGCAAACGAACATGCGTCAGAACATACAGTACAGTATGGAAAGGAGCATGCACCAGAACATGCAGGACTGAATGGAAAACAGCATGCACCAGAACATGCAGTACTGAATAGAAAATATCATGTACCAGAACATGCAGGACTGAATAGAAACCAACATGCACCAGAACATGCAGTTCTGAATGGAAACAAGCATGTACCAGAACATGCAGTACTGAATGGAAAATAGCATGCACCAGAACATGCAGTACTGAATGTAAAGTAGCATGCACCAGAATGTGCTGTACTGAATGTGAAATAGCATGTACCGGGAACATGCAGTACTGAATGGAAACCAACATGCACCAGAACATGCAGTACTATATGGAAAATAGCATGCACCAGAACATGCAATACTGAATGGAAACCAACATGCACCAGAACCTGCAGTACCGTATGGAAAATAGCATGCACCAGAACATGCAGTACCGAATAGAAAACAGCATGTACCAGAACATGCAGTACTGAATAGAAACCAACATGCACCAGAACATACAGTACTGAATGGAAAATAGCATGCACCAGAAGATGCAGTACTGAATAGAAAATAGCATGTACCAGAACATGCAGTACGGAATAGAAACCAACATGCACCAGAACATGCAGTTCTGAATGGAAAATAGCATGCACCAGAACATGCAGTACTGAATGGAAACCAACATGCACCAGATCCTGCAGTACCGTATGGAAAATAGCATGCACCAGAACATGCAGTACCGAATGGAAACCAACATGCACCAGAACATGCAGTACTGAATGGAAAATAGCATGCACCAGAACATGCAGTACCGTATGGAAAATAGCATGCACCAGAACATGCAGTACCGAATGGAAACCAACATGCACCAGAACATGCAGTACTGAATGGAAAATAGCATGCACCAGAACATGCAATACTGAATGGAAACCAACATGCACCAGAACATGCAGTACCATGTGGAAAATAGCATGCACCAGAACATGCAGTACCGAATGGAAACCAACATGCACCAGAACATGCAGTACTGAATGGAAAATGGCATGCACCAGAATTGCAGTACTGAATGGAAAATAGCATGTATCAAGAACATACAATAATGAATGGAAACCAACATGCACCAGAAAATGTAGTACTGAATGGAAAATAGCATGCACGAGAAAATGCAGTACTGAATGGAATCTAGCATATACCAGAACACGCAGTAATGAATGTTAACCAACACACACCAGAATATGCAGTACTGTATGGAAAATAGCATGCACCAGAACATGCAGTACAGAATAGAAAATAGCATGTACCAGAACATGCAGTACTGAATAGAAACCAACATGCACCAGAACATGCAGTTCTGAATGGAAACAAGCATGTACCAGACCATGCAGTACTGAATGGAAACAAGCATGTACTAGAACATGCAGTACTGAATGGAAACCAACATGCACCAGAACATACAGTACTGAATGGAAAAGAGCATGCACCAGAACTTGCAGTACTGACTGGAAACTAGCATGCACCAGAACATGCAGGACTGAATAGAAAATAGCATGTACCAGAACATGCAGTACTGAATAGAAACCAACATGCACCAGAACATACAGTTCTGAATGGAAACAAGCATGTACCAGACCATGCAGTACTGAATGGAAAATAGCATGCACCAGAACATGCAGTACTGAATGGAAACCAACATGCACCAGAACCTGCAGTACCGTATGGAAAATAGCATGCACCAGAACATGCAGTACCGAATGGAAACCAACATGCACCAGAACATGCAGTACTGAATGGAAAGTAGCATGCACCAGAACATGCAGGACTGAATGGAAAATAGCATGCACCAGAACATGCAGAAGTGAATAGATAATAGCATGTAGCAGATCATGCAGTACTGAATGGAATCCAACATACAGCAGAACATGCAGTACTGAATGGAATCAAGCATGTACCAGAACATGCAGTAATGAATGGAATCCAGCATTTACTAGAACATGCTGTACTATATGGAAAATAGCATTCACCAGAACATGCAGTACTGAATGGAAAATAGCATGCATCAGAACATGCGGTACTGAATGGAAAATGGCATGCATCAGAACATGCGGTACTGAATGGAAAATGGCATGCACCAGAACATGCAGTACTGATTGGAAACCAATATGCACCAGAACATGCAGTTCTGAATGGAAAATAGCATGCACCAGAACATGCAGTACTGATTGGAAACCAATATGCACCAGAACATGCAGTTCTGAATGGAAAATAGCATGCACCAGAACATGCAGTACTGATTGGAAACCAATATGCACCAGAACATGCAGTACTGAATGGAAAATAGCATGCACCAGAACATGCAGTACTGAATGGAAACCATCATGCACCTGAACATGCAGTACTGAATGGAAAACAGCATGCACCAGAACATGCAGTACTGAATGGAAACCAACAAGCGCCAGAACATGTAGTACTGAATGGAAAATAGCAAGTACCAGAACATGAAGTACTGAATGGAAAATAGCATGCACCAGAACATGCAGCATTGAATAGAAAATAGCATGCACCAGAACATGCAGTACTGAATTAAAATTAACATACACCAGAACATGCAGTACTGAATATAAAATGGCATGCACCAGAAGATGCAGTACTGAATGGAAACCAACATGCACCAGAACTTGCAGTACTGAATGGAAAATAGCATGCAATATTGAAAGGAAACTAGCGTGCAATGGAAATGCAGTGCTGAATGGAAAATAGCATGTACTGAGAACATTCAGTACTGAATGGAAAACAACCTGCACCAGAACATACAGTACTGAATGGAAAATAGCATGTATCCGAACACGCAGTACTCAATGGAAAACAGCATGCACCAGAACATGCAGTACTGAATGGGAAACAGCATGTTTCAGAACACGCAGTACTGAATAGAAACCAACATGCACCAGAACATGCAGTACTGAATGGAAACCAACATGCAACAGAACATACAGTACTGAATGGAAAATAGCATGCACCAGAAGATGCAGTACTGACTGGAAACTAGCATGCACCAGAACATGCAGGACTGAATGGAAAATAGCATGTACCAGAACATACAGTACTGAATGGGAAACAGCATGTTTCAGAACACGCAGTACTGAATAGAAACCAACATGCACCAGAACATGCAGTACTGAATGGAAACCAACATGCAACAGAACATACAGTACTGAATGGAAAATAGCATGTACCAGAACATGCAGTACTGAATAGAAACCAACATGCACCAGAACATGCAGTTCTGAATGGAAAATAGCATGCACCAGAACATGCAGTACTGAATGGAAACCAACATGCACCAGAACCTGCAGTACCGTATGGAAAATAGCATGCACCAGAACATGCAGTACCGAATGGAAACCAACATGCACCAGAACATGCAGTACTGAATGCAAAATAGCATGCACCAGAACATGCAATACTGAATGGAAACCAACATGCACAATAACATGCAGTACCGTGTGGAAAATAGCATGCACCAGAACATGCAGTACCGAATGGAAACCAACATGCACCAGAACATGCAGTACTGAATGGAAAATAGCATGCACCAGAATTGCAGTACTGAATGGAAAATAGCATGTATCAAGAACATACAATAATGAATGGAAACCAACACGCACCAGAAAATGTAGTACTGAATGGAAAATAGCATGCACTAGAACATGCAGTACTGAATAGAAAATAGTATGCACGAGAAAATGCAGTACTGAATGGAATCTAGCATATACCAGAACACGCAGTAATGAATGTTAACCAACATACACCAGAATATGCAGTACTGTATGGAAAATAGCATGCACCAGAACATGCAGTACTGAATGGAATATAGCATGTACCAGAACATGCAGTACTGAATGCAAACCAACATGCGTCAGAACATACAGTACTGTATGGAAAGTAGCATGCACCAGAACATGCTGGACTGAATGGAAACAAGCATGTACCAGAACATGCAGTACTGAATGGAATCTAGCATGTACCAGTAGATGCAGTACTGAATGGAAACCACATGCACCAGAACCTGCAGTACCGTATGGAAAATAGCATGCACCAGAACATGCAGTACCGAATGGAAACCAACATGCACCAGAACATGCAGTACTGAATGGAAAATAGCATGCACCAGAACATGCAATACTGAATGGAAACCAACATGCACCAGAACATGCAGTACCGTGTGGAAAATAGCATGCACCAGAACATGCAGTACCAAATGGAAACCAACATGCACCAGAACATGCAGTACTGAATGGAAAATGGCATGCACCAGAATTGCAGTACTGAATGGAAAATAGCATGTATCAAGAACATACAATAATGAATGGAAACCAACATGCACCAGAAAATGTAGTACTGAATGGAAAATAGCATGCACTAGAACATTCAGTACTGAATAGAAAATAGTATGCACGAGAAAATGCAGTACTGAATGGAATCTAGCATATACCAGAACACGCAGTAATGAATGTTAACCAACATACACCAGAATATGCAGTACTGTATGGAAAATAGCATGCACCAGAACATGCAGTACTGAATGGAATATAGCATGTACCAGAACATGCAGTACTGAATGCAAACCAACATGCGTCAGAACATACAGTACTGTATGGAAAGTAGCATGCACCAGAACATGCAGGACTGAATGGAAACAAGCATGTACCAGAACATGCAGTACTGAATGGAATCTAGCATGTACCAGTAGATGCAGTACTGAATGGAAACCACATGCACCAGAACCTGCAGTACCGTATGGAAAATAGCATGCACCAGAACATGCAGTACCGAATGGAAACCAACATGCACCAGAACATGCAGTACTGAATGGAAAATAGCATGCACCAGAACATGCAATACTGAATGGAAACCAACATGCACCAGAACCTGCAGTACCGTGTGGAAAATAGCATGCACCAGAACATGCAGTACCAAATGGAAACCAACATGCACCAGAACATGCAGTACTGAATGGAAAATGGCATGCACCAGAATTGCAGTACTGAATGGAAAATAGCATGCACTAGAACATGCAGTACTGAATAGAAAATAGTATGCACGAGAAAATGCAGTACTGAATGGAATCTAGCATATACCAGAACACGCAGTAATGAATGTTAACCAACATACACCAGAATATGCAGTACTGTATGGAAAATAGCATGCACCAGAACATTCAGTACTGAATGGAATCTAGCATGTACCAGAACATGCAGTACTGAATAGAAAATAGCATGTACCAGAACATGCAGTACTGAATAGAAACCAACATGCCCCAGAACATGCAGTTCTGAATGGAAACAAGCATGTACCAGAACATGCAGTACTGAATGTAAAGTAGCCTGCACCAGAATGTGCTGTACTGAATGTAAAATAGCATGTACCGGGAACATGTAGTACGGAATGGAAACAAACATGCAGCAGAACATGCAGTACTGAATGGAATATAGCATGTACCAGAACATGCAGTACTGAATGCAAACCAACATGCGTCAGAACATACAGTACTGAATGGAAAGTAGCATGCACCAGAACAAGCAGGACTGAATGGAAACAAGCATGTACCAGAACATGCAGTACTGAATGGAATCTAGCATGTACCAGTAGATGCAGTACTGAATGGAAACCAACATGCACCAGAACATGCAGTACTGTATGGAAAATAGCATGCACCAGAACATGCAATACCGAATGGAAACCAACATGCACCAGAACATGCAGTACCATACGGAAAATAGCATGCACCAGAACATGCAGTACCGAATGGAAACCAACATGCACCAGAACATGCAGTACTGAATGCAAAATAGCATGCACCAGAACATGCAATACTGAATGGAAACCAACATGCACAATAACATGCAGTACCGTGTGGAAAATAGCATGCACCAGAACATGCAGTACTGAATGGAAAATGGCATGCACCAGAATTGCAGTACTGAATGGAAAATAGCATGTATCAAGAACATACAATAATGAATGGAAACCAACATGCACCAGAAAATGTAGTACTGAATGGAAAATAGCATGCACTAGAACATGCAGTACTGAATAGAAAATAGCATGCACGAGAAAATGCAGTACTGAATGGAATCTAGCATATACCAGAACACGCAGTAATGAATGTTAACCAACATACACCAGAATATGCAGTACTGTATGGAAAATAGCATGCACCAGAACATTCAGTACTGAATGGAATCTAGCATGTACCAGAACATGCAGTACTGAATAGAAAATAGCATGTACCAGAACATGCAGTACTGAATAGAAACCAACATGCACCAGAACATGCAGTTCTGAATGGAAACAAGCATGTACCAGAACATGCAGTACTGAATGGAAAATAGCATGCACCAGAACATGCAGTACTGAATGGAAACCAACATGCACCAGAACATGCAGTACTGTATGGAAAATAGCATGCACCACAACATGCAATACTGAATGGAAACCAACATGCACCAGAACCTGCAGTACCGTATGGAAAATAGCATGCACCAGAACATGCAGTACCGAATGGAAACCAACATGCACCAGAACATGCAGTACTGAATGGAAAGTAGCATGCACCAGAACATGCAGGACTGAATGGAAAATAGCATGCACCAGAACATGCAGAAGTGAATAGATAATAGCATGTAGCAGATCATGCAGTACTGAATGGAATCCAACATGCAGCAGAACATGCAGTACTGAATGGAATCAAGCATGTACCAGAACATGCAGTAATGAATGGAATCCAGCATTTACTAGAACATGCTGTACTATATGGAAAATAGCATTCACCAGAACATGCAGTACTGAATGGAAAATAGCATGCATCAGAACATGCGGTACTGAATGGAAAATGGCATGCATCAGAACATGCGGTACTGAATGGAAAATGGCATGCACCAGAACATGCAGTACTGATTGGAAACCAATATGCACCAGAACATGCAGTTCTGAATGGAAAATAGCATGCACCAGAACATGCAGTACTGATTGGAAACCAATATGCACCAGAACATGCAGTTCTGAATGGAAAATAGCATGCACCAGAACATGCAGTACTGATTGGAAACCAATATGCACCAGAACATGCAGTACTGAATGGAAAATAGCATGCACCAGAACATGCAGTACTGAATGGAAACCATCATGCACCTGAACATGCAGTACTGAATGGAAAACAGCATGCACCAGAACATGCAGTGCCAAATGGAAACCAACATGCACCAGAACATGCAGTACTGAATGGAAAATGGCATGCACCAGAATTGCAGTACTGAATGGAAAATAGCATGTATCAAGAACATACAATAATGAATGGAAACCAACATGCACCAGAAAATGTAGTACTGAATGGAAAATAGCATGCACTAGAACATTCAGTACTGAATAGAAAATAGTATGCACGAGAAAATGCAGTACTGAATGGAATCTAGCATATACCAGAACACGCAGTAATGAATGTTAACCAACATACACCAGAATATGCAGTACTGTATGGAAAATAGCATGCACCAGAACATGCAGTACTGAATGGAATATAGCATGTACCAGAACATGCAGTACTGAATGCAAACCAACATGCGTCAGAACATACAGTACTGTATGGAAAGTAGCATGCACCAGAACATGCAGGACTGAATGGAAACAAGCATGTACCAGAACATGCAGTACTGAATGGAATCTAGCATGTACCAGTAGATGCAGTACTGAATGGAAACCACATGCACCAGAACCTGCAGTACCGTATGGAAAATAGCATGCACCAGAACATGCAGTACCGAATGGAAACCAACATGCACCAGAACATGCAGTACTGAATGGAAAATAGCATGCACCAGAACATGCAATACTGAATGGAAACCAACATGCACCAGAACCTGCAGTACCGTGTGGAAAATAGCATGCACCAGAACATGCAGTACCAAATGGAAACCAACATGCACCAGAACATGCAGTACTGAATGGAAAATGGCATGCACCAGAATTGCAGTACTGAATGGAAAATAGCATGCACTAGAACATGCAGTACTGAATAGAAAATAGTATGCACGAGAAAGTGCAGTACTGAATGGAATCTAGCATATACCAGAACACGCAGTAATGAATGTTAACCAACATACACCAGAATATGCAGTACTGTATGGAAAATAGCATGCACCAGAACATTCAGTACTGAATGGAATCTAGCATGTACCAGAACATGCAGTACTGAATAGAAAATAGCATGTACCAGAACATGCAGTACTGAATAGAAACCAACATGCCCCAGAACATGCAGTTCTGAATGGAAACAAGCATGTACCAGAACATGCAGTACTGAATGTAAAGTAGCATGCACCAGAATGTGCTGTACTGAATGTAAAATAGCATGTACCGGGAACATGTAGTACGGAATGGAAACAAACATGCAGCAGAACATGCAGTACTGAATGGAATATAGCATGTACCAGAACATGCAGTACTGAATGCAAACCAACATGCGTCAGAACATACAGTACTGAATGGAAAGTAGCATGCACCAGAACAAGCAGGACTGAATGGAAACAAGCATGTACCAGAACATGCAGTACTGAATGGAATCTAGCATGTACCAGTAGATGCAGTACTGAATGGAAACCAACATGCACCAGAACATGCAGTACTGTATGGAAAATAGCATGCACCAGAACATGCAATACCGAATGGAAACCAACATGCACCAGAACATGCAGTACCATACGGAAAATAGCATGCACCAGAACATGCAGTACCGAATGGAAACCAACATGCACCAGAACATGCAGTACTGAATGCAAAATAGCATGCACCAGAACATGCAATACTGAATGGAAACCAACATGCACAATAACATGCAGTACCGTGTGGAAAATAGCATGCACCAGAACATGCAGTACTGAATGGAAAATGGCATGCACCAGAATTGCAGTACTGAATGGAAAATAGCATGTATCAAGAACATACAATAATGAATGGAAACCAACATGCACCAGAAAATGTAGTACTGAATGGAAAATAGCATGCACTAGAACATGCAGTACTGAATAGAAAATAGCATGCACGAGAAAATGCAGTACTGAATGGAATCTAGCATATACCAGAACACGCAGTAATGAATGTTAACCAACATACACCAGAATATGCAGTACTGTATGGAAAATAGCATGCACCAGAACATTCAGTACTGAATGGAATCTAGCATGTACCAGAACATGCAGTACTGAATAGAAAATAGCATGTACCAGAACATGCAGTACTGAATAGAAACCAACATGCACCAGAACATGCAGTTCTGAATGGAAACAAGCATGTACCAGAACATGCAGTACTGAATGGAAAATAGCATGCACCAGAACATGCAGTACTGAATGGAAACCAACATGCACCAGAACATGCAGTACTGTATGGAAAATAGCATGCACCACAACATGCAATACTGAATGGAAACCAACATGCACCAGAACCTGCAGTACCGTATGGAAAATAGCATGCACCAGAACATGCAGTACCGAATGGAAACCAACATGCACCAGAACATGCAGTACTGAATGGAAAGTAGCATGCACCAGAACATGCAGGACTGAATGGAAAATAGCATGCACCAGAACATGCAGAAGTGAATAGATAATAGCATGTAGCAGATCATGCAGTACTGAATGGAATCCAACATGCAGCAGAACATGCAGTACTGAATGGAATCAAGCATGTACCAGAACATGCAGTAATGAATGGAAAATAGCATGCATCAGAACATGCGGTACTGAATGGAAAATGGCATGCATCAGAACATGCGGTACTGAATGGAAAATGGCATGCACCAGAACATGCAGTACTGATTGGAAACCAATATGCACCAGAACATGCAGTTCTGAATGGAAAATAGCATGCACCAGAACATGCAGTACTGATTGGAAACCAATATGCACCAGAACATGCAGTTCTGAATGGAAAATAGCATGCACCAGAACATGCAGTACTGATTGGAAACCAATATGCACCAGAACATGCAGTACTGAATGGAAAATAGCATGCACCAGAACATGCAGTACTGAATGGAAACCATCATGCACCTGAACATGCAGTACTGAATGGAAAACAGCATGCACCAGAACATGCAGTACTGAATGGAAACCAACAAGCGCCAGAACATGTAGTACTGAATGGAAAATAGCAAGTACCAGAACATGAAGTACTGAATGGAAAATAGCATGCACCAGAACATGCAGCATTGAATAGAAAATAGCATGCACCAGAACATGCAGTACTGAATGAAAATTAACATACACCAGAACATGCAGTACTGAATATAAAATGGCATGCACCAGAAGATGCAGTACTGAATGGAAACCAACATGCACCAGAACTTGCAGTACTGAATGGAAAATAGCATGCAATATTGAAAGGAAACTAGCGTGCAATGGAACATGCAGTGCTGAATGGAAAATAGCATGTACTGAGAACATTCAGTACTGAATGGAAAACAACCTGCACCAGAACATACAGTACTGAATGGAAAATAGCATGTATCCGAACACGCAGTACTCAATGGAAAACAGCATGCACCAGAACATGCAGTACTGAATGGGAAACAGCATGTTTCAGAACACGCAGTACTGAATAGAAACCAACATGCACCAGAACATGCAGTACTGAATGGAAACCAACATGCAACAGAACATACAGTACTGAATGGAAAATAGCATGCACCAGAACATGCAATACTGAATGGAAACCAACATGCACCAGAACCTGCAGTACCGTATGGAAAATAGCATGCACCAGAACATGCAGTACCGAATGGAAACCAACATGCACCAGAACATGCAGTACTGAATGGAAAGTAGCATGCACCAGAACATGCAGGACTGAATGGAAAATAGCATGCACCAGAACATGCAGAAGTGAATAGATAATAGCATGTAGCAGATCATGCAGTACTGAATGGAATCCAACATGCAGCAGAACATGCAGTACTGAATGGAATCAAGCATGTACCAGAACATGCAGTAATGAATGGAATCCAGCATTTACTAGAACATGCTGTACTATATGGAAAATAGCATTCACCAGAACATGCAGTACTGAATGGAAAATAGCATGCATCAGAACATGCGGTACTGAATGGAAAATGGCATGCATCAGAACATGCGGTACTGAATGGAAAATGGCATGCACCAGAACATGCAGTACTGATTGGAAACCAATATGCACCAGAACATGCAGTTCTGAATGGAAAATAGCATGCACCAGAACATGCAGTACTGATTGGAAACCAATATGCACCAGAACATGCAGTTCTGAATGGAAAATAGCATGCACCAGAACATGCAGTACTGATTGGAAACCAATATGCACCAGAACATGCAGTACTGAATGGAAAATAGCATGCACCAGAACATGCAGTACTGAATGGAAACCATCATGCACCTGAACATGCAGTACTGAATGGAAAACAGCATGCACCAGAACATGCAGTACTGAATGGAAACCAACAAGCGCCAGAACATGTAGTACTGAATGGAAAATAGCAAGTACCAGAACATGAAGTACTGAATGGAAAATAGCATGCACCAGAACATGCAGCATTGAATAGAAAATAGCATGCACCAGAACATGCAGTACTGAATGAAAATTAACATACACCAGAACATGCAGTACTGAATATAAAATGGCATGCACCAGAAGATGCAGTACTGAATGGAAACCAACATGCACCAGAACTTGCAGTACTGAATGGAAAATAGCATGCAATATTGAAAGGAAACTAGCGTGCAATGGAACATGCAGTGCTGAATGGAAAATAGCATGTACTGAGAACATTCAGTACTGAATGGAAAACAACCTGCACCAGAACATACAGTACTGAATGGAAAATAGCATGTATCCGAACACGCAGTACTCAATGGAAAACAGCATGCACCAGAACATGCAGTACTGAATGGGAAACAGCATGTTTCAGAACACGCAGTACTGAATAGAAACCAACATGCACCAGAACATGCAGTACTGAATGGAAACCAACATGCAACAGAACATACAGTACTGAATGGAAAATAGCATGCACCAGAAGATGCAGTACTGACTGGAAACTAGCATGCACCAGAACATGCAGGACTGAATGGAAAATAGCATGTACCAGAACATGCAGTACTGAATGGGAAACAGCATGTTTCAGAACACGCAGTACTGAATAGAAACCAACATGCACCAGAACATGCAGTACTGAATGGAAACCAACATGCAACAGAACATACAGTACTGAATGGAAAATAGCATGCACCAGAAGATGCAGTACTGAATAGAAACCAACATGCACCAGAACATGCAGTTCTGAATGGAAAATAGCATGCACCAGAACATGCAGTACTGAATGGAAACCAACATGCACCAGAACCTGCAGTACCGTATGGTAAATAGCATGCACCAGAACATGCAGTACCGAATGGAAACCAACATGCACCTGAACATGCAGTACTGAATGGAAAATAGCATGCACCAGAACATGCAATACTGAATGGAAACCAACATGCACCAGAACATGCAGTACCGTGTGGAAAATAGCATGCACCAGAACATGCAGTACCGAATGGAAACCAACATGCACCAGAACCTGCAGTACCGTGTGGAAAATAGCATGCACCAGAACATGCAGTACTGAATGGAAAATAGCATGTATCAAGAACATACAATAATGAATGGAAACCAACACGCACCAGAAAATGTAGTACTGAATGGAAAATAGCATGCACTAGAACATGCAGTACTGAATAGAAAATAGTATGCACGAGAAAATGCAGTACTGAATGGAATCTAGCATATACCAGAACACGCAGTAATGAATGTTAACCAACATACACCAGAATATGCAGTACTGTATGGAAAATAGCATGCACCAGAACATGCAGTACTGAATGGAATATAGCATGTACCAGAACATGCAGTACTGAATGCAAACCAACATGCGTCAGAACATACAGTACTGTATGGAAAGTAGTATGCACCAGAACATGCTGGACTGAATGGAAACAAGCATGTACCAGAACATGCAGTACTGAATGGAATCTAGCATGTACCAGTAGATGCAGTACTGAATGGAAACCACATGCACCAGAACCTGCAGTACCGTATGGAAAATAGCATGCACCAGAACATGCAGTACCGAATGGAAACCAACATGCACCAGAACATGCAGTACTGAATGGAAAATAGCATGCACCAGAACATGCAATACTGAATGGAAACCAACATGCACCAGAACATGCAGTACCGTGTGGAAAATAGCATGCACCAGAACATGCAGTACCAAATGGAAACCAACATGCACCAGAACATGCAGTACTGAATGGAAAATGGCATGCACCAGAATTGCAGTACTGAATGGAAAATAGCATGTATCAAGAACATACAATAATGAATGGAAACCAACATGCACCAGAAAATGTAGTACTGAATGGAAAATAGCATGCACTAGAACATGCAGTACTGAATAGAAAATAGTATGCACGAGAAAATGCAGTACTGAATGGAATCTAGCATATACCAGAACACGCAGTAATGAATGTTAACCAACATACACCAGAATATGCAGTACTGTATGGAAAATAGCATGCACCAGAACATGCAGTACTGAATGGAATATAGCATGTACCAGAACATGCAGTACTGAATGCAAACCAACATGCGTCAGAACATACAGTACTGTATGGAAAGTAGCATGCACCAGAACATGCAGGACTGAATGGAAACAAGCATGTACCAGAACATGCAGTACTGAATGGAATCTAGCATGTACCAGTAGATGCAGTACTGAATGGAAACCACATGCACCAGAACCTGCAGTACCGTATGGAAAATAGCATGCACCAGAACATGCAGTACCGAATGGAAACCAACATGCACCAGAACATGCAGTACTGAATGGAAAATAGCATGCACCAGAACATGCAATACTGAATGGAAACCAACATGCACCAGAACCTGCAGTACCGTGTGGAAAATAGCATGCACCAGAACATGCAGTACCAAATGGAAACCAACATGCACCAGAACATGCAGTACTGAATGGAAAATGGCATGCACCAGAATTGCAGTACTGAATGGAAAATAGCATGCACTAGAACATGCAGTACTGAATAGAAAATAGTATGCACGAGAAAATGCAGTACTGAATGGAATCTAGCATATACCAGAACACGCAGTAATGAATGTTAACCAACATACACCAGAATATGCAGTACTGTATGGAAAATAGCATGCACCAGAACATTCAGTACTGAATGGAATCTAGCATGTACCAGAACATGCAGTACTGAATAGAAAATAGCATGTACCAGAACATGCAGTACTGAATAGAAACCAACATGCCCCAGAACATGCAGTTCTGAATGGAAACAAGCATGTACCAGAACATGCAGTACTGAATGGAAAATAGCATGCACCAGAACATGCAGTTCTGAATGGAAACAAGCATGTACCAGCACATGCAGTACTGAATGTAAAGTAGCCTGCACCAGAATGTGCTGTACTGAATGTAAAATAGCATGTACCGGGAACATGTAGTACGGAATGGAAACGAACATGCAGCAGAACATGCAGTACTGAATGGAATATAGCATGTACCAGAACATGCAGTACTGAATGCAAACCAACATGCGTCAGAACATACAGTACTGAATGGAAAGTAGCATGCACCAGAACAAGCAGGACTGAATGGAAACAAGCATGTACCAGAACATGCAGTACTGAATGGAATCTAGCATGTACCAGTAGATGCAGTACTGAATGGAAACCAACATGCACCAGAACATGCAGTACTGTATGGAAAATAGCATGCACCAGAACATGCAATACCGAATGGAAACCAACATGCACCAGAACATGCAGTACCATACGGAAAATAGCATGCACCAGAACATGCAGTACCGAATGGAAACCAACATGCACCAGAACATGCAGTACTGAATGCAAAATAGCATGCACCAGAACATGCAATACTGAATGGAAACCAACATGCACAATAACATGCAGTACCGTGTGGAAAATAGCATGCACCAGAACATGCAGTACTGAATGGAAAATGGCATGCACCAGAATTGCAGTACTGAATGGAAAATAGCATGTATCAAGAACATACAATAATGAATGGAAACCAACATGCACCAGAAAATGTAGTACTGAATGGAAAATAGCATGCACTAGAACATGCAGTACTGAATAGAAAATAGCATGCACGAGAAAATGCAGTACTGAATGGAATCTAGCATATACCAGAACACGCAGTAATGAATGTTAACCAACATACACCAGAATATGCAGTACTGTATGGAAAATAGCATGCACCAGAACATTCAGTACTGAATGGAATCTAGCATGTACCAGAACATGCAGTACTGAATAGAAAATAGCATGTACCAGAACATGCAGTACTGAATAGAAACCAACATGCACCAGAACATGCAGTTCTGAATGGAAACAAGCATGTACCAGAACATGCAGTACTGAATGGAAAATAGCATGCACCAGAACATGCAGTTCTGAATGGAAACAAGCATGTACCAGCACATGCAGTACTGAATGTAAAGTAGCATGCACCAGAATGTGCTGTACTGAATGTAAAATAGCATGTACCGGGAACATGTAGTACGGAATGGAAACCAACATGCAGCAGAACATGCAGTACTGAATGGAATATAGCATGTACCAGATCATGCAGTATTGAATGCAAGCGAACATGCGTCAGAACATACAGTACTGAATGGAAAGTAGCATGCACCAGAACATGCAGGACTGAATGGAAACAAGCATGTACCAGAACATGCAGTACTGAATGGAATCTAGCATGTACCTGTATATGCAGTACCGAATGGAAACCAACATGCAGAAGAACATGCAGTACTGTATGGAAAATAGCATGCACCACAACATGCAATACTGAATGGAAATCAACATGCACCAGAACATGCAGTACCGTGTGGAAAATAGCATGCACCAGAACATGCAGTACCAAATGGAAACGAACATGCACCAGAACATGCAGTACTGAATGGAAAATGGCATGCACCATAATTGCAGTACTGAATGGAAAATAGCATGTATCAAGAACATACAATAATGAATGGAAACCAACATGCACCAGAACATGCAATACTGAATGGAATCTATCATATACCAGAACATGCAGTAATGAATGTTAACCAACATGCACCAGAATATGCAGTACTGTATGGAAAATAGCATGCACCAGAACATGCAATACTGAATGGAAACTAACACGCACCAGAACATGCAGTACCGTGTGGAAAATAGCATGCACCAGAACATGCAGTACTGAATGGAAAATGGCATGCACCAGAATTGGAGTACTGAATGGAAAATAGCATGTATCAAGAACATACAATAATGAATGGAAACCAACATTCACCAGAAAATTTGGTACTGAATGGAAAATAGCATGCACGAGAAAATGCAGTACTGAATGGAATCTAGCATATACCAGAACATGCAGTAATGAATGTTAACCAACATACACCAGAATATGCAGTACTGTATGGAAAATAGCATGCACCAGAACATTCAGTACTGAATGGAATCTAGCATGTACCAGAACATACAGTACTGAATGCAAACGAACATGCGTCAGAACATACAGTACTGTATGAAAAGTAGCATGCACCAGAACATGCAGGACTGAAAGGAAAACAGCATGCACCAGAACATGCAGTACTGAATAGAAAATAGCATGTACCAGAACATGCAGTACTGAATAGAAACCAACATGCACCAGAACATGCAGTTCTGAATGGAAACAAGGATGTACCAGAACATGCAGTACTGAATGGAAAATAGCATGCACCAGAACATGCAGTACTGAATGTAAAGTAGCATGCACCAGAATGTGCTGTACTGAATGTAAAATAGCATGTACCGGGAACATGCAGTACTGAATGGAAACCAACATGCACCAGAACATGCAGTACTGTATGGAAAATAGCATGCACCAGAACATGCAATACTGAATGGAAACCAACATGCACCAGAACCTGCAGTACCGTATGGAAAATAGCATGCACCAGAACATGCAGTACCGAATAGAAAACAGCATGTACCAGAACATGCAGTACTGAATAGAAACCAACATACACCAGAACATGCAGTTCTGAATGGAAAATAGCATGCACCAGAATGTGCAGTACTGAAAGTAAACTAGCATGTACAAGAACATGCAGTACTGAATGGAAACCAACTTGCACCAGAACATACAGTACTGAATGGAAAATAGCATGCACCAGAAGATGCAGTACTGACTGGAAACTAGCATGCACCAGAACATGCAGGACTGAATGGAAAACAGAATGCACCAGAACATGCAGTACTGAATAGAAAATAGCATGTACCAGAACATGCAGTACTGAATAGAAACCAACATGCACCAGAACCTGCAGTACCGTATGGAAAATAGCATGCACCAGAACATGCAGTACCAAATGGAAACCACCATGCACCCGAACATGCAGTACTGAATGGAAAATAGCATGCACCAGAACATGCAATACTGAATGGAAACTAACATGCACCAGAACATGCAGTACCGTGTGGAAAATAGCATGCACCAGAACATGCAGTACTGAATGGAAAATGGCATGCACCAGAATTGCAGTACTGAATGGAAAATAGCATGTATCAAGAACATACAATAATGAATGGAAACCAACATTCACCAGAAAATTTGGTACTGAATGGAAAATAGCATGCACGAGAAAATGCAGCACTGAATGGAATCTAGCATATACCAGAACATGCAGTAATGAATGTTAAACAACATACACCAGAATATGCAGTACTGTATGGAAAATAGCATGCACCAGAACATTCAGTATTGAATGGAATCTAGCATGTACCAGAACATACAGTACTGAATGCAAACGAACATGCGTCAGAACATACAGTACTGTATGAAAAGTAGCATGCACCAGAACATGCAGGACTGAAAGGAAAACAGCATGCACCAGAACATGCAGTACTGAATAGAAAATAGCATGTACCAGAACATGCAGTACTGAATAGAAACCAACATGCACCAGAACATGCAGTTCTGAATGGAAACAAGCATGTACCAGAACATGCAGTACTGAATGGAAAATAGCATGCACCAGAACATGCAGTACAGAATGTAAAGTAGCATGCACCAGAATGTGCTGTACTGAATGTAAAATAGCATGTACCGGGAACATGCAGTACTGAATGGAAACCAACATGCACCAGAACATGCAATACTGTATGGAAAATAGCATGCACCAGAACATGCAATACTGAATGGAAACCAACATGCACCAGAACCTGCAGTACCGTATGGAAAATAGCATGCACCAGAACATGCAGTACCGAATAGAAAACAGCATGTACCAGAACATGCAGTACTGAATAGAAACCAACATACACCAGAACATGCAGTTCTGAATGGAAAATAGCATGCACCAGAATGTGCAGTACTGAAAGTAAACTAGCATGTACAAGAACATGCAGTACTGAATGGAAACCAACTTGCACCAGAACATACAGTACTGAATGGAAAATAGCATGCACCAGAAGATGCAGTACTGACTGGAAACTAGCATGCACCAGAACATGCAGGACTGGATGGAAAACAGAATGCAGCAGAACATGCAGTACTGAATAGAAAATAGCATGTACCAGAACATGCAGTACTGAATAGAAACCAACATGCACCAGAACCTGCAGTACCGTATGGAAAATAGCATGCACCAGAACATGCAGTACCGAATGGAAACCAACATGCACCCGAACATGCAATACTGAATGGAAACCAACATGCACCAGAACATGCAGTACCGTGTGGAAAATAGCATGCACCAGAGCATGCAGTACCGAATGGAAACCAACATGCACCAGAACATGCAGTACTGAATGGAAAATGGCATGCACCAGAATTGAAGTACTGAATGGAAAATAGCATGTATCAAGAACATACAATAATGAATGGAAACCAACATGCACTAGAAAATGTAGTACTGAATGGAAAATAGCATGCACTAGAACATGCAGTACTGAATAGAAAATAGCATGCACGAGAAAATGCAGTACTGAATGGAATCTAGCATATACCAGAACACGCAGTAATGAATGTTAACCAACATACACCAGAATATGCAGAACTGTATGGAAAATAGCATGCACCAGAACATTCAGTACTGAATGGAATCTAGCATGTACCAGAACATGCAGTACTGAATAGAAAATAGCATGTACCAGAACATGCAGTACTGAATAGAAACCAACATGCACAAGAACATGCAGTTCTGAATGGAAACAAGCATGTACCAGAACATGCAGTACTGAATGGAAAATAGCATGCACCAGAACATGCAGTACTGAATGGAAAAGAGCATGCACCAGAACTTGCTCTACTGACTGGAAACTAGCATGCACCAGAACATGCAGGACTGAATGGAAAACAGCATGCACCAGAACATGCAGTACTGAAAGGAAAATAGCATGTACCAGAACGTGGAGTACTAAAAGTAAACTAGCATGTACCGGGAACATGTAGTACGGAATGGAAACCAACATGCAGCAGAACATGCAGTACTGAATGGAATATAGCATGTACCAGAACATGCAGTACTGAATGCAAACCAACATGCGTCAGAACATACAGTACTGTATGGAAAGTAGCATGCACCAGAACATGCAGGACTGAATGGAAACAAGCATGTACCAGAACATGCAGTACTGAATGGAATCTAGCATGTACCAGTCGATGCAGTACTGAATGGAAACCAACATGCACCAGAACATGCAGTACTGAATGGAAAATAGCATGCACCAGAACATGCAATACTGAATGGAAACCAACATGCTCCAGAACATGCAGTACCGTGTGGAAAATAGCATGCACCAGAACATGCAGTACCGAATGGAAACCAACATGCACCAGAACATGCAGTTCTGAATGGAAAATGGCATGCACCAGAATTGCAGTACTGAATGGAAAATAGCATGTATCAAGAACATACAATAATGAATGGAAACCAACATGCACCAGAAAATGTAGTACTGAATGGAAAATAGCATGCACTAGAACATGCAGTACTGAATAGAAAACAGCATGCACGAGAAAATGCAGTACTGAATGGAATCTAGCATATACCAGAACACGCAGTAATGAATGTTAACGAACATACACCAGAATATGCAGTACTGTATGGAAAATAGCATGCACCAGAACATGCAGTACTGAATAGAAAATAGCATGTACCAGAACATGCAGTACTGAATAGAAACCAACATGCACCAGAACATGCAGTTCTGAATGGAAACAAGCATGTACCAGACCATGCAGTACTGAATGGAAACAAGCATGTACCAGAACATGCAGTACTGAATGGAAACCAACATGCACCAGAACATACAGTACTGAATGGAAAAGAGCATGCACCAGAACTTGCAGTACTGACTGGAAACTAGCATGCACCAGAACATGCAGGACTGAATGGAAAACAGCATGCACCAGAACATGCAGTACTGAATAGAAAATAGCATGCACCAGAACATGCAGTTCTGAATGGAAACAAGCATGTACCAGAACATGCAGTACTGAATGGAAAATAGCATGCACCAGAACATGCAGTACTGAATGGAAACCAACATGCACCAGAACCTGCAGTACCGTATGGAAAATGGCA
The DNA here is from genome assembly GCF_037043375.1 of Chiloscyllium plagiosum. NCBI lineage: Eukaryota > Metazoa > Chordata > Chondrichthyes > Orectolobiformes > Hemiscylliidae > Chiloscyllium > Chiloscyllium plagiosum. The sequence goes on along the minus strand of NW_028270167.1, from coordinate 39,632,853 downwards.
TGCACCAGAACATGCAGTACCGAATGGAAACCAACATGCACCAGAACATGCAGTACTGAATGGAAAATAGCATGCACCAGAACATGCAATACTGAATGGAAACCAACATGCACCAGAACATGCAGTACCGTGTGGAAAATAGCATGCACCAGAACATGCAGTACCAAATGGAAACCAACATGCACCAGAACATGCAGTACTGAATGGAAAATGGCATGCACCAGAATTGCAGTACTGAATGGAAAATAGCATGTATCAAGAACATACAATAATGAATGGAAACCAACATGCACCAGAAAATGTAGTACTGAATGGAAAATAGCATGCACTAGAACATGCAGTACTGAATAGAGAATAGCATGCACGAGAAAATGCAGTACTGAATGGAATCTAGCATATACCAGAACACGCAGTAATGAATGGTAACCAACATACACCAGAAATTGCAGTACTGTATGGAAAATAGCATGCACCAGAACATTCAGTACTGAATGGAATCTAGCATGTACCAGAACATGCAGTACTGAATAGAAAATAGCATGTACCAGAACATGCAGTACTGATTGGAAAATAGCATGCACCAGAACATGCAGTACAGAATGTAAAGTAGCATGCACCAGAATGTGCTGTACTGAATGTAAAATAGCATGTACCGGGAACATGCAGTACTGAATGGAAACCAACATGCACCAGAACATGCAATACTGTATGGAAAATAGCATGCACCAGAACATGCAATACTGAATGGAAACCAACATGCACCAGAACCTGCAGTACCGTATGGAAAATAGCATGCACCAGAACATGCAGTACCGAATAGAAAACAGCATGTACCAGAACATGCAGTACTGAATAGAAACCAACATACACCAGAACATGCAGTTCTGAATGGAAAATAGCATGCACCAGAATGTGCAGTACTGAAAGTAAACTAGCATGTACAAGAACATGCAGTACTGAATGGAAAATGGCATGCACCAGAATTGCAGTACTGAATGGAAAATAGCATGTATCAAGAACATACAATAATGAATGGAAACCAACATGCACTAGAAAATGTAGTACTGAATGGAAAATAGCATGCACTAGAACATGCAGTACTGAATAGAAAATAGCATGCACGAGAAAATGCAGTACTGAATGGAATCTAGCATATACCAGAACACGCAGTAATGAATGTTAACCAACATACACCAGAATATGCAGAACTGTATGGAAAATAGCATGCACCAGAACATTCAGTACTGAATGGAATCTAGCATGTACCAGAACATGCAGTACTGAATAGAAAATAGCATGTACCAGAACATGCAGTACTGAATAGAAACCAACATGCACAAGAACATGCAGTTCTGAATGGAAACAAGCATGTACCAGAATATGCAGTACTGAATGGAAAATAGCATGCACCAGAACATGCAGTACTGAATGGAAAAGAGCATGCACCAGAACTTGCTCTACTGACTGGAAACTAGCATGCACCAGAACATGCAGGACTGAATGGAAAACAGCATGCACCAGAACATGCAGTACTGAAAGGAAAATAGCATGTACCAGAACGTGGAGTACTAAAAGTAAACTAGCATGTACCGGGAACATGTAGTACGGAATGGAAACCAACATGCAGCAGAACATGCAGTACTGAATGGAATATAGCATGTACCAGAACATGCAGTACTGAATGCAAACCAACATGCGTCAGAACATACAGTACTGTATGGAAAGTAGCATGCACCAGAACATGCAGGACTGAATGGAAACAAGCATGTACCAGAACATGCAGTACTGAATGGAATCTAGCATGTACCAGTCGATGCAGTACTGAATGGAAACCAACATGCACCAGAACATGCAGTACTGAATGGAAAATAGCATGCACCAGAACATGCAATACTGAATGGAAACCAACATGCTCCAGAACATGCAGTACCGTGTGGAAAATAGCATGCACCAGAACATGCAGTACCGAATGGAAACCAACATGCACCAGAACATGCAGTTCTGAATGGAAAATGGCATGCACCAGAATTGCAGTACTGAATGGAAAATAGCATGTATCAAGAACATACAATAATGAATGGAAACCAACATGCACCAGAAAATGTAGTACTGAATGGAAAATAGCATGCACTAGAACATGCAGTACTGAATAGAAAACAGCATGCACGAGAAAATGCAGTACTGAATGGAATCTAGCATATACCAGAACACGCAGTAATGAATGTTAACGAACATACACCTGAATATGCAGTACTGTATGGAAAATAGCATGCACCAGAACATGCAGTACTGAATAGAAAATAGCATGTACCAGAACATGCAGTACTGAATAGAAACCAACATGCACCAGAACATGCAGTTCTGAATGGAAACAAGCATGTACCAGACCATGCAGTACTGAATGGAAACAAGCATGTACCAGAACATGCAGTACTGAATGGAAACCAACATGCACCAGAACATACAGTACTGAATGGAAAAGAGCATGCACCAGAACTTGCAGTACTGACTGGAAACTAGCATGCACCAGAACATGCAGGACTGAATGGAAAACAGCATGCACCAGAACATGCAGTACTGAATAGAAAATAGCATGCACCAGAACATGCAGTTCTGAATGGAAACAAGCATGTACCAGAACATGCAGTACTGAATGGAAAATAGCATGCACCAGAACATGCAGTACTGAATGGAAACCAACATGCACCAGAACCTGCAGTACCGTATGGAAAATGGCATGCACCAGAACATGCAGTACCGAATGGAAACCAACATGCACCAGAACATGCAGTACTGAATGGAAAATAGCATGCACCAGAACATGCAATACTGAATGGAAACCAACATGCACCAGAACATGCAGTACCGTGTGGAAAATAGCATGCACCAGAACATGCAGTACCAAATGGAAACCAACATGCACCAGAACATGCAGTACTGAATGGAAAATGGCATGCACCAGAATTGCAGTACTGAATGGAAAATAGCATGTATCAAGAACATACAATAATGAATGGAAACCAACATGCACCAGAAAATGTAGTACTGAATGGAAAATAGCATGCACTAGAACATGCAGTACTGAATAGAGAATAGCATGCACGAGAAAATGCAGTACTGAATTGAATCTAGCATATACCAGAACACGCAGTAATGAATGGTAACCAACATACACCAGAATATGCAGTACTGTATGGAAAATAGCATGCACCAGAACATTCAGTACTGAATGGAATCTAGCATGTACCAGAACATGCAGTACTGAATAGAAAATAGCATGTACCAGAACATGCAGTACTGAATAGAAACCAACATGCACCAGAACATGCAGTTCTGAATGGAAACAAGCATGTACCAGAACATGCAGTACTGAATGGAAAATAGCATGCACCAGAACATGCAGCTCTGAATGGAAACAAGCATGTACCAGCACATGCAGTACTGAATGTAAAGTAGCATGCAACAGAATGTGCTGTACTGAATGTAAAATAGCATGTACCGGGAACATGTAGTATGGAATGGAAACCAACATGCAGCAGAACATGCAGTACTGAATGGAATCTAGCATGTACCAGAACATGCAGTACTGAATGCAAACGAACATGCGTCAGAACATACATTACTGTATGGAAAGTAGCATGCACCAGAACATGCAGGACTGAATGGAAAACAGCATGCACCAGAACATGCAGTAGTGAATGGAATCCAACATGCAGCAGAACATGCTGTACTGAATGGAATCAAGCATGTACCAGAACATGCAGTAATGAATGGAATCCAACATTTACTCGAACATGCTGTACTATATGGAAAATAGCATTCACCAGAACATGCAGTACTGAATGGAAAATAGCATGCATCAGAACATGCGGTACTGAATGGAAAATGGCATGCACCAGAACATGCAGTACTGATTGGAAACCAATATGCAGCAGAACATGCAGTTCTGAATGTAAAATAGCATGCACCAGAACATGCAGTACTGATTGGAAACCAATATGCACCAGAACATGTAGTACTGAATGGAAAATAGCATGCACCAGAACATGCAGCATTGAATAGAAAATAGCATGCACCAGAACATGCAGTACTGAATGAAAACTAACATGCATCAGAACATGCGGTACTGAATGGAAAATGGCATGCACCAGAACATGCAGTACTGATTGGAAACCAATATGCACCAGAACATGCAGCTCTGAATGGAAAATAGTATGCACCAGAACATGCAGTACTGATTGGAAACCAATATGCACCAGAACATGCAGTACTGAATGGAAAATAGCATGTACCAGAACATGCAGTACTGAATGGAAACCAATATGCACCAGAACATGCAGTACTGAATGGAAAATAGCATGTACCAGAACATGAAGTACTGAATGGAAAATAGCATGCACCAGAACATGCAGCATTGAATAGAAAATAGCATGCACCAGAACATGCAGTACTGAATGAAAACTAACATACACCAGAACATGCAGTACTGAATATAAAATGACATGCACCAGAACATGCAGTAGTGAATGGAAACCAACATGCATCAGAACATGTAGTACTGAATGGAAACTAGAATGCACCAGAACATGCAGTACTGAATGGAAACCAACATGCACCAGAACATGCAGAACTGAATGGAATCTAGCATGTACCAAAACATGCAGTACTGAATGGAAAATAGCATGCACCAGAACATGCAGAACTGAATGGAAACCAACATGCACCAGAACACGCAGTACTGAATGGAAACTAGCATGCACCAGAACATGCAGTACTGAATGGAAACTAACATGCACCAGAACTTGCAGTACTGAATGGAAAATAGCATGCATCAGAACATGCAGTACTGAATGGAAAAAACCATGTACTGAGAACATTCAGTACTGAAAGGAAACCAACATGCACCAGAACATGCAGTACTGAATGGAATCTATCATGTACCAGAACATGCAGTGATGAATGGAAAACAACATGCACCAGAAGATGCAGTACTGAATGGAAACCAACATGCACCAGAACATGCAGTACCGTGTGGAAAATAGCATGCACCAGAACATGCAGTACCAAATGGAAACCAACATGCACCAGAACATGCAGTTCTGAATGGAAAATGGCATGCACCAGAATTGCAGTACTGAATGGAAAATAGCATGTATCAAGAACATACAATAATGAATGGAAACCAACATGCACCAGAAAATGTAGTACTGAATGGAAAATAGCATGCACTAGAACATGCAGTACTGAATAGAAAACAGCATGCACGAGAAAATGCAGTACTGAATGGAATCTAGCATATACCAGAACACGCAGTAATGAATGTTAACGAACATACACCAGAATATGCAGTACTGTATGGAAAATAGCATGCACCAGAACATGCAGTACTGAATAGAAAATAGCATGTACCAGAACATGCAGTACTGAATAGAAACCAACATGCACCAGAACATGCAGTTCTGAATGGAAACAAGCATGTACCAGACCATGCAGTACTGAATGGAAACAAGCATGTACCAGAACATGCAGTACTGAATGGAAACCAACATGCACCAGAACATAAAGTACTGAATGGAAAAGAGCATGCACCAGAACTTGCAGTACTGACTGGAAACTTGCATGCACCAGAACATGCAGGACTGAATGGAAAACAGCATGCACCAGAACATGCAGTACTGAATAGAAAATAGCATGCACCAGAACATGCAGTTCTGAATGGAAACAAGCATGTACCAGAACATGCAGTACTGAATGGAAAATAGCATGCACCAGAACATGCAGTACTGAATGGAAACCAACATGCACCAGAACCTGCAGTACCGTATGGAAAATGGCATGCACCAGAACATGCAGTACCGAATGGAAACCAACATGCACCAGAACATGCAGTACTGAATGGAAAATAGCATGCACCAGAACATGCAATACTGAATGGAAACCAACATGCACCAGAACATGCAGTACCGTGTGGAAAATAGCATGCACCAGAACATGCAGTGCCAAATGGAAACCAACATGCACCAGAACATGCAGTACTGAATGGAAAATGGCATGCACCAGAATTGCAGTACTGAATGGAAAATAGCATGTATCAAGAACATACAATAATGAATGGAAACCAACATGCACTAGAAAATGTAGTACTGAATGGAAAATAGCATGCACTAGAACATGCAGTACTGAATAGAGAATAGCATGCACGAGAAAATGCAGTACTGAATGGAATCTAGCATATACCAGAACACGCAGTAATGAATGGTAACCAACATACACCAGAATATGCAGTACTGTATGGAAAATAGCATGCACCAGAACATTCAGTACTGAATGGAATCTAGCATGTACCAGAACATGCAGTACTGAATAGAAAATAGCATGTACCAGAACATGCAGTACTGAATAGAAACCAACATGCACCAGAACATGCAGTTCTGAATGGAAACAAGCATGTACCAGAACATGCAGTACTGAATGGAAAATAGCATGCACCAGAACATGCAGCTCTGAATGGAAACAAGCATGTACCAGCACATGCAGTACTGAATGTAAAGTAGCATGCACCAGAATGTGCTGTACTGAATGTAAAATAGCATGTACCGGGAACATGTAGTATGGAATGGAAACCAACATGCAGCAGAACATGCAGTACTGAATGGAATCTAGCATGTACCAGAACATGCAGTACTGAATGCAAACGAACATGCGTCAGAACATACATTACTGTATGGAAAGTAGCATGCACCAGAACATGCAGGACTGAATGGAAAACAGCATGCACCAGAACATGCAGTAGTGAATGGAATCCAACATGCAGCAGAACATGAAGTACTGAATGGAATCAAGCATGTACCAGAACAAGCAGTAATGAATGGAATCCAACATTTACTAGAACATGCTGTACTATATGGAAAATAGCATTCACCAGAACATGCAGTACTGAATGGAAAATAGCATGCATCAGAACATGCGGTACTGAATGGAAAATGGCATGCACCAGAACATGCAGTACTGATTGGAAACCAATATGCACCAGAACATGCAGTTCTGAATGTAAAATAGCATGCACCAGAACATGCAGTACTGATTGGAAACCAATATGCACCAGAACATGTAGTTCTGAATGGAAAATAGCATGCACCAGAACATGCAGTACTGAATGGAAACCATCATGCACCTGAACATGCAGTACTGAATGGAAATCAACAAGCGCCAGAACATGTCGTACTGAATGGAAAATAGCATGCACCAGAACATGCAGCATTGAATAGAAAATAGCATGCACCAGAACATGCAGTACTGAATGAAAACTAACATGCATCAGAACATGCGGTACTGAATGGAAAATGGCATGCACCAGAACATGCAGTACTGATTGGAAACCAATATGCACCAGAACATGCAGTTCTGAATGGAAAATAGTATGCACCAGAACATGCAGTACTGATTGGAAACCAATATGCACCAGAACATGCAGTACTGAATGGAAAATAGCATGTACCAGAACATGCAGTACTGAATGGAAACCATCATGCACCAGAACATGCAGTACTGAATGGAAACCAACAAGCGCCAGAACATGTAGTACTGAATGGAAAATAGCATGTACCAGAACATGAAGTACTGAATGGAAAATAGCATGCACCAGAACATGCAGCATTGAATAGAAAATAGCATGCACCAGAACATGCAGTACTGAATGAAAACTAACATACACCAGAACATGCAGTACTGAATATAAAATGACATGCACCAGAACATGCAGTAGTGAATGGAAACCAACATGCATCAGAACATGTAGTACTGAATGGAAACTAGAATGCACCAGAACATGCAGTACTGAATGGAAACCAACATGCACCAGAACATGCAGAACTGAATGGAAACCAACATGCACCAGAACACGCAGTACTGAATGGAAACTAGCATGCACCAGAACATGCAGTACTGAATGGAAACTAACATGCACCAGAACTTGCAGTACTGAATGGAAAATAGCATGCATCAGAACATGCAGTACTGAATGGAAAAAACCATGTACTGAGAACATTCAGTACTGAAAGGAAACCAACATGCACCAGAACATGCAGTACTGAATGGAAAAGAGCATGTACCAGAACAGGCAGTACTGAATGGAAAACAGCATGTTTCAGAACACCCAGTACTGAATAGAAACCAACATGCACCAGAACATGCAGTACTGAATGGAATCTAGCATGTACCAGAACATGTAGTGATGAATGGAAATCAACATGCACCAGAACATGCAGTACTGTATGGAAAATAGCAGGCACCAGAAGATGCAGTAGTGAATTTAAACCAACATGTACCAGGACATGCAGTACTGAATGGAAAATAGCATGTACCAGAATATGCAATACGGAATGGTAAACAGCATGCACTATAACATCCAGCACTGAATGGAAAATAGCATGTAAAAGAACATGCAGTACTGAATGGAAACAAACATGCACCAGAACGTGCAGAACTGAATGGAAAATAGCATGTACCAAGATCATGCACCAGAACATGCAGTGATGAATGGAAACCAATAAGCACCAGAACATCCAGTACTGTATGGAAAATAGCATGCGCCAGAACATGCAGTACTGTATGGAAAATAGCATGCACCAGGATATGCAGTACTGAATGGAAAATAGCATGTATCAAGAACATATAATAATGAATGGAAACCAACATGCACCAGAACATGCAATACTGAATGGAAAACAGCATTACCAGAACATGCAGCACTGAATGGAAACCAACATTCACCAGAACATGCAGTACTGAATGGAAAATAGCATGCACCAGAACATGCAGTACTGAATGGAAAATAGCATGCACCATAACTTGCAGTACTGTTCAGATAATTAGCATGCACCAGAACATGCAGATCTGAATGGAAACCAACATGCACCAGAACATGCAGTACTGAATGGAAAATAGCATGCACCCGTACATGCAGTACTTAATGGAAACCAACATGCACCAGAACATGCAGTGCTGAATGGAAACTAGCATGTACCAGAACCTGCAGTACTGAATGGAAACCAAAATGCACCAGAACATGCAATACTGAAAGGAAAATAGCATGCACCCAGAACATGCAGCACTGAAAGGAAAATAGCATGCACCAGAACATGCAGTACTGAATGGAAAATGGAATGTATCAGAAACATGCAATACTGAATGGAAAATAGCATGTACCAAGATCATGCATCAGAACATGCAGTGATGAATGGAAACCAGCATGCACCAAAACATGCAGTACTGTATGGAAACTAGCATGCACCAGAACATGCAATACTGAATGGAAAATAGCATGCACCAGAACATTCAGGACTGAATGGAAAATAGCATGCACCAGAACATGCTGTACTGAATGTAAAGTAGCTTGCACCAGAACATGCAGTACTGAATGGAATCAAGCAAGTACCAGAACATGCAGTGATGAAAGGAAACCAACATGCACCAGAACATGCAGTACTGTATGGAAAGTAGCATGCACCAGAACATGCAGCCCTGTATAGAAAATAGCTTGCACCTGAACATGCAGTATTGAATGGAAAATAGCATGTACCAGGACACGCAGTACTCAATGGAAAACAGCATGCACCAGAACATGCAATACTGAATGGGAAATAGCATGCACCAGAACATGCAGTACTGAATCGAAACTAGCGTGCAATGGAACATGCAGGACTGAATGGAAACCAACATGCACCAGAACATGCAGGACTGAATGGAATATAGCATGCACCAGAACATGCAGTACTGAATGGAAACTAGCGTGCACCAGAATATGCAGTACTTAATGGAAAATAGCATGTACGGAGAACATGCAGTACTGAATGGAAACCAACATGCACCAGAACATGCAGTGATGAATGGAAACCAACATGCATCAGAACATGCAGTACTGTCTGGAAAATCGCATGCACCAGAACATGCAGTCCTGTATAGAAAATAGCTTGCACCTGAACATGCAGTATTGAATGGAAAATAGCATGTACCAGGACACGCAGTACTCAATGGAAAACAGCCTGCACCAGAACAAGCAGTACTGAATGGGAAATACCATGTTCCAGAACACGCAGTACTGAATAGAAACCAACATGCACCAGAACATGCAGTACAGAATGGAAAATAGCATGAACCAGAACATGCAATACGGAATGGTAAACAGCATGCACTGGAACATGCAGCACTGAATGGAAAATAGCATGTAAAAGAACATGCAATATGGAATGGAAAATAGCAGTACCACAACATGCAGTACTGAATGGAAACCATCATGCACCTGAACATGCAGTACTGAATGGAAATCAACAAGCGCCAGAACATGTCGTACTGAATGGAAAATAGCATGCACCAGAACATGCAGCATTGAATAGAAAATAGCATGCACCAGAACATGCAGTACTGAATGAAAACTAACATGCATCAGAACATGCGGTACTGAATGGAAAATGGCATGCACCAGAACATGCAGTACTGATTGGAAACCAATATGCACCAGAACATGCAGTTCTGAATGGAAAATAGCATGCACCAGAACATGCAGTACTGATTGGAAACCAATATGCACCAGAACATGCAGTACTGAATGGAAAATAGCATGTACCAGAACATGCAGTACTGAATGGAAACCATCATGCACCAGAACATGCAGTACTGAATGGAAACCAACAAGCGCCAGAACATGTAGTACTGAATGGAAAATAGCATGTACCAGAACATGAAGTACTGAATGGAAAATAGCATGCACCAGAACATGCAGCATTGAATAGAAAATAGCATGCACCAGAACATGCAGTACTGAATGAAAACTAACATACACCAGAACATGCAGTACTGAATATAAAATGACATGCACCAGAACATGCAGTAGTGAATGGAAACCAACATGCATCAGAACATGTAGTACTGAATGGAAACTAGAATGCACCAGAACATGCAGTACTGAATGGAAACCAACATGCACCAGAACATGCAGAACTGAATGGAATCTAGCATGTACCAAAACATGCAGTACTGAATGGAAAATAGCATGCACCAGAACATGCAGAACTGAATGGAAACCAACATGCACCAGAACACGCAGTACTGAATGGAAACTAGCATGCACCAGAACATGCAGTACTGAATGGAAACTAACATGCACCAGAACTTGCAGTACTGAATGGAAAATAGCATGCATCAGAACATGCAGTACTGAATGGAAAAAACCATGTACTGAGAACATTCAGTACTGAAAGGAAACCAACATGCACCAGAACATGCAGTACTGAATGGAATCTATCATGTACCAGAACATGCAGTGATGAATGGAAAACAACATGCACCAGAAGATGCAGTACTGAATGGAAACCAACATGCACCAGAACTTGCAGTACTTAATGGAAAATAGCATGCAATATTGAAAGGAAACTAGCGTGCAATGGAACATGCAGTACTGAATGGAAAATAGCATGTACTGAGAATATTCAGTACTGAATGGAAAACAACCTGCACCAGAACATGCAGTACTGAATGGAAAAGAGCATGTACCAGAACAGGCAGTACTGAATGGAAAACAGCATGTTTCAGAACACGCAGTACTGAATAGAAACCAACATGCACCAGAACATGCAGTACTGAATGGAATCTAGCATGTACCAGAACATGTAGTGATGAATGGAAATCAACATGCACCAGAACATGCAGTACTGTATGGAAAATAGCAGGCACCAGAAGATGCAGTAGTGAATTTAAACCAACATGTACCAGGACATGCAGTACTGAATGGAAAATAGCATGTACCAGAATATGCAATACGGAATGGTAAACAGCATGCACTATAACATCCAGCACTGAATGGAAAATAGCATGTAAAAGAACATGCAGTACTGAATGGAAACAAACATGCACCAGAACGTGCAGAACTGAATGGAAAATAGCATGTACCAAGATCATGCACCAGAACATGCAGTGATGAATGGAAACCAATAAGCACCAGAACATCCAGTACTGTATGGAAAATAGCATGCGCCAGAACATGCAGTACTGTATGGAAAATAGCATGCACCAGGATATGCAGTACTGAATGGAAAATAGCATGTATCAAGAACATATAATAATGAATGGAAACCAACATGCACCAGAACATGCAATACTGAATGGAAAACAGCATTACCAGAACATGCAGCACTGAATGGAAACCAACATTCACCAGAACATGCAGTACTGAATGGAAAATAGCATGCACCAGAACATGCAGTACTGAATGGAAAATAGCATGCACCATAACTTGCAGTACTGTTCAGATAATTAGCATGCACCAGAACATGCAGATCTGAATGGAAACCAACATGCACCAGAACATGCAGTACTGAATGGAAAATAGCATGCACCCGTACATGCAGTACTTAATGGAAACCAACATGCACCAGAACATGCAGTGCTGAATGGAAACTAGCATGTACCAGAACCTGCAGTACTGAATGGAAACCAAAATGCACCAGAACATGCAATACTGAAAGGAAAATAGCATGCACCCAGAACATGCAGCACTGTAAGGAAAATAGCATGCACCAGAACATGCAGTACTGAATGGAAAATGGAATGTATCAGAAACATGCAATACTGAATGGAAAATAGCATGTACCAAGATCATGCATCAGAACATGCAGTGATGAATGGAAACCAGCATGCACCAAAACATGCAGTACTGTATGGAAACTAGCATGCACCAGAACATGCAATACTGAATGGAAAATAGCATGCACCAGAACATTCAGGACTGAATGGAAAATAGCATGCACCAGAACATGCTGTACTGAATGTAAAGTAGCTTGCACCAGAACATGCAGTACTGAATGGAATCAAGCAAGTACCAGAACATGCAGTGATGAAAGGAAACCAACATGCACCAGAACATGCAGTACTGTATGGAAAGTAGCATGCACCAGAACATGCAGCCCTGTATAGAAAATAGCTTGCACCTGAACATGCAGTATTGAATGGAAAATAGCATGTACCAGGACACGCAGTACTCAATGGAAAACAGCATGCACCAGAACATGCAATACTGAATGGGAAATAGCATGCACCAGAACATGCAGTACTGAATCGAAACTAGCGTGCAATGGAACATGCAGGACTGAATGGAAACCAACATGCACCAGAACATGCAGGACTGAATGGAATATAGCATGCACCAGAACATGCAGTGCTGAATGGAAACTAGCGTGCACCAGAATATGCAGTACTTAATGGAAAATAGCATGTACGGAGAACATGCAGTACTGAATGGAAACCAACATGCACCAGAACATGCAGTGATGAATGGAAACCAACATGCATCAGAACATGCAGTACTGTCTGGAAAATCGCATGCACCAGAACATGCAGTCCTGTATAGAAAATAGCTTGCACCTGAACATGCAGTATTGAATGGAAAATAGCATGTACCAGGACACGCAGTACTCAATGGAAAACAGCCTGCACCAGAACAAGCAGTACTGAATGGGAAATACCATGTTCCAGAACACGCAGTACTGAATAGAAACCAACATGCACCAGAACATGCAGTACAGAATGGAAAATAGCATGAACCAGAACATGCAATACGGAATGGTAAACAGCATGCACTGGAACATGCAGCACTGAATGGAAAATAGCATGTAAAAGAACATGCAATATGGAATGGAAAATAGCAGTACCACAACATGCAGTACTGAATGGAAACCATCATGCACCTGAACATGCAGTACTGAATGGAAATCAACAAGCGCCAGAACATGTCGTACTGAATGGAAAATAGCATGCACCAGAACATGCAGCATTGAATAGAAAATAGCATGCACCAGAACATGCAGTACTGAATGAAAACTAACATGCATCAGAACATGCGGTACTGAATGGAAAATGGCATGCACCAGAACATGCAGTACTGATTGGAAACCAATATGCACCAGAACATGCAGTTCTGAATGGAAAATAGCATGCACCAGAACATGCAGTACTGATTGGAAACCAATATGCACCAGAACATGCAGTACTGAATGGAAAATAGCATGTACCAGAACATGCAGTACTGAATGGAAACCATCATGCACCAGAACATGCAGTACTGAATGGAAACCAACAAGCGCCAGAACATGTAGTACTGAATGGAAAATAGCATGTACCAGAACATGAAGTACTGAATGGAAAATAGCATGCACCAGAACATGCAGCATTGAATAGAAAATAGCATGCACCAGAACATGCAGTACTGAATGAAAACTAACATACACCAGAACATGCAGTACTGAATATAAAATGACATGCACCAGAACATGCAGTAGTGAATGGAAACCAACATGCATCAGAACATGTAGTACTGAATGGAAACTAGAATGCACCAGAACATGCAGTACTGAATGGAAACCAACATGCACCAGAACATGCAGAACTGAATGGAATCTAGCATGTACCAAAACATGCAGTACTGAATGGAAAATAGCATGCACCAGAACATGCAGAACTGAATGGAAACCAACATGCACCAGAACACGCAGTACTGAATGGAAACTAGCATGCACCAGAACATGCAGTACTGAATGGAAACTAACATGCACCAGAACTTGCAGTACTGAATGGAAAATAGCATGCATCAGAACATGCAGTACTGAATGGAAAAAACCATGTACTGAGAACATTCAGTACTGAAAGGAAACCAACATGCACCAGAACATGCAGTACTGAATGGAATCTATCATGTACCAGAACATGCAGTGATGAATGGAAAACAACATGCACCAGAAGATGCAGTACTGAATGGAAACCAACATGCACCAGAACTTGCAGTACTGAATGGAAAATAGCATGCAATATTGAAAGGAAACTAGCGTGCAATGGAACATGCAGTACTGAATGGAAAATAGCATGTACTGAGAATATTCAGTACTGAATGGAAAACAACCTGCACCAGAACATGCAGTACTGAATGGAAAAGAGCATGTACCAGAACAGGCAGTACTGAATGGAAAACAGCATGTTTCAGAACACGCAGTACTGAATAGAAACCAACATGCACCAGAACATGCAGTACTGAATGGAATCTAGCATGTACCAGAACATGTAGTGATGAATGGAAATCAACATGCACCAGAACATGCAGTACTGTATGGAAAATAGCAGGCACCAGAAGATGCAGTAGTGAATTTAAACCAACATGTACCAGGACATGCAGTACTGAATGGAAAATAGCATGTACCAGAATATGCAATACGGAATGGTAAACAGCATGCACTATAACATCCAGCACTGAATGGAAAATAGCATGTAAAAGAACATGCAGTACTGAATGGAAACAAACATGCACCAGAACGTGCAGAACTGAATGGAAAATAGCATGTACCAAGATCATGCACCAGAACATGCAGTGATGAATGGAAACCAATAAGCACCAGAACATCCAGTACTGTATGGAAAATAGCATGCGCCAGAACATGCAGTACTGTATGGAAAATAGCATGCACCAGGATATGCAGTACTGAATGGAAAATAGCATGTATCAAGAACATATAATAATGAATGGAAACCAACATGCACCAGAACATGCAATACTGAATGGAAAACAGCATTACCAGAACATGCAGCACTGAATGGAAACCAACATTCACCAGAACATGCAGTACTGAATGGAAAATAGCATGCACCAGAACATGCAGTACTGAATGGAAAATAGCATGCACCATAACTTGCAGTACTGTTCAGATAATTAGCATGCACCAGAACATGCAGATCTGAATGGAAACCAACATGCACCAGAACATGCAGTACTGAATGGAAAATAGCATGCACCCGTACATGCAGTACTTAATGGAAACCAACATGCACCAGAACATGCAGTGCTGAATGGAAACTAGCATGTACCAGAACCTGCAGTACTGAATGGAAACCAAAATGCACCAGAACATGCAATACTGAAAGGAAAATAGCATGCACCCAGAACATGCAGCACTGTAAGGAAAATAGCATGCACCAGAACATGCAGTACTGAATGGAAAATGGAATGTATCAGAAACATGCAATACTGAATGGAAAATAGCATGTACCAAGATCATGCATCAGAACATGCAGTGATGAATGGAAACCAGCATGCACCAAAACATGCAGTACTGTATGGAAACTAGCATGCACCAGAACATGCAATACTGAATGGAAAATAGCATGCACCAGAACATTCAGGACTGAATGGAAAATAGCATGCACCAGAACATGCTGTACTGAATGTAAAGTAGCTTGCACCAGAACATGCAGTACTGAATGGAAACCAACATGCAGCAGAACATGCAGTACTGACTGGAATCAAGCAAGTACCAGAACATGCAGTGATGAAAGGAAACCAACATGCACCAGAACATGCAGTACTGTATGGAAAGTAGCATGCACCAGAACATGCAGCCCTGTATAGAAAATAGCTTGCACCTGAACATGCAGTATTGAATGGAAAATAGCATGTACCAGGACACGCAGTACTCAATGGAAAACAGCATGCACCAGAACATGCAATACTGAATGGGAAATAGCATGCACCAGAACATGCAGTACTGAATCGAAACTAGCGTGCAATGGAACATGCAGGACTGAATGGAAACCAACATGCACCAGAACATGCAGGACTGAATGGAATATAGCATGCACCAGAACATGCAGTACTGAATGGAAACTAGCGTGCACCAGAATATGCAGTACTTAATGGAAAATAGCATGTACGGAGAACATGCAGTACTGAATGGAAACCAACATGCACCAGAACATGCAGTGATGAATGGAAACCAACATGCATCAGAACATGCAGTACTGTCTGGAAAATCGCATGCACCAGAACATGCAGTCCTGTATAGAAAATAGCTTGCACCTGAACATGCAGTATTGAATGGAAAATAGCATGTACCAGGACACGCAGTACTCAATGGAAAACAGCCTGCACCAGAACAAGCAGTACTGAATGGGAAATACCATGTTCCAGAACACGCAGTACTGAATAGAAACCAACATGCACCAGAACATGCAGTACAGAATGGAAAATAGCATGAACCAGAACATGCAATACGGAATGGTAAACAGCATGCACTGGAACATGCAGCACTGAATGGAAAATAGCATGTAAAAGAACATGCAATATGGAATGGAAAATAGCATGTACCACAACATGCAGTACTGAATGGAAACCAACATGCAACAGAACATGCAGTACTGAATTGAAAATGGCATGCACCAGAACATGCAATACTGAATGGAAAATAGCATGTACCAAGATCATGTACCAGAACATGCAGTGATGAATGGAAACCAACATGCACCAGAACATGCAGTACTGTATGGAAACTAGCATGCACCAGGAGATGCAGTACTGAATCGAAAATAGCATGCACCATAGCATGCAGGACTGAATAGAAACTAGCGTGCAATGGAACATGCAGTACTGAATGGAAACCAACATGCACGAGAACTTGCAGTACTGGATGGAAAATAACATGCACCAGAATATGCAGTACTGAATGGAAACTAGCGTGCAATGGAACATGCAGTACTAAATGGAAATCAACATGCACCTGAACACGCAGTACTGAATGGAATCTAACATGTACCAGAACATGCAGTATTGTGTGGAAAATAGCATGCACCAGAAGATGCAGTACTGAATGGAAACCAACATGCACCAGAACGTGCAGTACTGCATGGATAATAGCATGTACCAGAACATGCAATACGGAATGGTAAACAGCCTGCCCTAGAACATGCAGTACTGAATGGAAATTAGCATGTAAAAGAACATGCAATACGGAATGGAAAATAGCATGTACCAGAACATGCAGTACTGAATGGAAACCAAAATGCACCAGAACATGTAGTACTGAATGGATAATAGCAAGTACCAAGATCATGCACTAGAACATGCAGTGATGAATGGAAACCAACATGCACCAGAATATGCAGAATGTATGGAAAATAGCATGCACCAGGAGATGCAGCACTGAATGGAAAATAGCATGCACCTGAACATGCAGTTGTGATTGGAATCTAGCATGTACCAGAACATGCAGTATTGAATGGAAACCAGCATGCACCAGAACATGCAGTACTCTATGGAAAATAGCATGCACCAGAACATGCAGTACTGAATGGAATCTAGCATGTACCAGAACGTGCTGTACTGAATGGGAAATGGCATGCATCAGAACATGCAGTACTGAATGGAAACCAACATACACCAGAACATGCAGTACTGAATGGAAACTAGCATGAAACAGAACATGCAGTGCTGAAAGGAAACAAACGTGCACCAGAACATGTAGTACTGAATGGAAAATAGCATGCACCCAGAACATGCAATACTGAATGGAAAATAGCATGCACCAGAACATGCTGTACTGAATGTAAACTAGCATGCACCAGAACATGCAGTACTGAATAGAAAAATAGCATGCACGAGAACATGCGGCACTGAATGGAAACCAACATGCACCAGAACATGCAAATCTGAATGGAAAATAACATGCACCAGAACATGCAGTACTGCATTGAAACTAGCATGTACCAGAACATGCAGTACTGAATGGAAACTAACATGCACCAGAACATGCAGTACTGATTGTAAAATAGCAAACACCAGAACTTGCAGTATTGAATGTTAACCAACATGAATCAGAACATGCAGTACTGTATGGAAACTGGCATGCACCAGAGCATGCAGTACGGAATGGAAACCAACATGCACCAGAACATGCAGTCCTGTATAGAAAATAGCATGCACCAGAACATGCAGTACTGAATGGAAACCAGCATGCACCAGAACATGCTGTACTGAATGGAAAACAGCATGTACCAAGAACATGCAGTACTGAATGGAAACCAACATGCACCAGAACATGCAGTACTGAATGGAAAACAGCATGCACCAGAACATGCATTGCTGAATGGAAACTAGCATGTACCAGAATATGCAGTACTGAATGGAAAATAGCATGCACCAGAACATGCAGTACTGAATGGAAAATAGCATACACCAGAACATGCAGAATTGAATGGAAAATAGTATGCACCAGAATGTGCACTTCTGAATGGAAAATACTATGCGTCAGAACATGCAGTACTGAATGGAAACCAACATGCAGCAGAATATGCAGTACTGAATGGAAAACAGCATGTACCAGAACGTGCAGTATTGAATGGAAACCAACATGCACCAGAACATGCAGTACTGTATGGAAACTAGCATGCACCAAAGCATGCAGTACTGAATGGAAACCAAATGCACCAGAACATGCAGATATGGAAAATACCATGCACCAGAACGTGCAGTACTGAATGGAAACTAGCATGCACCAGAACATGCTGTACTGAATGGAAAATAGCATGTACCAAGAATATGCAGTACTGAATGGAAACCAACATGCATAAGAACATACAGTACTGAATGGAAAATAGCATGCACCAGAACATGCAGTACTGAATGAAAACTAACATGCACCAGAACATGCAGTACTGAATGGAAACCAACATGCACCAGAACATGCAGTACTGAATGGAAACAAGCATGCACCAGAACATGCAGTACTGATTAGAAAAAATAGCATGCACCAGAACATGCAGTACTGAATGGAAAATAGCATGCACCAGAACATGCAGTACTGAATGGAAACCAACATGCACCAGAACATGCAGTAATGAATGGTAAATAGCATGCACCAGGACATGCAGTATTGTATGGAAAATAGCATGCACCAAAACATGCAGTACTGAATGGAAACCAACATGCACCAGAACACGTAGTACTGGATGGAAAATAGCATGCACCAGAACATGAATTACTGAATGGAAACCAACATGCACCAGAACATGCGGCACTGAATGGAAACCAACATGCACCAGAACATGCAGTACTGAATGGAAAATAGCATGTACCAGAACATGCAGTACTGAATGGAAACCAACATGCACCAGAACATGCAGTTCTGAATGGAAAATAGCATGCACCAGAACATGCAGTACTGAATGGAAAACAGCATGCACCAGAACTTGCAGTACTGAATGGAAAACAGCATTACCAGAACGTGCATTACTGAATGGATACCAACATGCACCAGAACATGCAGTACTGAATGGAAACCAACATGCACCAGAACATGCAGTTCTGAATGGAAAATAGCATTCACCAGAACATGCAGTACTGAATGGAAAACAGCATGCACCAGAACTTGCAGTACTGAATGGAAAACAGCATTACCAGAACATGCAGTACTGAATGGAAACCAACATGCACCAGAACATTCCGTTCTGAATGGAAACCAACATGCACCAGAACATACAGTTCTGAATAGAAACTAGCATGTATCAGAACATGCAGTACTGAATGGAAAATAGCATGCACCATAACTTGCAGTACTGTATGGAAAATTGCATGCACCAGAACATGCTGTTCTGAATGGAAACCAACATGCACCAGAACATGCAGTGCTGAATGGAAACGAGCATGTACCAGAACATGCAGTACTGAATGGAAAAAAGCATGCACCATAATTTGCAGTACTGTATGGAAAATAGCATGCACTAGAACATGCAGTACTGACTGGAAACCAACATACACCAGAACATGCAGTGCTGAATGGAAACCAATATGCACCGAAACATGCAGTACTGAATGGAAAATAGCATGCACCCAGAACATGCAGTACTGAATGGAAAATAGCATGCACCAGAACATGCAGTACTGAATGGAAACCAACATGCACCTGAACATGCAGTACTGAATGGAAAACCGCATGTACCAGAACGTGCAGTACTGAATGGAAAATAGTATGCACCATAACTTGTAGAACTGAATGGAACATAGCATGTACCAAGAACATAATGTACTGAATGGAAACCAGCATGCATCAGAATATGCAGTACTGAATGGAAAATAGCATGCACGAGAACATGCAGAACTGAATGGAAAATAGCATGCACCAAACCTTGCAGTACTGAATGGAACATAGCATGTACCAAGAACATAATGTACTGAATGGAAACCAACATGCACCAGAATATGCAGTACTGAATGTAAAATAGCATGCACGAGAACATGCAGTACTGAATAGAAACCAACATGCACCAGAACATGCAGTCCCGAATGGAAACTAGCATGTACCAGAATATGCAGTACTGAATCTAAAATAGAATGCACCAGAACATGCAGTACTGAATGGAAAATAGCATGCACCAGAAATTGCAGTACTGTATGGAAAATAGCATGCACCAGAACATGCAGTTCTGAATGGAAACGAACATGCACCAGAACATGCAGTACTGAATGGAAACTAGCATGTACCAGAACATGCAGTACTGAATGGAAAATAGCATGCACCAGAATATGCAGTACTGAATGGAAACCAACATGCACCAGAACACGTAGTACTGGATGGAAAATAGCATGCACCAGAACATGAATTACTGAATGGAAACCGGCATGCACCAGAACATGAAGCACTGAATGGAAATTAACATGCACCAGAACATGCAGTACGGAATGGAAACCAATATGCTCCAGAACTCGCAGCACTGAATGGAAAATAGAATGTGCCAGGAAGCTGCAGGACTAAATGGAAAATAGCATGCACCGGAACATGCGATACTGAATGGAAAATAGCATGCACCACAACATGCAGTACTGAATGGAAAATAGCATGCACCAGAACATGCAGTACTGAATGGAAAATGGCATGTACCAGAACATGCGGCACTGAATGGAAACCAACATGCACCAGAACATGCAGGACTGAATGGAAAATAGCATGCACCATAACTTGCAGTACTGTATGGAAAATAGCATGCACCAGAACATGCAGTTCTGAATGGAAACCAACATGCACCAGAACATGCAGTACTGAATGGAAATGAGCATGAACCAGAACATGCAGTACTGAATAGAAAATAGCATGCACTATAGCTTGCAGTACTGAATGGAAACCAACATGCACCAAAACATGCAGTACTGAATGGAAAATAGCATGCACCCAGAACATGCAGTACTGAATGGAAAATAGCATGCACCAGAACATGCAATACTGAATGGAAACCAACATGCATCTGAATATGCGGTACTGAATGGAAAACAGCATGTACCAGAACGTGCAGTCCTGAATGAAAACCAACATGAATCAGAACATGCAGTACTGTATGGAAAATAGCATTCACCAGAGCATGCAGTACTGAATGGAACCCAACATGCACCAGAACATGCTGTCCTGTATGGAAAAAAGCATGCACCAGAACATGCAGTACTGAATGGAAACTAGCATGCACCAGAACATGCAGTACTGAATGGAAAATAGCATGTACCAAGAACATGCAGTATCGAATGGAAACCAACATGCACCAGAATATGCAGTACTCAATGGAAAACAGAATGCACCAGATCATGCAGAACTGAATGGAAAATAGCATGCACCAAAACTTGCAGTACTGAATGGAACATAGCATGTACCAAGAACATGCTGTACTGAATGGAAACCAACATGCACCAGAATATGCAGTACTGAATGGAAACCAACATGCACCAGAACATGCAGTCCCGAATGGAAACTAGCATGTACCAGAATATGCAGTACTGAATCTAAAATAGAATGCACCAGAACATGCAGTACTGAATGGAAAATAGCATGTACCAAGAACATGCAGTACCGAATGGAAACCAACATGCACCAGAATATGCAGTACTCAATGGAAAACAGAATGTACCAGATCATACAGAACTGAATGGAAAATAGCATGCACCAAAACTTGCAGTACTGAATGGAAACCAACATGCACCAGAATATGCAGTACTGAATGGAAACCAACATGCACCAGAACATGCAGTACTGAATGGAAACTAGCATGTACCAGAACATGCAGTACTGAATGGAAAATAGCATGCACCAGAACATGCAGATCTGAATGGAAACCAACATGCACCAGAACATGCAGTACTGAATGGAAACCAACATGCACCAGAACATGCAATACTGAATGGAAAATAGCATGCACCCAGAACATGTAGTACTGAATGGAAAATAGCATGCACCAGAACATGCAGTGTTGAATGTAAACTAGCATGTACTAGAACATGCAGTACTGAATGGAAAATAGCATGCACCAGAACATGCAGTACTGAATGGAAACCAACATGCACCAGATCATGCAGTACTGAATGGAAAATAGCATGCACCAGAACATGCAGTACTGAATGAAAACTAACATGCACCAGAACAGGCAGTACTGAATGGAAACCAACATGCACCAGAACACGTAGTACTGAATGGAAAATAGCATGCACCAGAACATGAATTACTGAATGGAAACCGGATTGCACCAGAACATGAAGCACTGAATGGAAATTAACATGCACCAGAACATGCAGTACGGAATGGAAACCAACATGCTCCAGAACTTGCAGTACTAAATGGAAAATAGCATGCACCAGAACATGCGGTACTGAATGGAAAATAGCATGTACCAGAACATGCAGTACTGAATGGAAAATAGCATGTCCCAGAACATGCAGTACTGAATGGAAAATAGCATGCACCAGAACATGCAGTACTGAATGGAAAATAGCATGTACCAGAACATGCGGCACTGAATGGAAACCAACATGCACCAGAACATGTAGTACTGAATGGAAAACAGCATGCATCAGAACATGCAGTCCTGAATGGAAAACAACATGCACAAGAACATGCAGTACTGAATGGAAAATGGTATGCACCAGAACTTGCAGTACTGAATGGAAAATAGCATGTATCAAGAACATACAATAATGAATGGAAACCAACATGCACCAGAACATGCAATACTGAATGGAAAACAGCATTACCAGAACATGCAGTACTGAATGGAAATCAACATGCACCAGAACATGCAGTTCTGAATGGAAATTGGCATGTACCAGAACATGCAGTACTGAATGGAAAATAGCATGCACCAGAACATGCAGTACTGAATGGAAAATAGCATACACCATAACTTGCAGTACTGTATGGAAAATAGCATGCACCAGAACATGCAGTGCTGAATGGAAACTAGCATGTACCAGAACCTGCAGTACTGAATGGAAACCAAAATGCACCAGAACATGCAATACTGAATGGAAAATAGCATGCACCCAGAACATGCAGTACTGAAAGGAAAATAGCATGCACCAGAACATGCAGTACTGAATGGAAACCAACATGCACCTGAATATGCAGTACTGAATGGAAAACAGCATGTACCAGAACGTGCAGTACTGAATGGAAACCAACATGCACCAGAACATGCAGTTCTGAATGGAAACCAACATGCACCAGAACATGCAGTACTTAATGGAAACCAAAATGCACCAGAACATGCAATACTGAATGGAAAATAGCATGCACCCAGAACATGCAGTACTGAAAGGAAAATAGCATGCACCAGAACATGCAGTACTGAATGGAAACCAACATGCACCTGAATATGCAGTACTGAATGGAAAACAGCATGTACCAGAACGTGCAGTACTGGATGGAAACCAACATGCACCAGAACATGCAGTACTGAATGGAAAATAGCATGCACCCGTACATGCAGTACTGAATGGAAACCAACATGCAGCAGAACATGCAGTACTGAATGGAAAATAGCATGCACCCGTACATGCAGTACTTAATGGAAACCAACGTGCGCCTGAATATGCAGTACTGAATGGAAAACAGCATGTACCAGAACGTGCAGTACTGAATGAAAACCAACATGAATCAGAACATGGAGTACTGTATGGAAAATAGCATGCACCAGAGAATGCAGTACTGAATGGAACCCAGCATGCACCAGAACATGCTGTCCTGTATGGAAAAAAGCATGCACCAGAACATGCAGTACTGAATGGAAACTAGCATGCACCAGAACATGCACCAGAACATGCAGTACTGAATGGAAAATAGCAGGTACCAAGAACATGCAGTATCGAATGGAAACCAACATGCACCAGAATATGCAGTACTCAATGGAAAACAGAATGCACCAGATCATGCAGAACTGAATGGAAAATAGCATGCACCAAAACTTGCAGTACTGAATGGAACATAGCATGTACCAAGAACATGCTGTACTGAATGGAAACCAACATGCACCAGAATATGCCGTACTGAATGGAAACCAACATGCACCAGAACATGCATTCCCGAATGGAAACTAGCATGTACCAGAATATGCAGTACTGAATCTAACATAGAATGCACCAGAACATGCAGTACTGAATGGAACATAGCATGTACCAAGAACATGATGTACTGAATGGAAACCAACATGCACCAGAACATGCAGTTCTGAATGGAAACGAACGTGCACCAGAACATGCAGTACTGAATGGAAACTAGCATGTACCAGAACATGCAGTACTGAATGGAAAATAGCATGCACCAGAGCATGCAGTACTGAATGGAACCCAACATGCACCAGAACATGCTGTCCTGTATGGAAAAAAGCATGCACCAGAACATGCAGTACTGAATGGAAACTAGCATGCACCAGAACATGCAGTACTGAATGGAAAATAGCATGTACCAAGAACATGCAGTATCGAATGGAAACCAACATGCACCAGAATATGCAGTACTCAATGGAAAACAGAATGCACCAGATCATGCAGAACTGAATGGAAAATAGCATGCACCAAAACTTGCAGTACTGAATGGAACATAGCATGTACCAAGAACATGCTGTACTGAATGGAAACCAACATGCACCAGAATATGCAGTACTGAATGGAAACCAACATGCACCAGAACATGCAGTCCCGAATGGAAACTAGCATGTACCAGAATATGCAGTACTGAATCTAAAATAGAATGCACCAGAACGTGCAGTACTGAATGGAAAATAGCATGTACCAAGAACATGCAGTACCGAATGGAAACCAACATGCACCAGAATATGCAGTACTCAATGGAAAACAGAATGTACCAGATCATACAGAACTGAATGGAAAATAGCATGCACCAAAACTTGCAGTACTGAATGGAAACCAACATGCACCAGAATATGCAGTACTGAATGGAAACCAACATGCACCAGAACATGCAGTACTGAATGGAAACTAGCATGTACCAGAACATGCAGTACTGAATGGAAAATAGCATGCACCAGAACATGCAGATCTGAATGGAAACCAACATGCACCAGAACATGCAGTACTGAATGGAAACCAACATGCACCAGAACATGCAATACTGAATGGAAAATAGCATGCACCCAGAACATGTAGTACTGAATGGAAAATAGCATGCACCAGAACATGCAGTGTTGAATGTAAACTAGCATGTACTAGAACATGCAGTACTGAATGGAAAATAGCATGCACCAGAACATGCAGTACTGAATGGAAACCAACATGCACCAGATCATGCAGTACTGAATGGAAAATAGCATGCACCAGAACATGCAGTACTGAATGAAAACTAACATGCACCAGAACAGGCAGTACTGAATGGAAACCAACATGCACCAGAACACGTAGTACTGAATGGAAAATAGCATGCACCAGAACATGAATTACTGAATGGAAACCGGATTGCACCAGAACATGAAGCACTGAATGGAAATTAACATGCACCAGAACATGCAGTACGGAATGGAAACCAACATGCTCCAGAACTTGCAGTACTAAATGGAAAATAGCATGCACCAGAACATGCGGTACTGAATGGAAAATAGCATGTACCAGAACATGCAGTACTGAATGGAAAATAGCATGTCCCAGAACATGCAGTACTGAATGGAAAATAGCATGCACCAGAACATGCAGTACTGAATGGAAAATAGCATGTACCAGAACATGCGGCACTGAATGGAAACCAACATGCACCAGAACATGTAGTACTGAATGGAAAACAGCATGCACCAGAACATGCAGTCCTGAATGGAAAACAACATGCACAAGAACATGCAGTACTGAATGGAAAATGGTATGCACCAGAACTTGCAGTACTGAATGGAAAATAGCATGTATCAAGAACATACAATAATGAATGGAAACCAACATGCACCAGAACATGCAATACTGAATGGAAAACAGCATTACCAGAACATGCAGTACTGAATGGAAATCAACATGCACCAGAACATGCAGTTCTGAATGGAAATTAGCATGTACCAGAACATGCAGTACTGAATGGAAAATAGCATGCACCAGAACATGCAGTACTGAATGGAAAATAGCATACACCATAACTTGCAGTACTGTATGGAAAATAGCATGCACCAGAACATGCAGTGCTGAATGGAAACTAGCATGTACCAGAACCTGCAGTACTGAATGGAAACCAAAATGCACCAGAACATGCAATACTGAATGGAAAATAGCATGCACCCGTACATGCAGTACTGAATGGAAACCAACATGCAGCAGAACATGCAGTACTGAATGGAAAATAGCATGCACCCAGAACATGCAGTACTGAAAGGAAAATAGCATGCACCAGAACATGCAGTACTGAATGGAAACCAACATGCACCTGAATATGCAGTACTGAATGGAAAACAGCATGTACCAGAACGTGCAGTACTGAATGGAAACCAACATGCACCAGAACATGCAGTTCTGAATGGAAACCAACATGCACCAGAACATGCAGTACTTAATGGAAACCAAAATGCACCAGAACATGCAATACTGAATGGAAAATAGCATGCACCCAGAACATGCAGTACTGAAAGGAAAATAGCATGCACCAGAACATGCAGTACTGAATGGAAACCAACATGCACCTGAATATGCAGTACTGAATGGAAAACAGCATGTACCAGAACGTGCAGTACTGGATGGAAACCAACATGCACCAGAACATGCAGTACTGAATGGAAAATAGCATGCACCCGTACATGCAGTACTGAATGGAAACCAACATGCAGCAGAACATGCAGTACTGAATGGAAAATAGCATGCACCCGTACATGCAGTACTTAATGGAAACCAACGTGCGCCTGAATATGCAGTACTGAATGGAAAACAGCATGTACCAGAACGTGCAGTACTGAATGAAAACCAACATGAATCAGAACATGGAGTACTGTATGGAAAATAGCATGCACCAGAGAATGCAGTACTGAATGGAACCCAGCATGCACCAGAACATGCTGTCCTGTATGGAAAAAAGCATGCACCAGAACATGCAGTACTGAATGGAAACTAGCATGCACCAGAACATGCACCAGAACATGCAGTACTGAATGGAAAATAGCAGGTACCAAGAACATGCAGTATCGAATGGAAACCAACATGCACCAGAATATGCAGTACTCAATGGAAAACAGAATGCACCAGATCATGCAGAACTGAATGGAAAATAGCATGCACCAAAACTTGCAGTACTGAATGGAACATAGCATGTACCAAGAACATGCTGTACTGAATGGAAACCAACATGCACCAGAATATGCCGTACTGAATGGAAACCAACATGCACCAGAACATGCATTCCCGAATGGAAACTAGCATGTACCAGAATATGCAGTACTGAATCTAACATAGAATGCACCAGAACATGCAGTACTGAATGGAACATAGCATGTACCAAGAACATGATGTACTGAATGGAAACCAACATGCACCAGAACATGCAGTTCTGAATGGAAACGAACGTGCACCAGAACATGCAGTACTGAATGGAAACTAGCATGTACCAGAACATGCAGTACTGAATGGAAAATAGCATGCACCAGAACATGCAGTACTGAATGGAAACCAACATACACCGGAACATGCAGTACTGAATGGAAACCAACATGCACCAGAACATGCAATACTGAATGGAAAATAGCATGCACCAGAACATGTAGTGTTGAATGGAAACTAGCATGTACCAGAACATGCAGTACTGAATGGAAAATAGCATGCATCAGAACATGAATTACTGAATGGAAACCGGCATGCACCAGAACATGAAGCACTGAATGGAAATTAACATGCACCAGAACATGCAGTACGGAATGGAAACCAACATGCTCCAGAACTTGCAGTACTGAATGGAAAATAGAATGTGCCAGGAACCTGCAGTACTAAATGGAAAATAGCATGCACCAGAACATACGGTACTGAATGGAAAATACCATGTACCGGAACATGCAGTACTGAATGGAAAATAGCATGTACCAGAACATGCAGTACTGAATGGAAAATAACATGCACCAGAACATGCAGTACTGAATGGAAAATAGCATGTACCAGAACATGCAGCACTGAATGGAAACCAACATGCACCAGAACATGTAGTACTGAATGGAAAACAGCATGCACCAGAACATGCAGTACTGAATGGAAACCAACATGCACCAGAACATGCAGAACTGAATGGAAACTGGCATGTACCAGAACATGCAGTACTGAATGGAAAATAGCATGCACCAGAACATGCAGTACTGAATGGAAAATAGCATGCACCATAACTTGCAGATCTGAATGGAAACCAACATGCACCAGAACATGCAGTACCGAATGGAAAATAGCATGCACCCGTACATGCAGTACTTAATCGAAACCAACATGCACCAGAACTTGCAGTGCTGAATGGAAACTAGCATGTACCAGAACCTGCAGTACTGAATGGAAACCAACATGCACCTGAATATGCAGTACTGAATGGAAAATAGCATGCACCCGTACATGCAGTACTTAATGGAAACCAACATGCAGCAGAACATGCAGTACTGAATGGAAAACAGCATGTACCAGAACGTGCAGTACTGAATGAAAACCAACATGAATCAGAACATGCAGTACTGTATGGAAAATAGCATGCACCAGAGAATGCAGTACTGAATGGAACCCAGCATGCACCAGAACATGCAGTACTGAATGGAAAATAGCATGTACCAAGAACATGCAGTACCGAATGGAAACCAACATGCACCAGAACATGCAGTCCTGAATGGAAAACAGAATGCACCAGATCATGCAGAACTGAATGGAAAATAGCATGCACCAAAACTTGCAGTACTGAATGGAACATAGCATGTACCAAGAACATAATGTACTGAATGGAAACCAACATGCACCAGAACATGCAGTTCTGAATGGAAACGAACATGCACCAGAACATGCAGTATTGAATGGAAACTAGCATGTACCAGAACATGCAGTACTGAATGGAAAATAGCATGCACCAGAACATGCAGTACTGAATGGAAACCAACATACACCGGAACATGCAGTACTGAATGGAAACCAACATGCACCAGAACATGCAGTAATGAATGGAAAGTAGCATGCACCCAGAACATGCAGTACTGAATGGAAACTAGCATGTACCAGAACATGCAGTGTTGAATGGAAACTAGCATGTACCAGAACATGCAGTACTGAATGGAAACCAAAATGCACCAGAAATCAGTACTGAATGGAAAATAGCATGCACCCAGAACATGCAGTACTGAATGGAAAATAGCATGCACCAGAACACGCAGTACTGAATGGAAAATAGCATGCACCAGAACATGCAGTAATGAATGGAAAGTAGCATGCACCCAGAACATGCAGTACTGAATGGAAACTAGCATGTACCAGAACATGCAGTGTTGAATGGAAACTAGCATGTACCAGAACATGCAGTACTGAATGGAAACCAAAATGCACCAGAAATCAGTACTGAATGGAAAATAGCATGCACCCAGAACATGCAGTACTGAATGGAAAATAGCATGCACCAGAACACGCAGTACTGAATGGAAAAATAGCATGCACCAGAACAAGCAGTACTGAATGGAAATTAACATGCACCTGGACATGCAGTACTGAATGGAAACTCGCATGCACCAGAGCATGCACTACTGAATGGAAACCAACATGCACCAGAGTATGCAGTACTGTGTGGTAAATATCATGTACTAGGACATGCATTATTGAATGGAAAACCGCAAGTACCAGAACATGCAGTGCTGAGTGGAGAACAGCATGTACGAGAACATGCATCACAACATGTATAAGAACATTCAGCCCAGCATGTACTAGAACATGCAGCCCAGCGTGCACTAGAACATGCAGCATAGCATGGAAAACAACATGCATCATAATGTGCAGCACAGCACAGAAAATAGCATGCACCATAATGTGAAACACAGAACGAAAAACAACATGCTCCAGAACATGCAGCACAGCATGGTAAACTGCCTTTGGCAAAGCTAGTAGCCTACAGCACAATGAATGGACAAGAATTTATTATGGGGCTTAGATGATTTAACCATGTTAAGATTTGGAGATGCCGGTGTTGGACTGGAGTGTACAAAGTTAAAAATCACACAACACCAGGTTATGGTCCAACAGGTTTAATTTGTCCAAATAAATCTGTTGTACTATAACCTGGTGTTGTGTGATTTTTTTTAACGAACCATGTTATGTTTATCTATTTTTAAAGACCTAGCTCTCTAAATTTATTTTTGTGGCAAATAGTTTTTAAAATAGTTATCAATCTACTGCCTTTTCTGAGGTTTCTATTTCACTCATCATGGAAATGGAATTACTCTTTATAGCTCATTTCAGGTTCAAAGAGATTTAATATAAATATTTTCAATGACAAACTGCTCATATCTCCAACCGACATTTCTAACGTAATATCTGAATTAAGATTAAGGTAACATTGAAGTTAAAACTGAAGTCTAGTGGTTTAATGCTGGCCTAGAACCCACAAGTTCTGAAATTGAATCCTGCCATAGCATCCTACGTGGTGATTTGTGGAACAGCATCAGAAAATAAATGACCACATTGTATTGCTGTGGAAGAAACAACTGACTCAGTAATATTCTTCAATGGAAGGGATCCTCTTGATCTGGCTACTGAGTCTTGCACTACATGGTTGACTTCTAAAACCCACTAAAGTATTCCAGCTAGCCACTCAGCTGTGAAAACAGTTGTAACAGAAGGCCTTTACAGAGCAATGAAGGATGAACAAGAAATGTGGTCTTGTTGATGTTGTTCACATCTTGACAACAAATGTGAAAAAAAACACGTTGGCTTTGTAATTTGTGTGTTGTCAGCTCTATAGGGGTTTGGAATAATGTTGATCCAAAGTGTGTGAAACAATGTTTGAACTTTTTCTTGACTGGAGAATCTTTGTGGATTGTCCCGAAATCCTCCTTACCAGGTCCCTTTACAGAACATTCTAATGGTACATTTCCAGGTAGAGGGAGGGTTTCATGTAAGGGTGCACTTGTGATTGATGCTGCAAGACAGGGTCTCAATTTCTGCGTCAACTTCTGCAGTTGCTGTGTCATTACTGTGGATCAGTTAAGAAACAGTTAAGAAGATGGTTTTCTATGTCAACATTGTTTTGATTATATTTCATTGCAACATTCTGTGCATTGCTGCTGCATTGTTTTCATTTACTCAGCATTGTACCACATTATAGCTGCAATGCACAGTCCCTAATCAATTTACTTTAACTCCAACCAATCCTTCACCCTACCTCCCGGTGCCTCAGAGGGAAGTAATTAACTTTGAAAAGAAGCTTAATATGTTAGATGGCTTGAGCAAGGTGGTCATCTGAGTGATATTGGTGATACCATGAATTGGTTGAATCTGCTGTGAGTCCTCATACAAACCCCTTGGTGAAGATGTAAACCAACTTTATTCTGTATTCCATTGGCTTCAACATTTCCTTTTGACATTTGAACACAACAAAGTTTGCTCCAGAATCACATTCCAAAACATGACTTATGATTTATAATGCTCAAGTCCATGATCCAAACTGATATTTTGTGGGATAATATGATACATTATCACGTAAATAAAATATCTTGGAGCAAACTTAGATAAATGCTACAGCAAGACTTCAATAATTACAAACAATATCTCGCGCAGTTAGGAGCAGATACTGGACTGTATGTAAAACCTGTTTGGAAACCTGACCAGAGAGATTCAAATCTACCAAACAAATGGCAGCATCACAATATCCAGCTTCTGGTCATTGAAAGTAAGAACACTCAAACAGTGAAAATGTGTTGAAACATAGAAACATCGAAAATAGGAGCAGGAGTAGGCTGTTTGGTCCTCGCGCCTGCTCCACCATTCAATATGATCATGGGTCCCTGTTTTCGCTTTCTCCCCATTCTCTTCGATCCCTTTATTCCTAACACCTAAAGAGCGGTTAATAAACTTGAAACATTAACTTGTTTCTCTCTCCATAGATGCTGCCTGACCTGCTGACAATTTCTGTCTTTGTTTCAGATTTCCAGCATCTGCAGCTCCTTATAGCTAACTCCTTCCTGAAAACATTCAATGTTTAGGACTCAATCACTTTCTCTGACAGAGAATTTCACAGGCTCACTGGGTGAAGAAATTTCTCCTCATCTCAGTCCATCTTGAATCTTTAGACTGTGTCCCTTGGTTCTGGAATCCCTTGTCCTCAGGAACATCCTTTCTGCATTCATATATTACTCTGAATTTTATTTCAGTTTACAGGTATGTTTCTGCGTCACAGCATATTTTACATTTTGATATTTTGATACTTATGTACAGTTTCTATGTCTGAACTCTATTATAAAGTTCTTTTTGCTTAATATAGTTGGCTCAGTGTGTAAACCAGGGCAGCTTTATAAAGCAAGTATATGTACAGTGAAAAAAGCAAGGCATCACAACTTACAAAATGAGCAATCGAGGTACAAGTGTGAGATGATTGTTTTCTGTGGATAGTTATCAGATGTTGATCAGCTCATTATACACATGGAGAAAGGCTGTGACACGTTACAAAATAAAAGTTATGACAAAGAGGAAATTCTTGTGTATTCCTGTCTTACAAAACTCCAAAGCCTAAAATAACCTGATATATAAATTGGCTAAATCTATCTATGTCATCGCTTCAGAAAGATTAAACAAAATGTTCTCTCCCCTCTCGCCATTGTTATTCACGCTAATAATTGAACCACTAGCAGAAGCTATACGGGCTGGTCCTAATATAGTGGCCCCAAGGATTGGTACAGGTAAACATAAAATTACCCTTTATGCAGATGATGTTCTTCTATTCCTCAGTAACCCTCTGATGTCCATACCTCGCCTAATCCAAGTTATCAATACATTTAGTGCATTCTCAGGCTATAAAATTAATTTATCAAAATCGGAGGCTATGCCAATGGGTGGCCTTGCTATGATACCCCGCTTAGCGGCCGGATCCCTTTTTCCCTTTCGTTGGTCCCTGGAGGGCTTCTTATATTTAGGCATTTTTATTACTCCAGTATTTGGTCAGTTGTATAAGGCTAATTTTGTGTATTTACTGGAAAGGATAAGGCAGGACCTCCAGCGATGGGGAGACCTACCAATTTCCTGGTTGGGTAGAATAGCACTAATCAAAATGAATGTCCTGCCCCGTCTCCTATATCCTATGAGAATGCTTCCGGTGATGCTGCCGAGGACGGCTTTATGTCAATTATATGGCTGGCTGGGTTCCTTTATCTGGAATCATAGGCGGCCCCTCATTAAGCTGAAGAAGCTACAGCTTCCACAGGCAAGGGGTGGATTGGACTTCCCAGACTTTAGGAAATATCAGTTAAGTTCCCTATTAAGTTACATAGCTGATTGGGTCTTGTCTGATCCACAATCAATCTGGTTGGACATCGAGGCCTCTCAAGTAAAATACCCACTTATTAACCTTTTATTCTCAGACAAGAGGAAAATCATTACAGATCACTGTAAAAATCCTATAATACTAAATACAATCAAGGCTTGGAATATAATGCGGCAAAATGAGGGCAATTCACATAAAACATCTCCCTATGCACCGATAGTGGGAGCATGGGGATTCCAATCGGGGTTAACAGATGCCACTTTTAAACTCTGGAGATCCAGGGGTATCTCATGTTTAGGGGATCTATTTAAAGATGGGGTCCTGATGTCTTTTGAACAGCTGCGTCAGAAATTCGGATTACCTAATGGAGACCTCTTTCGATACTTCCAACTTCGAGATTATATACAGAAGAAGACTACGTTATTGGATAGTCTTTATAAATCAGATAGAGAATGTAGTGTCCTACGATCAGTGGGGGTATCTTCTGTCAGTACTATTTATCATTTACTACATGATGAAGTATCGGGAGATATGGATAATCTGCTTAAAACATGGGATCAGGATTTGGGACTAGAAATCTCTATAGAAACATGGAATGATATTTGGGAAAATGCTAGAAGAATTACTATCTGTAACAGAACCCAGGCTATCCAGCTGAAGATACTTCATAGGGCCCATATAGCACCGGTTCGATTGGCAAAATTTAAGGCAGGAGCATATCCAATGTGTCCTAAATGCAAAATAGAGGTGGGCACTCTTGTACATTGCTTATGGACCTGTCATAAGATCCGTAGATATTGGACTAAAGTAGCAAGTACCCTGACAGAAATTTTAGGAACGGAAATTAAAGTGGACCCTGTATCTCTCCTCTTGGGCTTTTCGAACTTTCCCTCCCTGGACACGTACGGGAAGAGACTATTTTCTATTCTTTCTTTCTGTGCAAGGAAAAATATTTTGGTGAACTGGGCAGCTGAGGGCCTCCCTGGACTTTCAAATTGGCACAGATTAATTATGGAATGTATTCCCCTTGACTTCCTTACAAATATGGTGCACCGAAAGACCGAATTATTTTATAAAGTATGGCAGCCCTTCTTGAATTACATAAATACAGATATTTTGGCTATCCTAACAAGGGCTTTTATTTAATTGAGATTACAAACCTGGCTGGTCCGGGGCCCCTCGGGGGAGGAATCCCGCACGAATACGGGTTTTATTACATCTGATGTTAACACATTCCGAGCATGTAAGAGACTTAAATATACACTCTGGTTAGTTGTAGGTTAGATTAGTAGATGGTTGAGTTTTATTTGTTTTTTTTCTTCTTTTTCATTTTTTTTTTGTTTTTTTGTGAAATTTTGGATATTGTATATTTGAGCTAATTGATTATCAATGTTTATATCTGAGAGTTTTGTTTATTTTTGTAAACTTGTAAAAATGTTAAATTTCTAATAAAAATATCTATATAAAAAAAAACAAAATATTCTCAGTGACTCTACAAAACTTTTCTCCAGACCATTCAGACAATTGCAACAGGTCCAATGGAGCACTCTGGCCCAGAAAATTCTATGCAATTCAAAGTTTGGGAGAAGATTTGTAGCTCGGGTGCTCGTTGTTGTGGTTCTGTTCGCCGAGCTGGAAATTTTTGTTGCAAACGCTTCGTCCCCTGTCTAGGTGACATCCTCAGTGCTTGGGATCCTCCTGTGAAGCGCTTCTGTGGTGTTTCCTCCGGCATTTATAGTGGCCTGTCCCTGCCACTTCCGGTTGTCAGTTTCAGCTGTCCGCTGTAGTGGCCAGTATATTGGGTCCAGGTCGATGTGTTTGTTGATGGAATTTGTGGATGAGTGCCATGCTTCTAGGAATTTCCTGGCTGTTCTTTGTTTGGTTTGCCCTATAATGGTAGTGTTGTCCCAGTCGAATTCATGTTGCTTGTCGTCTGCATGTGTGGCTACTAAGGATAGCTGGTCGTGTCGTTTCGTGGCTAGTTGATGTTCATGGATGCGGATCGTTAGCTGTCTTCCTGTTTGTCCTATATAGTGTTTTGTGCAGTCCTTGCATGGGATTTTGTACACTACATTAGTTTTGCTCATGCTGGGTATCGGGTCGTTCGTTCTGGTCAGCTGTTGTCTGAGGGTGGCTGTTGGTTTGTGTGCTGTTATAAGTCCTAGTGGTCGCAGTAGTCTGGCTGTCAGTTCTGAAATGCTCCTGATAGTGTGGCTAGTCCTTTGGGTTGCGGCATGTCCTCGTTCCGTTGTCTTTCTCTTAGGCATCTGTTGATGAAATTGCACGGGTATCCGTTTTTGGCGAATACCTTGTATAGGTGTTCCTCTTCCTCTTTTTGCAGTTCTGGTGTGCTGCAGTGTGTTGTGGCCCTTTTGAATAGTGTCTTGATGCAACTTCGTTTGTGTGTGTTGGGGTGGTTGCTCTCATAGTTCAGGACTTGGTCTGTGTGTGTGGCTTTTCTGTATACCTTTGTGGTGAATTCTCCGTTCGGTGTTCTCTGTACCATCACGTCTCGGAATGGGAGTTGGTTGTCCTTTTCTTCTTCTCTCGTGAATCGGATTCCTGTCAGTGTGGCGTTGATGATCCGGTGTGTTTTCTCTATTTCTGTGTTTTTAATGATTACAAAGGTGTCATCAACATATCTGACCCAGAGTTTGGGTTGAATTTGTGGTTAGACTGTTTGTTCTAACCTTTGCATTACTGCTTCTGCTATGAGTCCAGAGATCGGTGAGCCCATGGGTGTTCCGTTGATTTGTTCGTATATCTGGTTGTTGATTGTGAAGTGTGTTGTGAGGCACAAGTCCAGTAGTTTAAGTATGCCGTCTTTGTTGATAGGTTCAACATTCTGTTGTCTGTTCTGTATGTCCAGCAGGTTGGCTATTGTTTCTCTGGCTAGGGTTTTGTCGATAGAGGTGTACAGTGCCGTTACGTCGAATGAGACCATAGTTTCTTCCTTGTCTATGTGTATATTTCTGATGATGTCCAAGAATTCCTGTGTTGATTGTATAGATTGTCTGGATCCGCTGATCAGGTGTTTCAGTTTCTGCTGTAGTTCTTTAGCCAGTTTGTGTGATGGTGTCCCTGGTAGTGATACTATGGGTCTGAGTGGGATGTCTGGTTTGTGCACTTTAGGTAGTCCATAGAATCTGGGGGTGTTGTTGCTTTCAGGTTTCATTCTTTGTAGGTCAGATCTGGTTATCTGTCCGTTTTTTTGTAGATTCCTCAGTGTGTTATTTATCCTATTGGTGAGCTGTGGGGTGGGGTCAAACTCCCTCTTTTGGTAGGTGTTGGTATCTGCAAGTGGTTGTTGTGCTTTTTGGGTGTACTCTGCTTTGTCCAGGATGACCGTCATTCTGCCTTTGTCTGCTGGTAGTATGATTATGTTCTTATCGTTTCTTAGTGATTTTAGTGCTTCCCTCTCCTTGGTGTTGAGGTGATGTGTTTGTCTTTTCCTTGTTATCAGAGGTATGATACTTTGTCTCACTGTTTGTTGTGTCTCTTCTGTCAGTCCATTGTTCCTGAGTGTGCATTCTAGTGCTGCTAGGAAGTCTGCTGTCTTGGCGTCCCTGTGGTTGTAGTTGAGTCCCTTGGCCAGTATTGTTCTTTCCGTGTCTGTGAGCTGTCTGTGGGAGAGGTTTTTAACCCAGGTGTGTGTTGTGGTGTCCTCTTTGTTGTGTGTTAGTTTGGCCATTTTTTCTTTTAGTGCCGTGTTTTTGCGGTGTGTGGTCCTGTTCTGTCCTATGGTGACAGCCCGTTCTATGGTCCAGGTCCATTCCTGATTAGTGGTTTTTGAAATTAACGACTTTTGGCACGCAATTTCTTGTCTGTATTGGTGAAGTCTGTTGTGCGCGTCTGTAATCATTACCTGGATCATCCTGAATCCGTTCTGCTTGGCTGTTTCCCTGGCTTATGGATTGTTGACTGGCGGTCTGTATCTGACACTTGGTGGAAGGATTTGATTCTTTCGGCATTCATGCAGGAACCGGAGTTGTTCGTATGTGGCGCTTAGGCGGTTAGCGCAGCATTCCCATTTCCTGGCTTGTCTTAGCGTCTCTCGCCCGTAGGTGTTCAAAGGTTGGGAGAAGATTTGTAGCTCGGGTGCTCGTTGTTGTGGTTCTGTTCACCGAGCTGGAAATTTTTGTTGCAAACGTTTCGTCCCCTGTCTAGGTGACATCCTCAGTGCTTGGGATCCTCCTGTGAAGCGCTTCTGTGGTGTTTCCTCCGGCATTTATAGTGGCCTGTCCCTGCCATCAGCTCGGCGAACAGAACCACAACAACATTCTATGCAATTGTTAAAAATTGACCTTTCCCCAGACGTCATCTCCAAGCACCATCTCCCAGTCAGAATCAGGTCAGCTCTCATTTCAAGTCTTATAATGAACTGGGGCTGAGCCATGAGGCATGAACCTACTCCAGAGTTTCCCTGAAAATTGAGTCCCTGCTGATATCTAATGCAGATCTGACCTTGCATGCCTTCTGTCTGGCTTGCTAGTCACATTTCAACTGGCATGAAGTGGTGAGTGGGTTAAGAGGACTGTGAAGCCTTGTAAAATCCAATACATTTAATAAACCAAGTGCATTAAACTGACATTAAACTTGTGGCCCTCCTCGACATTCTTACCAAGTTTTGTTCTTTTATTTATTCAGAGATGTGTACAATACTGTCGGGGCCAGCATTTATAGCTCATCCCTAGTTACCCTTGAGAAGGTGATGGTGAGTTGCCTTCTTGAGCTGCTGCAGTCCACGTGCTATAGGAAGACCCACAATGCTATTAGAGAAGGAATTCCAAAATGTTGTCCCAGCAACACTGCAGGAGTGGTGATATATGTATGGAAGTGATTACTTAGTGGCATTATCTCTAGATTAGTTAATCCAGAGATCCAGGTAATGTTCTGGGAAGTTGTGTTCAAATCCTACAATGGGATATGGTGGAATTTGAATTCAATAAAAATCTGGAATTTAGAATCTGATGATGACCATGAAGCCATTACTGATTTTTTTCCCTGACAATCTGGTTCATTAATGTTGTTTCGGGAAGAAAACTGCTGTCCCTCTCTGGTCTGGCCTACATGTGTCTCCAGACTCACAGCAATGTGGTTGACTCTTAACTGTGCTCTGGGCAAGTACAGATGTGCCATAAAGTTTGGTCTAGCCAGCAATGCCCACATCCTGTGAATGAATAAAAGGAAGCTTCCAAATTAAGATAGTGAATGGCTTAGAGAAGAATTTGCAGATGATGGCATGTGTGATTCTGCTATCCTTGTCCTTCCAGGTGACAGTGGTAATGAGTTTGGAAGGTGCTGTTTAAGGAATCTTAATTAATCTCTGCAGTTAATCTTAGAGATGGTGCATAAGTGTGAAGCCGGAAGGAGTGAATGTTTGTGAATGTGGTGCCAATCAAGTGGACCATTTTATCCTGAATGGTATCAAATCCCAAACATTACACCTGAAGGGGACTTTAATTGTGCTTCCTTTAATCATTTGACCCAGCTGCAGCCTACAAAAAGTTGACTGACCTCAAGAAATCTGTGAGGGTAACAAGTCCACTGTCACTTTATATGAAATTAATGGCATAGAATATCACTTCCATTCATTCAGTCTCATGGTACTTCCCTTCCTTGCATACTTCAAAGCAGCTCCTTCTCTCATTTAATAATTCTTGCCGTACAGCTTTGATTGCTCTTTCTCCAACAGCTCCTCTTATCTGACATTCCTGATGAAGAGCTTATGCTCAAAATGTCAACTCTCCTGCTCCTCAGATGTTGCCTGACCGGCTGTGCTTGTTCAGCACCATACTTTTTTACTCTGATCTCCAGCACCTGCAGTCCTCACTTTCTCCTAGCTCCTCTTATCTAGCTTGCTGTATGTTGGTGATTTCACACTAATGTATGGATGATGCTGTAGTTACACCACAGTGATAAATGTTCAGTCATGAGAAGATGGTATTTAGAATCAACATCATATTGTGCAACTGGAGCTTCATATAGGTCAGAGCTTGTGGCCATTGTTGCATTCTTATCTAATACAGCTTTTCAAGATTACTTTTCCACTGTTAGCTCACAACCTGTGAAACCTCATTCCAACATTTGTCCTGAGGAATTAATTGAAAGCCATGTTATTGGACTAATGTCAAAACATTGAAGAGAAAGTGAGGACTGCAGATGCTGGAGATCAGAGTCAGGGTGTGGTGCTGGTGACATTGACATCCCCTTCGGTCTGAAATTTGTCTTCTCCAGTTTCAGACATTAAATATATTGTCATTTTCAAGCCTATTTTAAGTTCATGCCATGTCTGTTTGTGGCAATTTGAGTAAACGGTGAGGCTGAGCAAACCAACTGTAGCACTGTGGTACAGGGAGCTTTCCAAATGGGGGAGAAGAAAAGGGATAGTATAATTAGGAGAAAAGACACTGTTCCCTGTAACCAAGATGACGAGTCCCAAAGGCTGTGTTGCTTACCTGGTGAGATATTCCATCTGGCTGCAGAAGAACTTTAAATGGGAGGGGAAAGATCCAGTTGTCATGGTCTACAGAACCACAAACCTCTGGATTGCTACCTGAGCCATAAACTAATTGGCACAAAGTCAATAAGATTGAAAAGATACATGCATAGCTCAAAGATTGCTATGGGAGAAATGGGTTCGAATTCATGGATCACTGGCACCAGTACTGTTGTTCCAATGGGATGCACTTATGCTGGTACCAGTATCCTGTGAAACACATAACTAGGATTATGGATTGGGCTTTAAACTAAATAGTGGGTGTAGGGTTCAATTTCACAGAAACATTTAGGAAAATCAAAGTGTAAGAAGGCAGGAGTGTAGGTTGGTGACGAGACTGATCGTTACCAGAAAATGAAAGGAAGGGACAGATGTATGACTGTAATGTTGCACCAAGGAATTGGACAACAGTAATCAAACTCGCCAACTGGACAAACATAAAGGCTTTGTATCTGAATGTGCGTCGCATTGGGAATAAAATGAATGAGTCAACAATGCAAATAGAAATGAATAGGTATGATTTGTTGGTGAATAGCCAAGGTCTTTTCCCCAGGATAAGGGAGTCCAAAACTAGAGGGCATAGGTTTAAGGTGAGAGTGGAAAGATTTTAAAGGGACTTAGCGGCAACTATTTCTTGGAGAGGGTGGTGCGTGTATGAAATGGGCTGCCAGAAGAAGTGGTGCAGGCTGGTCTATTTGTAATGTTGAAAGGCATTTGGAAGCGTGCATGGATTGGAAGGGTTTAGAGGGATATCGGCCAAATGCTGGCAAATGGGACTAGATTAATTTAGGATATCTGGTCAGCATAGACAAGTTGGACTGAAAGGTCTGTTATACATTGTATAACTCTGTGACTCTATATGATTAAACGAAGGCCATTTCTGGGAGTTGAAAGTCCAAGAATAATCAATGTTTTGGAAGGATGGACAGAAAGGAAAATGAGGTTGTGTAGCTTTGTTAGTAAAGAATTGAGATCAGTGTTGCAGTAAGAAATGTTTTTGATACTTGATGTATAACAAGTCTGAGTAGAAATAAGAAATGGCAAGGGAAAGAGGTCCATGGAGGGGTAATTTATTGGATCCTAAACAGTGGCTCTACAGTGAGACACAGTACAAACCATGAAATACTGGGAGCCTATAAGAAAGCTCTTACAATAATTGTGGGTATTTTAATAGGCATATAAAATGGATTAAACAAATTGGCAAAAGTAGCTGAAAGAGATCATTCATAGAGTATATCAGATATTGTTTCTTTTTCAATTTGAAAACAAGAAACTTAAATCTCATAGTAGTGTTTTGGTTTTAAACAAAGGTAATTACAAAGGCAAGAGGACAGGTCTGGCCCTCTTGGCTGGGTTACGAGATGATAAGGTAGGCGAAAGTGGGCTTTTGCCCGATACGTTGATTTTCCTGCTCTCGGATGCTGCTTGACCTGCTGTGCTTTTTCAGCACACTCTAATCTAGACACAGGTGATAAGGTAGGACAGTCGATGAGCAGTAGCAGATGTTTAAGGAGATACTCAATTGGTCCCACCGAAAATATATTCCACAAAGGAATGAAGATTGTGAGAACGCAAATAAAAACCTTGCATGGCTAAGCAAGCAAGTCATGATTTGGAGATGCCGGTGTTGAACTGGGGTGTACAAAGTTAAAAATCACACAACACCAGGTTATAGTCCAACAGGTTTAATTGGAAGCACACAAGCTTTCGGAGCGTCGCTCCCTCATCAGGTGGGAAGGAGCAATGCTCCGAAAGCTAGTGAGCTTCCAATTAAACCTGTTGGACTATAACCTGGTGTTGTGTGATTTTTAACTAAGCAAGCGAGTTGAGGATAACATAAGGTCAAAAACTAAGTTATACCTTTATTTCAAAGGTCAGTGGCAGGCAGGAGGATTGGAAACGTTTAAAGATAAACACATGTTACAGTAAGTTATGAAGGTGCATGAAATATTTAAACAGATAGCAAAAGCTGCTGTCAGTATCTGAAAAGGAAGAGAGGAGTTGAAGTGAATGTTGGTCCTTTAGAGATCTAGATTGGAGAATCAATAATGGCAGAGAAATGAAATATTTTCCCTCAGCTTTCAGGATGGAGGACATTGAAAACATATCAGTACAAACAGACAATGGAGAGACTATAGAAAAAGGAGAACTTGAAACATCATCACTAGGAAAAATGTACTGAGCATTTCATATTGAACATTTCATATTAAAGGCAGATAAGATCCCAAGGCCAGATAGCCTACACCCTAGGATCTGAAATCAACTGGCAGTAGAGACAGTAAGCGGACTTGTTACAATATTCCAAAATTCCCTCAATTCTAGAAGGGTTCCAGTGGATGAAAAATATGCTATTGTAACACCCTTATTCAAAAAACGAAGAAGGCATGCAGTAAGAAACTATAGACCAGTTAGTTCAAAATCGGCTGTTGGAAAAGGGAGCATTTGGAAAGTCAAAATATAAACCAACCCAGTCAGGATAGTTTATAAAGGGTAACTTTTGTTTGACTAATTTCTTCAG
The DNA here is from genome assembly GCF_037043375.1 of Chiloscyllium plagiosum. Lineage (NCBI taxonomy): Eukaryota > Metazoa > Chordata > Chondrichthyes > Orectolobiformes > Hemiscylliidae > Chiloscyllium > Chiloscyllium plagiosum. The sequence continues at coordinate 39,589,271 of NW_028270167.1, read as the reverse complement.
AGATTCAATAAGCAAAGTGGATAATGGGGCTCTGTAGGTGGAGCATATTTGGACTTCCAGAAGGCAATTGTAAAGCTGCCACACAAAAGTTTAATACACAAGGTAAGATTACATAGAGTTTGAGGTAATATACTAGCTTGGAAAGGAGATTGGCTAACCAAAGAAAGCAGAGGATTGGAATAAATTAGTCTTTTATTTTGGTTGCAAGCTGTAAGCTGCAAGCCTAGTAGGTTGTCACATGGTTCAGTCCTTGGGCCCCAACTATTTACAATCTACTGTATGATAGCCAAACTTGCAGATGACACTAAAGTAGGTGGGGAAATAGATTGCAATGAAATAACAAGAAATGTACAAATGAATATGGATAGTTGAAGTAATTGGCCGAAATTTGGAAGATGGACTTTAATGTGGATAAAGGGTGAAGTTATTTATTTTGGTCAGAAGAATAAAATAGTTACTTAGTATCTAATTAGAGAACAATTTCAAAAGGCGTTAGTGCAGACGATCTATATGTTCTCATACTTGAATCACAGAAAGCTAATACGCAGGGAAAGGAGGGGAATAAGGAGAAATGTTTGCAAGTATTGATAAAGGAATGGAGTAAAAGGTTAAGAGAGTGTTGCTTCAACTGGACAGGGCATTGGTAAGATTGTACCTGTCATACTGTGTGCAATTCTGGTTCTCCTAACTTGAAGCAGAATACAATTGCATTGGAGGTAGTCCAGAGTAGGTTTACTAGATTAATTCAAAGACAAAAAGCTTGTATTGTGAGGAGAGATTGAGCAGTTTAGACCAATTCTCATCAGTGTTTAGAAGAATGAGAGGAGATATAATTGAGGCATACAAAATATTAAAGGAGATTAACAAAGTAGCCTGTATCCTCTGGATTTTAGAAAAGTCAGAGGTGACTTAATTGAAACGAAGAAGAATCTGCAGACCCTTGATGGATGGAAGTTAAGGGGATATTCTCTCTTGAGGTAGACCATAACTAGGTATAATAGTTCAAAAATGAGGGATCACTAATTTAAGACAGAGGTGAGGAAATTTTTTTAGTCTCAGAGGTTTATGAGTCTTTGGAATTATCTCCTTCAAAAGGCATTGGACATAAAAATATTGAAAAATTCTAAGGCAGAAGTAGATAGACTCTTGATGACCGAGGGGTTGAAAGGTTTTTGAGGATATGCAGGAATGTAGTTTGGAGGTTAAAATCAGATTAGAACAGAATTCAATAAGGAAGATATGGTAATGGGTCTTCACTGAAAGACATTGCTATCACTATACTACCCTGTGAGTGAAATCCAAAAGCCATTGTCATATCATTAGAAACTGATCTGTCTTCCAAAGTCAATGCCATCAAAGGACAAAAGCATCAAGATCTTGGTGACACCAATACCTCATTCAAAACTTCCTTACTTGAGTACCTTTCTAGGCTTTTCATTGACATTGGATAAAAGAGGAGGTCGATCATCACTTTACTGGGAATAGCCAATATGCTTTTTTCCCACATCCTGGGAGTAAATTTGCACAGAGCCTGTGACAGGCCAGCCACATAATAGCTCCAGGCTTGGGTCATCATCATCAACAATGCTCAAGTGAAAGATGCGGTTGTGACCCAGGACATCATTTTCACTGGATAGCCTCCAACTGTATATGATCTTCAGGGAGGCAACCTAGAATGATTTCAAAAAAATACACCAGACACCATGATAAACAAGATCAAACTCTTGGGTTCTCCAATAAAATGCTTCATCCGGTTAAAGTATTTTAAGTTCTGGCAGCAAGCCGATGATTAAAAGGGACCAGCTGTATTTTGATCAAAATCTTTTCATGAATGTGGATTTTAATTTTGTACTTGGGGAAGCTGAAATGTTCATTGCTTGTTTCTTTTGGCAGTTTGCTTATTTTTCGAGGATTTTACTCAATCTTTCTAGTGTAAAATATCCCAATGTGGTAACCCAGATTCAGAATTCTGTGTGATTATTTTTTCTTTCAGCCTTCAATTTGAAGGAGCCTTCAAAATACCAGAAGCAGGTACACCTTCAGTCCTGAAATGCACATTGTCTACTCTTATCTGTACTTGGGCAATCTTGTCTTAAGCCTCAGCAACACCTTGTTGGCAACACTACCCTCATTGTGGGATGCAGTGATGGAGCTGCAACATTGTTTCAAAACCCAACCCACTGACCCTACCGAGACTGTTGTTCAAGTCACCACAAGCCTGAACATTCAAGGCTACTTGTCATTCTACAGCACAGTTTTAAGTACACCTCCTCCTCCTCTTCTTATGATTATAGGAAGGTGAGCACCTTCCTATAATCATTACCAACCAGCCCTATTTCCAGTCATGATCAACAGATAGGGATCACTGTTGTATAACATAATGGTTCTGAAAGGGTTAATGTTAATGTTACATTGGGTCCACCCATTCAATTGATGCCACATACAATCTGTAGTTGGAGACAAGGAATTTTACTCTAGATTTCAGTGGAAGCAAGCTCCCTGAATTCCCAGTAATTTTGCCTGACTTAGATATCTATATGAACTTTCAGAGTTATTAAGACACACATCTAGAGGAGGTGGCACTTGAACTAAGACTATTTAGCACAGATGTAGTTACACAACCATTGTACAACAACAGCCCTTTATTGTTATGCTTATTGCTTCATATAATAAATCTCCTTGTTCCTAAGAAGAGTGCCTCTTTTGTAAATATGGCACGCATTCTCTCCCACTGACACTTGAAGAAAGATTTGATCAACTGGGCTTGTACTCACTGGAATTTAAAAGAATGAGTGGGGGGGGATCTCATAGAAACATAAAATCCTGATGAGTTTGGGCAGGCTAGATGTGGGAAGAATGTTTCTGATGTTGGTAAAGTCTAGAACTAGGGGTCACAGTCTAAGAATAAGGGCTAAGCCATTCAGGACTGAAATTTCTTCGCTCAGAGTTGTGAACTTTTGAATTTTCATTACCACAGAAAGCCGTTGGGGCCAGTTCATTAGATATGTTCAAGAGGGAGCTGGATGTGACCTTGGAGCTAAAGGGGTCAAGAGGTATGGAGAGAAAGTGGGAGAGGAAAATGAATTTGCTTGTTGAGCCATGATCATATTGAATGGTGGTGCGGTTTGAAGGACAGAATGGCTTACTCCAGCACCTATTTTGTATGCTTCTATGTTTCACATCACTTGATAGGCCCCAGACAAAGGAGAATTGGTGGCAGCAAACCACCTCAAACAGTTCTTTCTCTGTGCTACATCCTGTGCCAAATACCTCGAAGTGCCAACAATTATCATCTGATAAAATATTACTGTCAATACTGGGAAACTATCATTATAGGGTACGAATCAAGTGTTTCAGATTGAGTCTTGTTATTACATAGAGATGTTAACAATCTAGCTGCTCTACTTTTAACAGAAAGGAAATTTGCAAGTTGCTCTTAAACTGGCTGGGATCTGGATTGTGTTGTCTGAGGGAAGTGGTCAAAACAGATACAGTAGTAACAATATTAAGAACAAACTGATATCTAAACTTGAGCAGATGACATTTTCAGGAGTGAGGGGCTTGATTTGACAGCCCTTTCACAGAGCTGACAGAACCATGACATGGACCAAACAGCATTCTGCCATGCTGTACTGTTTCTGACTAGGTGTGAGAAATCAGGAAGTTATTTGGACACCCAGAATCGCACAGTGTTTTCACTTCTGCTTTGATGCGCTATTGTTAACAGTTGCACCTGTTTTATACGTCTGTGAGCTTAATTTCAAGAAGTACTGGTGAAAAATTAGAGGACATTTGACGTTATCCTGTCGTTTACACTTTGCCAGTGCATGTGTGTTTGGTCTTCTTCTCATGCACTTCTGAAGGATTTTATAGCAAAGTCTATAAAAGGGATCTTTGGATTCCCCACACAACTTCTGCATCACTATCCAAATTACATATTATGGGTTTGTCTTTAAGTTTACATATTCTTTGTCCAAATGCTCCATTAAGGTTAAGGTACTTTAGCTGAATGGTCAGATATTGTTTGTCCTTTCAAATGCTAAAACAAATGTCATGTAAGAACAGGTTTTCTGTTTTCCATTTATGGAATCTCTCCTACCTTTATACTGTCCTTTATCCTCAACAGGGTTTGTAATTTTCAAGTTTGTCATCTCCTCCTGATTTCATTGACCTCACCCTCCTACCATTTTGAACTCTAAGGTCAAGGAGACATCTCTTGCTCTGGGGCTTTGCCCTTTCAATTCAGCTTTCTAATTAAAGAGAATGTTTGCTGCTGTCTAGGAAACAGAGATTAGAAAATTATCAGTTAAAATAACTTGGGATATGAATGAAGCTATTACAAGACTGGAGGCACAAGCAGGAGGGGTCTGTGACTGGAATGGCTATAAATAACCCGCGACACTTGATTGAAACTTGTGTGTTCCAACATCACAGATATTGCCCTGCAATCCCATCGAAAAACACATGGTACCACTTTCTGAATATTTATGAAATCTTTAGAATGTGGGACTCTTCAGGGAGTTTTAGTCGACTAATGAGGCCAATTACATCATGTTATTTTAATAAAGTACCTACTAATTGAGAAATTCAAAGCTTTCAACAGTGAGTCAGGCTGATTGGTGGAGGTCCATTGAAATTGTTGTCCAGAGATGTGTGTACTGAAAATCAACCATAGCCAGCTCCTACAGAAGGATTGCAATCTGCTCCAAACCCATCAAACCCTCCTAACTGCTTCATTTAAGGTTCAGAGTGGAAAATGACCTCCAAACTCAGACCACAGCCCTCCCAGTAACCCTGTCAATACACCCAGATTATATCCTTAGATCTTCAGTAGAGAACTAAATTGAACTTAGTCAGTGATAAATGCAATAGGAAATTGAGAAATCGCTTCACTCAGAATGTTGTTAGAACGCAGAATGTAGCTACCATGATGTAGTTGAAGTAAAGATCTTTGCTGTATTTAAGGGACAGCAAGATGAACATATGAGGGAGAAAAGAAATAGAAAGATATTTTGTGATGGGGTTAAAGTGCGAGGAGGCTCAGGTGAAGCATGAACACATTGACCTATTTCTACGTTGTAAATATAATCTAATTCTGTGTAATGTCCAAGTAAAACAGCATTACTGAAGGATTTATCTGCTGTCACTTCATCACAGTTTACTGGAATATATTGTGTGTCAAAATTGAATGTTAGGGCCTGTTGAATATTCAAAAGATTAGCAACTGTTCAAGAAGGCACATCACAGAAAAGAACTACAAGAATGTTGCCAGGGTTAAGGACTTGAGCTATAAGGAGGGTCTAAATAAGCTGGGCCTGTTTTCCCTGGAGTGTCGGAGGCCGAGGGGTCACCTTATAGAGGTTTATAAAATCATGAAGGTCATGGATAGACAAGGTCTTTCCCCTAGGGTAGGGGAGTCCAGAACTAGAGGGCACAGGTATAGAGTGAGAGAGGAAGAATTTAAAAGGGACCTGAGGGGCAACTTTTCCACACAGAAGATGATATACATATGGAATGAACTGCCAGAGAAGTGGTGGAGGCTGGTACAATTACAACATTTAAAAGGCATCTGGATGGGTCCTTGAATAAGAAGGATTTAGAGGGATATGAGCCAAGTGCTGGCAAATAGAACTAGATTAGTTTAGGATATTCGGTCGGCATGGACGGGTTAGACCAAAGGGTCTGTTTCTATGCTGTACATTTCTATGACTCTATCTTCTCAGGACAACTGGGATAGGAGTAAATGGGGTCCTGACAAATCCAAGAACAAACAAAAATAGAACATCTACCAGATGATGACTCAGGGTGTAGAACAAGAGATAAGTATATTTAACATACTTAGAGCAACAGCCAGTACAAAGTTTATTTACAGTAATTACAAATTTCATTAATCCCCTTGAAATCCCAAAAGCAAAATTCTTTCTCTGTGTTGACCCTAACATAAAGTTTAAATTTGAGACCTGCTTGGTTACTCTTTATGCAGGTCTTTGCTGGCCACCCTTGCTGTTGCTAGCTTCCCACAGATTGACTTGGTGTTGCAATGCAATGGAATAAAGCTTCACAGTCTACTGAAAATAGATCAGTACAAAGGACATTAAGAAATTTACTTCTCATAACAACGTCTAAGTAGTCAGAAGTTCACGGTTGAGAATCATTTCTGGCCACAGATAGAGTAGCGGATTAACGGGTGCTGTAAGGAGCCACACACGATGGTTAGACTTCTGTGTATTCACTTGGTTAAGTCCAGCGAAATACATTGCTCCACGTCACATACTTTTAGGATCAAAGTTTACCCTTCCCGTTAGAAGGCAACTCACCTGTGGAACATACCTGCAAACTGTCTTCCCATGGGTTTCAAACTTAACTAATTCTTCTGAACAAATCACAAAGATACTGATGAGCAGACATTGGGATCCTTCTCCAGATACATAGCTCCAATTATATAGTCAAGGTCCAATGACAGAGATTTAAGGTAATTGACAAAGGATGCAATGGAGAAAGCAGGTAGAAAATGTTTACGTGGCAAATAATTAGGCTTTGGAATATTCAGTCTGTGAGCATGTCCTTGAGAAGAGATTGCAATGTTATTGGATAAGAGATAGTGTCCAGGACTACACAGAGAATACAGGGTGGATGGCGCTAGGTGAATTATATTTGCAGAACCAGTTACTTGAAGCTTAAAGCCTAAGGACTGGAAGTATCCACACGAGAAAGAAATCATTGAAAGCCCTGACCAATGAGTTTATCATTAGTGAGCTTTGAGAATATTTGTAGCTCAGGTTGATGTTCTGTATGTAAGTTTGCTTGCTGAGCTGGAAGGTTCATTTACAGACGTTTCATCACCATACTAGGTAACATCATCAGTGAGCCTCTGTTGAAGCACTGGTGTTAGTGACACACTTTCTATTAATGTATTTGGGTTTCCTTGGGTTGGGATGCCAATTCTGGAGAGGATGTCAGTTCCAGTAGTGATGTAATTTCCTGTTTTTTTTCTCAGAGGGTGGGAAATGGGATCCAAGTCAATGTGTTTGTTGATAGAGTTCCGGTTGGAATGCCATGCTTCTAGGAATTCTCATGCATGTCTCTGTTTGGTTTGTCCTGCGATAGATGTATTGTCCCAGTCGAAGTGATGTCCTTGCTTATCTGTAAGTCAGGAGAAAGTGAGGTCTGCAGATGCTGGAGATCAGAGTTGAAAATGTGTTGCTGGAAAAGCGCAGCAGGTCAGGCAGCATCCAGGGAACAGGAGAATCGACGTTTCGGGCATAAGCCTGAAGAAGGGCTTATGCCCGAAATGTCGATTCTCCTGTTCCCTGGATGCTGCCTGACCTGCTGCGCTTTTCAGCAACACATTTTCAACTCTTATCTGTAAGTCAGGATACTAGTGAGAGAGGGTCATGTCTTTTTGTGGTTAGTTGATGTGCATGTATCCTGGTGGCTAGTTTTCTGCTTGTTTGTCCAATATAGTGTTTGTTACAGTCCTTGCACAATGCTAGTTTTGCTTGTTGTCTGTATAGGGTCATTTTAATTGCATTGCCTCAGGGGACTGTACATGGTAAGTGCCTATGGAGGGCATTTGAGTGCATCATGGTGGGAGGGATGGAGTGGTAGATTTTGGGGTGGCATGGGAATTTGAAAGGGCATTGAGATGGCAAGAATGATCTCGGGGTATGGGCTGTCATGAAGTGTGGACGAAAAGTTGAGAGAGCTTTGGGAGGCATAGACAAATCTGAAGGGCTGAGGGATAGCATGTGGCTTGGTGAGGGTGACAGCAATGAGGAGTAATGCTTGGGATTGGGGGGGGGGGGGGGGGGTGTCATTAGATTGATATTCAGGGTTGCCAAATGACAATAGTGGAGAACCAAGCAAATTAGAAGGCCTACCTATGACACCGGCACTCCTCACGGACTCCAGCATGACTTGCCAAATACAGTGTGAACCCAAAACCTGTGTGAAATATCAGGCACATCACACATAGGTTGTGTGCACATTTTAGAAGGTCCAGAAGTTCACAGATCAAGCTTTCCCAAGACCACATGAAAATCTGGTCCTATGGTTGAACTTTTCCTGTTCCAAGGATTGTTTACATTCATTCACAGGATGAGGGCATGAACGGGCTAGCTACGCTAGCAATTATTAGCTATTCCTAATTATCCAGAAGGCATTTAAGGGTCATCTACATTGCTATGGGTCTGGAGTCACATGTAGGCCAGACGAGGTAAGGATGGCAGTTTCCTTCCCTAAACGACATTAGTGAACCAACAATCAGCAATGGATTTGTAGTCATCATTCAACTTATCATTTCATATTTTCATTGAATTCCAATTCCACAATCTGTCATGGTGGGATTCAAACCCAGGTCCCCAGAACATTACTCAGTTTCTGGATTAACAATTCGCTGATAGTAGCACTTGGCCGTCTCCTCTCCTGGTATAGTGGATGAGTTGAAGAGTGGACTGATTTAGATCTACTCATACTTATTGTGCCATGAGTCTGCGCACAGAGGACAACTTATAATCCTCTCCCTGCTACAGGAAATCTCATGAAGCAACCCAGGACATTGCACTAGATCACCAAGTGAACAGTTGGGTTACTGTTGGGACTAAACTTCTCACAAACATAACAGAACATAAAAATGTAGCTTTCCCATCATCAATCTCTTCCATTACCATGTTTAACGGTTAGAGAGAGAAAGATGAGAGAAGAAAAGGTTATTTGTGTTGTAAGACCAGAGGTATTGCTATGCAGGTTTCATGCACATTTCTCATTCACAATCCCAACATTAATGTTTTGCTTCTCAATTCCATCCCATCTAATTGAATTACACTGGCAAACAGCCTAGATACTAGAGACCACACACTGTACATAGCTATCTTTCATTGCACTGAGCAGATTTACGCAAATTCATTTACCTGCCAAGCCTGGCTGCAACAGTAGAATCAATGCTCAAGATAACATTGTTTTTTTTTAAATTGACATGGCATTAATGCAACTATGTCTGTATAGTATGGACATATGAAAGTAGAAGCAATGAAGAAACGGACTGGTTCATCATGCCCGTCTGATACTCAAACTGCCTAAAGCATAACAGCTAAACACTTCTTGAAGCCCTCTGCCATGAAAGGCAAAATAGGTTCTATGCTGGAAAAAATAATGTAAAGTATTCTCCTCTAATCATCTCAAAGAGCTGAAATCAGACTAGGAAACCAAGATAACATTTACGATTAATTACAATGAAGGGGTAATCTATGGGAGGGTTGGACCTGTCAATTAGAAGATCAGTAAACTACAGCTTAGCATAAAATACAAATACCAGAGATCAGGTTGTGAGACAGATTTCCGACAATGATGTGTGTGTGACTCTGACTAATTCTCCTGCTTCCATTCCCATGAAAATCCATTTAACAAAGAACGGAATACTGGATCATCCAAGTTCACACCGAAAAATTAGAAACATCTCAAGCAAATACGTTGACACTGATTGTGATGCTATTTGTAAATGGGATATTCCTGTACAGTGTTCCATATTGCTTAGGAGGTTGCACTTTTATGGCTGTGCTGAAATAGCTGGCCAGGGGCACAGCCAATGCTGAAGCACACATCTTTGGTTTAATTGAAAATAGTTTGTAGAAGGCTCCTTATAATAATACTATGGTGGGTGTTTTTTTATTCATTCATGAAATGTGAGTGCTTCTGGCTAGTCAGTATTTATTATCAGTCTTTATTTGCCCTTGAATTAGTGATAGTGAGCTGTCTTCTTGATCCACTGTAGTTCATGAGCTATAGGTGTGCAAGTGGTGGTGTACCCATGTATCTATAGTTCTTGTCCTTCTCGATGGAAATGGTCATGGGTTTGGAAGGTGCTACCTCAGGTGTGCTACTGATGAATTTCTGCAGTGTATCTTGTGGATTGTACACACTGCTGTTACTGAGCATCAGAAGTGGGCTGCTTTTGCCTGAATGGTGTCAAGCTTCTTGAGTGTTGTTGGAGCTGCATCCATATAGCAAGTTGGGAGTATGCTATCACACTCCTGACTTGTGCCTAGATGCTGGCCAGGTTTTGAGGAGTCATAAGGTGAGTTACTCGTAGCAGTATCCCTAGCCTCTGAGCTGCTCTTGTAGCTACTGCATCATGAGTGGTGACTCTCGCTAAGTTTATGGTCAATGGTAATCTCCAGAACGTTGATAGTAAGGGATTCAGCATGATAACAACATTGAATATCAAGGGATGGCGGTTAGACTGATGCTTATAGGAGATGGTCATTACCAGGCATATGTGTGGCACAAATGTTACTTGGCACTTGTCAGCCCAAGCCTACGTATTGTTCAGAACTTGTTGCATTTGAACATGGACTCTTTCAACATCTGATGAGTTGTGAATGGTCCTGACCATTGTTCATTCACTTCTGACCTTAGGATGGAGGGAAGGTCACTGATGAAGCAGTTGAAGATGGTTGAGCCTCAGATACTCCCCTAAGGAACTCCTGCAGAGATGCCATGGAGCTGAGATGACTGATATCTGACCACTGCATCCATTTCTCCTTTGTGTTAGGTGTGACCCCAACTAGCAGAGGGTTTCCCCCCATATACTCATTGATTTCAGTTTCGCTAGGGCCCCTTGATGCCACACTCCATCAAATGCAGCCTTGATATCAAGGGCTGTCACTCTTGCCTCATCTCTGGAATTCAGCTCTTTTGCCCTTGTTTGAACCAAGGCTGTAATGAGGTCAGGAACAGAGTGGCCCTGGCAGTATTTATATGGTGAGTGTAATTCAGTTTCTGATCAATTGTTAGCTCATGATGGAATGTAGAATAGAGTGAGCTTGTATCCACTGAAGTTTTGAAAGTAAGAGGCGATGGGATTGAAACATTCTGAGTGTTCATGAAAGGGCGAATGTGAAAAGGATGTTTCATCTTGTGAATGATTCTAGGGCTAAGTGTCACTATTTAAAAATAAAGCATTGCCTTTTTAAGGCACAGATGAGGAAATGTGTTTTGTTGCAGAGGGTCATGAGATTTTGAAACTGTTCTTTAAAAGCAGAGGGCTGAATTGCACATTTACTTGGCTAAAACCAAACTGCACTAAGCCTTTTGGAGGGCTTCCTGCTGCGAGATCGACATGTCCTCTCACTCTATCTCATCAAAATCACCTAATTAATTATCTATCCTGTGCCTGTGGCCTCTGTCACATTAAATTCTGTCTCATCTTACCACAGGCCATTCCTGGAACAACTCACTACACCACTGATAACCACTGAAAGATCAGCAGCTCTTGTATCTACGTTATCTTTTTAAGGCCATTGTGCTCCCAGGTCAGCATGGTCATTCGGAAGCTGCCCTTTTTGATGAAGGACACTGGTGGAAAAGGGAAAGATTGCTCTGTGAATCTCCAACAGGTATCAAGAGGTTGAAAGGTATGAAGTCCTCTTCCGAGAGATCTGTCAGAGGAGGCTGCACTACTAATCCCAGTCAAGCTGGCTCCAGGCCACCATCTTGGTCAGTGACATTTCCTGGAAGCAATGAAACAGCCAGCTGTACCATATGAAAGTCAACCCTCCGATACCTTAATGACAGGAGACAGAGAGTGATGGCGGAGGGAGGCCCCTTGATGCCACACTCCATCAAATGCAGCCTTGATATCAAGGGCTGTCACTCTCGCCTCACCTCTGGAATTCAGCTCTTTTGTCCTTGTTTGAACCAAGGCTGTAATGAGGTCAGGAACGGAGTGGCCCTGGCAGTATTTATATGGCGAGTGTAATTCAGTTTCTGATCAATTGTTAGCTCATGATGGAATGTAGAGTAGAGTGAGCTTGTATCCACTGAAGTTTTGAAAGTAAGAGGCGATGGGATTGAAACATTCTGAGTGTTCATGAAAGGGCGAATGTTTTTCAGACTGGATGCCTGTTTCCAACGGTGTTCCACATGTGCTGGGTCCACTTTTGTTTGTCATTTACTTAAATGATTCAGATGAGAATATAGAAGGCACGGTTAGTAAGTTTGCAGATGACACCAAAATTAGTGGTATAGTGGACAGCGAAGAAGGTTATAAGACCGTAAGACCATAAGACATGGGAGTGGAAGTAAGGTCATTCGGCCCATCCAGTCCACTCCGCCATTCAATCGTGGCTGATGGGCATTTCAACTCCACTTACCCGCATTCTCCCCTCAGCCCTTAATTCTTTGTGACATCAAGAATTTATCAATCTCTGCCTTGAAGACATTTAGCGTCCCGGCCTCCACCGCACTCCATGGCAATGAATTCCACAGGCTGAAGAAATGTCTCCACATTTCTGTTCTGAATTTACCCCCTCTAACTCTAAGGCTGTGTCCACGGGTCCTAGTCTCCTCGCCTAACGGAAACAATTTCCTAGCATCTACCCTTTCCAAGCCATGTATTATCTTGTAAGTTTCTATTAGATCTCCCCTTAATCTTCTAAACTCCAATGAATACAATCCCAGGATCCTCAGCCGTGCCTCGTATGTTAGACCTGCCATTCCAGGGATCATCTGTGTGAATCTCCGCTGGACACGCTCCAGTGCTAGTATGTCCTTCCTGAGGTGTGGGGACCAAAACTGGACACAGTACTTCAAATGGGGCCTGACCAGAGCTTTATAAAGTCTCAGTAGCACAACGGTGCTTTTATATTCCAACCCTCTTGAGATAAATGACAACATTGCATTCGCTTTCTTAATCACGGACTCAACCTGCATGTGTACCTTTAGAGAATCCTCGACTAGCACTCCCAGATCCCTTTGTACTTTGGCTTTATGAATTTTCTCACCGTTTAGAAAGTAGTCCATGCTTGTATTCTTTTTTCCAAAGTGCAAGACCTCGCATTTGCTCACATTGAATTCCATCAGCCATTTCCTGGACCACTCTCCCAAACTGTCTAGATCCTTCTGCAGCCTCCCCACTTCCTCAGTACTACCTGCCTGTCCACCTAACTTTGTATCATCGGCAAACTTTGCTAGAATTCCCCCAGTCCCTTCATCCAGATCATTAATATATAATGTGAACAGCTGTGGCCCCAACACTGAACCCTGCGGGACACCGCTTGTCACCGGCTGCCATTCTGAAAAAGAACCTTTTATCCCAACTCTCTGCCTTCTGTCAGACAGCCAATCCTCAATCCATACCAGTAGCTCACCTCGAACACCGTGGGCCGTCACCTTGCTCAGCAGCCTCCCGTGTGGCACCTTATCAAAGGCGTTTTGGAAGTCTAGATAGACCACATCCACTGGGTTTCCCTGGTCTAATCTATTTGTCACCTCTTCAAAGAATTCCAACAGGTTTGTCAAGCACGACCTCCCCTTACTAAATCCATGTTGACTTGTTCCAATCCAACCCTGCTCTTCCAAGAATTTAGAAACCTCATCCTTAATGATGGATTCTAGAATTTTACCAACAACCGAGGTTAGGATAATTGGCCTTTAATTTTCCATCTTTTGTATAGATCCTTTCTTGAACAAGGGGGTTACAACAGCAATCTTCCAGTCATCCGGGACTTTCCTTGACTTTTGAAAGATCTCAACCAATGCCACCGCTATTTCCTCAGCCACCTCCCTCAGAACTCTAGGATGTAGCCCATCGGGGCCAGGAGATTTATTAATTTTAAGACCTTTTAGATTTTCTAGCACTTTCTCTTTTGTAATGGCAACCATACTCAACTCAGCCTCCTGATTCACTTTAATTGTTGGGATATTACTCATGTCTTCCACTGTGAAGACTGACACAAAGTACTTATTAAGTTCTCCTGCTATTTCCTTATCTCCCATCACTAGGCTTCCAGCATCAGTTTGAAGTGGCCCAATGTCTACTTTTGCCTGTCGTTTGTTTCTTATGAATTGAAAGAAACCTTTACTATCATTTCTAATATTACTGGCTAGCCTACCTTCATATTTGATCCTCTCCTTCCTTATTTCTCTTTTTGTTATCCTCTGTTTGTTTTTGTAGCCTTCCCAATCTTCTGATTTCCCAGTGCTCTTGGCCACTTTATAGGATCTCTCTTTTTCTTTAATACATTTCCTGACTTCCTTTGTCAGTCATGGCTGTCTAATCCCTCCCCGGATAATCTTTCTTTTCTTGGGGATGAACCTCTGTACAGTGTCCTCAATTATACCCACAAACTCCTGCCATTTTTGCTCTACTGTCTTCCCCACTAGGCTCTGCTTCCAGTCTATTTTCGTCAGTTCCTCTCTCATGCCCTCATAATTACCTTTATTTAACTGTAACATCATTACATCCGATTTTGCCTTCTCTCTTCCAAACTGCAGACTGAACTCTACCATATTATGATCGCTGCTTCCTATGTGTTCCCTTACTTTAAGATTTTTTATAAAGTCTGGTTCATTACATAGCACTAGGTCCAGAATAGCCTGCTCCCTTGTGGGCTCCATGACAAGCTGTTCCAAAAAGCCATCCTGTAAGCATTCCATGAATTCCCTTTCTTTGGATCCACTGGCAACATTATTTACCTAGTCCACCTGCATATTGAGTCTCCCTTGATCACCATGACCTTTCCTTTCTGACATGCCTTCTCTATTTCCCGGTACATGTTGCTCCCCTGGTGCTGACCACTGTTAGGTGGTCTGTACATAATTCCCATTATGGTTTTTTTGCCTTTGTGGTTCCTCAATTCCACCCACACAGACTCCACATTATCCAATGCTATATCATTCAGTACCATAGATTTAATTTTGTTCTTAACTAACAAGGCAACCCCTCTGCCCACCTCCCTGTCTTTTCGATAATTTGAAAATCCTTGGATGTTTAACTGCCAGTCCTGACCCCCCTGTAACCATGTCTCTGTGATGCCTACCACATCATAATCATTCACGGTGATCTGTGCCATTAGTTCATCTGCTTTGTTACGAATGCTACGAGCATTCAGGTAAAGTGCCTTAATACTAACTTTCTTATCTAAGATTAGATTCGTTACCTAAGATTACGAAGAGATCGTGTTCAATTAGGTCAATGGGCTGAAGCGTGACAGATGGAGTTTAATTTCGATAAATACAAGGTATTAAACAAACAAGGGCAGGACTTATACAATTAAAAGTAGGACCTTGGGTAGAACTGAGAGACCTAGGCATTCAAGTACACAATTCTTTGAGGTTTGCAGCACATAGATGAGTGGTTAAGAAGGCATTTATCATGCTTGCCTTCATCACTTATTGTGCCAGAGTTTAAATATCTAATACTAGGTCATGCATTTAAAGTGAGAGAGGAAAAGTTCAAAGAAGATGAGTGGGGCAAATCTTTCACACAAATAGTGGTAGGAATGTGGGACGCACTGCCAGGGTGCTGGTGGAGGCAGACATGATAGAGGTACTTAAAGGGCTTTTAGATAAGCACATGAATATGCAAGGAATGGAAGGATGTGGACTAAGGGCAGGCAGAAGGGATTAGTTTAATTTGGCATCATGTTCAGTACAACATCAATAGCCCACTAAAAAATATGGGCATGAAAATTCCCAAACAAGTACTTGCCTGGTTAGGTGCACAATTATGAACCAAACTTGAACTCCCAGTGAAGTGACCAATGAGTTCACCCTTTCCATTTCCTACACAGGCTGACCACATGACACAAGACTTTTGATGTAATAATAATTGACACTCACCTTTGGCCGGTTAAATGAACACCAACACAGAAAGGTACCATTTAGGAAGTTGAATATTAATGAGGTGAATTATACCATCCACAAGCTTAGATTTAGATTTAGATTTTATTGTCATGTGTACTCAAGTACGCGGTACAGGAACACAGTGAAAAATGAACAAGGGCACCACACATTCTTCCTAAGTCCAAAATTTTAGTTACAGAAATAGAAAAATTAAGAAATAAAGTGAAAATGTCAAATATTACAGTTCTTTCTTCAGCCACGGGTTTGCAGATGTTCCAAGCTGGGCTTTCTCCAAGTGTGCTCGCTATCCCCGACATAATGGGTTAAGATCCACTCGTGCATGCCAGACCTCCCCATCACTCACAAGTCTTTGGCCCAGACTACCCCATCACTGCTGACCCCCACTGCTGTTACCCTTCCTCACTGCCACCTCATCGCTATATCGGCACTGCTGCCATCTAGCCTTGCATTGGGTCCGAGCCATTGCCACACTCCGTTGCAGTCGCTGTCTCCACAGTGTCCAAAAGGGAAGTAAGAAACCTAAAAACTTTTGTTAAAACCTGAGAAAGAATAAATAAAAGAAAGAAAAAAGAAAAGGAAGGCAAGCAGGTGGAATTGATTAGATCTGGGTTCAAGAGTCTGGATGCTGTTTTCTCCACCTACCACCATCTTGATATGAGTTTAACAAGCTTTAACCCCCTCAGTTGGCAATTCTCCACTCCCTAGTGAGAAACTCAATACACTACTCGTGAAAATCACAAAAGATGGAGCAAGTTGCTCCTGATGTCAAGAGGAGTTTCACCAAAATCCCATCTGATCCTGTCACATATCTCACCATACGATACAGGTCACTCATACTCATACCTGAGATTCCATAGCCTGCCTTTAAATATTTTTATGATAAAAGTAAAATTGATCATTGATTATCAAGTTGATGTAAGCGAGGTGGTGAAGTATTTAGATTGACCATGGAATAGATTCAAGGGGCTGTTCATATGACTTCATTGTCAAAGTACTCTGACCCAGAACTTGCTTTCTCTGTCTACAGATACTGCCAGACTCAGTGAAACTTTCCAGCCATCCATGCTATCATTATAAACAACTCTTTTACTGATTCAAATCCTCAAATAAAAGGACTAAAGGCAGGAAATATTTCAAAGCAGAATAGATTTAGCTTGACCTAAGCCTATTATGGTTGACTGAACAGATCATATTAGGATGATTGGTTAATGCAGACTGAGTAATTCCACACCTTTCACTAAAACTATGGCTAGAATGGTCCTCACTATGTGGCTGAGGGATGTCACCACTGTAATTAACTTACAACATTTTCCAAATGGCAAACACGCAGTTTCATTCGCTCCACATGTGGAGCTATTGAAAACAGAACACAGCCATTTCATACACCAAGTGCAGTGCCTCGAGGTCTTTATAGTCTCTGAAAAATTTCAAACCACCAAACAATATTGTTGAAAATGTACATTGCTGAGTGGCTGTCACCATTCTTTCAGATTTACTGTACCTCTCAAACCTGAAATGTCAAACACCAGCTGTCCCTGAAATACCTCCAAAATTATGTCTTTCTGAAAAATTTTTTATTCACAAATTTCAATATCTTAATTATAGAGTCATAGAGATGTACAACATGGAAACAGACCCTTCGGTACAACCTGTCCATGCCGAACAGATATCCCAACCCAATCTAGTCCCACCTGCCAGCACCTGGCCCATATCCCTCCAAACCCTTCCTATTCATATACCCATCCAAAAGTCTCTTAAGTGTTGCAATTGTACCAGCCTCCAACACATCCTCTGGCAGCTCACGTACTACTCTGTGTGAAAAAGTTGCCCCTGAGGTCTCTCACCCTAAACCTATGCCCTCTAGTTCTGGGCTCTCTGACCCTAGGGGAAAGACTTGGTCTATTTACCCTACCCATGCCCCTCATAATTTTGTAAACCTCTGTAAGGTCACCCCTCAGCCTCCGACACTACAGGGAAAACAGACCCAGCCTGTTCAGCCTCTCCCCATAGCTCAAATCCTCCAACCCTGGCAACATCCTTGTAAACCGTTTCTGAACCCTTTCAAGTTTCACAACATCTTTCCGATAGGAAGGAGACCAGAACTGCACGCAATATTTCAATAGTGGCCTAACCAATGTCCTGTACAGCCGCAACATTACCTCCCAACTCCTATACTCAATACTCTGGCCAATAGAGGAAAGCATGCCACACTTCTACTTCACTATCCTATCTACCTGTGATTCCACTTTCAAGGAGCTATGAACCTGCACTCCAAAGTCTCTTTGTTCAACAACCTTCCCTAGGACCTTACCATTAAGTGTATAATTCCTGCTAACGTTTGCTTTCCCAAAATGTAGCACCTCGCATTTATCTGAACTAAGCTCCATCTGCCACTTCTCAGCCCATTGGCCCATCTGGTCCAGATCCTGTTGTAACTTGAGGTAACCCTCTTCGCTGTCCACTGCACCTCCAATTTTGGTGTAATCTGCAAACTTACTAACTGTACCTCTTACTCTCGCATCCGAATCATTTATGTAAATGACAAAAACTAGAGAACACAGCACCAATCCTTGTGGCACTCCAATGGTCACAGGCCTCCAGTCTGAAAAACAACATTCCACCACCCCCTCTGTCATTGAGCCAGTTCTGTATCCAAATGGCTAGTTGTCCCTGTATTCCGAGAGATCTAACCTTGCTAACCAGTATCCCATGGGGAACCTTGTCGAACGCCTTACTGAAGTCCATATAGATCACATCTACCGCTCTGCCCTCATCAATCCTCTCTATTACTTCTCAAAAAATTCAATCAAATTTGTGAGACATGATTTCCCATGCACAAAGCCATGTTGACTGTCTCTTATCAGTCCTTGCCTTTCCAAATACATGTACATCCTGTCCCTCAGGATTCCCTCCAACAATTTGCCCACCACCGACATCAGGCTCACTGGTCTCTAGTTCCCTGGCTGGTCCTTACCACCCTTCTTAAACAGTGGCACCAAGTTAGCCAACCTTCAGTCTTCCGGCACCTCACCTGCTAAATTGTCCATAGTGTTAGGTGCATTAGCCAGAGGGAAATTGGTCTGGGTGGGTTACTCTTCGGAGGGTCGGAGTAGGCCACAGGGCCTGTTTCCACACTGTAGGGAATTGAATCTAATTGAATCTTGAGTCGAAATTTCAAAAGAAGATTCAAATATAAGCTCTTGGGCCAGACACAAAGAAGAAGTGTTGGAGGGTGAATGTACATATGCAGACAAGCTGATGCACTTGGGCAGGAAAAACAAGGCAAGGAAATACATGGTGAGTGATAGGGCCTGAGAATCACTCAAGTATTGAAGGGACACTGGTGTTCATGTACATGGGTCCCTTAAGATGTTGAGACAGATGGATAAAATGGTTAAGAAGCATATGGAATATTTGCCTTTATTATCTGAGGCATAGAGTTTGAGCAGGGAGGTTATGATAGTAAAGTTGGCTAATTGGCATAATTACCAAGACAAACTTAGTAATTATCCCAATGGAGTCATCTCTGACTCCATTGGCATCTTACAATAAGCCACTCCTTCTCCAAACCAATACTGTGCGACATCAACAGATTATGTGAAGTTTAATGTAGCTTCAACATTAACCCCTTCAGACCATTGTCTTAAACAAAATTAAATATTCCTCTTCTCAGCTCACTTCTCAAGATGTTCTAGTGTGTCTTTTGAGAATCGTGCTTTCAAACTCAGTCTCTGTGTATTCTGAAGTAGTCCATTATATGTCAGCTCAATGAAAGCAGAACTTGAGTGCCAACCCTGTAGAAGCTTGTTTTGACAACTCCAAGCATGTTTAATTTATGATAATCATCAATGAGTCCCCAAATCAAAGACTAAAACTTTCAAACAGGCTGCCATCTTAGCGTAGATTCACTGAGCAGCAACTTTCACATGTACACTGAAATAACTCGGGCCCCAAGGGTACTTAGTCAATAATATAACCACCACACTAATCTTTCATTAAGGAACACTCGCTTAATGGTTTTGATAGTGGACTCCGAATAATTTTATCTGGACTAAACACTCCAAAGATCATGTGCTGAAATCCTATATGGCTAGTTGAGAACTTTTTGTTTTGAAATAATCATATAGCTTTCTGATTCTTCGAAAAATGTATTGATCAACTGGTACATTGGGTCGAGCAATGATGGATCAAATTTAATTCTGATAAGTGCACACTGATGCATTTTGGGAGGTCTAATAAGGGAAGGATGTACACAATGAATGGTAGGTCCGGAGGGAATACTGAGGAATAAAGGGATCTTATTATGCAAGTCCACAGATCTGCAAACGTGTTCCACAGAGAGACAGGGTGCTGAAGAAGGCAAAAGGGAAGCTTGCATTCATTGGTTGGGACAAAGAATACAGGAACAAGAAAGGCTTGTTATAGCTTTATAAAACATTGGTTAGGCCACAGATGGAAAATTGTGTGCAGTTCTGATTGCCACACGATCAGAAGGATGTAATTACACTGGAAAGGATGTAGAGGAGATTCCCCAGCATGTTACCTAGGATGAAAACTCTCAGTTATGAGGGGAGACTGGAAAGGCTGGGTTTGTTTTCCTTGGAGCAGAGATGAATGAGGATGCTGGAGATCAGAGTCATTAGCAAGGTTAGATCTCACGAAATAAAGGGAGAACTTGCCATTTGGATACAGAACTGGCTCAAAGGTAGAAGACAGGAGGTGGTGGTAGAGGGTTGTTTTTCAGACTGGAGGCCTGTGACCAATGGAGTGCCACAAGGATCGGTGCTGGGTCCTCTAGCTTTTGCCATTTACATAAATGATTTGGATGCCAGCATAAGAGATACAGTTAGTAAGTTTGCAGATGCCACCAAAATTGGAGGTGTAGTGGACAGCGAAGAGGGTTACCTCAGATTACAACAAGATCTGGACCAGATGGGCCAATGGGCTGAGAAGTGGCAGATGGAGTTTAATTCAGA
Organism: Chiloscyllium plagiosum; assembly: GCF_037043375.1. Taxonomy (NCBI): domain Eukaryota; kingdom Metazoa; phylum Chordata; class Chondrichthyes; order Orectolobiformes; family Hemiscylliidae; genus Chiloscyllium; species Chiloscyllium plagiosum. Next base: position 39,568,653 of record NW_028270167.1, on the reverse strand, counting down.
TAAATGCGAGGTGCTGCATTTTGGGAACGCAAATCTTAGCAGGACTTATACACTTAACGGTAAGGTCCTAGGGAGTGTTGCTGAACAAAGAGACCTTGGAGTGCAGGTTCATAGCTCCTTGAAAGTGGAGTCGCAGGTAGATAGGATAGTGAAGACGACATTTGGTATGCTTCCCTTTATTAGTCAAAGTATTGAGTACTGGAGTAGGGAGGTCATGTTGCTGCTGTACAGGACATTGGTTAGGCCACTGTTGGAATATTGCACGCAATTCTGGTCTCCTTCCTATTGGAAAGATGTTGTGAAACTTGTAAATCTTTTCTGAACCCTTTCAAGGATGGTACCAGGGTTGGAGGATTTGAGCTATAGGGAGAGGCTGAACAGGCTGGGGCTTTTTTCCCTGGAGCGGAGGCGGCGGGGGGGGGTGACCTTATAGAGGTTGACAAAATTATGAGGGGCATGGATAGGGTAAACAGGCAAGGTCTTTTCCCTGGAGTCAGGGAGTCCAGAACTAGAGGGCATAGGCTTAGGGTGAGAGGGGAACGATATAAAAGAGACGGACGGGATGATCTTTTCACACAGAGGGTGGTACGACTATGAAATGAGTTGCCAGAGGATGTGGAAGAGGCTAGTACATTTGTGGGTGGCACGGTGGCACAGTGGTTAGCACTGCTGCTTCACAGCGCCAGAGACCCGGGTTCAGTTCCCGCCTCAGGCGACTGACTGTGTGGAGTTTGCACGTTCTCCCCGTGTCTGCGTGGGTTTCCTCCGGGTGCTCCGGTTTCCTCCCACAGTCCAAAGATGTGCAGGGTCAGGTGAATTGGCCATACTAAATTGCCCGTAGTGTTAGGTAAGGGGTAAATGTATGGGGTGTGTTTCGCTTCGGCGGGTCGGTGTGGACTTGTTGGGCCGAAGGGCCTGTTTCCACACTGTAATCTAATCTAAAAAAAAATCTCTTTGATTCTAAGTGTGATGCGAGAAAAGCACAGCCAGTCAGGCAGCATCCGAGAAACAGGAGAATTTCTGATGAGGAACTTATGCTCGAAACATCGACTCTCCTGCTCTTCACATGTTGCCTGACCAGGCTGTGCTTTTCCAGCATCACACTTCTTGACTCAGAGTAAAGGAGACTCAGGAAGAATCTGACTGAGGCACACAAAACTATGAGAAGTTTAGACAGAGAAGATCATAATAATACTTTTCCCCATAACAGATATGCCTAAGAGCAGAAGGTATAGTTTAAAGGTGAGGAGTAAGTGGAGGCGAGATCTCAGAAATAGTGTTTTCACCCAAAGGCTGTTAGAAGAATGGAACATGCTGCCTGAGAGGTTGGAGGAGGTAGGTACTCTCACAATATTTAAGAAACATTAGGATGAACAGTTAAAATGTCAGGACATAGTAGGTAATAGAAAAAGTGTGGGTAAATGGGATTAGTGTAGTTTGTTGGTCTGCAACAGTGGGCCAAAGGGCCTGTTTCTCTACTTTATGACTCTGAGTCCAGGTTCAGTCAGGAAACTTGCATTTGGTCCATCCAGCAGATCATCTCCACTCCATCTCCACAGGAGTTGACTTGTAACAGCCCTTGAAAGTAAACCACTCAATTGTAACCCCACCTTCTCATGAAAACGCTGGTGTCAGGAATTCTTCTTCTGCCCTGCACTTGGTGATTGGGTTCAAGAGCACACACAAGCTTGAGCCTGTGTAGAACATTCTGGAACAAGAGTGAATGAGTGTCCCACAGCTGCAATTCCCATTCAGGTTGATATTTTAAATTAAAACAAAGTTTTGAGCCTTCCATTCCCCTGAAACTTAAGGAAAACAATGAATTTGTGTGAGTCAGGGGCTGGAATATTCCAGCTCAGAACTGATTATCAGAAGGATGATGAGATACAACTCTAGTGAGGAGTGCAGGCTGTTGCTGATGCTGTGGGTATCGGGTTCGGTGCAGCTGGTTAGACAGTGTGGCTTCAGCTAATTTATGGCACCGTCATGAAATGTCCTGAAGGGAGTGAGAGCTACCGAGTTGTAAATTACACTGAAGGAAAACCTTTTAACCACCAGCAGACAGGACAGCAGTGCCCAGGGAAAGCTGTTTCTACAAGATACAAGAGGCCCCATGAACCAGCAGTTCCTGCAAAAGCAACAATCTTGAAATACACACTTGTCATTAATGTTTTCTTTAAGGTGACCAGGGACCAGATGTTTTCACACAATGCTCAACGGTCTATCAACTGATTACCTGACTGTTGAAACTTTATTGCTGGAACAGCACAGCAGGTCAGGCAGCATCCAGGGAACAGGAGATTCGACGTTTCGGGCACAGGCCCTTCTTCAGGAATGAGCAGAGAGTGTTCAGCAGGAGAAGATAAAAGGTAGGGAGGAGGGACTTGGAGGAGGGGAGTTGGAAATGTGATAGGTGGAAAGAGGTCAAGGTGAGGGTGATAGGTCGGAGTAGGATGGAGGCGGAGAGGTCAAGAAGAAGACTGCAGGTCAGGAAGGCGGTGCCGGGCTGGAAGGATCCGGCTGAGACAAGGTGGGGGGAGGGGGGATGAAGAAACTGGTGAAGTCCAAGTTCATCCCCTGCGGTTGGAGGGTTCCCAGTCGGAAGATAAGACGCTCCTCCTCCGACCGTCGGGTTGTTGTGGTTTGGCGGTGGATGAGTCCAATGACCTGCATATCCTTGGTGGAGTGGGAGGGGGAGTTGAAATGCTGTGCCACAGGTTGGTTGGGTTGGTTCGGCCGGGTGGCCCAGAGGTGCTCTCTGAATCACTCCGCAAGTAGGCGGCCTGTCTCCCCAATATAGAGGAGGCCACACCGGCTGCAGCGGTTTCTTCTTGACCTCTCCGCCTCCATCCTACTCCGACCTATCACCCTCACCTTGACCTCTTTCCACCTATCACATTTCCAACTCCCCTCCTCCAAGTCCCTCCTCCCTACCTTTTATCTTCTCCTGCTGAACACTCTCTGCTCATTCCTGAAGAAGGGCCTGTGCCCGAAACGTCGAATCTCCTGTTCCCTGGATGCTGCCTGACCTGCTGTGCTGTTCCAGCAATAAAGTTTCAACTTTGATCTCCAGCATCTGCAGACCTCACTTTCTCCTCGAAGATGATTACCTGACTGCTCTTGAAATATTCTAGATATAGCCTGGGCCACAGCCAATTGCACCCTCTCAATTCGTTAGAGCTGTTGCAAATCCCCATTACACATGTGAAAGAAACAATCGCAAATACAAACTGAAATTGCTGGTAAAACTCAGGCAGCATCCATGAGAAGAAACCACACCACCCTGTGGCCCAACATTTCAACTCCCCCTCCCACTCTGCCGAGGACATGGAGGTCCTGGGCTTCCTTCACCGCCGCTCCCTCACCACCAGACGCCTGGAGGAAGAACGCCTCATCTTCCACCTCGGAACACTTCAACCCCAGGGTATCAATGTGGACTTCAACAGTTCCCTCATTTCCCCTTCCCCCACCTCACCCTAGTTCCAAACTTCCAGCTCAGCACTGTCCCCATGACTTGTCCTACCTGCCTATCTTCTTTTCCACCTATCCACTCCACCCTCCCCTTGCCCCCGATCTATCACCTTCATCCCCTCCCCTACTCACCCATTGTACTCTATGCTACTTTCTCCCCACCCCCACCCTCCTCTAGCTTATCTCTCCACGCTTTAAGTGCTCTGCCTTTATTCCTGATGAAGGGCTTTTGCCTGAAACGTCGATTTTACTGCTCCTCGGATGCTGTCTGAACTGCTGTGCTCTTCCAGTCCCACTAATCCAGAATCCGTGAGAAAAAAGCAGAGTTAATGTTTCGAGTCCAGTGCCTTTTCATCAGAACTGACAGAAGAGAGGAAAAAGTGGTATTAACGATGAAGCCAAGGTTGTGGAGTGGGGGGAAAGGGACAGTAAATGGATAGGTGGAGATGGAGCCCAGAGAGAAAGAGAGAGAGGTGTGAAAGGGATAGGTAAACGAGGGATTATTGATAATAGCCAGGACAAAAGAGAAGCTGAATGGGTGATAATGAGAGCTGAGGGTAGCAGAGAATGGGTAGCCTATGATGAAAACAAACCCTGCAATGTGATATTAGGCTAAGAACACGTTGGCTGTGAGGAAAGCAACCCATGGGAACCAGGGTGTGTGGTGGGTGAAAAGCAGGGAATGATAAAATCCAAATTCTAAAGTTATTGGACGATGTTATGTCTTAGAGGCTGCAGAGTCCCCAAATGGAAAAGAAGATGTTGCTCTTTGAGCTTATGCTGAGGCTTGCTGGAACAGTGCAGCAGCCCTGCGATAGGAACATTGGCATGAGAACAGGGTGGTGTGTCAAAGTAGCAGGGAACTGGAAGCTTAGGATCAATTTTTACAGACAAAACATAGGGGCTGCCTTCCTTCCCCATTTTGGATTCAGCACTTTTTCCAAGCTGCCATTAGTTCTGCTGAAAAGTCACTAAACTTGAAACGTTAACTCCGCTTTCTTCCCATAGATACTGCCAGACCTGCTGAGTTTCAGCAGAAATTTCTAATTTTGTTTTAGATCTCCAGCATCCACAGATCTTCGTTTTATAGAACACAAAATGTACATTGCAAAACAAATATACCCTTGTTTATCAAATACCATCACATACTCAATATAAAGAGATTAGATTAGATTACATTACAGTGTGGAAACAGGCCCTTCGGCCCAACAAGTCCACACCGACCCGCCGAAGCGCAACCCACCCATACCCCTACACCTAACATTACGGGCAATTTTAGCATGGCCAATTCACCTGACCCTGCACATTTTTTGGACTGTGGGAGGAAACCGGAGCACCCGGAGGAAACCCACACAGACACGGGGAGAACGTGCAAACTCCACACAGTCAGTCGCCTGAGGCGGGAATTGAACCCGGGTCTCTGGCGCTGTGAGGCAGCAGTGCTAACCACTGTGCCACCGTGCCGCCCACTGGGTATAACATTCTGATATACCCCATACCTTTCAACATAATACTCCCTCATATACCTAAACCCTTCAGTATAATACCCTCTCATATACCCCAAACCTGTCAGTAGAATACTCTGTACTATATCCCATACTTTAAGAATAAAACTCCGATACCTCTCCTGATGTCATGTTGTATCAAAGAGTGTATGTATTATTCTCTGTCATTCTCGGCTAACAACTTGGTTAGCATGTTGCTGAATTCTTCCACTCAGCATCAAATTTGTCACAGTTTTCGCCCTCCCTCTTTTTGCTTGTGGTTGGCATGTTGTACGTTGGTCTGAGCTGATTTCTGTTCCTATTCTTTGCAGCACCATGGTTGGTTATGGCTTCATACTTCTCATTAGTCTTTGCTGGTATCCAGGTACTGGATTTCTGACTTGTCCTGTCTGTCTGGTGGGTAGCTGTGATAGTTTTTCAGCTGCTCGCTGGCCATGTTTTATTCTCCTCTGATCTTTGATGTTGTGGATGTGGTTTGACTCTCATGAAGAATTACAATGCTGAGATCTGTGCACCCTGTGAGTTCCATCACTGCTAGACTACAGATAGAATACTGAGAATCCAAGTTGAACTTACATATTGGAACTGAAGTGTGATTGTCTCACTACAAGAATTGATAATCCATGAAAAGCTGAGAGATGGACTCCTGTAGGTTGTCCCATTGAGTACCACTTGTTGGGTTACACATCTTTTAGGATGTGCCATGGTAATATGTTGGCAATAACTTCAGTATCAATTTTGGTTTCGCGATGTGTTAACCTGCCTTTAGGGAACATACAATGCTGATGGTTATAAAAGCTTCTAATCAACTTCTACCATTGATCTGGTGTAAGACATTGACAATATGAAAGATTTGGTCACCTTCCAAAGGTTGCCTTTTGGTTTGGTGATTGTTCACTTCATTGTCATTCGGATGAGTTTCTGTGGTGTAGTGCCCCCTTGTTGGTCACCTGGATCTTATTCAGGAGGCTGACTAGGCTTTTGAAACTAGATTTTCCTCACCTATGTCCTCTGGTGCCACAGGTTTTATGGATACACACATTCGCAAGTGATGAATTTAGAGGGCTATGGAGTCAGGGCAACATAATGGGAAACCTGAATGGTTCTTTCAGGAGTTGGTATAGACATGATGTGATGAATAGCCTTCTTCTGTACTGTAAAATTCCCCAATTCTATTCTATATGAGGAAACTCGAGACAACTGTTGGGTAGACGTGAGACAAAAACAGTTGTGAATGAGCTGGCTGATTTGTTAGACTTTGCTGATCATAGCAACAGTGCTATCTGTGCCCAAAGCATGCAATTGATATTGGCCTGTCACTGTGCCTTTACATCATCAGGCAAGGCATTAATCATGTGGGCTCTTTCTTTACCCAGAAGACCTTTCCTGAATGCTTTGACCAGAGTAGAGGTGATTAACAAACTGATTAGTCCCTCTGTGAGTTCTTCTTCAGTGAATCACACCCATTACCTTTGCTGCGGAATCTGATGACAAGGTCATTGATATCCTCTTACAGAAGAAAATAAGAAATAGGAGAGGCAGTCAGCTGTCTGGCCCTTCGAGCCTGCTTCACCATTCAATAAGATCATAGCTGATTCATTACATGGACTCAGCTCCACTTACCTGGTCACTCACCATAACCTTTAATTCCTTTACTATTCAAAAATCTATCCATCTTTGTCTTAAGAACATTCAATGAGGTACCCTTAACTGCTTCACTGGGCAGGGAATTCCATGGATTCACAACCCTTTTGGTGGAGAAGTTCCAATTCTAGTGTCACCTGCCAGCGGAACTCGGTTTCTGTCTTATCTATTTGTGGGCGGCACGGTGGCTAGCACTGTTGCCTCGCAGCGCCAGAGACCCGGGTTCAGTTCCCGCCTCAGGCGACTGACTGTGTGGAGTTTGCACATTCTCCCCGTGTCTGCGTGGGTTTCCTCCGGGAGCTCCGGTTTCCTCCCACAGTCACAAAGATGTGCAGGTTAGGTGAATTGGCCATGTTAAATTGTCCGTAATGTTAGGTAAGGGGTAAATGTAGGGGTATGGGTGGTTTGCGCTTCGGCGGGTCGGTGTGGACTTGTTGGGCCGAAGGGCCTGTTTCCACACTGTGAAGTAATCTAATCTAATCTATTTCCTTCATAGTTTTGTATGTTTTCATAAGACATCCCTCATTCTTCTAAATTCCAATGAGTGTAGTCCCAGTCTATTCAATCTCTCCTCATAAGCCAACACCCTCAACTCCAGAATCAACCTAATGAACTTCTTCTGCACCCCTAGTGGCAGTACATCCTTTCTTAAGTAAGGAGACCAAAATGTCATGCAGTACTCTAGGTGTGCCCTCACCAGCAGCATTTACAGCTACAGCATAACCTCTCTAAACATGAAGGACAATATTTTATTTGCCTTCTTAATTACCAGCAAACCAACGTTTTGTGACTCACACACAAGGCTACCCAGATGTGTCTGCATGGCAATGTGCTGCAATTTTTTGCCATTTAAACAATAGTCCTTTTTGCTGTCATTCCTACCAACATGGATGATCTCACATTTACCAACATTGTACTCCATCTGCCATACCCTTGCCATACACTTAACCTATCTATTGGGCCTTCCATCTGTTCAGCAGAGATCAATTTGTATCTTCTCTGGATCTTTTATTAATCACTCTTAGAAAGACTAAACTTATTTATTCTGCTAAGTCACTTGTTATCAATAAATAATGATACTTTAAGAGACTCGCTCTAAAGAGATTTACGATCTTATCAGCAAAATGAAGCTGCATATATTGCTTAAATAACTGGAGTTTGGTAAAGATGACAGAGTCTTAGCCCCAGGGTGGAAATGGCTATCACGAGGAGGCATAACTTTAAGATGATTGGAGGAAGTTTCAGGGGAGATGTCAGAGGTAGGTTCTTTACTCAGAGTGGTGAGTGTATGGAATGCACTACCAGCCGTGGTAGTAGAGTCAGATACATGAGGGACATTTTAAATGACGCTTGGAGAGACACATGGATGATTGGAAAATGAAGGGTATGTAGGTTAGTCTGATCTTAGAATAGGATAAAATGTCAGCACAACATTGAGGACCAAAGGGCCTGTGCTGTGTTGCACTGTTCTATGTTCTATGTCACTTGTCAATAATCAAAAGATTGCTCATTGTTTATTGTTGAAGACCGATGGTTTCTTTATTGTGAACTAGAGTGCAACATTGCTTTATTTTTTTTTACTTGATTTGCTGTGTTGGCTTTTTGTTTTTCCCCTCTTTTGGTTTTATTTTCCTTAACTTTTTGTGGTTGCAGCCTCTTAAAGAAATTTTGCCGAGAGTTCATTTTATTTTACCCACTTGTGGGTTGCGGGTATTGCTGGCTGGCCAGCATTTATTAACAGGTTGCAACGGAAGAGGTGGTGATGAGCCACCTTCTTCAAGTACTGTGGTCTACATGCTATGGATTGACCCACAATGCTCATAGGGAGGGAATTCCAGGATTCCAGCAACAGTGAAGGAATAGCAATATATTTCCAAGTAGGGGAACTTGCAGGTAATGGTGTTCCCATGTATCGGCTGCCTCTGTCCTTCAGGATTAAAGTGGTCATGGTTTTGGAAAGTGCTTCTAAGGATATTTGGTAAATTTCTGCAATACATGTTGCAGATAGTTCTGCTACTGAGCATCAGTAGTAGAGGGAGTGGATGTTCGTGGATGTAGTGCCAATCAAGAGGTTGCTTTGTCCTGTATGATGTCAATCTTCTTGAGTGTTGTTGGAGCTGCACCCAATCAGGCAAGTGGGAACTATTCCATCACACTCCTGACTTGTGCCTTGTCAGTTTTGGACAAGAGTTTGGTCTGTGCCTTGGAGGGGTAAAGCCCTGTAGCAGCAGCTTTCAGCCACTAGGAGGGAATTGGCACCAAATAAAAACTGATAACATCACATAAGCTTTGATACTGAATTGACAGAAGGAAAAAAAATGGAAGAACAAGCCAACTACTTATTTTTCAGAGGGTCAGAAAAATCACCTTTTTTTCTAATAAGAAGGCACTGTACTAAACTGACAGTATTCTTTTCATCGAATCCCTACTGTTCAGAAACAGACCATTAGGGCCAACAAGTCCACACCGATCCTCTGAAGAGCAACCCACCCAGACCCATTCCCATACTATTCTACATTTCCCCTGACTAATGTCCCGAACCTACACATCCCTGAACACCATGGGCAATTTAGCATGGCCAATTCACCTAACTTGCACATCTTTGGATTGTGGGAGGAAACCCACACAGGCATGGGAAGAATATGCAAACTCTGCGCACCCAGTTGTCCAAAGCTGGAATCAAACCCAGGGCCCTGATGCTATGAGGCAGCAGTGCTAACCACTGAGCCACCTTGCTGGTTTTGACTGTCATTGTTAGTTAGCTTTTTAAGAAGCCTTTTGACTGATGTATCTTAACTTGTATGTGGAGAAACAGATTGAAACCAAATTTCTTTTATTTTTGTGCTCTGAGGGAAACCCCAGGAGCTTAACATGTCCTGAGAGACAGGAAAGCAGGTAGGATGGTTAAAACCAGTTATCTATATTACACTAATCATCTTTCAAGATCGTTCTATGATATGGACATTTTTACATCAATGCATGTTATTGCTGTACATTCATTGTCCGAACAGGAAGGATACAGAAGCCAATTTGCACTCAGCAAGCTCTGTAGAAGCAGCCATGTCAAAACTTGTTTACTGTAATGTTTGTACAAGGAGGTTGAGAATGACCTTATGGAGGCTTATCAATCATGAGGGGCATAGATTAGGGAAAAGTACTTTGGTACTCACCTTAAGGTAGGAGAGTCCAAAACTAGAGGGCATATTCTTAAGGTTAGAGGGGCAACCTTTTCCACACAGAGGGTGGTTCACATGTGGAATGAACTGCCAGAGGAAGTGGTAATTGCCGGTACAGTTTCACTATTTAAAAGACATGTGAAGAGGTACATGAATAAGAAACGTTTAGAGCAATATGGGCAAAATGCAGGCAGGTGGAACTAGTTTAGTTTGGGAAACTTGTTCAGCATGGATGAGTCAGACTGAAGCATTTGTTGCCATGTTGTACGACTCTGTGACACCAGAACTCCCTTCCTCTTTTCAGAATTAGCTTTATTGCCACATGTAACTTTTCATTATACTCATTTGAGTACAAGTTGCCACATACGGTACCATCTTAGGTACAAAGATACCTAGGTTAAGATTTTTAAGTACAAATTCTTAGAGAAAAAAAATTAGAAAAATAAAGAAATAAAATGTCCAGTATTACAGATCATAGGGGTAAATTGTAAAATTAAGAAATAAAAGCTCAGAATAACAGTCCTTCCAACCTAGTCCATGCTCAAACCTAGCATTTAGTCTACGCCGGACCTTGGCTCCAGACAGTGCCGGGTTTCACCTCAAGGCTCTCAAGGCCAGGAATCTTCCTGAAGTCCACACTGAAAACAGCCATGTCAAGCCAATAGCACTGGACTTTCAACTTCCACCAAAGAAAGCAGGAATCTTAGGGTACCATTTGCCTGGTAAAAGAGTGTAATCAGCCAGTGCAGCACACTCTCAGTACTACATTCACATTTCACGCAAAACAATACACTAACAACTCTGGAGGAGATTTGAATCCATGAGCTTCAGTGGGTGAAAGAACCATCCAATGGGCCCTGGAAAAAAACTCATTATCATTGCCACTGGATTGTTGACATATTTTCCTTGTCCTGTGAATTAATAAATGTCACCCACATTAGTATTAAGATCAGACATTAGAGGTTTTACTTCTAGTTGTTAACTCCTTTGGATTGAAGTGTATATATTTTTTACACAAACAAATTGATTCACATATTGTGTAAATTAATTGCAAATGTAAACAAAATGAGTTGGACTTGTGATGGTTCAGCCAATGGATCGCAGCTGAATTTATATCTATTGGCATAAACATGCTCAATGTGTCCAGGCATGTCCCTGACATGTGATTAATTTTACCTTTGAAACACTCCTGTTTCAATGTCCCACAATAAACTTCCTCAGTGAATCATGGACATTAATGGTTGTCAAGGATCTTAAAAGGGATCACACCCTCCTTAGAGTCAATACATGCTAAAATATGTTATTTATTTATTGGAAACAAAAACAGAACTGCTGGAAAACTGTAGCAGGTCTAGCAGCATCAGTGGAGAGAAAGCAGAGTTAATATTTTGGGTCCAGTGATCCTTCCTCAGAACTGATGGCAGCCAGGAGAAGATTGGTATATATGGTGAAGTTGGGGTGGAGGGAGGGGTGAGGACTAAACAATAGGTGGAGATGGAGTCTGGAGAGAGAGAAAATCAGTTGGGCATCAAATGCGTGGTTAAAGGTCAGTCTGGGAGAATGAATAGTTGCTAATGCAGACCCTTAGGGACTGAAAAGGAGTTGTTTGTGGTAACAACCCCATATGGTGTCAAGGCCTGATGAGGGTTACGGTAAGAACATGGGAGAAGGTGCTTGGGCTCTGCAGCTTTCTGGACTCAATAGGGAGTTGAGTTTTTCCTCTCTCTTTCTGGGTTCCTTTCCCACCAGTACAGGTGTATTCAACAAAAATGGGTACCCAATGAACACAGCCCGCCAATTTCTCAACAAACCCAAACAAGCAGACAAAACACGGCCAGAAACCAGAGCCACTCTCCCCTACATCGAAGACTTTTCTGAAATGGCTGCCAGACTACTCAGACCTCTTGGCATCATGCCACTATCACACTAAAACAGCAGCTAATGAACTTTGAAAGACCCTATACAGACAACAAGCAAAATTGATGCTATTTATAAAATACCTTGCAAGAACAGTAACTAGAACACAAAGTTAGACAAACAGGTAGAAAACTAGCCACCAGGATACATGGACATCAACTAACCACAAACAGACATGACCCACTCTCACTAATATCTTTGCATGCAGATGAGGAAGGACACTACTTCAAATGGGACAACACATCCAGCGTACAACAAGCCTAAACAGAGACACATGAGAATTCTTAGAAGCATGGTATTCCAACCAGAACTCTATCAACAAACACATTTACTTGGATCTCAGTCACCACCCACTGAGAAAAAGATCAGGAAATGACATCTCCAACCCAAGGAAACTTAAACACAAATAAAAAGCCATACCACCAGTGCTTCATCCAGAGACTCACTGATGACGTTACCTAGTATGGTAACAAAACATCTGAAAACGAACCTTCTAGCTCAGTAAGCAAACCTACATCCAACCTTTTCCCAGCTACAATTGGTACAATCGGAAGGGTCACTGGACCCAAAACGTTAACTCTGCTTACACTCCACAGATGCTGCCAGACCTGGGTTTGAACTTTTCCAGCAATCTTTATTTTTGATTCTGATTTCCAGCATCTGCAGTTCTTTTGGTATTTTCATTCATTTATTGGTAGTAGGCATTGCTAGCTGGGTCAACACTTATTGCCCATCCCTAGTTGTCCATGAGAAGATGCTGTCTTCTTTGGTGTCCTACGATGCCTTTAGGGAGGCAATTCCAAGATTTTGATCCAGCACAGTGAAGGATGAGTGATGTATGCCATTGGAAATATTCCTGAAAGCCGGGCACTGAATTGGCCAGAGGAGTTGGAAGCAGAGTCCCACGAAACTGTGTCATTGCTTAGTTATTCGACACACACAATTTCTAAGGAAAATCTGGAAATGGTATGGGAAAGCTGAAATGGATAAGAGTTGCAGATTTTAATTTAAATGGCACAAGATCAATGTTTCAACCCTCCCCAAATTCTGCGACATCCACTTGGCTGAAAAGAAGAGCGCACAAAGATACTGAGCATTCTTTTGGATCATGAGAAGAATAAAATGCCTGCCAATTAGTTTGAACACCTTGATTGTGCTTTGTTTCATAACACTGCACTATGGAAATTGACAACACACTAGCTGCCATTCTCAAAGCAGCCAGATTGCCCAAGAATTAGTTAGAGACCCCCATTTTGGCAAAACACTCATTCTCAGGTCCCAGTGTGGGGCAAATGTGTTTTCTCAGGTGATATTGCTACATTTGCAAAAAAGATAGACGATAAAATCATGCATTTATACACAGCAACTTTAACATTGTGTTACCATCCCAAAGTGTTTCACAGAATAGTTAAACAAAAATTTAACAAAATTCATTTAGACTGACAGCAAAACATTGTCTAAAGAATCAGCATCCAACAGCAACGCTTGTACAGTATTCACACCAGAATCTCTTTCTGTAACACCTCAAAGGATTTAAATTAATTGTGATTTTAACTCCCAGTCTGGAAACATTAATAGCTTATTCCTGGATTATAATACACCTGAATTTAACAAAACTCAACTGCTAGTTTATCCAAAAGGTCTGTTACCATGCTGGATGAGTCTACGTCCTCTTCAGTATGTTAATCAAATACTCCAGTCTGGGATGATCAGTAACTCCTTACTCGGAGGTAATTTAGTTTACAATATTCTCCCCTTCTCAGGAGCGCAGCTTTAATCATGCACATCTAAGCGAGAACATTGCACAACTGCACACAACAAGTAAAATTGAAACAAAAGTCTGCCTCTGTCTCACCCTCTCTCTCTACCATAAGCATTTCCATTAAACACAAAAGAAACCCTTCAGGTGCAGAACTTTATTCTTTTAAAAGCCTTGAGGTACAGTTGTCTATCTTGCTAGGCCATAACATCAAGTAAACAAGAACCCATTAGGCTGCCAAAAGAGCCCTCACAAACTATTTTAAAGACTTCACTCTGGCTGCAGAAGTAGTTATATGCTAATTATTATCAAATACACAGAAAACCATATAACCACAAATAACCATGACTCAAATTGTAAAATCAAAACTTAGTTTGTCTTAATGTATGTATAAATCTGACAAAAAGTATGATGATCTATTACACAATTGTCAGTGTTATAGCACTACATCTGTTGCAATGGCTCCTGTGCAATTATCCCAGAGAAGGAGTAGGCCTGAGAAGGAGTAGGCCTGAACTCTCACATGCGAGATCTCCTGTGAACGTTTGTGATTTTGATAGTTGACTATGTGTACATGGTAGAAGCTAAGATGTTGCGTTATGTTTGCCAGGAATGATGAATTGCACCAATTTCCATCAGAGCTTTAACTTGGCACAGAATGGGAATCAAACATGAACCTTCACTGGTGGATTTGTCTGAGCAGCACACCACAGGGTAGAATTCTTCATTGATTTCCTCTGATAGTTCAATCTCCAATAATGTTTGATCCACTTTCTGATAAGCTGTGTGGCTTACAGGAAGTGGCTCAGTACAGGTGTAACCCTGAAAAGTGTGTGTACGTGCATGATGGATGGTGCAAAGAGTTAAGGCAGCAGTTGAATTGCTTTTGATGTACAGCTACTTTGCTAGGAAGCAGATCCAAGACTTGGATTGCAGATAGAAATAGTTACATTGTTCTCCCATAAACCAGTTCATTCAGCAACTCATTCAGTCTCAGCACTTCATAAAAGTATACACCCCTAGAGAAAAAAAGTGATCAGGTTTCAAAAATCTACAGCTGTCTCTTGGTGGATTTTGGCACCAATTAACTTTTCGTGGTGCAGCCAAACATTAAAATCAGACCACACTATACTTGGATCATGCCTTTGTGAGAAATGTCAGACCTGGTTCATAAATTCAACATAATGCAGTATAATGAGATGTAAGCATTAACTGAACTGATGAAGAGAATCATCTTAACTCATCAGGACTTTAAAGATTGATTTAATATACTTGAGTTCCATGCACTGGAATGACATTTATTCCAACAACACAGTAATATTAGGACAGTGCATGTCTGATAAACAGTGTTCAAATCTTTGACATTGAAAGTTACCATTGTGATCAGTGGTGAGGCACAGGCTTGCTCCTTTGGAGCAAGTGGTTTTGAAAGACTGGCTGTTCCATGAGATTCCTTCACTGTTGGACAGTCCACTTTACAGCCACTGGGTAATCTCTGATGATATAGAATGCATGTAGTATCTGACTGAAACATAACACTCTGTTTCTGTTGTGCAGAGGCCAGGAGTCACCTTCTGGGCTCAGAGATGGTGCCTGGGGAGCTGCATTCATGTCTTGCCAACTTCTCTTTTACATTCTTATTGTAATGGTTTTCATTAGGTCTCCTGTAAATTCCTGAAGCCTCACAGAGGCAACATGCAAAGCAAGACCCATTGCACTGCATCTACTAACTCAGATAGTGAAAGACCCCTGTATTGTCTAAGCCCAAAACAAGATTGGAAACAGACAGTAAAACACTCACTCATATCCTGATACAGAACTGCACACTATGTTCCAGAACATAATGTCTAATACTCATCATTTAGTTCCAGTCCATTCTAAAAGTACCTTCCACAACCTCAGGGCATGCCAGAAATCTTGGCAACCAATAGATACTTTTGAATTATGGATGTTGTTCTAATGTACGAAAAACAGCAGCCAATTTGTACACTGCAAAAAAAAAAGATATAAATCATCCCATATTCTGATTTGTTTTAGTTGAGGGAGAGTTAGCCAGAGTAAAGTCTCTTAGCCTTCACGGTCATGGAATCATTCATGTCCACCTGTGAGAGCAAGATGAAGCTTGGCTTAGCCTTTCATTAGAAAGTTGGCATCTGATAGGATGACCAACAGTGCTGCACTAACCTCAACCTCCCACGTACACCATTGCCCTCCCAAGGGCTGCAGTATTTCAACAGATAGTTCACCATCACCTTTTTCAAAGGCAATTAGGACAAGAAATGGTGACTCAGCGACTGAAGCCCGCATGCTCTTGAATGAATAGAAATTAGCTCCCACTGAACGGTCACCCTGTAATTTCTCCAAGATTCCTGGATTGCAGCTTGAGCTCCTGATTCAGAGATGAGTGTGCTAGCAACTGTACCTCAACTGGAAACATCATTGGCAAGAACATCATCTGGGAAGTTCAGAGGTGCTCACTAACAGCACATTAATACTCCTCAGACACAGAATGTTGGAGAAGCTCAGCTGGTCCAGCAGTGCCTGTGGAAAGAGAGACAGAATTAATATTTTGAGTCCAGTATAACTCTTCTTCAGACCACCTTTTTCATCAGAAGTTAGATTTGACAAAGGGAGCAGGGACATTAAAGGCGGCCAATAACAAATTAGCAGTTCTCAATAAGGAGATCAAGTACAGGTAAAGGCCAGAGGGAAGGGTTTGGGGAAGGGAAAGTATTGGAGATGGATAAAACGGTCTGTATGGTGGGGGTGGTGGGGAGATGCCTGCCCGTGGCAATAGACAAAGAGATGAAGATGACAGGAAAAGAATTCAGTATCAGCTCATGTCTGAAATACTGGTGAGGGGTGGGGAGGGGGGTTGAAGGGCAAATGGGCATCTTAATATTTGTACCATAGAATTAACTATAAGGAGGAGATAACTAATGTAAATGTTGTGCTCTTCCCCAGCACCTCATTACACTTTCCCACTCACTGCAACCTGTTATGACCCAGACCAAACCCCCTAAAACTATTTAGAGGGAACATAACTTTAAATTGACAGGTGATAGACTTAGGACAGTAGTTTCTTCACTCAGAGAATAGTAGGGGTGTGGACCAGCCTGCTAGCAACAGTAGTAGACTTGCCAATGTTAAGGGCATTTAAATGGGCATTGGACATACATATGGATAATAATGGGAACTGTGTAGGTTAGATGGGCATCAGATTATTTTCAGAGGTCAGCACAACATCGAGGGCTGAAGGGCCTGTACTGCACTGTAACATTCTATGTTCTAGAAGGTTGTCTAGACCCTAACATTTTCTTATTTTTAAGGCAAGTTAGGGTGTTGTGTTCCAGATGCAATTTGATCAGTCAAACTATCAGCCTTTGTCGCAAAACACACTTTAGTAAAAAAAAAGCAAAATGCATTACAGTTAATATACAACAAAAGAAGCAATTGTAATAACGTAATTCTACTGGAAAATGTAACAGACAAATAGATTATTTACAGTAACTGTTCTAATATAGTGACATCCCCCAAGCATTCCATTGGCAAAAGGAAAATGCAGAAAAAAAGAGGAGATTTTCTCACAGGCAATTCTCTAGTCCAAAAAGAAAAATATCAGGAGAGAACTCTGAGACAGAGAGTAGCAGGGAAAGATTGACTTCAACTTCCACTCGGCTTCAAGACCCAGCAACAACTGTTACTGAAAACTAAAAACTAAAAATCCCAGTTTTTGTGGAGCTTGACCCCACCCATTCATGCTGTTTCTATTGTTCCAATTTTAAACAAAAACCTAAGGTCTCACAAACTGTTTACTCTAATAGGTCCGGGTAAACTACTCACAATCTCTGTCTTACAACCTCTCTTCAGAAAAAAAAAGAGAAAATACACCTCTTAAAGCCATAGTACCATTAAAACTAAATCCAGCTCAGATGGATCTGTCCAGATTTGAACCTAGTGTAGCAATCAAGTGCAGAGTGATTCCCTCACCTTTCATTCAAAGGCCTCAATACCTATGATA
The DNA here is from genome assembly GCF_037043375.1 of Chiloscyllium plagiosum. NCBI lineage: Eukaryota > Metazoa > Chordata > Chondrichthyes > Orectolobiformes > Hemiscylliidae > Chiloscyllium > Chiloscyllium plagiosum. Next base: position 39,551,160 of record NW_028270167.1, on the reverse strand, counting down.
TCTGCAGCATGAGGTGGACAAGGCAATTTTGCTTTAGGTATGATGTGCCTGCCCCCAATTAATGGCCAGCCCAGCACTGGAAAAGTGCAGTAGGAGTCCGAGAGAATGGAATCTGGGATGACAGGATGCCACTGGCAGTCAGTGAGGGAAAGGTAAAGGAACTCCTGACATCTAGGAGTCACAGTGAGTGGAATTTGGAAATATTACATGACAAGGAATTGCTTTTGCATCTCTTGATCCCACATTGCAAGCAAAATATAGTTCAAAACATATTTCTATTTCACCTCATTTGCACTCAACTGTTCCTGTTGCTCAGTTAAGCTAATGGAAAAACTATTTCTCCACTTGGTCCATAAATATAATCACACTGGTCAAAATAAATAACATTCTCAAACCTGAGCTATATATTTAAAAACAGTGTTATGTTCCGGCAGGTGACCAAACCTTGGTTGAAGAGTTAAAAATCACACAACACCAGGTTATAGTCCAACAGGTTTAATTGGAAGCAATAGCTTTCAGAGTGACGCTCCTTCATCAGGTGATTGTGGAGGGCTCGATCGTAACACAGAATTTATGTGTTACGATCGAGCCCTCCACAATCACCTGATGAAGGAGTGTCGCTCCGAAAGCTAGTGTGCTTCCAATTAAACCTGTTGGACTATAACCTGGTGTTGTGTGATTTTTAACTTTGTACACCCCAGTCCAACACCGGCATCTCTGAATCATGACTACTTTGTTGAAGAGGGTTACTTAATATTCCAGACTACAGGAAGGCAGCTGGAGCTCAGCAAGTATGGCTTTCAGCTGAATATAACAGATCATGTATCGGTGATGTTAAAATCATTCCTATCAATTTCAACTGAAACATTTAAGATGTTGCAAGAGAGCACCCAGAAGAAATCAGTGTATGAGTGAGGAGGAACAAATGAAACAGGCACAGTTGTACCTACTGGTCAGGTCTTTGCATTTCCATTGGCTTCAGGTTGGTATCCTTCTTTGCTACTCTTTACACTAATCCTCTTCTTCCACCTGTGCTAAATCAAAGTACATTTGTAAGGAGCAGCAGCTCAATCGGTGCATTCATCATGAAAACCCATGCCTCAGATCTATCTCCTGGGATGCATAGAGTAAGCTGGTCTCAGCTCGTGAAGACAAGAGCCAATGTGATTTGCCTGAGGGATCCTTGGTTTTGAGGGGAAAGCTTTTGCCAGTCTTCCCATTGACCACTGTAATCCTGCTAATTGGCTATCATTGACCCATAAAATGGTTGGAATGATGTTAGCTTGACATTGCAATGGTATGCAAACACATTGTCTTGTACCTCAAGCATCTGTTGAACTATTGCTTTTGAGGTTGTTCTGAGACTCATATTCAGAATGAGTTCAAACACTTTAGATCTCCCAGTGTAACTGCTGCGCATGAATTCCCTCAGTCAATAAATGTTAAATGTCACATCTTCCAACTGCTCACAGCTGATATCATCGGTATTTTCAAGGTTGGAGATCTCAGGCGTTGATAAGGATCGATGGAAAGAATTGTGGGGAGTTAACTGATAGGCAGTGCAGTATAACACTGCTTCTTTTATCACACCAACTCTCAAATACATCTTTGACTGAGATGACCTTTACTGTTAACGGAGCCAAAACAACAAGCCAACATCTAGAAGTGTTATACAAATCCATAAACAGAGGCAAAAACCAAACTGCCTACCTACCTACCTACACAAAAAAAAATATCACAGAATGGCAACACAGGTTAATGAGATTATAAGAAAAGCATTGAGGCTGCACATGTAGTTCTCAAAGGCTGGAATTGAAAAGCAGAGAAATTACATGAAACTTACATTTAATCTTGGTTACACTAAATGTCAAGCACTGGCACAGGTCTGGGGGTGTCCATATTATGGAGAGGTAGCCCTGGAGAAGAAGTTGCTAAAAGGACTCAAAGATCACAGCACAGCTAAGAAGGTATGCTGCTTAGGAAGGACTGAACATGAGGGGATGGAGTGGGGAAGAGTACACATGATGATTGGCTAGCTCTCCTGCAATGCTGGAGGCCACCCTTCTCTCCAGCTCACAGTACATTCTGTCTCAGTGCAAAATACCGTAAGATCATAATACAGCTCATTGGGTCTGCTCCATCATTCAGTGAGATCAGTGCTAATCTGATACTTCTCAACATTCACTTCCCTGCCTTTCCCCCACAACCCTCGAGCCCCTTAGTGATCTATCTAGCTTAACTTTGAACATGATTAATGACCCAGTCTTGACAACCTTTTGTGGTAAAGAATTCCACAGATTCATTATGCTCAGAGAGAAAAAAAAAAATCCTCCTCATCTCTGTCCTCACCAGGTAACTCCTAACTCTGAAACTATGGCTCTGGTCCTGGACTCTCCGACAATTAAAACAAACCTCTCCATGTCTACCCTATCAGCTAGATAAATATCTCTTATGCTGCAACAAGGTCACGTCTCATTCTTCCAAACTCCAATGAGTATAGGCCCAACCTACTGAACCTCATCTCATAAGAAAATCCCTCCATTCAGAATCAACGTAGTGAACCTTCCCTCGACTGTGTTCACTGTCAGTATGCTTCTCTTTATGTAAGGGATGAAGGCATTCCCGGTGTGGACTAAATAGTGCCTTGTGTAGTTTCAGGAAAATGGTTATATTTTTATGCTCCATTCCTTTCAAAATAAATGCCACATTCCATTTGCCTTCCCTATTGCCTGTCGAACTTGTCTGATAGCCTTTTCTGATGTATGAACTTTGACATCCAACACCCTCAATGTAGCAGCTTTCTGCAGATTATTCCCAATTAATAACATTCGACCTCCCTATTCTTCCTGCTGAAGTGTATAACCTCATATTTCCCATGTTATTTTGCATTAGCCAAGTCTTGCGCATGCACTTGATCTATCCATATCCCTCTGCAGGCTCATTGTGTCATCATTATGTCATGCCTTTCCATTTTTTTTGAGTCATCACAAACTTGGCAATAATAAATTCATTTCCCTCATCCAAGTATTTAATATATATTGTAAATAGTTGTCACAGCTAACCCTTCTTAGGTACAAGAATATGAATGAATGTTTTTTATGAATGGAAACAAACGTGCCTAAAAAACATCAATGAGAAATACAACAACATATAGTGAAATACTTGCATACATCACCACAATTCTGCACCATTTTGAGAGATTAAGAGTAAGAGAAAAATTGAAAAGATATAGTTTAAAGAGAGAAGTCCATCTACGTTCGAGTTCTGAGCCACCACCACCTTGCCAAACCCAATTAACATCGAAGTCACTAAATCCTCAGGCGTCATCCTTTGTTGCTAGGCCGATTCACCTCTGTCACAGACTCTGCTGGATCCACCATCATTAGAGAGTCTTTAGCCTCGGCCCACTCCATCGATGTTGCCCTGATGCCCTTCTGATACTGCCTCACTGCCGCCAGTGCCAACAAAGTTGCTGATCCTCAGGTGCCATCTTTTATTGCTGGGCCTACCTACCACTGTCACCTCAGGGCTCACTTGGGTATAAACATACAAGGAATACTGCAAGTTAACATGCAGTTATCACAAGCAATTAAGAAGGGAAATGGCATTTTACCTTATTTCAAAGGAACAGGAGGAGTGCAAAAGTAACAATGTTTTGCTACAATTGTTCAATGGGTTGGTGTACACTTCCATCTCCATATGTAAGATGCATACAATTGACTGGGAGACAGGATAGTGAAGGTTTGCTCGACTGGTCCCTGGAGTGAAAGGATTGTCTTCTGAAAGGCTGTGCTGGTATTCTCCAGTATTTGCAAGAATAAAAGAGTGATATTGAAACATGAAAGATTCTAAAGAGAGTTAAACAGGTTAGACACAGAGGTTATTTGTCCTGACTAGTGATTCTAGAACAGAGGACAGAGTTTTTGGAGGCTGTTCCTTTAAAAACTGAGGCAAAGTAATTTCTTCACTTGAAGTATTATGAGCTCTTAGGACTCTATCCCAGATATTTATGAATTCCCTACTGTTTAATATAGTTAACACATTAATTAGGAGCAGAACGAAGTCACTTGGCCTCTCAAGCCTGTTCCCCCCTTCAATAAGAACATGGCTGATCTAATTACTTCATATTCTTGCTCACCTTGAATAACCTTTCACCCTAGGCAAATCATGAGGTCTCAAAAAGGATCTGAACATGGCACCTCTAACACCAATCCATGAGCCAAAGTGACAACTATACCTCAAAATCAATGAGGAAGTCACTGGATCTGAAACTGACATATATTTCATCTCTCAGGAATTTGAGGGATGTGGGGACCATGAGGAAACCAAAACTGAATGTGAAGAATAGCCATAATTGGAATGATTGGTGACCCAGATCCAACAGGTCATTTGATCTACCTCAGCCCCTACTTCTTATATCAATATATCATAAAAATATCTGAATATGTCTTGATGAAGAGAGATGGAAGGAGGTTTGTGCACAAGTAGTAGGGAAGATTGGCGCATTCCACTTAATGACTTTATCCATTTAATAGAAAAAATATGGATGATCAAGATTACTTTTACGCACAGAGCTGGTAAAGACTTCATAAGAATCCTTACTTCATTAACTGAATAGATGCTAACCCATATTGGAACAGGGCCCAAGAACAACTCCAGAGACTTCTCTAAACATGCCTGTATATGTCATATGGATATGTCCAACTCTTCCAAATGTAAAGGTCGGGTCAGCCATCAGCTTTTGTAAGCTACACTTAGAGGAACGCTTTATGCTGCGAGTGAAACCTAGTGCCTACGGCAAGTTTCTTCCTTAGCTGATAAGGTTTATTTCCATTTTATACCATCTTGATCTTTCCCCAGACACTGACCAGTCCCTCTCACCTTATGTACTTTATATGAACTGAGGCAGTCGGAACTGCAGACTATTTGACTATACTGCTCTTTAGGAAGAGGATGGTGGGTACCACGGGAGGCCATTAAAACCCTCGAGCTTGTTTCACGACACAACAAGATTATGACTAATCTGCACCTTTTCCTCACCTCCCCATACCTTTAGATAGCAAACTGACAAAATCAGCTCGAACTCACTTCTACTCTGCCTCTCAACTCCTACATTATTGCTAAATTCTCAGCCTTCTTATCAGCCGTTAAGTGCTGGATGAACATAGATTTCCTGTATTAAATATTGGGTCAATATTTTTATGTAGAAAGTGCTCCAGAGCACAATATGGCATCCAAGCCAAAGGTATATTGGCACTTGCCCTGGGAACAAGGTCATTACTAGCTGCCAATGGATCAATGTTTGAGAATGCCTTGGTTTAATAATGGTTTAAGCAACTAAAAGAACTGGATACTGCAAAGATAATGGGCTTGGCCTACATTTCTGCAATAGTACTAAAGATGTATGCCCTAGAACTTGCTGTACCTCTAGTCAAGCTATTCCAATACAACTACAACACTAGTAACCACCCATTGTGGAAAATTGCCCAACTATGTTCTGCATACAAAAAACAGGAGAAATCCCATTTGGCCAATCACTGCCGCATTAGTCTACGCTCAATCACCAATAATGTGATGGAAGGTGTTATCAATAGTGTTATCAAGCAGCACTTGCTCAGAAATAAGCTGCTCACTGATACCCAGTTTGGCATCCACCAGAACCATTTAGCTTCTGACCTTATTGGTGCCTTGGTTCAAACATGGAAAAATAACAAAGAGCTCAATTCCAGAGATGAAGTGAGAGTGACAGACCTTGACATCAAGGTTGCATTGACATAATGTGGCATCAAGAAGCCCTAGCAAAAGTGGAATCAAAGGAAAAGCTCTCACTGGTTGTGTTAAACCTAGCACAATAGGAAGATGGTTGCAGTTGTTGGAGGTCAGTCATTGAGCTCCAGGATATCTCAAGGTAGTGTCCTAAGTCCTACCATTCTCAACTGCTTCATTATAAGGTTGGAATTACAGATATTCACTAATAATTTTATAATGTTCTGCACCACATGACTCCTCAGATACTACAGTAGTCCATGTCCAACACAGCAAGACCCAATTAATATCCAGGCTTCATCTGATAAGTAGCAAGTAACATTCATTCCATGCAAGTGCCAGACAATGACAATCTCCAACAAAAGAAACTCTCACATCGGCATCATTGACACTACCATCGCTGGTATTATCATTGCTGAATCTCCATTTATCAACATCCTGGGGTTCATCGTTGACAAGAATTGAGCTAGTGGGTGGAATGATGGCACAGTGGTTAGCACTGCTGCCTCACAGCGCCAGAGACCCGGGTTCAATTCCTGCCTCAGGCAACTGACTGTGTGGGGTTTGCATGTTCTCCCAGTGTCTGCGTGGGTTTCCTCCAGGTGCTCCGGTTTCTTCCCACAGTCCAAAAATGTGCAGGTTAGGTGAATTGGCCATGCTAAATTGCCCGTAGTATTAAGGGAATGGGTCTGGGTGGGTTGCGCTTCGGCGGATCGGTGTGGACTTGTTGGGCCGAAGGGCCTGTTTCCACACTAAGTAATCTAATCTAAATTAATTGTAGTGTGGCTACAAGAGCAAGTCAAAGGCTAGGAATTCTGCAATGTGTAACTCACCCCCTGTCTCACCCAACTTGATCCACCATTCAGAAGGCACAAATCAGGAGTGTGATGGAATACTCCCCACTTATTTGGATCCATATAGCTCCAACAACAGAAGAAACTTGACACTATCCAGGGTAAAACAGTTTGTTGGATTGCCACCACATTCTCAAACATTCAGTTCTTTCGCTGCCAATGCTCAGTAGCAGCACTGTATACCTCCTTCAATGCAGAAACTCACCAATGCTATTTAAACAGTACCTCCCAAATTCATGACCACTCTTATCTAGAATGACAAGGACAGCAGATCATGGAAACACCAAGACCTGCAAGTTCCCTTCCAAGCCACTATATTTGACTTGACTTGGAAATGTATCACTGCTCCCTCAATGGTCATCTCATCAAAACCCATGAATTCCATCCCCAGCAACATGATGGATCTATCTGTACCAAATGGAGTTTTGTGATTCAAAAAGACAATTCAGGATTCCAAAAAATGTTAGCCTTAACAGTGATATCTACATCCCAAGAGGGACTAAAAGAACAGAATTAACCCTCATCCCACTCAATCCCATTGCCTGGAATTCCATATCTGCTACTTTAATCACTCTCATCATAAAGAATTCCAGTGAACCAAACTTCCTTTGACACCAATTGCCAACAACTGTTGATCAGAGAGTAAAATATTACCATTGCCCAAATTTAAACAAACAGTTTCATTGCCAAATGTTGCTTAGATGTAGCAACACATGGGATTAAATAAATACTTTGTTGAGCATTTCCAAGTGTTTTTTTTTTGTATGGGCTGTTTCTGAATGGCAATTGAATGGGTCATGATACCAGGATTTAAGGTTATTTTTATCTGAGGTTGTAAAAATCCTGATCCAAGAATATCTTGATCAAGCAGACCATTTTTTTGGCAAGCTGGTTGTAATCTTATCAAGATTCAGCTGTTTTTACTTTGATTGTAACTTACAATTTGTGCTCTGTGAAATTCACAACAGAGCAGAGGTATTTAATTTCCCATTATTTCAGCCAATTTCCTTAGCTATGTAGAAACAATGTAAGTCACATCAAGAAACAAAGCATATTTACAGCTGCATTGCACACAGCCAGTCTACCCGCAATTGATTAGCAACGATGAAACTATTGTCATATCACAAACAGCTTAGCTCAGTTAGCAACACCTTCGAGTTAGATAAGGTTAGGAGTTCAAGCCACATAATAGGGCATAATCCAACTTGATGGTCACTACCACACAGAGGACCTCTGCACTACATGATGTGGCATCTTTCCGTTGAGGAGCTAAGCAAAAAAGTTAGTTGAATGGTAAAAATCCCATTGCTCAACAAGAGCCTGTACCAACATTCGTCCTCAATCAATCTCATTCCTGTAAACCTTGATTATCTTTCCATTCATTTGCGGTCTGGGCTAGTTTCCTATGTTACAGCGCCCACACTGTAGGGCAATATTTTGTTCAGGCTTTTTGCCACAGACCTTTAGTGAAGAGTGAAACCATCAATTGATGTTGCCTCATCTGCTTTCACTAACCATCCCAAGAAAAAATGCATCAGAAATAGCTTATAGAAATTTTGTTGCTTTTTCACTGCTGACTGCAATCAATGTACATACTTGTTTAACAAAATATAATTAATGTCAGAAGCAAAAGTACTCACGTTTTCATGGTGAAAACATTAAAACAATAAGACGTCTACAGAAAACATTTTAATACGTGTTAGAAATTAGCTTTTAATACTTATCTCAGTGTTATTCAGACAAAATTTTGCCTGTGGAACTATAACTTGGCAGGGTTTTTTTTTGCCAGTGGTGGGGTTTAAATGTTTTGGAATGGTCTAGGCCAAAGCATTGTGCGGCAGTCACTTTCAATCAGGACCAGCTCATCGAAAGGATTCTAAACAGACTCTCCCACACTTTGAGAAAACTGTCAGAAGGGTTTGACAATGTGCTTACTGAGAGGAACACTGGAACACTTGTTCAGGCACTCCAAATCAGAATGGTTACAATAAGGAGACAGCTAGTCAGCCCATCATGTCTGTGTCAGCCCTCTGCAAGAGTGTCTCAGCTTGTCCCGCTCTTCCTCATTTCCCCACAGCTTTACAAATTTTGTTTCCTCTTCAGATAAAATAATCCAGTTTCATTTTGGAAGCCACTTTGCATTCATGCACATAGAAGAATAACCAACTGGAGCTGGTGGCACATTTTGTAGTGCCTTATTAGTCACCAAATATCAGTACACTGGGCACTTGTACACTGGCTCCCATCAGCCTCATTACAGATTATTGAGCCTTTGAAAGGCTGAGCTCTCAATTATCTGAAGAGCCAGCGCCTAAAGACCCGAATCACCTGTGTAGCCTCTGCCATATTATGGGGCCACAAAAGATATGCCTTTGGAACGCTGGAGAGACCAATCTGAAAGCAGGACAACTCTCTCTTTTTGTTCTGGGTTGGAAAACTGCATTTTTAGCTCAGAGATTCAAACATAGCAAGAATGAGATGGATACGACTGCATCGTGGAGTGCCAGAGAAATCACTGAACTGTCCCGTTCAATGAAAATAGATACTTTATAAATTGTACCAAGATGAACAAACATTAACAGTAGAACCCAGCTTACTGGTGCTAAAATAACACAGAGGTTACAGCTCAAGAGAACGAAAAAAAGGTACAGAGTGCAGACAGCTATTTGTGTGCGTGAATCACAATGGGAAACAGATGTTTGACGATTAAGGGCAGGCAGGTGATGACAGAATGGCAGACTATGCAATGAGCTTTGCTGTGAAACAAAAGGGTTGAGAGTGTTTCTTTGCCGAATCTGCACGTAGGTACAGAATGAGCAACATTCACATCACCGGCTCCTCATTAACAACAGGACTGGGAATATTCCACTCTCTGAAGAGTCACTGACCCCTACGAAGTATGGAACTAATGGATTAAACAGCCACAGCTGACATCATGCTCAGGAGAAGAGATTTCCATTTGAGTCTTTTTGTGGCTTGGTATCAAATCTATTCTGAATACACTGTTGTGAATCACCTTGAACCAATTTCCTACATTGAAGGTGCTACATAAATACAAAATGAAACATACACGATTCTCAGGAGACTTGGCAGATTAGATGCAGAAATGTTGTTTCTCCTTGTGGGAGAATCAAGGACCAAAGGGAATAATCTTAGAATAAGGAGTCACACATTTAAAACTTCCTTCTCTCAGAGGGTAGTGAATCTGTGGAGTTCTTTATCATACCAGGCTGTCTACTTTGGTTCCTAGTTTTGAGATGTTTTTGCTTGTTAGCATTTTGGAGCAGCTAAGCAAAAGCTGGAACATTAAAATGTGGTACAGGTTCACCCTGAAGGTTTTAATTTTTGATTTTGATTCAGGTTCATTTTGAATGTATTAGATTGAAGCATTTTCAGAGATGATTTCCTGACGTGGCTGGCAGTTGATTAAGTGGAGCTGAAAGCTTTAGTTCTCAAAGCAAGTGCTGCAACTACATTGCACCATCACTTGCCGATAGAACTTGAATTAGAGGCTAATGGTTTAGTGAGGCCAGTCAACATTGCAGCTGAAGTGCTTGTCGCAAAGTTGAAGGGTGAATGCAAGAGGTCTGGTGGTTGACCTGTTGGGTGGTGCGTACTTTGTGCAGAAGCTATTGGGGATTTGCCCATTCCAGTTGTGACTGTACATTAGTTTCTCTATTAAAAGGAGGTTGAATTTGATGTTGGATTAACTGTTCTGGATGGTATAGATCAGTTATCATTAAGAAGCCCAGCCATTTTTCCTATTAAAACACACTGCATTGTGCACTTCATCAACAGAAACCTTATACAATCCATAATGACTGGTCAGTATGTGTGTAGTAAGAACTTCAACAAAGGCAAAGAGTTAGATGATAATTTAACATGACAAGAAACTCAGACAGAATTTGTCAGACATATTCCTTTGTCCAAATGACTCTTTCAAAGAAAGTCAGCTTTTATTGAATGAAGGGGTCAATTATCTTTAACAGAAAAGAATGTGCATTTATTTCCCCAATGTTGGTCTTCACTGTGAATTAATCACATTGGAGATACAATCACTGTCAATCCCTTAACAGGCTTTACATGTAAGTTAATCTATTGAAAACATGGGTGTTTTATTGGTGGTGGTTTATAGATGTAAGACAGACAGGTGATTTAGTAATGCAAAAATAAAACATTATATGGATATATAAAAGAAAATCACTTGTTATGTTTGCAAAGGTAACTGCTCATTAATGGGTCCTCACAGTCAACTGTGCAATTAATAATCCCTTCAGTTGTTTAAGCAATCGTTATTGAGCAGGATCATAAATTGGCAAAATTAAGACCTGAAAGAATATTGATCAAAATACCAGGAGGGCTGGACATTTGTGGTGCAAAGAAAGTGTCCCTACTTCTACCCAAGATGATCCACATTCAGGTACCAACCTCTATGGATAGGTGTCTCAGCTATTTTAATCAGCCTGTTCAAATGTACTAAGTGGACACAATCTCTCACAGTACAATACTGCAGTAGAGTGGCATTGACTTGAATAGGTTGGAATCTGGAACCCCATATCCTGAGGAAACAAAGAGAAACCTGAAGGAAGGTCACAACCAGAAACATTAACTGATTTCTCTCCACAGATGCTGCCAGACCTGAACTTCATAATTTTTGAACACAACCTCAAGCTTCCAAAACACAACTGCTAATAAAATCCTCTTGAAACATAGGAAGGCAACAGCAATTCATTTGTGCAATATCAACAACCAAGAAAGAGATAAATATACTGATAATCAATTTGCAGTTAGGAATAAACAATAACCAACTAGGGCTTGTGACCAAATGGTACTTTCCCCTAATTCCAGGCTAGACACTTGGGTTGAAATCCAAGTGGTATATCTTAACATTAATTGGTTAAAAAAAAAAATCAATTGGTTTACATATTAGACCAGAGTAGCAGGGGGAAGCTCACCTGTTTGTCCTCAAATTGTGCCACAGGATCTTTAACTGGGCTGGTAGACAACAACTTACTGATTAAGTGTGAAAGAGCCTCAGACAGTACAGCACTGAGCCTCTGACATTGCGGCACTCCCCTAGTGCTGATCCTTTCAGTCTCCAGTGTGAGACATCCCTAGTGTCACCAACATACAATAAGCTCTTTTCACTGAAGGTAATTGAAGTATCAGTTGTGCATTAACAACTGTGAGCTAAAAGTGCCAGTACATTCCAGAAGAATAATCACAATACATTGATACCGTTGAGTTGTGAGTTTGAATCACATTTGCAAAACAATTCACAGTCACAGCTGCTTTTCAGTTCCTTACTGATTTGTAGATGTCTTATTTGCTTAAGATAAACTGTCCGTACAAGAATTAAGGGTAAACACAAGTGAAAGCTATTCATATGCTTCAGCCTTTCCACCACAGAGATACCTGCAATTGAGAAAAGCCTATACACAGAGGCCTTCGTGTCAGGGTTACAACTGTGCTGACAGTCTATAGTGAGCTGGGACAGGAAGTTGAAATCAGCTGTTTCCTTATCACCCCCCAAGCAGATGCCTCAGAAAGTAGAAGCTTATGATCAAGTGTTTACTACATGTTTAGCAAATTAAAACAGGAAACAGATGCTGCCTAATTAAAGCTAAAGAGGTAATGACCATTTGTTCCACCCTTTAACAAGGGGCACAGGGTCAAACCTATCAAGTATTCTCAGAGAAATGTGAGCTTCAGTGAGACTGGGTTCAATTTTGTTTGAATTTGTCAGCAGTAGCTCAATTTTACTTGGTCTGTAGCTCCATTAAATTGATGAGAAATCTGGCATTAGAAAAATTATAGAAACTGTCTAACTGCAGTCTTGAGCTCAAAGACAAATACTCTGCCTGAATGTTAGGGAGGACAAAGTAATTGGGCGGCACAGTGGTTAGCACTGCTGCCTCACAGCACCAGGGACCTGGGTTCAATTCCTGCCCCGGGCAACTGTCTGTGTGGAGTTTGCACATTCTCCCCGTGTCTGCGTGAGTTTCCTCTGGGTGCTCTGGTTTCCTCCCACAGTCCAATGATGTGTAGGTTTGATGAATTGGTCATGCTAAATTGCCCATAGCGTTAGATGTCGGGGGTAAATGTAGGGGAATGGGTCTGGGTGGGTTGCTCTTTGGCGTGTCGGTGTGGACTTGTTAGGCTGAAAAGCCTGTTTCCACACTAGGGAATCTGTCATTTAAACACCACATAATTCAAAGGTCCTAATCTTAAAGTCATGCAATCACATGGTGCAACCTGATGTGAAGGCCTACTTAAGGTTTGCATTGTTGACTGTAAAACCAAAGTGCAGGTTCTACTTGAAATCTGGCAGGAATAACCGAAGAACTCTCTCTCAAAGCGTGTGAACAGATAGACAGCCAGTAAAAAATCTACATCAGTTCAGGTCTCTGTATGAGGTCCAAACCAAAGATAAAGTTTGCGGACTTGACTGAAGGGAAGGAGTGCTGTAGCCTACAGTGACCTGTTGCCGAAGAGCCTGGAGGGGGAGTCAGTGTCAGAGCTAACACTCCTAGATTAAACAGTGATGATACATGAACCCCAAAAAACAGCATCTTCAAAATCAAGGACACCAACACTGAGCAAATGTTTCCCACTTCTGTGAAAACACAGCGACTGCATCATTATTTAAAATAGTCCAAGCTTCCCTTAACTCAGTCAGCTTTCCATGTCCAGTGGTGAACAGAGGAAAAATGACTCTTTTTAACTTGCTTTACTTGCCTCTGTTGGGAGTAGGCAGCTTAACATCTACCATTTCCTTTGGCCATTTCCACAAAGGAAATATCTTCTCACTCTTTCCAAAGCCTGGACCAGAAATACTGAATGTTAAACCAATGAAGGCGATATCAGGAAGCTACTGAATGGCGGTTTTTGCTGTGCAGGGCCTTGGAAGGGTGCTAACAAAAGATCAGAATTGTAGGAACAAAGAGTTGGTGTGAGCCAATTACTGAGTTCAAGACTGGGGAGGCCATTATGAATTTGGGAGCTAACAGAGGTGAGCATTGAAGGGAATGATGGGCAGCTAGAAGGTGATGCTGGCCTGGTGGTGATACCACTCGGCTCAGGCTAACGTTCTGGAGATACAGGTTCAAACTGCACCACAGCAGCTGATGGAACTTCAATACCATTAAAAATACTGAAAGATAGTTTCAGTGATGGGAACCACAATGTTATCAGTTTAATGGAAAAGCCCATTTGCCCTTTACAGAAACAAATTTGCCAACCTATCCAACATGTGACTCCATTCCAAAGCAATCATAACTGCCCTCTGAAATGACCTCCAAAGCTTTCATTTCAATGACCATTAGGGAATGGACAAAAAGGTACTGGCCTTGCCAGCAATGCCCATGTCTGATGAAAGAAGAAGTATTGACTTCGGTATATGTTAGGTCCAGGTAATAGAGTGCATGGTGAGCTGAGCTTTACAGGGGGTAAAGGACAGCAGGCCACCTGGGAGAGCCTCTTTGCCTTAGCATCCATTTATTTCTGATCCTGCCTCCCTGATAGGTGCTAATAAATTGAAAGTTGCAACATTTCCAATTCTATGCAGAAGAACATTAGGATCATTGAGGATTGTTGAATTTCAAATAGGACATGTCGATCCTGAACAGTCAGGATCAAGGTGACAGAAGTGCCTGGGGAGGGAGCTAGAATCAATAGCAAAGGTTCAAATTTTGTCTCATATGAACCCCATATGAATAAGATGCCGAAGTAGCCACTCAGACCATCAAACCTGCTCCACCTTTCAATCGGATCATGGTTAATCAGATTATTCCAAATTCCCACTGATCCCTGATCATGTTTCACTCCTTGTTCATGGAGAATCTGTCTCCTTTTGCCTTAGAAATACTTCACAAAGAATTGACAATCTTGTCTCACCAATGCAACTGAAGCATAACCTTCCTATTTTTGTATTCAATTCCTCTTGCAAGAAATGATAATATTGCATTGGCTTTCCTAATTATTTTCTATATCCACGCACTAGTCTATTGTGAATCTTGCACCCAGCTCTGCAACTCAGAGCTCAGCAATCTCTCAGCAATTAAATAAGGTGCTTTTTTAATTCTTTCTACCAACTTCACATCTCTTCACATCAAACTCATTTTGCCATATATTTACTGATATACTTAACTAATCTATATTTAGTTTTGTAGCCTCCTTTTTCACAACTTACTTTCCAACCCATCTTAAACCAAAGCTACTATTCATTTGGTCCCTTCATTTAGATACATTGTCAAAAGTTGAGGCTCCAGCAATAATCCCAGTGGTACACCACTCATTACATCTTGCAACAAGAAAATCACCTGTTCATGACTACTCTATGCTTTCTATTAGCTAGCCAATCTTCATCCATACCAGCCTGTTACTACGTGCACTGCAATAACTTTTGATGTGGCACCTTATCGAATGCCTTTTGGAAATTGAAGTACAATACATCTATGGGTTCATCCTTATCCACTGCGTATGTTACCACCTCAAAGAACTTCAATAGATTTATGTCTCCCCATACTTGTTGATTGAAGGAGTTATATTTGTTACTTTATAAACAAATGGAATTTTTCCCAAATCTAGGGAATTGTGGAGAATTGCAAACAGTACATCATGAACCTCATCAGCTTTTTCTTTAATGACCCCAAGATAGAATCCATCAGAGTCAATTAGCCTGCAGCTCCAACAAACTACTTAGTTCTACTTCTCTGACAATTACAATTTTTTTGAGTTCCCCCAATACTTTCATTTCCTGATTTATAGCTATCTTTGAGATGTTACTTGCATCCTGCACACTGTCGCCTATTTTCTAAAGATCAGTATCCCTCTACTCCCTGATCATTCATATATCTGTCTAAATACATCTTTGAAGAAGCTATCGTGCCCACCTCTACCACCTCCACTGGTAACATGTTCCAGGCATCCGCCACCCTCTGCGTAAAGAACTTTCCATGTATCTCCCTTAAAGTTTTCCCTTCTCACCTTGAACTCGTGACCCCTAGTAATTTAGTCTCTCATTCTGGGAAAAACATTTCTTGCTATCCACCCTCTCTATACCTCTCATGATTTTGTAGGCCTCAATCAGGTCCCCCCTCCACCTCATTCTTTCTAATGAAAATAATCCTAATCTACTCAGCCTCGCTTCATAACTAACACCCTCCATACCACACAGATACAAAATATCTGTTTCATTCATCTATCATACGATTATTTTCCATTGTTAACTCCCCAGGTGCACTTTTTGTAGGATCAACCTTCACTTGATTAAGTCCATCCTTTCAATAGATATCTCTAGAAACTCTTATGATTTGTTTTTATATTTCTAGCTCATTTTCTCTCAAATTCTAATATTTCTCTCATTATGGTTTCAGTAATTCTTTGCTGTCTTTTCTATATTCTTTCCTATCTTCTAACCTTACACTTACCTTTGTTTATCTTTTCTCTTTAAGTTTGGCACTAGCTTTAACCTTTTTAGTTAAGTCTGGATAATGGATCTTCTCCTTTGAAATTACATTTCTGTTGGCTTTGAAATTTTCTTTTTGTTGGAATGCATTTATTCTGTGTTTTCTGAAATGTCCCATTCCATATCTACCATGTCATCTCTGTTAACCTATCCTTTAAGTTGCCTTGCTACTCCTTTTAGCTAGCTCTGTTTTCATGTCCTCATACTTGTCCTTATTTAAATTTAAAGTACTAATCTTGAACCCAAACTTCTCTCCCTCAAACAGCATGTAAGATTCAATCATACTATAGCCACTGTGACCGATTTGCCCCTTCACTATAAGGTCATTAATTTGTCCTATCTTGTTTTACAACACAGGTTCGGTATAGCCTGCTCTCTAATAATAAAAAAAGAAAGCGCTGGGAAAAAAAAACAAGAAGGACGGGCAGCTTCTATGCAGAGATTAAAAGATTTAATACTTTGAGACTGAAGAAGGATCATATCATACTCAAATGTTCACTTTGTTTCTCTTTCCACAGATGCAATCAGATTTGTTGTGTTTCTCCATCACTTTAGGTTTGTATCTCAAAGTTCCAGCATCCACAGTATTCTGTTTTTATATTCGCTTACTATCTCGTTGGCTGTTCTAAAAGACTATCGGGTAAACATTCTAGGAATTCCTCAGCTAGGCTATATTTGTCCATATATTTTTTTCCTTTATGTATAGCTTGAAATCCCTCATGATTTTTACCTATATCTTTCTGATAAGCCACCATTACTTTTTCCATTACACTCCAGGCTACCATGTGGTTACTCTTATACCACTCCCACAAATGACTTCTTGCCTTTTTCATTTCTTATTTCTATCCAAAGTGCTTCAACACCCTGATTTCCTGAACTTAGGTCAACCATCTTTCTGGGTTGAAGGCAATGGCTTTATTTTGCTCCATATTTAACTGGAGTAAATGATGGCTCAACCAAGATTGAATATTGGGTAAGTAGCATGCTGAGATTGAAGTAATGGGAAGCCTGAGAGACATGTTGGAGAAGGAGAGTGGGGTGTCATCTCTAAGTCAACAGAAGTGTCACTTGGGTAACAGGTGGAAGGAACCAGGAAAGTTCCTTGGGGAATGCTAGGGTAACAGAGTGTGTGAATGTGGGCAAACAATGCTGGAGATGCCCCGGCAATGTTTAGGATAGTGAAGAGTAGAAGTATATAAGGGCAGCAACGCTGGAATGGACAACAGTGTAGAACTATCTGATTGTCATTTGGATGATTGTGTTAAAGGTTGCAGAAGGGGTGAGTAGGGTGAAGGGTGATTGTGCTTCGCAGTCAATGTCAGAATTCATATTATTGAACATGATGCATCAACATCGGAGATAAGGAAACAATTACAAGTAGTACTCATGTGAGGGATAATCAAGAGTGTTGGGTGGTGGGTGGTTTAATAGAAATTGTTTCAAAGGAAGAGGAGATGAGACTCATGAGCAGTATAAGCTCAGAAAGGATTTGATGGGAGAAAACGTTGAAACATGAGCAAGGTCAGCACCAGGACTGATGGGAACATTGGAGGAAGTTCAGCCTCATGAGCTGAGGAAAAGAAGCCCCAGACTCAGCTGAACAATGGTCTCAGTTTTATTGAGAAAGGAGCGATAGAATCACAGAATGGTTACAGAAGGTTTCTGCAAAAAAAAACTCAGTTAATCTCAATTCCCTCCATTTCATCAGTAACCCTATAACACTGGGCTCTTCAGATATTATTGAAGCAGCACATCTCAGATCTGACCATTGTTTGTCAAAAATATTTTTCTTTTTTGACCCTGTATTACCTGATGTTCACTTTCTACTGATTTTCTCTTGTTCTCATCCTTTCCACCAATGTGAGCAATTTCACCCTATCAAATTACTCTAAATGCCAGTTCATCTCCAATATCTCTGTCTAGTCTTCTCTCAGCCTTCTCTAGGGAGAAAAGTCCCAGCTTCTTCAATCTATCCACGTAATCCCTTCTCAGTCCAAATGGTGTACCTCATATCCTCCCCTTCACTGTTTTGATCACACAGCACTGCCCTTTGATGTGAAGGGCAGTGTTTGTTACTGGCCACCCGGGTGTTTTCCTATCTTCCTGGTGGTGGAATTTGAATAAAGATTTGTGCACCTTGTGTCTCTCACTGTGTCTCACACCTGCGCACACACACAATGGGTGCTGGGGAAAAAATAAGCACTACCGCACTGAGGTGGTAGTGTGGGGGTTAAATAGAAAGAAAAAAAATAAAATAATCAGAAGTGTCATGCAGCATTGCTCTTTGATGTGAAGGACACTGCTTGTCACTGGGCACTCGGGTGTTTCTTTTCTTCCTGGTGGTGGAAATTTGAATAAAGATTCATACACCTTGTGTCTTTCATTGTGACTCACACCTGCACACACACAACATGGGTGCTTGGGAAAAAAATAAGCACTAAAAAAAGAAAAAAAAACTCAGAAGTGTCAGGGGTTCTGCTCACCCTAAGAACTTAGAGTCATGTAGCTGTATAGCATGGAAACAGACCTTTTGGTCCAACTCGCCCATGCCAACCACACATCCGAAATTAATTTAGTCACACTTGCCAGCATTTGGCACATAACACTTTAAGCCCTTCCTATTCATGTATCCATCAGATGTCTTAAAAAAATAATAAAAAAAAATAAACAGGACTGGCATCCCCAGTGGAGGGCTCTCTACGCGGGAGTCCTCCCCCTTTCTCTCGGGGATCTGGGGTGGAGGGTGCTGCACGCAGCAGTCCCTTGCAACCGCAGGTTGCGGTGGTTCACGGACTCCCAGCCCAACTGCTTGTTCTGTGGCTCTGTGGAGTCCGTGGACCACGTGTATATTGGGTGTGGGTGTTTGCACTCCCTTTTTGATTTTCTGAAAAACCTCTTCCTCTGCTTTTGGTTGCACTTCAGTCCCACGCTCCTGATCTTTGGGCACCCAGTACGGAGGAAGGGAGGGCAGGTCTGAAGACCTCCTTGTGGGTCTGCTCCTGGGCCTGGCCAAACTGGCCATTAACAGGTCTAGGCAGCGGGCCGTGGAGGGGGTCGTTAGGGCCGACTGCCTGCCTCTCTTCCGCGGTTACGTTAGAGCCTGGGTGTCCTTGGAGAAGGAGCACGCGGTGTCGACCAACACCCTGGAGTTGTTCAGGGAGAGGTGGGCGCTCCTGGGAGTGGAGTGCATTATTTCTCCCTCCAACTCTATTTTGATTTAATCCCTACCCTCCCCTTCACTGTTTTGATCACACAGCACTGCCCTTTGATGTGAAGGGCAGTGCTTGTCACTGGCCACTCGGGTGTTTTCCTATCTTCCTGGTGGTGGAAATTGAATAAAGATTTGTGCACTTTGTGTCTTTCACTGTGTCTCACACCTGCACACACATACCACGCTGGGGAAAAAATAAGCACTATCGCACTTAGGTGGTAGTGTGGGGGTTAAATTATTAAAAAAGAAATAAAGGAAAAAAAAGAGGAGTGTAAGGGCAGTAGAAAAAAAACAGAAAAAAAAAACAGGTGTGTCTTTTGATTTAATCCCTACCCTCTCCTAAAAAAAATAATAAACAGGACTGTCACTGCTTGTCACTGGCCACTTGGGTGTTTCTTTTCTTCCTGGTGGTGGAAATTTGAATAAAGATTTGTGCACCTTGTGTCTTTCACTGTGTCTCACACCTGCTGAGGAAAAAAATAAGCAGTACCGCAGTTAGGCGGTAGTGTGGGGGTGAAAAAAAACAAACATGAGTGAAAGAGAAGAAAAATAAATAAATAAATAAATAAATAAACAAACAGGAGTGTCCCCTTTGACGTGAAGGGCGCTGCTTGTCACTGGCCACTTGGGTGTTTTTTTTTGCTTCCTGGTGGTGGAAATTGAAAAAAAGATTTGTACACCTTGTGTTTTTCACTGTGTCTCACACCTGCACACACACGACATGGATGCTGGGGAAAAGATAAGCACTCTCGCAGTTAGGTGGTAGTGTGGGAAAAAGAAAACAAAAAAAAACAGGAGGGTCAAAGGTTCTGTTCAGTCTGAGAGCTGGCTGTGAGGGAGCTGGATCAGCGTCGATTCTCCATGTGTAAATAAAGGGTGACTTGGTGATGGGATTCCGGTCTCTGGGCAAGTATTTCAGTGGCATTGAGAGAAAGGCACGTTCCTGAAGAAATTCACTCACAACAGTTATCTTTCAGTTGGGATAAACATTTCTGGCATCATGCCATTACTTGGGAAACTGGACTCATTCAATCCTACCATCAAAGACTGGGCCCAGTATATGGAAAGAATGTGTTAGGTTTTCCATTTTGGGACGGATTAAAATCAGACTAATTCTCCCGAGAGCTTGTGGACCTGCAGTTTTTTTCAGTTATTAGGAGCCTAACCTTCCCTGAGGCACCAGATATGAAAACCTCTCAAGAGGCATTTAGTTAAGGACTATTACAACCTCTAACCTCATCTAATTCTGAAATGCTATTAGTTTTATTCAGCAATTTGAGAACCAGGGAATCCATATTTGGAATTTTGATTAGGTTAAGATGATTGGCAGAGGCATGTGAGTTTGGTTTGTCCCTTAATGAGATGCTGAGAGACCATTTGATATGTGGGATTAATGATGTAACCATGCAGAAACACCCACTGGCTGAAGCCCAGCTAGACTTCAAAAATGCGGCAGGTGGAGAATGTGAGTTGCCGGATACTTCAATGGAAGTAGGCATCCTCGCTAATCAGACTGAGCTTGTGAAACATCACTTGAGTGCATGCAATTGTACAGCCACATTCAGGACATATCCTGAACAAAGGGCCTCTTGGTCAGCCCACACCAAAACCGCTAAACAAAACCAAACCTCAACCAAACAGTTAGAATTATCTTCAGAATTCAAGCAAGCAAGCCAGCCATTGTAGTTGCTGCCAGAATGTGAGATCGAGACTGCAAAAGAGTCCAACTAGTCGTAAATTGAGGAAGAGAATTCATAGGCCATTATCCAGGAAAGTTCACAAACTGGAATAGCCAGCTACATCTGGTTTTGGAACAGTTAAATTATTTATGAAACATCCAAATCAGAACCAATTAAAATAATGTTTAGTTAAATGGTTAACCATTTCTAATGGACATTGATACTAATGTGACCACTTCAGTATCAGTATCACTGGTCTTTACCAAAATTCCTCTAGACTCCAACACTCATGTTTGCGCAAAACCTCAGCTAGACTGAGAACCTGTACTGGAGAATCTTTATAGATTATGGGTACAACTTCGGTTCTGGTCTCTTATGAGAAGAAGCTGGTTCAGTTACTGCTGATTGTAGTAACAGTCTTGGGCCCAAGCTTCATAGGGTGAAATTGGTTGAGAAAGATTCACCTAGATTGCCTCAACATTCTTAGATTGGAAAGCAGCTGCCTGAGTGAAGTCCTAATTAAATATCTGGAAGTTTTTCATGATGTTTCAATGACTATCAAAGGAGCCAAGGCCAAGTTGCACATTGGAGGAAGTGAGGACTGCAGATGCTGGAGATCAGAGCTGAAAATGTGTTGCTGGAAAAGCGCAGCAGGTCAGGTAGCATCCAAGGAACAGGAGAATCGACGTTTTGGGCATGAGCTCTTCTTCAGGAATGATTCCTGAAGAAGGGCTCATGCCCGAAATGTCGATTCTCCTGCTCCTTGGATGCTGCCTGACCTGCTGCGCTTTTCCAGCAACACATTTTCAACTTGCACATTGACCAGGAACCTGTTCCATGACTCTGCAAGGCCCACCCAGTGCCATTTACCTTATTGGCAAAAGTAGAGGCAGAAATCAGAAGGTTGGAAAGCGAAGAATCATTAAACCAGTCCAATGGGTCAATATGTCTTTGTGGGGATTTTAAATAAATGGTAAATGCTTTTCACAGCTGGATAAATACCCAATCCCTTGCAAAGAGGATTTATATGCAAATCTGGCAGAAAGATCAGTCCAAGTTTTGAAGGCAGGCTTAAAGAAACAGCCTGCAGCTTCACTGGATGCTGAAATGTCCCCGTTCCCGTTTGATCATAGGACCACACCTTATGCAACTACAACTATAGCTCCAGCAGAGTTTAACGGGGAGAAGACTCTACACCAGGTTAACTCTGATCTTACCGGACATGTGAAGGAGAGTGCAGTGGCATCAGGAAGGCCAATGCCAGACACAAGAGAGACAGTATACTTCAGCGGATGAAGTTTACTTAGGAACCATGGGAATAGCCCTGCACAGGTAAGAGGCATAATGTCAGGTCCAGTGAAGCACAAAGTTCAGTAGGTGTGATGGTCCTGAACAAGCACATGGACCATATGAAAGCTGCAAACTTACAAACAGTGCAACAGCAAAACGTGCCTAGCTCCTTGACTGTCTTTCTGACTGATCTGGAACCCATGGGCTCTCCCTATCCATCAAGCATGGAAGATACTTTGGAACCTGAGGTGGACATGGCAGAAGATGCCACCTCGGCACCTTTGCTGCCTGAAGAGGAGAATGAATTTCTTCCAAGACATTTGGAGCACAAAAGGCAAGCTGCTGTGTGTTATACGCCACCCGCATCAGAGGCAGAGTTGGAGGAACCTGACCTGATGCAGAAGGGCCTGAGGAAGAGCTACAAATAAAAAGAACTGACTTATGTCCTCAGGACCTAACGTTGGAGGGATATAATTATTGTAATGAGGTCCGCCAGGTGGACTTCATACTCTGGTCCAATCTGGGAGCCGTGGCTGACATATACAAACACAGTTAAAAATCACACAACACCAGGTTAAAATCCAACAAGTTTACTTGGAAGCACTAGCTTTCAGAGCGCTTCCTGGTGATTGTGAAAAATAAGATCGTAAGACACAGAATTTATAGCAAAAGTTTACAGTATTGAAAAAGACCTCGATTTTTTGTTAAGTCTCTCACCTTTTAGAATGACTGTGTTGGTTTCAGTTCTTTCATATGTAAATCGCAAAACTTTTTTTATAAGTTACATTCTCAAGGAACTGTCACAATTGGTGTCATGTCAGCCCAGATAATGTATTGAAGGTGTTAGCTTCCTAAGTGAGGCTGTCTGTGCTACAATGGTCAGACTGATTCTAATCTAAAAAATGGATTTACAGAATCTTACATGGATTCATGGCGTTTTTGAGCAAAGTAAAATGTAATTCTGCAAGTACAAATTTTCCCACACCCTATCTGCATGTGGGTGTGTGTGTGTATGGCGGGGTGGGGGGGGGGGGATGATTATGAGTGTCTGTGAGAGAGTGTGTGTATGTGTGTGAGTGTGAGTGTAAAGGGGTTTAAGTCTGTTGAGAGGATGTGTGTGGGAGTGTATTTGTGAGTGTATGAGAGAGGGTCTGCGTGAATGTGTGTCTGTCTGTCTGTGTGTCTGTCTGTTTGTATGTGTAGTGCAATGGGGTCACCTGTAGTATGACATGAACCCAAGGTCCCAGTTGAGGCCATCCCCATGGATACTGAACTTGGCTATCAGCCTCTGCTCGGCCACTTTTCATTGTTGCCTGTCCCGAAATCCGCCTTGGAGAACAGTCACCCGAAGGTCCGAGGTCGAATGTCCCGGACCACTGAACTCTATAGACACACACACAGACAGACGGACGCACACAGACACTTCTACACACACATACACACTCTCCTAAAGACATAGACACACTCATGCAGACCCTCTCTCATGCATTTACACATACACTCCCTCTCACAGACTTAAAGCCCTTTACACTCACACATACAGACACTCTCTCACAGACACTCAAAACCCCCGCTCCCCCCCACCACACACACACATGCACACACTCACATGCACATACACATATAAGTTTGTGGGATGAATTTGTACTTGCAGAATTACATTTTACTTTGTTCAAAAACTCCATGAATCCATGTAAGATTCTGTAAATCCATTTTTTAGATTAGATTCAGTCTGACCATTGTGGCACAGACAGCCTCACACAGGGAGCTAACACCTTCAATACATTATCTGAGCCGACATGACACCAATTGTTAAAGTTCCTTGAGAATATAATATTTTAAAAAAGTTTTGCAACTTACATATAGAAGAACACCGGGCGGCATGGTGGCACAGTGGTTAGCACTGCTGCCTCACAGCGCCAGAGACCCGGGTTCAATTCCCGACTCAGGTGACTGACTGTGTGGAGTTTGCACATTCTCCCCGTGTCTGTGTGGGTTTCCTCTGGGTGCTCCGGTTTCCTCCCACAGTCCAAAGATGTGCAGGTCAGGTGAATTGGCCATGCTAAATTGCCCGTAGTGTTGGGTTAAAGGGGTAAATGTAGGGGCATGGGTGGGTTGCGCTTCGGCGGGTCGGTGTGGACTTGTTGGGCCGAAGGGCCTGTTTCCACACTGTAAGTAATCTAATCTAATCTAATCTAAACTGAAACCAACATGGTCACTCTAAAAGTTGAGAGACTTAACAAACAATCCAGGTCTTTTTCAATATGTAATTTCAGTTACATCATACTGTAAACTTTTGCTATAAATTCTGTCTTATAATCTTATTCTCCACAATCACCTGATGAAGGAGCAGTGCTCCAAAAGCTAGTGCTTCCAAATAAACCTGTTGGATTATAACCTGGTGTTCTGTGATTTTTTTAACTTTGTACACCCCAGTCCAACACCAGCGTCTCCAAACAGGAGTGTCTGAGGTTCTGCGAGCTGGCTCTGAGGGAACTAGATCAACGTCAAGGACTCTAAAACGATGACTTGGTGACAGGATATTGTGTTCTGTGGAGTTATTTCAGTGGGTAACTCACACATGCTCACCTTAATCACCAAGGAATACATACTCTTTAAAGATATGGATAACAATACACACGAGGAATAATGTTGCAAATCTCCAATCCTCTGGCACCATTGCCGTTTCTAAAGACGATCGAAAAATTATGGCCAGTACCTCTACAATTCCCCATCCTCCACACCTTACTTGCCTCAGAATTATTGGATGAATTTGATCCAATCCTAATAATGTCATGATTAAGTACCGCCAGCCTTTCTAATACCATCTCAAAGGCAATTTGTATTGAACAACCAATGTTGGCCTTGCAGCAACGCCTGTGTCCTATGAAAGAAACTTTAGTGATTCTTGTTTTTGGCAAACGCTCATTCACTGTGTCAAGTAAGTTCTCTTTCACAATGGCTTGCACTGTCCCCTTTCTTGGTAAAGACAGATACAAAATATTCAGTTAGTCCCTGAACAATAACTCTGCCTTATGTGTAAATTTCCTTTTGAGTCTCTAATGGTCCACCCCTCCTCTTACCAGTTTTTTAGTGTATATCTCTAGAAAATCTTTGAGTAGCCAAGAATTCCTTACTTTCATTGTTAAAGGACAGGTTGGAGGAGACAGATGTAGAGGTAAGAAGTGGTTTGAGCATGATTCAAAGATCATACAAGATCGTAGGAGCCCATGATCCCGAGACTGTGGGACAGTGAGCAGTTTTAGTTCATGAGAGTTGAACCTGATAAATAGTCCCACCAGATTTGTTGATGAATGGCTAAACTGCCCTGTCCCAGTCAAATCTGTACCCCTAGGACTTAAGTGAATGGAGATAAGGGCCATATTGGAAGCTGCAAGGCTGAGAGATATGGTTTTAATATGGACTCGGGACAGCAAAGGTGGAAATGAGAATCAATGAACACATCAGTAGCCGTAGAAATGTGATAGCGACTAAACATTTAGGAATTTAATAAACCTAAAATAAAACAAAGTTTTGCGGCTTCTGGAGGTCTTAAATGAAAACAAAGTGCAGGAAATATTCAGTAGATCTGGCAGCCTCTGTGGACAGAGAGATAGAATTAATGGTTTGGCTTGAATAACTCACAATTCCAAAGAAGATTAATACAGGCTATAAATGTTCCCTCTGTTTCTCCCTCCATAGACGTTACATGACCTGATGTTTTCCCAGTTTTTTTTCTTTTTATTGTCTTTATTATAGCATAAAAGAATCATTGAAGAGTTATCTAGACTCATATAGCTTGCTCTCTCCATGGATGCTGTCTGACCTGCTAGGATTTCCAGCATTTTTTTGTTTTCAAAAATCATTGGTTGACTGGGAGAGTTCTGGAGACTGTTATTGTCCAGGAGTGGATGCTGAAGCAAGTTTATTTCTGAAGAGGGCAAGAGACAGTGAGTGAAGAGCAGCAGAAGGAAGTGTTCAGATATTACCTTATCTATAAAGGGAGCTGTGAGACCCTACTCAGAATATTGCGTGTGCCCAATCAGCAAAGATAAGACATCAAATTGAGTCAAGTTTTTATTCAAGCCTCCTTTGCCAAACTAGGGCCTGCCATTCCAACAAATTGAACATTGTAAATATATGTTCAGTACACAAGAAGCAATTTTAACCTGCATGTGGTTTAGATCTGGATTGTGTCTCATTCAAGAATGTACTCTTGATAAGTAGAATACGGCAAGAATAAAAGCAACATTAAAATGGAATCCTGCTAGTTGACCCTCATCACTTTGTTCAAAAGAGGAGAACTGTAGTTAATGCTGAGTGAAGCATTTATCAAAAGCAGCACAAACAGCTCTTTTCTTAAAGAAAAAATGTTTCTTTCTGTGAAAAATGAGCCTCCTGCAGTGACAGCAGCATTCTGTTGCTGGTGATTTACTGGGAACTTCACTGCAGTGAGATCCCTCATAACCAGACTGCAAAAAGGGAGGAGGGTGACCCTGCATCTGGCAGCACTGATGGGAACCAGATGTTTCAATGCTGTGAGAGCCAAATTGTCAATGAGAAACCTTTCTCTCACACTCAGAACACGCAAGCCAGTCAGCAATGGCCCGCTTTCCCTCTAACCTCTCCCCATCCCTTTTGACTGCATATCATATCTCTACTTTTTAAAAATTTTATTATTATTGCTCATCTATTTAAGAAATCTACTGAATGATTATCCTTCAACTTTCAATATTCCACAAAACTCAACTTAATCCCCTAATTTTAGCAAAAGACATCCAAATTGTGTTGACAGTTTCGGTTGGAACTGTATGCATTTTGGGGAAAAAAACTAAATATGATATAAATTTCAGAAATAATTAACTCTTTTAATTCCCTGACATCTCACATATTTCAGTTCTACATGATATAAACTGGTGCATATAAATTACCATGCATTTATACCATCCAAACTGATTGCAACACAATATTAGTGACTCTGAAGTCAGTGTAGGAATAAAGCCTACATGGAATATGCTATGATAAGCATCCTCACCACTTCATTGCCATCTTGGGGTTGAAATTTACATTTGTGTTGCTACATTTCCATTGCCTCAATAGCACTGCAGTTGTGAGGTGCTGAGGAAACTCTAACTTTGACCCCCTACCTTTTTGTTTTGAAATGGACTGTAGTGTTTTCAATCATAGAGTCATAGAGATGTACAGCACGGAAACAGACCCTTCAGTCCAACCTGTCCATACCGACCAGATATCCCAACACAATCTAGTCCCACCTGCCAGCACCCGGCCCATATCCCTCCAAACACTTCCTATTCGTATACCCATCCAAATGCCTTTTAAATATTGCAATTGTACCAGCTTCCACCACTTCCTCTGGCAGCTCATTCTATACACGTACCACCCTCTGCATGAAAATGTTGCCCCATAGGTCTTTTATATCTTTTCCCTCTCACCCTAAACCTATGCCCTCTAGTTCTGGACTCACCAACCCCAGGGAAAAGACTTTGCATATTTACCCTATCCAAGCCCCTCATAATTTTGTAAACCTCTATCAGATCACCCCTCAGCCTCCGACACTCCAGGGAAAACAGCCCCAGCCTGTTTAGCCTCTCCCCATAGCTCAAATCCTCCAAACCTGGCAACATCCTTGTAAAGCTTTTCTGAACCTTTCAAGTTTCACAACATGTATTCGACAGGAAGGAGACCAGAATTGCACGCAATAGTCCAACAATGGCCTAACCAATGTCCTGTACAGCCACAACATGACCTCCCAACACCTGTACTCAATATTCTGACCAATAAAGGAAAGCATACCAAACGCCTTCTTCACTATCCTATCTACCTGCGACTCCACTTTCAAGGAGCTATGAACCTGCACTCCAAGGTCTCTTTGTTCAGCAACACTCCCTGGGACCTTACCATTACATCTATAAGTCCTGTTAAGATTTGCCTTTCCAAAATGCAGCACTTCGCATTTATCTGAATTAAGCTCCATCTGCCACTTCTCAGCCCATTGGCCCATCTGGTCAAGATCCTGTTGCAATCTGTGGTAACCCTCTTCGCTGTCCACTACACCTCCAATTTTGGTGTCATCTGCAAACTTACTAACTGTACCTCTTACTCCCGCATCCAAATCATTTATGTAAATGACAAAAACTAGAGGACCCAGCACAGATCCTTGTGGCACTCCACTGGTCACAGGCCTCCAGTCTGAAAAACAACTCTCCACCACCACACTCTGTCTTCTACCTTTGAGCCAGTTCTGTATCCAAATGGCTAGTTTTCCCTGTATTCCGAGAGATTTAACCTTGCTAATCAGTCTCCCAAGGGGAACCTTGTCGAACGCCTTACTGAAGTCCATATAAATCACATCTACTGTGCTGACCTCTTTGTTACTTCCTCAAAAAACTCAATCAAGTTTGTGAGACATGATTTCCCACTCACAAAACCACGTTGACTATCTCTAATCAGTCCTTGCCTTTCCAAATACATGTACATCCTGTCCCTCAGGATTCCCTCCAATAACTTGCCACCACCGAGGTCAGGCTCACCAGTCTATAGTTCCCTGGCTTGTCTTTACCGTCCTTCTTAAACAGTGGCACCACATTAGCCAACCTCCAGTCTTCCGGCACCTCACCTGTGACTATCGATGATACAAATATCTCAGCAATAGGCCCAGCAAACACTTCTCTAGTTTCCCTTAGAGTTCTAGGGTACACCTGATCAGATTCTGGAGATTTATCCACTTTTATGCGTTTCAAGACATCCAGCACTTCCTCCTCTGTAACATGGACATTTTGCAAGATGTCACCATCTATTTCCCTGCAGTTTATATCTTCCATATTCTTTTCCACTGTAAATATTGATGCAAAATACTCATTTAGTATCTCCCCAATTTTCTGCGGCTCCACACAAAGGGCGCCTTGCTGATCCTTGAGGTGCCCTATTCTCTCCCTAGTTACCCTTTTGTACTTAATGTATTTGTAAACACTCTTTGGATTCTCCTTAATTCTATTTGCCAAAGCTACCTTATGTCCCCTTTTTGCCCTCCTCATTTCCCACTTAAGTATACTCCTACTTCTTTTATACTCTTCTAAGGATTCACTCGATCTATTCTGTCTATACCTTTCATATGCTTCCTTCTTTTTTTTAACCAAATCCTAAATTTCTTTAGTCATCCAGCATTCCCTATAGCTACCCTATAGCTTTCACCCTGACAGGAACATACTTTCTCTGGATTCTCGTTATCTCATTTCTGAAGGCTTCCCATTTTCCAGCCGTCCCTTTACCTGCGAACATCTGCCCCCAATCAGCTTTCAAAAGTCCTTGCCTAATACCATCAAAATTGGCCTTTCTCCAATCTAGAACTTCAACTTTTAGATCTGGTCTATCTTTTTCCATCACTATTTTAACTCTAATAGAATTATGGTCGCTGGCCCCAAAGTGCTCCCCCACAGACACCTCAGTCACCTGCCCTGCCTTATTTCCCAAGAGTAGGTCAAGTTTTGCACCTTCTCCAGTAGGTACATCCACACACTGAATCCTGCAGCCTTCTGAGACTGTACTGGTTTTCAAGTGGAATTGGAATATTATGACCGGATGTGCCTCTGATTTCAAGTCTTAGTTCCTCCTCAAACTCCTAGGATCCTCAAAGTGCTAGGAAAAGCATAAGGATTGATTACCTCAAAGATTAGCTGTAAATACAGAGTCACAAATCCGTTTTGGTCTGTAGAACTGCATAGTTATTTTTAAGAACCAGTTTATATCATGTACAGCTTAAATATGTGAGATGTCTAGGAATTCAGAGTTAAGTATCTCTGAAACCTATGTTATAATTTGCTTTCTTTTGCCCAAATTGAACAATGAAGCACAGGAGGAAACCATTCAGTTCATCATGGCTGGTCCAGCTCATTGCTAAAGCTACCCAGTTATTCTCAATGCCTTGATATTTCATCATCACTGATAGCTATGTACATTAATGCAATCACAGGTGCATGTGTGTCTGGGCTTCAATTGAGCAATTTAGAAATACAATAGGATACTATCCTCAACATGTCATGCTGTAAGAATATACAGTTCAGTAAGATGGAAACTGAGAACTGTAACCATGCCTCTTAAAGGTATATCTTATATCTGCTGCAAGACACACTCAAACAACAATCACCCTTCAAGTATTCTCCCAATTGTCTTTTAAATATTATTATTGGATCCACTGTCAAAAAGCTTCCAAAAACCCCATTCCAATTCACAACGACTTGCTGTGTAAAAAAATGTTTCATTATGTCACGTCTGATTTATGGCCAAACATCTTATATATTTGTCCTGGTAGTTACAAATGCTTCTGATTTACTCTTGAAAAGCTGTTTGAACACCCCTAACAAATCTTCTAATTTTGTCTGCTCTAAGGTGAAAACCCTTAATTTTACCACACAACTGATGTCGATCATCCTTGTTTCCATTCTAATCAATCTTGTCTCCAAGACAGACTCCTTAAACTGACACACGTAAACTGACCCACTTTGACCACAATATTCCAGATGACACCTCAGTATTTTGTAAAGCATTTTAAAGGTTTAGTATAACTTCATTATTTTGTACTCTAATCACTTGAGCTCATTCTTCTTGCTCTCAAATCCAAGTCCAAATACTGTGGCCCAGTATCCTTTATAAATAAGCATGTCATTGGCCTCACAGGCACGAATGTCTTCCTGACAAGTACAAGCCCTCTCTGCTGAGAAATGAGAGTGGCCAAGATCCAGGGATAGCTAAATATTCCTTAAGAGCAACAAGGCTCTGTTGTGTTCTTGTGCACACTCTATGAATTTTGTCAGGTTTGGAGGGTTTGAGCTATAGGAAGAGGTGAATAGGCTGGGGCTGTTTTCCCAATTGTGTCAGAGGGTGAGGGGTGACCTTACAGAAGTTTATAAAATCATGAGGGGCATGGATAGGGTGAATAGACAAGATCTTTTCTCTGGGTTGAGGGAGTTCACAACTAGAGGGTATAGGCTTAGAGTGAGAGGGGAAAAATTTAAAAGGGACCTAAGGGGAAACTTTTTCATGCAAAGGGTGGTGTGCGTATGGAATGAGCTGCCAGAGGAAGTGATGGAGCTGGTACAATTGCAATAGTGGGCGGCACGGTGGCACAGTGGTTAGCACTGCTGCCTCACAGTGCCGGAGACCCGGGTTCAATTCCTGCCTCAGGCTGACTGTGTGGAGTTTGCATATTCTCCCCGTGTCTGCGTGGGTTTCCTCCGGGTGCTCCGGTTTCCTCCCACAGTCCAAAGATGTGCAGGTCAGGTGAACTGGCCATGCTAAATTGCCCGTAGTGTTAGGTAAGGGGTAAATGTAGGGGTATGGGTGGGTTGCGCTTCGGCAGGTCGGTGTGAACTTGTTGGGCCGAAGGGCCTGTTTCCACACTGTAATGTAATCTAATCTAATCTAATCTAAAAGGCATCTGGATGGGTAAATGAATAGGAGGGGCTTAGAGAGATATGGGCCATGTGCTAGCAAATGGGACTCGATTAATTTAGGATATCTGGTTAGCATGGACGAGGTGGATCGAAGGGTCTGTTTGCATACTCAGCATCTCTATGACTTTATGACTCTAATCATAGTTAAAACTGAAGTTTCATTGAGAAAGAATGAGTATCCACCTTTCACTATTATCCACATATTAATGAATGTTCTTACTGGTTTATTGGCTCAGATCTTGCAGTAGTAATGACAGTGAAACTGTCAGTGTTTATCATCATTACTTCTCTGGAAGTGAACACAAATTCTGGAGTCCGTACACGTGCAATTAAGAAATTCTGAAATTGAAAAGTTTCTGTCAATGATTCTACACTTCCCCGTCGGTTCACTGTTGCAAACCACTCTGTTTTAATTAAATAAAAATCACTAAACTGCTGAGAAATTGCCCTTTCACACTGTTTGGTCTCACTGCTGGCCAGAGAAGCACTTGACTTGATGCCAGATTCAAAGTGGCTTTGGGAAATTAGAAATCACTGTAGAGATTACAAGATCTTTGTGAACAGCTTTTTGGTTCCAGCAAGAAGTGCTACTGACCACAAAATCCAAATCATTAAGTTTTAATCAGCGACTGAATGCTTTGAATACAAGCTTACTATACTATAGATTCTATAATAGTGAGACATTCACCACTCCTGATGGACTCCTTGATAATGGCACAGCCCAGCTGAGTCTGAAGGGCCCAGATTAGATTCCCAGTCTGCACTGAGTTGGTTAACCTCATGCAGGGCAGCAGTAGGATTTCCTGCCTCACATTGTGAGGATGGAGGGGCAATGAGTCATGACTGTTATTGCTGACTGTTGTCTTGTGTGTCCCACTTGATAAATACATGTATGTGGATGCTCATTGAATTTAAAAAGACGGTTTAATTGCTCTTCGGTTGAATTTCCTGCTGATGTTTTAGGTTTTCCTGCTTAATCTTAGACTGGAGAATGAGTTCAAATCAGGTATTGAGCATAGCAACATCCTACTGTCTCACCTTTATATTCCTCCTGCCACTCCTGCAATGATGGAGTGAATCCTAGTGTCATCCCTAACTCTTACCAACAGGGAGAAAAAATAGGACATCAGTGGACGATTCAAAAGTTCATTTTGCAGGTCAGGCTCAGCATTGTTCACTTTTCAATTCCAACTGAGTTTCAGATCTTTATGTCACGAACCACAGCAAGCTGGATCTCTTACCTCTCTCTAAGTTTCTGGCACCATTCCTGCTGTATTGCTGGCATTTCTGCCCAAATTTGGGGAATCTACTTCTATGGCGGGACTCCCAGGAACCCACCATGCACAGCCACTGAATTGCAGCTATAGAAAGCCATAATCACACCACAGTGGGCATCCTGAATAGAAAGGACATCATAACCAATGAATTTCACAACCACTGGAGATCCCAAAGCATCTCACAGTCAATGAAAGACATTCAAAGTGTAGTGATGTTTCTAATACAAGAAATGCAACTGCCAGGTTCTGAACAGCAAACTTCCACAAAGAGCCCTGTGATATTGACCAGAAAATCTTGTTTGGAGCAGTGATTGAGGGATTAATATCATCCAGCACACCATGGATAAATCCTCTGTTCATATTCATGGAGTCATATACCATAGAAGCAGTTCCTTTAGCCTACCATGTCTAAGCCGAACAACCAACACCAAAATACACTAATCCCATTTACCTGCAGCTGGTCCATAACCCATTTTGCCTTAACATTTTAAGTGCTCATTCCGACGTATCTTAAATGTTGTGAAAGTACCTGCCTCCATCAACACCTGAGGCAGCATGTTCCATGTTTCAACCACCTTCTGTGTGAATTTTGTTTTAACAGTGGTTTCTCTAAAACCACTTGCTCCTCACCTTAAGGGACAAGAGCTGTACACATTTAAAAGCAAATGGACATATTAGTGATAGACAGCATGGCTTTGAGTGGAGCAAATCTGCCTCATGAATTGATTGAGTCTTTGAGGAGGTGACAAAGATGATTAATGAGAGAAAAGTAGTTGATGTTGTCTATATGAACTGCAGTAAAGCCTTTGACAAGGTCTCTCAGGCAGATTGGTACAAAAGGTGACGTCAAATGGTATCGAGGTGAGCTAGTAAGATGGATACAGAACTGAATTAGTTATAGCAGTCAGAGGGTCACAGTCGAAGAGTTCTTTTTGAAATGGGAGGCTGTGACTAGTGGTGTTCCACAGGGATCAGTGCTGGGACTTCTGCTGTTCATGGTCTACGTAAATGATGTGGAAGAAAAATGTGGCTGGTTCAATTAGTAAGTTTGTGGATGATACAATGATTGATGGAGTTGCGGATAGTGAGGTAGATTGTCAGAGGATAAGCAGGATATAGATCAGTTGGAGGCATGGGCAGAAAAATGACAGATGGAGTTTAATCCGGACGAATGTGAGGTGATGCATTTTGGAAGGTCAAGTGCAGTTGGAAATTACACAGTGAATGATAGAACCCAAAGGAGCATCAATATGCAGAGGGATCTGGGTGTGCAGGTCCACAGATCACTGAAGGTGGCAGCACAGGTAGATAAAGGAGTCTTCATTGGAAGGGGCATTGAGTGTAAGGATGGATAAGTTATGCTGCAGCTCCATAGAACTTTAGTTAGGTAACATTTGCAATATTGTGTACAGTTCTGATCACCACACTACCAGAAGGATGTAGATGCTTTGGAGAGGGTACAGAAAAGGTTTACCAGGATGCTGCCTGGTATGGGGGATTTTAGCTATGAAGAAAGGTTGGATAGACTGGGTTGGTTTTCATTGGGATGCAGGAGGTTGAGTGGCGACCTGATAGAAGTTTGTAAGATTGTGAATGGCATGGATAGAGTGGAAAGTATGAGGCTCTTTCCTAGGTTGGAGGAGTCAATTACATGGGGACAAAGATTTAAGGTATGAGGGGGAATGTTTAAAAGAGATGAGCAAGGCATGTGTTTCAAACGAAGGGTGGTAAGTGCCTGGAATGCACTACCAGAAAAGATGTTGGAAGCAGACACATTAGTAGAATTCAAAAAACACCTGGATGAATACATGAATATCCCTCTAGGAAGGGAATAGAGAGATACGGATCCTGTAAGTGAAGACAGTTTTAGTACGAAAGGGCATAATGTGTTGGTGCAGGCTTGGAGGGCCGAAGGGCCTGTTCTTGTGCTGTATTGTTGTTTGTTCTATGTTCTTTAAATTTATGCCCTCTGATCTTAGATGCATCTGCTATTGGGAAGAAATCCTAAGTCCTTCTCTAACTATACGTCTCAATTTTTATATACCTCAATTAGATCCCCATTAATACCGTCTGCTCGAGGGAAAACAAACTGAGCCTATCCAGTATCTCCTCATAACTGAGACCTTTCGTCGTAGGCAACATCCTGGTGAATTTTCTCTGCACCCTGTCCAGTGCAGTTCTGTCCTTTCAATATTGTGGCAACCAAAACTGCACACAATATTCTGTCTGTAGCCTATAAAGCTGTTACAAAACTTCCTTGCTTCTATATTCTATGCCCCAGCTAATGAAGGCAAGCATCTGTATGCCTTCTTTACCATCCTGTCTTTCTGTGCTGACACCCTCAATAATTTATGGACGAGTTTATTCTTTGTTCCTCAATACTCCCTCGGGACCTATCATTTATT
Organism: Chiloscyllium plagiosum; assembly: GCF_037043375.1. NCBI lineage: Eukaryota > Metazoa > Chordata > Chondrichthyes > Orectolobiformes > Hemiscylliidae > Chiloscyllium > Chiloscyllium plagiosum. The sequence continues at coordinate 39,515,739 of NW_028270167.1, read as the reverse complement.
GTATATGTCCTTTCCTTATTAGGTCCCCCCCCCAAAGTGCACCACCGTATATTTATCAGGGTTAAATTCCATCTGCCATTATTCTGCCAAATTTACAAGCTGATCAATATCAGACTGCAGCCTGATATCATGCTCCTCACTATCAACAACACTACCAACTTTCATATCATTTGCAAAATTACTAATTATTCCTTCTAAATTCACATCTAAGTCATCATAACAAACATCAAAGGTCCAGAACCAATCCCTGTGTTACACCACTGGTTACAGCCTGCTAATCACAAATATAACTCTCCACCATTACCCTGTGCCTCCCATTTACAAGGCAATTTTAGGTGGAATATGCCAACATGTCTTGGATCCCATGGGTTCTTACTTCTTCGAACAGCCTTCCGTGTGGAACATTTTCAGCAGCCTTACTGAAGTCTATGTAAAACACATTAACTGTGGTACCCTCATCAATATAGTTAGTCATCTTTTCAAAAAAACTCAGCCAGTTAAGTAGTAGTCAGTTGGGATCTCCCAGTATCAACCTGTGCTGACTGTTCCTGATCAATCCTGCCCTTCCAAGTATTGATTAATCTTGTCCCGCAGAATATTTTTCAATACTTTCTCTCCCACTGATGTCAGATTATCTGATCTGTCATTGCTGACTTGTCCCTGCAGCCCTTCTTGAACAAAGGAACCACATTAGCTATCGATCAGTCATCTTGCACTTCACCTATGGCCAGCAAAATATTAAATATCTCCCCCAGGGTGCTAGAAATCTCCTCCCTTGTCTCCAATAGCAACCTGGGATACGTTTCATCAGGACCTGAGGATTGATGCACCTATATACCCATTAAAACATCTAATATCTTCTCTACATTAATCTTAAGGTATCTAGAACCCCACCATCCCAACTGAAATCCTGGCTACAAGCCAAGCTTGTTCTTTTATGAATAAAGATGAAAAATATTAATTTCGTACCTCACCAATTTCCACTGCTCTACACAGAAATTGCCCTTTTGGTCTCTAATAGGCCTCACCCTATCTATGGTAATCCTTTTATTTTTAATATACTTACAAAAAGTCTTGTGGTTTTTCTTGATCCCACCTGTCAAAGATGTTTTGTGGCTCCTCTTTGCCCTCCTAATTTCTTTTTTAAGCACTCCCCTGGACTGTCTATACTTTTGAACAGCCTCCCCTATTTTGAATGCACTGTACATGACATATGCTTCCTTCTTTTTCCTTACCAAACTCTCACTATCCCTTGACGTCCAGCGTTCTCTTTCCTTTACTCTTAGAAGAACTCACTAGCCCTACGTTTTCACAATAATCCTTTTAAAAGACTTCTACTTTCCAAATGTAGATTTACCTGCAAAGCTGCTCCCAGTCCATATTTATCAGATTTTGTCTAAGGTATTGAAATCAGCCTTACCCCAGTTTAGACACTTAATTTATGCACTACCTTTATCCTTTTCCAAAAAGACTTTGAAACATGCAGAGTTATGGTCACTACCCCTAAAACGCTCACCCACTGAAACTTCAACCACTTGACTGATTTTGGACCTTAGAATTAGGTCTATCACTGCCCCCTTACCAGTAGAACTATCTATGTACTGGCACTAAAAGCTGCCCTGGATGCTCTTTAAAAATTCCACTCCACCTGATTCTTTCATACTGAGTGATCCAGTTAATATCAGAGAAGTTGCAGTCTCTGACAACTTTAACCCTGTTTCTCTCACAGCTACCCACTCCTGTATCTCCCCCTGACTATTGGGAGACCTATAATAAAATCCCATCAAAGTAATTGCCCCTTTTTCATTTCTAAGCTCTACCCAGACAGCCTCATTTGAAGAACATTCTGCAAGATCCTCCATCATTGCCAAAGCGGTAGTTCCCTTTATCAATAATGCAATGACCCCACCTCTCTTATTTCCCCCAGCTACCCTGCCTAAAATCTCCATACCCTGGAGTGTTGAGCCACCAGTCCTGACCTGCCTTCAACCATTTCTCAGTGATTGCAACAATATCATATTCCTATGTGCTGATCCATCCTCTAACTTCACTTGCCTTACCAGTCAAGCTCCTAGTATTAAAATAGATACAATTTAGCTTTCTTGACTTCCATGTTCCTTATCCAATTCATGCCACCTCCGCTTACTATGATGACCTAGCATACCTTCTATATCTGATTGGACCTTGCTCCCGACATTATGTCTCCCTGGGATACCTCTCAACATGATTTTGTCTTCCACCCCCTGCCAAATTAATTTAAAACCTCTCCATCTACACACCAAACTCCCAGCAAGGATATTGAACCCATTCTACATCAGGTGTGACCCGTCCAACTTATCCAGGTCCCACCCACCCCAGAAGGTGTCCCAATCATCCAAGAATCTCAAGCTCTCCCTCTCATACCATCCCATTAGCCGTGCGCCTATCTGACCTATCTTCATATTCCTATACTCGATAGCACATGACCCTGGAAGTTACTCAAGGATTACAACCTCAGCAGTATTCCTCTTTAATCTGCTACCTAACTCTCTAACTTCCTGTTGTAGGACCTCATACTTTTTTACCCATGTTGTTGGTACCAATATGTAACATGACTGCTGATTGTTTACCATTTCTCTTCAGAATGCCTTGCAGTAGATCTGTGCCATCCCTGACCCTGGAACCAAAGAGGCGCCATACCATTCAGGGGTCTTGTTTGCTGCCACAGAGCTGCGTCAGTTCCCTTTACAATTGAGTCCCCCATCACTAAAACTTTCCCAGTCCTATCCCTCCCCTGCAGTGCAGCAGAGCCAGCTATGGTGCCACTCGCTTGGCAGTTGCTGCTTTCACATGACAGTCCATCTCCCCCCAACTATAACCAACATGGACTATCTCTTTGAGTGGGGAGTGACCACAGGAGACTATCTGCCCACACTTACTCATCTGCCTGGTGGTCACCCAACTCGTTTCTCCCTGTGTATCCCTTACTGGTGGTATGACCAGCTCACTAAACCTGCTATCCATGACATTTGCAGCCTCATCCATGTTCCATAGTGAGTCCATCTGCAACTCCAGGCATTCCATATAATAAATCCGGAGCTGCAGCTGAACACACTTCCTGTATACATGGTCACCATGGAGACTGGAAGTGTGCCTAATTCCCACATATTGCAGGATTAATATTCCATGGGGCTGAGTTCTGTTGCCATTGTGAATTTTATCAACTACAGACAATTAACTAGGAACAAATATTACTCAACCTTATCCAATATTCACCAAATCAGATTTCTCTTTGTCTGTCTTTTTATTTCTAACAAATTACAAATAAGATCTTTATACTCTCTCCCTGCTGGTATTACTCACACGGTCTCTAAAACTGGTTACTGAGCAGCCAATCCAATTGACCAACATTGCTTTTTGAATCAGGATGTCATTTCCAGAATTCTTCCCCTAGATTCAACTCCACTCCGTCTCCCTCTCTCACTCCGACTTAACTCAATCCTCTTTCTTTCCCTCTCCCTCTCTCATTCCAAACTGAACTCAATCCTCTTCCTCTCTCTCTTTTTCTCCCACACTGACTGAGCTCGATCTGCTCCTCTCATAGAGTCATACAGTCATACATCACAGAGCCACACCATGTCCATGTGGAATAAAATGTGCATTCATGTGAACCCAATTTCCCTGTACTTGGCCCATACCCTTCTAAACATTTCTTGTCCATGTATTTGTCAGCCTCAAAGAATCCTTATGTCTCATCTCCTTGTGCACTCCAGATTTTCTCCTCAGGCTGCCCTGCTAACCCTCATTGTAATGCTGCAGCAAGGACACTGAGCACTGTGAGACACAGTCCCAGTTCATGGACTGGACTAGTCCAGTCTTAGAAGTGGATTTGAAGCATTAATTCAGATTTCACACCACAGATGCTGCCAGACCTGCTGAGATTTTTGTCTCTGATTTCCAGCACCTGCATTTCTTTTGGTTTTCTTACTTAGTGTATCTACAGTCTAGTCACTCATTCCTATAGCATACAGTAATTGAGCTTTCCTATACGCCATAGCATTCCTGCCTTGCATTGCCTTGCCTTCTGTTTTTTTCCATTTTACCCCTCAACCAGAGTCACCAGGCTCACAGTTCTCATGTAGTGCCATGTCATTTTTCACAGACAGAAAGCCAGGAAGATGCTCATGTTTGTCAATAGTTCTCAGTCATGTCAAGTGAGATAGCCTTTGGACAGAGAGCCCTGGCACAGTGAGTCAGAATACAGGAAGGAGATAGAGTGCTTGGTGTTGCAGTGCAATAATAGCAATCTCTCTTTAAATGTTGGCAAAACAAATAACTGATTGTTGACTTCAGAAAGAAAGAACGAGAGCATGACCCCATCTACATCAGTAGAGCTGAGATGGAGAGGGTTGAGAGGGTCACATTCCTTCGAGTGAGAACAACCAATGATCTGTCCTGGACCACTCAAGTAGATATGATGGTCAAGAATGCACAGCAACGCCTCTTTTTCCTCAGGTAGCTTAGGAAATTCAGCATGTCCATACCGACCCTCACCACTTTTACAGATGCATCATAGAAAGCATAGAATCCAAGAGCATAACAGTCTGGTATAGCAACTGCTCTACCCAGGACTGTAAGAAGCTACAGAAGGTTGTGTGCACAGCCCAGATCATCATGGAAGTGAACTTCCCATCCATGGACTCCATTTACACTTCTCGTTGCCACGGAAAGGTTGCCGATATCTTCAAAGACCCCTACCCATCCCGATAATGCTCTCTTCCAACCTCTCCCATCAGGCAGAAGACACAGAAGCTTGAACTCATGTATCTATAGGGTCAAGAACAGCTTGATCCCTGCGGTTATCAGACTGCTGAATGAACCTCTCTAACTTCAAATAGAGTTGATCTTGCTTTGCACACCTCCTGTGCAGCTGTAACCTTATAACCAGGTGCACAACCCCCTTTTAAAGGTTATGCATGGGCTCAAAGAATACTGATCCATTCCTGGATATCCCAATATGGAAGGATTGTTCAGGAATGGCAGACGATAAGATGAAGTTGGAACCAGAAGAGAAGGATGCCATTAGGGCAAGCTAGAGATTTAATGAGTTGAGTTTGTTAAGGTATGGTGAGAAAACTCACTGGACTTTATTGTGAAAATCCCTCCAAAAAACACAATGTAACTGGCACTTAGTCAAAAAAAAAATTCAGCCCTTGGTTTAAAATTGTATCCAGTCCCCTTTGACAGTGCAACTCCCTGAGTCTTGTACTGAAGCAACAGCCTTTGTTCTTCTGCTCGAGTCTAGAGTGGGATTTATACATTCAACCTTCTGGGTCAGAGGAAAGATTGCTACCTATACAGGTGAAGTGCGGACTACAGATGCTGGAAATTAGAGTTGAGAGTGTGGCGCTGGGAAAACACAGAAGGTCAGGCAGCATCCGAGGAGCAGGAAAGTCGACGTTTTGGGTAGAAGTCTGAAGCCGAAAGCTTCAATTCCTGATGCAGGGCTTTTGCCCGAAACTTCAATTCTCCTTCTCCTCCGATGTTGCCTGACCTGCTGTGTTTTCCCAGTGCCACACTCTCAACTTGCTACCTATTCAGTCATACCTAACACTTAAAGGTTATCTTAAAATTGCTTTTTGTGGAATGTGGCCACCATTGGCAAGCACAGTATTCATTGCCAAACCCCAATTTCTCTTGAATTGAGTGGCTTGCTCAGTCATCTTTGAGAACAGTTAAGGGTCAACCACACTTTTTTTTAGATTAGATTACATACAGTGTGGAAACAGGCCCTTCGGCCCAACAAGTCCACACCGACCCTCCGAAGAGCAACCCACCCAGACCCATTCCCCTACATTTACCCCTTCACTTAACACTATGGGTAATTTAACATGGCCAATTCATCTAACCTGCACATCTTTGTGACTGTGGGAGGAAACTGGAGCACCCGAAGGAAACCCACGCTGACACGGAGAGAATGTGCAAACTCCACACAGGCATTTGCCTGAGGCGGGAATTGAACCCGGGTCCCTGGCGCTGTGAGGCAGCAGTGCTAACCACTGTGCCACTGTGCCACCCCACAGACCCACTTCTGTGGGTCTGGAATTAAATGTAGGCTAGATCAGGTAAGGATGGCAGTTTTTCTTTCTATAAGGGATATCAGTGGACAAGAAGGGTTTTTTAACATAAGCAGTGATGTTTTCATGGCACTGTTACTGAGAATCATATATTCGAGCTTAATCTTTTAAAGGAGTTATAAAAAAAAATCAACCATCTGGCTCCAATTGTAGAATAAGTGCCTGGATGACAACTGATGACTGCTCATGAAACAGTATTTTCAATGTTAACACTTTCCTAGGGATGGTCATTGAGCTCATCACATTTACAACTTTATCTTTTTTTTCAATATGAGTCTAACCTTTTCTCCGGCTCAACCAACATTTGATATTTGATGAGTTGGAAATGAAAGAATGGAGGAATGGAGTGGCAATTGAGATGAAAGAACCTCATAATGTTCAGGGATCCTTGAAAACCATGACAGTGGATGTCTTGAGGTAGATATGTCCTCCTTAGAAGAAATGAGCAGATACAGGTCTCTCCAATAGTTGAGACCATGTCATTCATGAACCCTGTCCAGAAGTGAAAATTATTTTTTAACACATGGAACTAACAAAAATAAATCAGAGGTTGTTTAATTCCTCTAGTCGAGGAGCAGTCAGCAGAATCGTCCTTTGGAATCTTCAACTGTAGACAGTTGGACTTTAACTATAATCTCACACAAAGACATCTGGCGAGGAAGGTTACAACTTAGATGGGATGGAATTTTCCATGATGTAATCAAAGACTTAGAACACTTCGGCAGAAAGGCAAGAATGTCATCGGTCAAAGACCAGGCTGGAGTCTCAGTGGGAATTTCAGCTTTCATTTTATCGTATTTACAATATTGAAATAGGGTCTCTCAGTTCAGCAGAATTGCACTGGTGTTTTTGTTCCATAAAACATTACTTCAATTTGTTTCTTTTACCAATATATCCTTCTATTCCTTTCTCCCTCATGTCCTTATATAGCTGCAACCATGTTATTCTTAACTCCTCCTTGTAGGAGCAAATTCTACATTTTAACTATTCTCTGAACAGTAACCTTTCTCCTGAATTCATTGTTGAGCTTATTGGTGACTATCTTAGAATCATGGTCAGTAGTTCTGGTTTCCTCCTCAAGTGGAAACATCTTCAGTACAACTGCCCTATCAAAAGCCATAATTTTAAAGACCTTTTCAAATCACCTCACCGCTTTCATCCTATTCAATATTCCCGGATAGTACATAGAGTCATAGAGATGTACAGCACGGAAAGACACCCTTCAGTCGAACTCATTTATGCCAACCAGATATCCTACCCTAATCTAGTCCCATTTGCCAGCATTTGGCCCATATCCATCTAAACCCTTCCTAACCATATACCCATCCAGATGTCATTAAAATGTTGCAATTATACTAGTCTCCACCACTTCCTCTGACAGATCCTTCCATACATGCACCAAGCTCTGCGTGAAAATGTTGCCCTTTAGGTGCCTTTTAAATTCCCTCAGTTATCTGCAGTATGTCTTTACTTCATTTTCATCAGTGCCCCTTTAGTAATATGAAAATCAGAACTGTGCTAAGTATTTGGAGTGTGAGTTATTCAGAATTCTTCATAAATGTAACAAATTTCCTTGACAATTAATTGCATTTTATCCATTTGAGGATATGTGAGTTAGTTGTCAATCAGATGGCATTGATCTTGCAGTGGATTTGAAGCACCAACCTGACCATAGGGATTGGATCTCAACTAGACATTTGACCAGCTTCATTCAGGGCATTTATCCTTGAAATCTCATTGAATAAGGGGAGTGGGGGGATGAGGTTTGGTGGTGGGGCTGGGGTAATAGCAATAAAGCTCAATGAGGATTGGTACATCTTTTTTTTCCCCAAATATGAACAAAGATTTACATACTAGAGTTATTCTGTTCCTCAATCAAGATTTCAACATCTGACAACTAGTGCATTAATATCTGACTGGAAATCTCTAATCAACCAAAAGAAATATACCGCTGAGGCCAAACGCCAGCTCGCAGATACCTCCTCCTACTGCCCCCTTGACCATGACCCCACCCCCCACCACCAAACCATCATCTCCCAGACCGTCCATAACCTCATCACCTCGGGGGATCTCCCATCCACCGCCTCCAACCTCATAGTCCCACAACCCCGCACCTCCCGCTTCTACCTCCTGCCCAAAATCCACAAACCTGACTGCCCCGGCCGACCCATTGTCTCCGCCTGCTCCTGCCCCACCGAACTCATCTCCGCATACCTTGACACCGTCCTGTCCCCCTTAGTCCAAGAACTCTCCACCTACGTTCGGGACACCACCCATGCCCTCCACCTGCTCCATGATTTTTGCTTCCCCGGTCCCCAACGCCTTATTTTCACCATGGACATCCAGTCCCTGTACACCTCCATCCCCCATCACGAAGGACTCAAAGCCCTCCGCTTCTTTCTTTCCCGCTGTACCGACCAGTACCCTTCCACAGCCACCCTCCTTTGACTGACTGAACTGGTCCTCACCCTGAACAACTTCCCTTTCCAATCCTCCCACTTCCTCCAAACGAAAGGAGTAGCCATGGGCACCCGCATGGGTCCCAGCTATGCCTGCCTCTTCGTAGGATATGTGGAACAATCCATCTTCCGCAACTACACTGGCCCCACACTCCACCTTTTCCTCCGCTACATCGATGACTGTATCGGCGCCGCCTCGTGCTCCCACGAGGAGGTTGAACAGTTCATCCACTTCACCAACACCTTCCACCCCGACCTCAAATTCACCTGGACAGTCTCAGATTCCTCCCTCCCCTTCCTCGACCTTTCTATTTCTATCTCAGGTGACCGAATCAACACGGACATCTACTACAAACCAACCCACTCCCACAGCTACCTGAACTACACCTCCTCCCATCCTGCCCCCTGTAAAAACGCCATCCCATTCTCCCAATTCCTTCGACTCCGCCGCATCTGCTCCCAGGAGGACCAGTTCCAAAAACGCACATCCCAGATGGCCTCCTTCTTCAAGGACCGCAATTTCCCCCCCGACGTGGTCGACGATGCCCTCCACCGCATCTCTTCCACTTCCCGATCCTCCGCCCTTGAACCCCGCCCCTCCAACCGCCACCAGGACAGAACCCCACTGGTCCTCACCTACCACTCCACTAACCTCCATGTACAGCGCATCATCGGCCGCCATTTCCGCCGCCTCCAAACGGACCCCACCACCAAGGATATATTTCCCTCCCCTCCCCTATCAGCATTCCGTAAAGACCACTCCCTCCGTGACTCCCTCGTTAGATCCACACCCCCCACCAACCCAACCTCCACTCCCGGCACCTTCCCCTGCAACCGCAGGAGGTGCAAGACTTGCGCCCACACCTCCCCCCTCACCTCCCTTCAAGGCCCCAAAGGAAACTTCCATATCCGCCACAGATTCACCTGTACCTCCACACATATCATCTATTGCATCCTTTGCACCCGATGTGGCCTCCTCTATATTGGGGAGACGGGCCGCCTGCTTGCGGAGCGTTTCAGGGAACACCTCTGGGACACCCAGACCAACCAACCCAACCACCCTGTAGCTCAACATTTCAATTCCCCCTCCCACTCCACCAAGGATATGCAGGTCTTTGGACTCCTCCATCGTCAGACCACAGCGAAACGACGGTTGGAGGAAGAACGCCTCATCTTCCGGCTAGGAACCCTCCAACCACAAGGGATGAACTCGGATTTCACCAGTTTCCTCATTTCCCCTCCCCCCAGCCTGTCTCAGTCAAATCCATCAAATTCAGCACCGCCTTCCTAACCTGCAATCTTCTTCCCGACCTCTCCGCCCCCACCCCAGTCTGACCTATCACCCTCACCTTGACCTCTTTCCACCTATCACATTTCCGACGCCCCTCCCCCAAGTCCCTCCTCCCTATCTTTTATCTTAGCCTGCTGGACCAACTTTCCTCATTCCTGAAGAAGGGCTAATGCCCAAAACGTCGATTCTCCTGTTCCCTAGATGCTGCCTGACCTGCTGCGCTTTTCCAGCAACACATTTCCATCAAAAGAAATATAACTCAAGAAGACAACATGCTTTCTCTAAAAGATACTAGTTTTAACATTCCACAGGTCTGACTGCTTGCAGTTATTGGGTAAATGTTTATTTAGTCCAAAACTAAATTTAATTTGTATTTTGTTGACATTAAATTTAAATCTATAATTTAAAATCTGTAGTTGCTAGATTTAATTAGAATTCTCTTTTAAGGGTGAAAGAGCAATTTAATCAAGAAACATCTGAAAGTGGATTCTCATTATTTGAGTCTGCTAGATCTTTTGTGGTTCAGAGCATATAAAATTAGCCAACTTAGTACAACATACAACTTAAGTGAAAATTACAATAGAGTATTGGAGTTAAGCACATCAGGCAGTTAAGCAGAATGAAGGATAGTGATGATCTGTTGCTTTTGCTATTGGATTAATGTTTTTAACCTCTAAGAATTAATTCTTACTCTGTTACAGAAGAAGTTAGTTATTTGGTGAGGGTTTATTCTATTCACAAGGTTCAAAGTAATTCATCTGATGGTAAAACCTAACTAAACATAAAATTGAATATAACAATTGAATATTTCCTGAAAACACAATTAAAGATGACAGTATAGGTAATACGTCACAGTGCAACATGTGAAAGATCTTGGGTGCAAGTTTAGTCAAGGGTGTATAGGGCGGAATTGTGGCTCAGTGGTTAGCTAACCATGGATTCCGCAATGACTAAAGCTCTGCTCCTATTCTCCCTTTCCCTCTGAGCAACAGAGACATACTCTGTGCCAGAGACCTGTACCCAATGGCTTACCCCTGGGAGGGCGTCCCCAACAGTATCCAAAATGGTATACTTGTTGTTGAGGGGAACAACTACAGGAGATACCTGCACTGCCTGCTAGTTCCCTTTCCTACCCCTGACAGTAACCCAACTACCTTCTTAATGTGGCTGTGGAGTAACTATCTCCCTGTAACTCCTCTCAATAATCCCCACCACCTCCCGAATGATCCGAAGTTCATCCAGCTCCAGCTCCAGTTCCCTAACACAGTTCTCACACGTTAGCTCCTAACAAGGAGCTGAAATGCTCCTCACCCCCATTTTCCTGCCCTCTACCCATATCCCTTCACCTCATGATGAACTAAAAATCTGTCTAACTTCTTCTTAAATTTACTCACTGTCCCAGCATCTACCACACTTTGAGTAGATGCGAATTCCACAAATTCACATCCTTTGGGTGAAGTAATTTCTCCTTAACTCTGTTTTAAATGTGCTAGTCCTGATCCTAAAGCTATGATCTCGTGACCTAGAATGCCCCACAAGAGGAAGCATCCACTCCACATCTATTTTATTCACACCTTTTATCATCTTCAATACCTCAATTTGATCTCCCCTTTTTCTTCTAAATTTCAGAGAGTTTAGGCCTAAGCAGTTCAATCTCTCTTCATACAACAAACCCCTTATCTCTGGGATCAATCTAGTGAACCTCCTCTCAACTGCCTCCAATGCCACTACATCTTTCCTCAAATAAGGGGACCAAACCTCTGCACAATACTCCAATTGCAATCTCACCAATTCCTTAAATACTTCCAACAAGACTTCCTTATATCTATATTCTATTCCTTTAGGTATATAAGCCAATGTTCCAATTGCTTTCTTTATTACCTGCTGTTACCTGCATGTTAGTTTTCTGTGACTCATGAACCAGGACACACAGATCCCTCTGCACCAGAGCACGCTGAAGTCTCTCCCAGTTTATATTATAGGTCACCTGCCCATTTTTCTGACCAAAATCCACACTTATCCACATCAAATTCCATCTGCCAAATTTTGCTCCACTCTCCAGATGTATCTATATCCATTTGTAAAGCTCTTATTTCCTCATTACAATTTATGGTTCCACCTATTTTTGTGTCATCCGCAAATTTAGCTACAGAGCCTTCTTTCCCTGTATCCAAGCTATTAACGTAGATGGTAAATAGCTGAAGTCCAAGGAACCCTACTAGCTACATTTTGCAATGCAGAAACAAACCCATTTATACCGAATCTGTGTCTTCTGTCCATCAGCCAGTCATCTATCCAAACTAATAAATGACCCCTAATCCCATGCAATCCAACCTTTTGAATTAACCTTTAAGGCAGTACCTTATGAAATGCCTTCTGGAAGTCCAGATATATTGTATCGACAAGATCCCCATTATCCACTTTATGTGTTACATCTTCGAAGAACTCCAGCAAATGAGTCAAACATGATTTGCCCTTCTTAAAACCATGCTGACTCTGAGGAATAATGTTTTGATCTTCCAAATGTCCTGATATTGCTTCCTTGATAATTGATTCTAATACTTTCCAACAGATACTAAACTAACATCTGTAATTTCCCACATATTGCTTCCACACTTTTTGAATAAGGACATTATATTGGCATTTTTCCAATCCACTGGAACCTTTCCTGTGTCCAGGGAATTTTGGAATATTGTAACCAATAGATCCACTATCTCCACCACCACTTCCTTTAATACCCTAGGGTGTAGGCCATCAGGCCTGGGGGACTTGTCCGCCTTTAATCCTAATAGTTTGCTGAATACTTTTTCCCTATCGATGTTGATCGTTCTAAGTTCTACCCTTTCCATTGCCTCTGACTTGTCCGTTCCAATAGGAATAGTAGGATTGTCCTCCATCATGAAAATTCAGGCAAAGTATTGATTTAGCATCTCTGCCATTTCAATGTTCCTCACTATTAACTGTCTGGTTTCATCTTCCAAGGAATCAACATTCACCTTAATGACTCTCTTTCCTTTTATATATTTATAGAAGGTTTTATTATCCTTTTTTGATATTTCCTGCTAGTTTTCATTCGTAATTTATCTTAGCTGTTTTTATTAATTTTTTTAGTATCCCTTTGTTTATGTTTGAAAGTTTCCCAATCTTCCAGCCTGCCACTGTCCTATGCAAAATGGTATACCTTAGTTTCAACTTTATATTGTCCTTGACCTCCTTGTTTAACCCTGGATTTTTTAACCCCCCCCCCCCCCCCCCCCCAACCTCCCCTTACCATCCTTCTTTCTCATTGGGATATATTTTTGTTGTGAGGAATTGAGTAGCTCCTTAAACATCTGCCAGTGAACATGCACCGCCTTATCTTTTAGCCTTCCTGCCCAATCTACTCAAGCCAAATCTGTCTATATAATTTCCTTTGTTTAATTCTAGAAAACTGCTGTTGGGTTCCACTTTCTCACCCTGAAACCAATTTTTGAATTCTATCATACTATGGTCACTACTCCCTAGAGGATCCGTAACTATGATGTCATCAATTACTCTGTCCTCATTACACAATACCAAACCCAGAGTCGCCTACTCCCTGGTTGGTTCGACAATATATAGCTCCAAGAAACAATCTCTAATACAATTCAATGAACTCTGCCTCTAGGCCATCCTTGCCAATCTGATTCTTCCTACTATTGGAAACATCTTCTCCACATCCACTCTCTTCAGGCCTCTCAGTATTCTGTAACTTTCAATGAGATCCCTCCTTAACCATCTAAACTCCATCAAGTACAGACCAGAGTCTTCAATCACTTCTCGTATGATAAGCCCTTCATCCCTAAGGGGGATGAACCTCCTTTGGAATACCTCCAAGGCCAGCACATCTTCCCTTAGATATGGGGCCCAGATCTGCTCACAATGTTTCAAATACAGATCTGACCAGACCTTATGCAGCCTCAACAGTCCATCTCTGCTCTTTTTTTTCTGACCCTCTTGAAATGAATGCTAACATTGCATTTGTCTTCCTAATCTTCCCAGCTGAACTTGTGTGTTAACCTATGTGTTCCACCACGTTCCACCATCTACTCTGCACAGAACTCAGCCACTGATTCTAACTTTTTTTTGTTTAAACTCAATTCACATTTCTAATCTGTGTGACTGTGTATTGAGCTTTGTATTTTCTCACATTGGTAAATAATAAACTTCAAACTTTCTTTCACTCAAAGCCTGGTTAGTTTGGCTCCTTTTAAAATGTTGATACGTTTGGATGGGGAAAATGAATCCATAAGGGAAGTGATCCTTTATAAATTAATTTTGTTGCAACTGATCAAGAGAGGGGTTAAATTAAGAGAAGTCAATTCATCCCTTCTCACCTGGAGCATGACCATTTGGGATATTCCATTCAGAATCGTAACAAACTGGGAACCTTCATTAGTTATGAAATGTAAATCTATAATGAACATCAATCCCTCTTGGTTATTGGATTGGCATGGTGGCTCAGTGGTTGGCACTGATGTCTTACAGCACTAGGGACCTGGGTTTGAATCCACTCTTGGCAGGGGGATTCGATGTGAAGTTTACACATTCTCCTCGTGTCTGCGTGGGTTTATTCTCCCAATCCAAAGATGTGCAGGTTAGGTGGATTGGCCATGGGGCATGCAGGGTTACAAGGAGAGGGTAGGGGAATGTTTCTGGTTGGGATACTCTTTGGAGGTGTGGACCCACTGCTTCCATGCTGTAGTGATTCTATGATATGAGGAGATATGTGCCAAATTAAGAAGCAGAATTTCAAAGGTTATAATTTCTATATTTTTACTCAAACCATGTCCAATAGGAAATTAGTGTATCAGACTAGAGAAATTAATACATGAATCAAAGGCTGGTGTGGAGGAAGCAAATTCCAAGCACTGATAGAAAGTACTGGAGAAAGTGAGATCTATATCAATGGAATCAATTTCACCTGAACCACACTGAGGTTTGTGTACATGGCAACCATATTATAAGGGAAGTAGAGAAGTTTAAAATGAATAATGAGGGAAAGAGATCAAGTTGGGCAGGATGTAATAAATTGAAGATAGAATTAAGGCCACAGAGAAAGTTATTTAACTACAAGATACAATAAACAGGAAGGAAGAGAGTATATGAATCCAAGTGTCAACCAACAGAGAAGACTAGAATTAGACAGAAAGTAAAGGCTGTGTATCCAAATGCACATGATAGTTGAAACAAAACAGAAGAACTGAGAGTACAAACCAAAATGAATAAATGTAATCTGGAAACCATTACAGAGACATGGCACAGGATGACATAGATTGGGAACTGAATCTTTAAAGTACAGGACATTATAAAATGACAAGAAACTCGGAAATGTGGAGGGGGGTGGGTGGGCTTTGTTAGTTAGTGACATTATTGACAGTGAAGAATAACATGAGTTCAGGGAATCAAGATGTAGGAACAGTTTATGCAGGAATGAAAAATGGAAGAAGCAATGATAGCTTGTTAGAAAGACACAGCAATAATGCCAGAACATTTTAGTTTATATATCGGCTGGAAAATTCAGATGGGCAAAAGTAACCTAGTTAAGGAGCGGATAGAATGTTTTCAATACAACTGTGTGGAACAGCATACTCTGGAGCACAGGAGAGAGAATAAACTGTAGAAGACCTGGTTTTGTGTAATGGAATAGGATTAATTAAAGATCTGAAAGGATCCTGGTGTATCAGTAGCCATAATATGATTGAATTTTACATTCAGTTTGACGGGTATGGGAGCTTTCTTTGAGACTATTTTAAAATTTTTAACAAGGACAATTATAAGGACAAGAAATCAGAACTGAAGAATTAGAAAATTAGATTCAGCAATAGATCAATAGAGATGCATTGGCAGACATTTAAGAGGGTATTTTAGAATACACAGTATAGATTCATTCCCAGGAGTGAGCAAAGTTCAAAGGGATGAATTCCTGGACTCATGGTCTGTGATTAACTAGAAATGTTCAAGATAGTGTCAAACTTAAAAAGCAGAGTCTAGATTAGATGGTGCTGGAAAAACACAGCAGTTCAGGCAACATCCGAGGAGCAGTAAAATCAACGTTTCGGGCAAAAGCCCTTCATCAGGAATACAGGCAGAGTGCCTGAAGGGTGGAGAGATAAATAAGAGGAGGGTGGGGGTGGGGAGAAAGTAACATAGAGTTCTTGTAGAGAGAGGAGGAAAACTTCTTCAAACTGTGAAAAGAAAGGTGGCTGGTCAGAAATCTGGATAGAATATAAAAACACAGTGTAAACATGACCAAAAAGATATAATAATAAAGCAAAAAATTAGAAGACAAGTAAAGCTAGCCAGAAATGTAAAAACACACAATGAAAATTTATACAATCATTTATAGAAGACAAGAGTTAACAAAGTGACAGTTTGTCCCATAAAATAAGTGAGACTGCAGAAACAATAATAGAAAATAGGAAATGGCTGATGAATTAAACAGGTATTTTCATAGGTTTTCACAATAGAAGATATAAATAACATCCAGGATGGAGTAATAAATTAGGAAATGGGAGGGAGGGAAAATCTCAATCATCAAGGAATTGGTAGTAAGGAAATGTTTGGAATTTGGGGCTGACAAGTTTCTGATCCTGATATAAATACTGGAAATGATGAAGGAACTCAGCAGGTCTGGCAGCACCTGTGGAGAGAATGTAAAGTTAATATTTTGAGTCTGACATGGCAAGAGTCTTACTGGACTTGAAAAGTTAACTCTGTTTCTCTCTCTAAATATGCTGATTCCTGATGAAGGGCTTTTGCCCGAAACGTCGATTTTCCTACTCCTCGGATGCTGCCTGACCTGCTGTGTTTTTCCAGCATTACTCTAATCTTGACTCCCTAATCTCCAGCATCTACAGTACTCACTTTGACCTCTACATATGCTGCCAGGCCTGCTGAGTTTCTCTAACATTCACTGCTTCAGATTGCCAACATCTACAGTATTATGCTTTTATTTGCCCATTTCCCTTGGTCGCCATCCCAAGATCTTAAAGGAATTGGCTTTTGAGACAGCTGATATATTGATTTTAATTTTCCAAAATTCCCATGACTCAGAAATGGTCCAGTTAGATTAGAAGCAAGGAAATGTAACTCCTTAATTCAAAATGGAAAAAAACTGAAAACAAAACAAAAACTACAGGCCAGTTAGCTTAATAGTTATCATAGAGAAAATCTTAGAAGCTAATATTAAAGCAAGTTATAACAGGATATTTTGATAAATTCCAGTAATCAAGCAAAGTCAACATGGTTTCCGAAAAGGTAAATTATGTTTCATCAATTTATTGGAGATTTTTGAAAAGACATTCTGTGGCAAAGGTGTTTAGATTTCCAGAAGGCATTTGTTAAGGTGCCATATCAAAAATTATTATGGAAAATAGAAACTCACGGTGTAGGGGTTAGTATATTGGCTTGAATAGAAGATTGACTGACTAACAAGAAAAAAAAGTTGGTATAAATTGCTTGTTTTGCAGGTTCACCAGATGTGGTGTGCCACAGGGATCAGGATTGGGACCTCAACTGTACATAATTTATAGAAATTACTTAACTGAATGGACCAAAAGTTTGCTTGCCAAATTTGCTAATGTCACAAAGATAGATCAGAAAGTAACTAATGAAGATGACTCCAAGAGATTACAGAGAGAAATAGATAGGTTAAGTTAATGGGCAAAGATGTGACAAACGAAGTGTAATTTGGCAGAAGATGTTAGGCTGCTGCTTCCTTGCCATACCTGAGACTGTTGTTAGCCCTTACTCAAATACCTCCCCAATACACATCTTTTTTCCGATCTTCCCTGAGCCCATCTCCGTCTCCTATCCAGACCACCTCCAACCCAAATCCTGACCCATAACCAGGACTTGCCTGATGTCAACTCACAGGGAGGTGCATTGGGACATCCACAATTCCAGTACAATAATCTTTCCCTGCACCGGACTCTTTCTTTAGGTCAATGTTAACTGATTTCCTTGTTGCTTTACATTACAGCTCATTCTCAATGTTAATTTGACCACTGGGAGATTAGAATCCAAAGCATTGTTTGTCATTATATAGATATGACTAAAACAATCATCCTGTTCTTCTTCCTCTTGATTAGATTACTTACAGTGCACACCGACCCGCCGAAGCGCAACCCACCCAGACCCATTCCCGTACATTTACCTCTTCACCCAACACTACAGGCAATTTAGCATGGCCAATTCACCTAACCTGCACATTTTTGGATTGTGGGAGGAAACCGGAGCAACTGGAGGAAACCCATGCAGACACGGGGAGAATGTGCAAACTCCACACAGAGAGGAATTGAACCCGGGTCTCTGGCGCTGTGAGGCAGCAGTGCTAACCACTGTGCCACCGTGCTGCCCATTTCCTATTTCCTGTTTCAAATTTATCACACTCTTCGATACAAAATGCTGGAGCCTTGGTCAAGTGTTATTTTCTTTTTAATCAACATATTTATAATCAACCTGTTCAATAATGTTATGACAGGCAAGACATGAACCAGGCCTCCTTGTCCAGACTTAGGGGCACTACCACTGCACCAGACAAGGACTGAGAGTTGTTCTTATAGCTCACATGTGACCAATAACCTGATGCATCTTTACTGGGTGCACATCACCTACCGCTACAAATCTGACGTCTTCGAGTGCTAAATCAGAGATAACTCCCCAGCATTTTAGGAGCTACACAACATCCCTCTTCCGCTAAAATCGTATTTATATCGGGCCACTTCATCAGCATAACTGCTCGAATCACCAACACCTTTTTCTAAATGAAAGAAGGTTAACCATTAGCTTTTATAAACAAGGTTTAGAATCTGTTCGAGTTTGTTATCTTTTCTAAGAGAAGCATTATTCATGGTACCACTTGGGCATTAGGAGTTTGTGCCTCTATCTTGTAGATTTGACATTCAATACTCTCTGTGGTGAGTTGGCATACCACACAAATAAATTTGTCCATGTTGCAGTTATGCTTGAAGTTACTGGCACTGTCACTTGTTGATTATGCTGTTGATGTTTTCTTGCTGGTTGGTAATATTAATGGAGTTCTTCATGATATGTTGTGCTTTTCCAGCTCATCTGTAGGTCAAACATGGACTCAGTTCTTTCTTATTGGTTTCACATTAATGTCAGTCTCAATGACATATTGTCTAGCTACTTCAACATATTGTCTAGCTACTTCAACATATTGTCTAGCTATCACCATTGTTAACAGCTAACCCGAGAATGCAACTTTAAAAAAAAGGGGTTTGTGATTTACACATGAAAGAAGTGAAACTATCACTGTATTCTAACAGATGAAAGGCTTAGCAGACAATCAATTTTTCAATGTATAATTTCAGTTACATCACACTGCAAATTTTTGCTATAAATTCTGTGTTAGGATCGAGCCCTCCACAATCACCTGATGAAGGAGCGTCGCTCCGAAAGCTAGTGTGCTTCCAATTAAACCTGTTGGACTATAACCTGGTGTAGTGTGATTTTTAACTTTGTACACCCCAGTCCAACACCGGCATCTCCAAATCAGTCTCAATGACATGTGACCTTGGAATCTCAGTTTCAGCAACAAAGTTTTTTAAAGGTTCCAAGTTTTCACGATTAAATCCTGCACGTGTATTAGTTTGACTTCTCAACAGTTCAGGCTGGGAGTTGGCTCAATGATGGATGGACCTCGGTGTATTTACCTATCACTGAGTTGATGTCTTACTTACACTGAGTCTCTTTGGGGAAGTATCTTGCTCTGCAGAGTCATCTTATACTTTCTTCCATTAACAGATGATTTCACATTAGCCTTAGAGTCATAAAGGTCCACAGTGCAGAAGTACATCATCAGATCTATGCCAGTCAAAAACAAGAACCTAACCATGCATTGAGCTGAAAATGTGTTGCTGGAAAAGCGCAGCAGGTCAGGCAGCATCCAGGGAACAGGAGAATCGACGTTTCGGGCATGAGCCCTTCTTCAGGAAGGGCTCCAACAATATGTGTTTAAATCAGTTCCCACAAATCTGGGTCTATCATTTCTGCTTCCTAATATGCGTTTTTGCTTTTCTGGCAAATATGTATTTACAGACCACTTTTCCAATGTATTTGTAAATGTCAATGATTCAGAGTTGACACTTCTCTGTGGTTTTCATGTATCTTTAGAAAAGTTCCTACTGCATTATTTTGGGTTTATTATTCTGCATCTGGTTCCCAGAACCCCATCTTTGAGAGAAATGTCATCTCTGATAGACCAATATTGCTGTAGTACTGACGATAATTATTGCATTTCATTGGGGCATTCCAAGATTCTTTACTGGCAGGGCATTCAGAGCTCCTTAAATTTGCTGGTCTCACCTTACAATAGACACTATACTGGTGGTGTAATGAGAAAAGGTGATGAATCTCTATCCTTAATCACATTTTTTTCTAGTGTCAAATGAAGTAGGGTATCTGTTAGTACCATTCCTCTGCCTGGCTTGCATTTCTGGGTAAAATCATTGTTGCAAAGGATTAAAGCATTTGAGATTTTGCTGGAGCTGCACACTGATTTTTTGTTGATCTGCTCGTTGAATTGCCATTTAGCTTTGCTGGGACAGATCTGATGGCCTGAATAGCCTGTTCTGCACGCAATGATGCTATGAAAGATGGATAAGATTTCTCATGTCCAAATGTGCCTCCCAAAAACTCTCTTTCAATGTTGGATATCTGGTCTCAGTTAATGCTAATGCTTGGATTCAAATGCTCTGATTCTCAAGGCTGATTAGAATGGATTACTTACAGTGTAGAAACAGGCCTTTCGACCCAACAAGTTGACACCACCCCTCCGAAGTGCAACCCACCCAAACCCATTCCCCTACATTTACCCTTCACCTAACACTACGGACAATTTAGCATGGCCAATTCATCTAATGTGCACATTTTTGGACTGTGGGAGGAAACCGGAGCACCCGGAGGAAACCAACGCAGACACGGGGAGAATGTGCAAACTCCACACAGACAGTTGCCTGAGGCAGAAATTGAACCTGGGTCTCTGGCGCTGTGAGGCAGCAGTGCTAACCACTGTGCCACAGTGATCTCAGACCTTTTGTAGAAGCATCTGCTTGGAGAGTGGAAGGTTTCTATCTGCAATATGACAGAATTGTCTCCTTGCACACTACTTCTTTGCATTTGTTAAAACTCCTCTCTTGTGACTCTGAACTGATATTCAGCATCATCTTTCATCAACTCTTGTTGGTTGTTCAAGGCACAAGTCAGGAGTACAATATAGTTGCATGGATAAATGCAGCTTCAGCAACACTGAAGAACTTTGACAGCAACCAGGACAAAGCAGCCCACTTACTGACATCCTATGCACCACTTAAACATTATGTGGCTTCACCACTGACACACAGCAGCCGCAGTGTGCACCATCTACAAGATGAACTGTGACAACTGACCAATGTTCTTTTGATAGCAAACCTTGACCTCTACTATCTTTAAGGATAAGGACAGGAGATGCCTGTGAACATCACCTTTGGACATTCCCCTCTAAGCCACACACCGTCTGACTTGAAAATATATTGTTCTTTTTATGTTGTTGTTGGGTAAAACTTCTGGAGCTCCTTTCCTAATGGCACTATGGGTGTTCCTACACTCCAAGAACTGGAGTGGTTCAAGAAGGCAACTCACCACCTTCTTCAGGGCAATTAGAAAGTGGGAATAACTGCTGGCCCAGTCAGTGATACCCACATCCCATGAACAAATGAAAAAATAAATACGTGAGAGATAAAGCATTGGTTTCTTTCCTGGATCAGTAATAATGCGATACTCAAAATCTTTCAAAGCATCCGACCATCTCATCAAAATACTCTAGGTGCATCGTACAAAACCTTCCTTGTTTCTGATTAGACAATGCTTTGTAATAGATTTACTACCTTCAACCATCAGTTATGCATCTTTCACCTCATGGTTTACTAAGATAATCTGTAGCTCTTCAAAACGGCCTAACCCCAGGATAGCAGGACCATCTGTTTTAATGATATAGAACATTGCAGTTCATGTCTTTTCCCTTGTGTGTCCCTTTCTTAAGTTATTCCTAGCTATTGAATTTCAAAGTATTGATTTAAAACCTCACCTACATATTTTTGGCTCAATACACAGATTGCAACTTTCATCTCAAAAGGGCCCTACTCTTTCCAGTTATCCTCTTGCTTTGAATAAACTTTTAAAGTGCCTTTAGATTTTCCTTTATTTTCAGTGTTTTGTCACACTGTCGGCATGGTGGCTCAGTGGTGGCATTGCTGCCTTACAGACCTGGGACCTGGGTTCTATTCCTGCCTTGGGCGATTGACTGTGTGGCGATTGCACATTCTCACTGTGACTGTGTTTCCTCTGGCTGCTCTGGTTTCCTCCCACAGTCCAAAAATGTGCTGTTCAGATGAATTGGCCATGCTAAATTGCCTGTAGTGTTAGGGGCATTAGTCAGGGATAAATGGAGGGGAATGGGTCTGGGTGGGTTATTCTTTGGAGGGTTGGTGTGGACTTGATAGGCCAAAGGCCCTGTTTCCATACTGTAGGGAATCTAATCTAAAATAAAACTCCTAATTTCTTTTTTCAAGTGTCCACCTGCACTTTCTAGACTCTTTTATTGCTTCCACTTTTTGAGCACTAGCAGTCTGCCATAAACTTTGGTGTTTCTCCTTATCAAACCCTTGAATCAGTTGATATCAAGAGTTCTCTGGACATGTTGGTCCCAGCCTTCACCATTAAGGGGAACACATGGTCCTATATTATCACTATTTTCTTTATAAAAGATTCTCTCTACTCTGATGTAGATATTCCTGAAGGTCGCAGCTCCCAGTCCACTTTTGTCAGATCCTGTCTTATCATATCAAACTCACATTGCCCAATTCAGAATTTATTTTTCCATCTTTATCCTTTTCCTTAACTACCTTAAACCTTCTTGAGTTATGGTCGCTATCATGAAAATGTTTCCTCCACTAAAACTTCTACCTCTTGCCCACTGCATTCCCTGTACCACTTTGTCTCTGTTAGGATTTTCGACGAGCTGACTGACAAAGCTCCCTGGATACATTATTTAGAAGTCTCCCCCCTCTAATCCCTTCCCATTTTGTCTTTCCCAGTTAATATTAGGCTAGTTGAAATGCCCTGCTATTATTACCCTACTACCTTTTACACTTTTCTGAGATTTGTCGATTTACTCGTTCTTCTATCTCTCCATGACTTTGGGCTCCATAACACACTCACAGCAATGTCATTACCCTCTTTTTGTTTGTGGTTTCTAACTATATGGTTTCATTTGAAGAACATTCCATGATATCATCCTTCTGCAGTATAGTAATTCACCCTTTGGTCGATATTGCCATACCACCTCCTCACCTGAAGATTGTATATTGTCCTTCCCTAAAACATGTCTTTGTGTTAACAATGATGTCAAATCTCCTTGTATTACTCAGAACCTTCAACTTCTCTACTGTAGAAATATAGAGTCACACGAACAGAAACAGACCCTTCATTCTAACTAGGTAAAAACAATGACTGCAGGTGCTGGAAACCAGATTCTGGATTAGTGGTGCTGGAACAGCACAGCAGTTCAGGCAGCATCCAAGGAGCTTCGAATTCGACGTTTCAGGCAAAAGCCCTTCATCAGGAATAAAGGTAGTGAGCCTGGAGTGTGGAGAGATAAGCTAGAGGAGGGTGGGGGTGGGGAGAAAGTAGCATAGAGTACAATGGGTCAGTGGGGGAGGGGATGAAGGTGATAGGTCAGGGAGGAGAGGGTGGAGTGGATAGGTGGAAAAGGAGATAGGCAGGTAGGACAAGTCCGGACAAGTCATGGGGACAGTGCTGAGCTGGAAGTTTGGAACTAGGGTGAGGTGGGGGAAGGGGAAATGAGGAAACTGTTGAAGTCCACATTGATGCATTGGGGTTGAAGTGTTCCGAGGCGGAAGATGAGGCGTTCTTCCTCGAGGCGTCTGGTGGTGAGGGAGTGGCGGTGAAGGAGGCCCAGGACTTCCATGTCCTCGGCAGAGTGGGAGGGGGAGTTGAAATGTTGGGCCACGGGGCGGTGTGGTTGATTGGTGCGGGTGTCCCGGAGATGTTCCCTAAAGCGCTCTGCTAGGAGGCGTCCAGTCTTCCCAATGTAGAGGAGACCGCATCGGGAGCAACGGCTACAATAAATGATATTAGTGGATGTGCAGGTAAAACTTTGATGGATGTGGAAGGCTCTTTTAGGGCCTTGGATAAAGGTGAGGGAGGAGGTGTGGGTGCAGGTTTTACTAGTCCACGCCAACCATATTCCCAAATTAAATCAGTTCCACTTGCCTGTGTTGGGCCCATGTCCCTCCAAACCTTTCCTATTTGTGTACTTATCCAAATATCATTTAAATATTGTAATTGTACCTGCATCTACCATTTCTTTTCTTAACCAGGGTGGTTTTACAGGGTAATGGAAAGAAATCCATAATCCAGTATGAAATTGGACAAATTTTCAAAGACTCAGAGTAGGCACAATGGGCTCTCTGTACTATTATTGCTTAGGATTTACTCTCTGATGGTTGTTGTCCTGCTACCATTGCGAAGCTATGCTGTCCAATAAGATTAGCTGTGGAATATCTGGTTGCAGGGTTTAGACAACTTTAGTCACTGATATAGACAAACAGGAGGCTGGAAGAACACAGCAAGCCAATCAGCATCAGGCGGTAGAAAAGTCATCATTTCAGGTATAACCCTTCTTCAGGACTAGATGTGGGGGTAGAGGGAGTTACAGATAGATAGAATGGGGTGTGGGGTGGGGAGGGTAGCAGAATGGTAAGGCAGTGATAGGTGAAGACAGGTAGTGTGTATGATCTATTTGGTCAATGGGAGGGATGAATCCGTTGGAGGCTGGAAGGGAGGGTCAGTAGGTGGAATGGAAGGGAGGAGGCGGGGCTGCAAAGCGAGTCAGGGGATGGGTGGGAAAGTTATTTGAAATTCGAGAACTCAGTATTAAGTTTTCTGGGGCTGTCGCTCCCCCTATCCCCACATCTAGTCCTGAAGAAGGGTTATACCCAAAATGTTGACTTCTGCACCTCGTGGTGCTACCTGGCTTGCTGTGTTCTTCCAGCCTCCCATTGTCTACTTTGGATCAGACCACCTATTTTTATTGTCTCTAACTTAGACACTGATGTGGATTCTGTTGAAAAGGTAATTTGATCGAAAAGGCAAAAATAAGATTTCCATTCCTGAACCACTACTTTTTCAGTTCCTGGAGGCAGTCGGAAAGGTCACGAGGTCACCAGGGAGCAGCAGAGCCTGTTGGGATACGAGAGTATACATATAAATTACTTACTTACCGGTCTGGCATTCTTCAGTTCCTGGAGGCAGTCAAAGAGGTCGCGAGGTTACATATTTGGGCAGTTGCCTAAATAGAAACACTACTTGGGTAGTGTCTCCCACCCTCCTTCTCTAACCAGAAAAACCGTTCTGTACTTGGTAAGGTTACAAGCATTTTCTTTTGTGTTTCATTTTTTCAATAGCCTATTTGGGAATTTAGAGTAGTGGGAATGGAGGTTAGGGCAGTTGAATGTTCCTCCTGCAGTATGTGGGAGGTAAGGGTCACCTCTAGTGTCCCTGCTGACTTCATTTTTTAAGAAAGGGAGTCAGGATAACCCTGGTAATTATAGGCCAGTGAGCCTTACTTCGGTTGTGGGTAAGGTGTTGGAAAAGGTCATAAGAGATAGGATTAATAATCATCTGAAAAGGAATAAATTTGATTTGGTATAGTCAACACAGTTTTGTGAAGGTTAGGTTGTGCCTTACTAACCTTATTGAGTTCTTTGAGAAGGTGACAAAACAGG
This sequence comes from Chiloscyllium plagiosum, assembly GCF_037043375.1. Classification (NCBI taxonomy): domain Eukaryota; kingdom Metazoa; phylum Chordata; class Chondrichthyes; order Orectolobiformes; family Hemiscylliidae; genus Chiloscyllium; species Chiloscyllium plagiosum. Next base: position 39,490,043 of record NW_028270167.1, on the reverse strand, counting down.
TGGATGAAGGTAAAGTGGTTGATGTGGTGTACATGGACTTCAGTAAGATGTTTGACAAGGTTCCACATGGTAGGCTATTGCACAAAATACAGAGTTTCAGGATTGAGGGTGATTTAGCGGTTTGGATCAGGAATTGGCTTGTTGAAAGAAGACAGAGGGTGGTGGTTGATGGGAAATGTTCATCCTGGAGCTCAGATACCAGTGGTGTGCTGCAAGGATCTGTTTTGGGGCCATTGCTGTTTGTCATTTTTATAAATGATCTGGATTTGGGCGGAGAAGGATGGTTTAGTAAATTTGCAAATGACACTAATGTAGTCAGAGTTGTGGATAGTGCCGAAGAGTGTTGTGGTTTACAGAGGGATATAAATAAGAAGCAAATCTGGGCTGAGAAGTGGCAAATGGAGTTTAATGCAGCAAAATGTGAGGGAGATCACTTTGGAAGAATTAACAGGAGTGCAGAGTACTGGGCTAATGGTAAAATTCTCGGCAGTGTAGATGAACAGAGGGATCTTGGTGTCCAGGTGCATAAATCCCTGAAAGTTGCCACCCAGTTTGATAGGGTTGTTAAGAATGCATATGGTATGTTGGTGTAGGAGGATTGAGTTTCGGAGTCACGTGGTCATGCTTCAGCTGTAAAGACACTGGTAAGGCTGCACCTAGAGTATTGCGTACAGTTCTGGTCACCACACTATAGGAAGGATATGGAAGCTTTGAAAAGGGTTCAGAGGAAATTTACTAGCATGTTGCCTGGTATGGAAGGAAGGTCTTACGAGGCTGAGGGAACCGAGGCTGTTTTTGTTGGAGAGAAGAAGGTTGAGAGGTGACTTAATCAAGACTCATAAGATAATCAGAGAGTTAGATAGAGTGGACAATGAGAGCCTTTTTTCCTCAAATGTTGAAAGCTCACACAAGGGGACAGAGCTTTAAATTGAGGGGTGATAGATTTAGGACAGATATCAGGGTAGTTTCTTCACTCAGAGGGTAGTAGGGGCATGGAGTGGCCCGCTTGCAACAGTAGTAAACTCGCCGACATTAAGGGCATTTAAATGGGCATTTGACATACATATGGACAATATGGAATGGTGTAGGTTAGATGGGCATCAGATTATTTTCAGCATAACATCAAGGGCCGAAGGGCCTGTACTGCGCTGTAACGTTCTATGTTCTATGTTATTTGCTTCCAGGGTGGTAATGTCACCATTAATGCCAACCTCTGAGGGAAGGTGGTGGTGATCCACTGTTTCTTGAAGCCAGCTCTGCAACCATTAGGCAAAACCCCTGCGAGCCACATGAACTGAAAATTATGCCCATGTGATTAAAGGAGTCTCTTCCAGCAGGTCCTGATTTCTCACCTCAAACGGCCAGCAGAGACAAAAAAAAACCCTGCAGATGCTGGAATCCAAAGTAGACCAGGCAGGAGGCTGGAAGAACACAGCACGCCAGGCAGCTTTAGGAGGTGGAGAAGTCGATGTTTTGGGTGTAACCCTTCTTCAGCCCTAATTCAGAAGGATTACACCTGAAACATTGACTTTTCCACCTCCTGATGCTGCCTGGCTTGCTGTGTTCTTACAACCTCCTGCCTATCTATTTAGCAGTCCTGCAGAGAACAAAGAAAAGCGATAAAAACACCCTGAAATTCTCTTTGAAACACTGCAACATCGATATGTATACTGGGAGAAACCTGCAGCCAATTGTTCATCCAGCTTTAGGTCCAAATGGCTCCATCATGATGCAGAGTGGCAGCAGAGTTGGGAGAAAGAGAAGGAACAAATTCTGCATTCTAAATCTCACTACCTCTTTGGCCATCCTATGACATGTGCTCAATTAACTGTAGACCAAGAATCAACTTGTTTGGTCACATCAAAACCCTGGCAAAACTTACAATCCTGAGGGGCTACCATCCATCAATCAAGGGACAGCCAATAGCAATGAATCACCTTCATGAAATGCTTCAGCTCATCATAGAATCCCGACAGTGTGGAAACAGGCCATTCAGCCACACTGACTCATCCCCACTATACCCACAACCCTACATGTTCCATGTCCAAACCACCTAAGCTGCACATCTTTGGACTGTGTGAGGAAACCAGAGAACCTGTCAGAAACCCAGGCAGACACAGGGAGAAATCCCCACACAGTCACCTCAGGCTGGAATTGAACCCAGGTCCCGTGCTGCAGCAGTGCTCACCACTGATTCACCGTGCCACCCAATAGTTCTGTTAGGGAGGGAGTTCAAAGTTTTGGACCCAGTGACAGTGAAGAAATGGTGATTATACAATCAAATCAGGATAATGTCCAGCCTGGAGAAAAACACGCTGGTTGAGATTAAAGGTTGGATGATGTGTCACAGAAATCTTGATGAGCTGCTTCAGTGAATCCTGTAATGGAGTACACACTGCTGCTACTGTGTGCCAGTGCTGGGGAGATTAAATTTTTAAGGTAGTGGTTGAGATGCCAATCAAGTTATATACAGGATGATGTTGAGCTTCATGAGCGCTGTTGGAGTTGTGTGTAACCAGGTAAGTGGCATGTACTCAATCTCACTCCTGGCTTTTAGATAGTGGTTGGTACTGGGGAAGGGGTTGGTCAGAGATGAGTGTCTTACCACAAATTGGCAGCATTCTTATCTGTGAGCATTTGGATCTTATTAGTTCTCGCTTTCTTCCTTGAAACACAAATATGGTAAAACCTTCCAGTCATAATCTACAATTTTCAAAAGTGGCATTTTTAATGGTGAAGTTATAATCTGAACTGAATCCAACTGAAACCTTCCTCAATTATTTTTTGACTGAGCTGTATCCCATTTGTTTAGTTTGGTCTTTCCAGGAAAGCTGAAAGGACATTAACCTGAAATATGAATGCTGTTTCATGGAGGGCCAAAGGGCCTGTATTGCGCTGTATTCTTCTTCTATGTTTCTTTCTCCATAGATGTCATGTGACCTGCTAAGCATTTACAGAATTCTCTGTTGTATTTCATATTTCTGACATCTAAATTATTAAATGTTCTTATCATAGAATTCTTACAGTGTGGAAGCAGGCCACTCAGCCCATTAACTTCACACTGACCTTCCAACAGCATCCTATCCAGACCCACTCCCCCACCATCTAACTTGCACATGTTTGGACAGTGGGAGGAAACTGGAGCACCCGGAGAAAACACAGGCACAATAACTTTAAAAACTGTCTAGCAGACATTGTTTTATATGACCTGCCTGGTTGATATTTAGTTTCTTCAGAAAGAAAATCAAAGCTGTGAACCAAGCTCCAGGTGTGCTCTCATCAAGGTCCCACGGTGGCATAGTGGTTAGCACTGCTGCCTCACAGCGCCAGAGACCCGGGTTCAATTCCCAACTCAGGCGACTGACTGTGTGGAGTTTGCACATTCTCCCCGTGTCTGCGTGGGTTTCCTCGGGTGCTCCGGTTTCCTCCTACAGTCCAAAGATGTGCAGGGTCAGATGAATTGGCCATGCTAAATTGCCCGTAGTGTTAGGTAAGGGGTAAATGTAGGGGTCTGGGTGGGTTGCGCTTCGGCGGGTCGGTGTGGACTTGTTGGACCGAAGGGCCTGTTTCCACGCTGTAAGTAATCTAATCTAAAGAAGAATGTGCAGACTCAATACTGATGGTCATCGGTGAGTGGAACAGAATCCAAGTCCCTCGCGCTGTGAGGCAGCAATGCTAACCACTGAGCCACTCTAAATCATTGCAGCTCACTACCACCATCTCAAAGGCAAGTAGAAATGACCAACAAATACTGGTCTTGCCAGTGATGCTCACAACCCATGAGGTAACTTTAAAAACTGTCTAGCAGACATTGTTTTATACGACCTGCCTGGTTGATATTTAGTTTCTTCAGAAAGAAAATCAAAGCTGTGAACCAAGCTCCATGTGTGCTCTCATCAAGGTCCCTCACAAGTTAAATTTATCTTCTCTTCGACGCCAATCCATCTGTGATGAAAACTACTATACTATTTGCCCTCCTAATTCTTGCTTTGCCATGATGGTAACTTTCTACAATTCACAGAAAAGGACACCCAGATTCCTCTGAATGCAAACATTTTTTAGACTTAAACAATTTTTTAAAAGTAAGATGTTTTTCTACTTTTTGAAGTAACTTCCCACTTTTCTATGTTGCTGTCCATTTGTCACGTTCATGGTGATTCACTTAACCAGCAGAAATCCACTTGTGGCTTCATTGTGTTCTTTATTCTTACTTTCCCATCAATCTTTGCAACAAACTTGGATCAATCCTTTTATTAATATCGGTTATAAATAGGCTGGGATCCAAGCTCTTTGTATTCATTGCAAACTGACAATCTGAATAGAATCATTAATTTGCATTCACTATTCTATTGTCATTAGCCAATTCTCATTCATTTTATTTATTATCCTCAATCTCAGAAGTCCAAATTTTCTGTTCCAGCTTCCTGTATAGTATCTTATTGAAATTTGTTTCTAAGTACATTTCATCTCTTGGTTTCCCCCTTATCTACACTAGTAATCATGAATTTAAAGATATAACAGATGTATCAAATATGACACAAAAGAATACTGCGTATGCTGGAAATCAGAAAAAAATACACAGAATGCGTGTAATGCAGGGGAGAGAGAAACAAAGTTATCATTTCAGATTCAAAAGAAGTCATATTAGACATAAAAAATCTGTTTCTCTCTCCACAAATGCTGTCAGAGCTTCCAAACTTGCTGTTACTTTTTGTACACATCATCACAACAAATAGTACTTTAGTTTTACTTCAATAGTTCAGATTGTTTGATTTCTCGTCAGATACCTTTTCCGCTGGAAGACTCTGCCTAATTCTATAATTCTCAAAATGCACTGGCACCATATCAAAAACAATACAGTTTAACATTTTCCTTACTATTGATTTCAGGTTAAATTGTAGTAACAAAGATCAGTGGAGCAGTGGATAGTGTAGAAGGTTGTCAAAGCATACAGCAGAGTATAGATCAGTTGCAGATGTGCATGGAGAAATGGCAGATGGAGTTTAATCCAGACAAATGTAAGGTACTACACTTTGGGAGATCAAATGTTAAAGAAACGTATACAGTTAATGGTAGGACCCGAAACAGCATTGATGTACAGAGGGATCTTGGGGTTCAAGTCCATAGCTGCCCGAAAGTGACCACACAAGTAGGTAGGGTGGTAAAGAAGGCAGATGGCATGCTTGCCTTTATTGGTCAGGGCATGTAAGAGTCAGGATGTCATGTTGCAGCTTTATAAGGCTTTGGTTAGGCCACACTTGGAATATAGCATTCAGTTCTAGTCACCACATTACAGGAAGGATGTGGAGGCTTTGGAGAAGGTGCACAAGAGGTTTATGAAGATAGTGCCTGGATTAGAGAGTATGAGCTATAAGGAGAGGCTAGAAAAGCTGGGGTTGTTTTCTCTGGAGTGGCGGAGGCTGAGGAGATACTTCAGAGAAATCTATAAAGTTACGAAGTGCATAGATAGGGTTGACAGTCAGAATCCTAGAATTGAACTTTCTAATACAAGGGGACATGCAATTAAGGTGAGAGTTCAAAGGAGGTGTGAGGGCAAGGTTTTTACACAGAGAGTGGTAGGAGTCTGCAACACACTGCTCGGAATGAATGTGGGGATAGAAACGATAGGGGCGTTTAAGGCCTTTTAGAATAAACACATGAACAAGCAAGGAATGGAGGACCAAGGGCAGTAAGAATGGATTAGTTTAATTTGGCACCATGTTCGACACAACATTGTGGGCTGAAGGGCCCATTCCTGTGCTGTACTGTTCTGTGTTCTATGTTTGATAACCTGGACGTGATGATCTCCCCATGTGTTTGCCGTCCTTGTCAGTTTTGAGAGATGCTGCAGATATTACCTTGGTGAGTTTCTAGAGTGCTTCCTGTCAATAATACACACCTGCAGCCACACCACATCAATGATGGAGGGAAAAGAAGTTTGAACATAAACTAAAACTTACAATGATTCAATATCAATGCAGAATAATAATAGCAGAACCATACTCTGATTTTTGATATGCTTAGCATTTTGGATAAGGAAGCCAGTTTGAAATATAAATCCAAAGGAATCAGCATAAAGGCTCTGTGCTCCCATGACACAAGCTACAGAGGCAAAGCACCAAACATAACAATGACTTAAATGTGTATCCAGAGCAGCTGTGTCTCTCAGGCACTGGGAAAATGTGTGGGCTTTTGGAGTAGTACGCCAAAAATTTAAGGACTGGAGGCTGGGCAGAAGGAATGGAGAAGAACAGTTTTAGTTTATGTTCTTTTATGTGTTATTGTGGCAGATTTTCCATGCTCAGCAATCAGTATATTCCAGAAAGGGCACTACCTACTTCACACAGCACAAACCAGAGCTGAAACTCAAGCCTTTGCTGATCAACACAATCCGAATTTGTCTCTGAAAAGGAAGAACAGCTGAGGGTCACTTATTCTTTATTCCATGATCTAAATTTATCCAAATGAGAGCATATGCTGATATCTCAAAACCCAGGCCAGCTGGTTACTCATCTCTTGCCTGCAGCTACGTAGTAACCAAGATGGGGAGGTGGTAACCTGGTAATGTTGTGGTGGATGCATATTTGAATTTCACCAGCACCAGAATTGAATATAATAACAGTCTGGAGCTGAAAGAAAGCTCGCTCATTGGTGACCATGTAACTACTGTCAATTGTCTTAAAACCCCATTTGTTCATTGATGTCATAAAATCATAGAGATTAGATTACCTACAGTGTGGAAACAGGCCCTTTGGCCCAACAAGTCCACATTGACCCTCCGAAGAGCAACCCACCCAGACCTACTTCCATCTGACTAATGCACCCAACACTATGGGCAATTTAGCATGGCCAATCCACCTGACCTGCTCATCTTTGGACTGTGGGAGGAAACCGGAGCACCTGGAGGAAACCCACGCAGATTGTGCAAACTCCACACAGACAGTCGCCCGAGGCTAGAAGCAACCCTGGGACCCTGGTACTGTGAGGCAGCAGTGCTAACCACTGAGCCACCGTGCTGCCCCACCATGTGCAGCATGGAAACAGACCCTTTGGTCCAACTTGTCCATTAGAGGGGAAAACATGCCATCCTTACTTGGTCTGGTCTGCATGTCACTCTAAACTACAGCTATGTGGTTGACATTTATCTGCCTTTGAAATGGTCTGGAGAACAATCCATTCAAGGAAAACAAATGCTGGTCTAGCCAGCGATACCCACATCCCATGCAGGAATTTTAAAACTGTCAAAACATGCTCAGGCTCACATCTGCACATCAAAATATCATGAGCGGAGGAGCATGTTAGAAGTGTGGGATTCACTTCAGGATAAACATCTTGTGTTTGTGTGGTATAGCATTAACAAGTAATTTAAATGTAACTTCATGCCCATTTAACTTCTCAGGCACAAGTCAACCAGAAGAAAAGCATTTGGCAGAAAGCAGAAATTCATAAGAAAGACCATGTAATTCAGTCCAATAGAGAAAAGCAGTAATGCTCAGAAATGCTGCCCAGGATCGATGTCTCCTTGTTGCTTGGACTGGTACAGGATTAGAAATTAATCTGTGAGATAGATCTTGTTTTGTGTATTGGTGAGAACATGGTGGGAGTAAGATGCCAGTCAGCTACCTAATTCTATGGTCTTTGGAGATACTTAATGATCACAAAATCGGAGCAAGAATGGGAGCAAGCCACTGGGTGAGAAAGCTGCACCCTGCGTGCACATAGAAATGAAACTCAGTCACATTCTTAGTTTCTGGATCAGTGGTGCTGGAAGAGCACCGCAATTCAGGCAGCATCCGACGAGCAGCAAAATCGACGTTTCGGGCAAAAGCTCTTCATCAGGAATAAAGGCAGAGAGCCTGAAGCGTGGAGAGATAAGCTAGAGGAGGGTGGGGGTGGGGAGAAAGTAGCATAGAGTACAATAGGTGAGTGGGGGAGGAGATGAAGGTGATAGGTCAGGGAGGAGAGGGTGGAGTGGATAGGTGGAAAAGGAGCTAGGCAGGTCGGACAAGTCCGGACAGGTCAAGGGGACAGTGCGGGCTGGAAGTTTGAAACTAGGATGAGGTGGGGTAAGGGGAAATGATGAAGCAGTTGAAGTCCACATTGAAGCCCTGGGGTTGAAGTGTTCCGAGGCGGAAGATGAGGCGATCTTCCTCCAGGCGTCTGGTGGTGAGGGAGCGGCGGTGAAGGTCTTTTTTACCACATTCTTAGTTTCACAGCTCCACAAGACGTGACAACTCTCGCAGAGAAAATGGTCATGTTAATTGACCAAATACCATCCTACTAGGGGCAATGGATAATGATTCTTCTGAACCAAAAATTGTTCATCCTGCATCTTCAAATGTAAATACAAGTAACAGAATCATGCAACTGGATCACTGCAACACACAAATTCTCCACAATTCAATCTTCTGTCCATACTTCAGAAATTCTTGCAAGACCTCCTGCTGAGAGGCCTTCTCTTTGTTTTGAATTGAATTTATTGTCACATCCACCGAGGCACAGTGACAAGCTTTGACTTGTGAGCAATACAGGCAGATCACAGAGTTAAGCAACATAGATAAGTAAATAATAGGTAAACAGCAGCAAAAAACAAAAACACAGGAACAGATGAATGTTAAGAGTTTGTGAGTCCATTCAGTATTCTAACAACAGTAGGGTAGAAACTGTTTCAAAAATGGCCGGTGCGTGTGTTCAGGTTTCTGTACCTTGTTCCCAATGGTAGAGGTTGTAGAAAAGCATTGCCAGGGTGGGATGGATCTTTGAGAGTGTTGGCGGCCTTTCCTTGACACCGGGCCTGGTAGATGGATTCTATAGATGGGAGGTTAGCTTTTGTGATTGTCTGGGCCAAATTCACCACTCTCTGTAACCATCTCCGAACTTGAATGGTACAGTTGCCATTCCGGGTAGTGATACATCCGGAAAGAATGCTCTCGATGGCGCACCCATAAAAGTTGGCAAGGTATTCGCAGTCATGCCAAATTTCCTCAGCTGCCTGAGGAAGAAGAGACATTGTTGGGCCTTTGTAACCAGTGCGTCCAAATGAAGAGTCCAAGAATGACCACTCCCAGGAGCTTGACACTCTCCACTCGTTCCACCTCTGTGCTGTTAATGTGTAGGGGGGCAGTGTAACATCCTGTCGAAAGTCAATAATGAATCCCTTGGTTTTGCCGGCATTGAGAGCTAGGTTGTTCTCAGTGCACCATTTTTCTATTTTCAGAGAACTCTGTTTTGACCAGGCCTGGTGCTGATGCAGCTGGATCTATCAGCTGTGCTTTCCTATAAATTTAAGGCTGCACTGTTGTTCCTTCAGGAATTCTATACTTCCTGGATTTCTCCTTGCTTCTGTTTAACTGTAATACCTTCGTAGAGGCTGCACTATTTGGTTAGGCTGTGATGCTGTTACCTCCTTCCATCCCTAGCTTGACCTTAATGTAGAGTAATTAATTCCCTTTATTTACATTATGGCATGCATTATACAGCTCTCTAATACAGATTTTCTGTTTGCCAATCTTCAAGTCACGACCATATATTTCTCTCTGCTCTGCTGACGTCAGAATGGCATCACAATTTACATCTTAAGTTCCCATTTTACTATCTCATCCCATTCTTTTAACAGCTTGTCCAAGTGCAAATGGCTTCAGTTTATGGTCTCAGTCACTCTCAATTCCATGTAGAATGTCTGATCCTGTACACATGTCTCAGAGAAACTGGTTTGTCCAGAAGCCTTGAAGTAGCAAATCCCTAATCGTCAACTCTCCCCAGCCAGCACAAATTGTTTCTATCTATTCTTTGTTCCCCTTGATCCTTTTGAAACCTTAATTAAATTATTCATAAGCCTCACAAATGCAGGCATTAAAATCATTGTTTGCAGGAAATTGATTGTTAATTTAACCCAAAGCGTCCAGGAGTCATTCAAGTAAATAAAAATAGAGATCTTGGGATCCATGTCCAAAGATTCCTCAAAATTGATAGGGTTGTTAAGAAGGCTTTCCTTGTGCTGGCTTTCAATAGCCGGGGAATGTTGAATTGTTATGCCATACTGGAAAAGTGCACTGGAAATCAAAAGTTGCTATTCCCAGAATACAAGTTACAGATTGTCTAAAACTATGACAAATCCCACAATTTACCTGCCATTAGACCCAGGACGACAGAAAGGATGTCTTATGTTTCCCGACTTAAGACAAATTACAATTCATTACAAAGAAGTAGATTCTAGCGACAGGTAAATAATCATGAACCATCAAAATATAGCTCAACTGGTTAGAATTTTAAATCCCTTATAAAATTCCCCCTACATGATATATACAGACAGGCAGACAGACAGATACCAAAAAGGAAGGGTGGGCAGAGAGAAACACTGGGACAGTAGTTCAATGGTCTCTGTCTTCAGGGCTTACTGAGATGATCCCTTTCGCTTGTTAGGACTTGTTGCTCCATCATCTCCCTTCTCAAGGTACTTTACCAGGAGACACATAGTGATTGGTTCACACTGTGTTCAAATAAAGACCAATATTGGTGAGTGGCAAAAATAGCCTCTTTTATTCAGTGATCACAGCACAGTTCGAGGTGGCAATAGAATCCTGAAATACAATTCTTACAAGAGCTTCTTTATACACAGTTCTTACACATACTAAAATTCCATTACTATGATGTTACATTTTTTATCTCTAGTGCACAAAGGTTTGAAGGGCATCTGTCCTGGGAGATAGGAGATGGGTGTAAACATGTTAAATGCTGACTGCTACCTCTGATAGGATGAAGAGTGTCTGTCGGTCTACTTGCTTAATTAAGAGATACTAATCCTTTTGCCTTTAAGTTCGTAAATGTTAGGTAAAATATTAGGTCAACATGCTCTAAATAAGTTAAAAATTATACCTATACTCAATAAAAGAATAAAGCATTTTTAAACTGATTTAAACCACAGCTGGGTTGTGAGATTTATTTACTATTTGCAGGTATGTGTTTCATTCATCATGCAATTTCACGCCAGCACTGTTATGTGAGTTAGTTTCTTAAAGGGATAATGGCCCAGTTAAAAAAGGTATTTAACAGGCACAGTTTGTATCCTCATATCCATGGGTGATACATTCCAAGATCTACCACAGATGCCCAAAACTGCAGGTAGTAGCGAACCCTATCATTTAAATGGGAAATTTACTCTCCTGGCAGCCCCCTGGAATTATTTCTGGAATGTTCCATGTAATATTTTCAGGCTGTGGTAAACCGCAGATAACTAAAACCGTGGAAACCGACTCCGTGGATACGGGGGTTCTACTGTACTTAACAATTGGGGAATCTATTCAGATCCAGGAGATAGTTGGTAAGGGCTGATTAATATTATAATGATTCGTGGAGACTTGATGGTGATGGTATTGTTCTGTATGCTGCACTTATTCAGAGGTTGTACTGATATGGTATGAAAGTGCAGTAATGGGTTTGAAAGTGTTGACTTGATTAGAAAGGATTGTTTTAAATTTGGATGGTAAAATATACTAGAGACCCGTGATTTTATGAATGAATGACTGAAACCTACAGAGTTTGAATGAATGAACAGAAACCCGATATTAATGGATATAGTGAGCTGATGAGTGAGTTAATAAAGATAAACTATAACACAATACACCACAACATATATAATGTCTCTGAGTTATTGGTTAAAAGTCACAGATTTTGGCAACTGACCAGGGGAAATAAACAGGATTTCACACCCACACCCACAACACTCCACCCACAAGCCATTTAGCAATACTGGAGTCAATAGTGGTTGATCGGGACTCTGATCACCACTTTACAAATGATTCAGGTACTTGTTGCCAGCCAAATCTTCATTTATACTCACCCCTGGCTCCAGCTCATTGTCGTAACTTCTCCTAGTGCTTGCACTAGGAGAGCCACAAATAGAGGGGATGGGTGGTGTAGGTGATCAGTATATCACCGTTGTAAACATAAATCAAACATGAAAGAGAATTCTGACAAAGAGGAAACAAACCACTTTTAGGAAGAGATTAATTTTTCTGTTTGATTAATGTGAGTATCACAGCAGTAGTCAGAGAGGAAATAACTGAGGGATCATCCAGTGAGGCTTTGTGGGTGGAAGCTAAGAAATAAGGCAGTGAGGGTGATGTTATTGTGATTGTACTAAGGGCCCCCAAATAGTCAAAAGGAATTAGAGAAATAAATATGGGGAGACTTCCAGGAGCAATAGAGTTACTATAGTAAGGGATTTTAATTTTCCTAATATAGACTGGGACTGCCATAGCATTAAGGACTTTGATGGGTGGAATTTGATTAGTGTGTTCAGGAATGTTTCCTCAAATAGTATATAGAGGATCCTACTCAGGAACAGGCAAAACCTGACCTACTGTTGGGAAATGTGGCAGAGCAGGTGACTGAGGTGAAAGTAGGGGAGCACTTTGGGACCAGTGACTGCAGTTCAATTAATTTTAAAATAGTTATGGAGAGGGTCAAAACTGGCCCCCAGGTACAAGTTCTACATTGGAGGAAGGTGAATTTTGATGGAATTAGGAAGGAGCTTGCAGGGGTTGATTAGAACATAAGAACTAGGAGCAGGAGTAGGAGGTCCGGCCCTTCGAGCCTGCTCCGGCATTCAATAAGATCATGGACTCATCTCCACTTACCCACATTTTCACCACATTTCCTAATTACTTTATTTTTCAAGTAGCTTTGAAGCGATTACTGAAGCAACGTCAATACTTCACTGGGCAAGGAACTCCATAGATTAACAACCATCTGGGTGAAGAAGTTCCTTCTCAGTTCAGTTCTAAACCTGCTTCCTCTAATCTTGAGGCCATGCGCTCTTGTCCTAGTCTCACCCACCAGTGGAAGCATCCTCTCTATTTCTATCTTATCCATTCCCTTCATAATTTTATATGTTTCTATAAGATTCCTCTCATTCTTCTAAATTCCAATGAATATATTCTCAATCTACTCAGCCTCTCCTCATAAGCTAGCCCCTCAACTCCAAATCAACTTAGTAAACCTCCTCTACACTCCCTCTAGTGCCAGTACATCCTTTCTTAAGTAAGGAGTCCAAAACTGGATACTGAACTCATCTCTAACGACCTCGACACTGTCCTATCCCCCCTAGTCCAGGAACCCCCACATACATTTGAGACACCACCCATGCCCTCCACCTCCTCCAAGACCTCAGTTTCCCCAGCCACCAACGCCTCATCTTCACCATGGATATCCAATCCCTCTACACCTCCATCCGCCATAACCAGGGCCTCCAAACCCTCTGTTTCTTCCTCCCCCGATGCACCCAACAGTACCCTTCCACCGACACTCTCATTTGTTTGGCTGAACTGGTCCTCACCCTTAAGAATTTCTCCTTCGAATCCTCCCACTTCCTCCAGACCAAAGGGGTAGCCATGGGCACACGTATGGGCCCCAGCTATGCCTGTCTCTTTTTGGCTACGGAGAGCAGTTGATCTTCCATAATTACACCGGCACCACTCCCCACCTCTTCCTCCGCGACATTGATGACTGCATTGGTGCCACCTCGTGCTCCTGCGAGGAGGTTAAGCAATTCATCAACTTCACCAACACAATACCCTGATCTTAAATTTACCTGGACCATCTCTGACACCTCCCTCCCCTTCCTGGACCTCTCCATCTCCATTAATGACGACCGACTTGACACCAACATTTTTTACAAACCCACCGTCTCCCACAGCTACCTGGTTTACACCTCTTCCCACCCTACATCCTGCTAAAATGCCATCCCGTATTGCCAATTCCTCTGCCTCTGCCGTATCTGTTCCCAGGAGGACCAGTTCCACCACAGAACACACCCAATGGCCTCCTTTTTTAGAGACCACAATTTCCCTTCCCACGTGGTTAAAGATGCCCTCCAACGCATCCCATCCACATCCCGCACCTCCGCCCTCAGACCCCACCCCTCCAACCGTAACAAGGACAGAACCCCCCCGGTGCTCACCTTCCACCATACCAACCTTCGCATAAACCAAATCATCCGACAACATTTCCGCCACCTCCACCACCAGGGATATATTTCCCTCCCCACCCCTTTCCACCTTCTGCAAAGACCATTCCCTCCGTGACTACCTGGTCAGGTCCACGCTCCCTAACAACCCACCCTCCTGTCCTGGCACCTTCCCCTGCCACCGCAAGAATTGCAAAACCTGCACCACACGTCCTCCCTCACCTCCATCCAAGGCCCCAAAGGAGCCTTCCACATCCATCAACGTTTTACCTGCACTTCCACCAATGTCATTTATTGCATCCATTGCTCCCAATGCGATTTCCTCTACATTGGGGAGACTGAACGCCTCCTAGCAGAGCGCTTTAGGGAACATCTCTGGGACACCCACACCAATCAACCCCACCGTCCTGTGGCCCAACACTTCAACTCCCCCTCCCACTCAGCCGAGGACATGGAGGTCCTGGGCCTCCTTCACCACCGCTACCTCACCACCCGGCGCCCGGAGGAAGAACGCCTGAGCTTCTGCCTCGGAACACCTCAACCCCAGGACATCAATGTGGACTTCACCAGTTTCCTCATTTCCCCTTCCCCCACCTCACTCCAGCTCCAAACGTCTAGCTCAGCATTGTCCCCATGACTTGTCCTACCTGCCTATCGTCTTTTCCACCTATCCACTCCACCCTCCTCTCAGGCCTATCACCTTCATCCCCACCCCCATTCACCCATTGTACTCTTTGCTACCCTCCCCCAACCTCCTCTCTCACCTATCACCTCCATCCCAACCCCATTCACCTATTGTACTCTATGCTACTTTTTCCCCACCCCCACCCTTCTCTCATTTATCTCTCCACCCTGCAGGCACTCTGCCTCTATTCCTGATGAAGGGCTTTTGCCCGAAACGTCGATCTTCCTGCTCCTCAGATGCTGCCTCAGCTGTGCTTTTCCAGCACCACTCTAATCCAGTATCTGCACACAGTACTCCAAGTGTGGCCTCACCAGCACCTTGTACAGCTGTAACATTACCTCTTTGATTTTAAAATCAACCCCTTTAGTAATGAAGGACTTCCTAATTACCTGTTGTATCTGCAGACCAATCTTCTGTGATTCATGCACAAGGACATCCAGGACCCTCTGCAAATCAGCATACTGCAACTTTTTACCATTCAAGTAATAATCTATTTTGCTGTTACTCCTACAAAATGTATATTTTCACATTTACTAACATTGTATTCCAGCTGCCAGACCTTTGCCCACTCACTCAATATATCTTTGTTCCTCTGCAAAGTTTCACAGTCCTCTGAACACTTTGCTCCACCACTCATCGGTGTCATCAGCAAATCTTGACATGTATACGTGATCCTCAACTCCAAATTGCAGCCCCAACACTGATCTTTGAGGCACACCACGAGTAACTGATTACGGTTCAGAATAGCACTCATTTATCCCTACTCTTTCCTTTCTATCAGTCAACCACGCTAATACTCTACCCCTAACACCATGCATCCTTATCTTATGCAGCAGCCTCATTTGTGACACCTTGTCAAAGGTCTTTTGGAAATCTATGTACCCCACATCCACTGGGTCCCTGTTGTCCACCTTGCTTGCAATGTCTTCACAGAATTCCAAAAGATTTGTGAAGCATGACCTGCCCTTCATGAACCCATGCTGCATCTGTACAATGGGACAATTTCTTTCGAGATACCCTGGTACTTCTTCCTTGATATTACACTCAAGCCTCTTCCCCACTCCAGAGGTTAGCCTCATTGGTCTATAACTCCCCATCTTTTGTCTACTTCCATTTTTAAACAGTGGCGTCACATTCCAATCTGCTGGGACTACCCCTGAGTGCAGCGGATTTTGGAAAATTACTGCCAGTCCACCTACTATTTCTCCTGCCATCTGTTTTAGTACACTGGGATGCATTCCATCAGGGCCAGGAGACTTATCTATTCTTAACTTACCCAACACCAGCTCTTCTTAGCTTACCCAACACCAGCTCTTCCGATATCATGATTGTTTCCAGGTCCTCACCTACCTTCGTCTCTTCATCACTTCCTGGCATGTTATTAGTGTCCTCCACTGTGAAGACCGATACAAAGTTCCTGTTCAATGCCTCGGCCATTTCATCATATCGCACAATTGGAATAGTTTGTTTGCAGGCAAAGGGATCTCTGACAAGTGAGAGGCCTTTAAAAGTTAGATAGCTAGAGTTCAAGGTCTACATGTTCCTGTGAGGGTGAAGGGCAAGTTTTGCAGGAGTATCGAACCATGGAAGACAAGAGATATTGAGGGCTGTAGCCAGCAAAGACAAAGAGGCATGTCTCAGGTACAGGCAATTGGGATCAAGGGAATCCATGGAGGTATATAGAGGATACAAGAGTTTACTAAAGAAGGAAATCAGGACGCTGGAAAGACACACGATAGGCTTGGCTGAGAAGATTAGGGTGAATCCAATGAGATTCTTTAAAGGAAAAAGGATAAACAGAGAGAGAACAGGGCCCCTCAAGGACCAAAGTGGACATGTCTGTGTGGAATTGCTGGAGATGGGCGAAGTCCTCATTGAATATTTCTCCTCTGTGTTTACCATGGAGAAAGACATGAAGACTTGTGAACTTGGGGAAATTAGTGGTGATAACTTGGGATAGTCCTTATCACAGTACAGGAGGTGTTTGGACATATTTGAATGTACGAAGGTGGATAAATCTCCTGGACCTCACCAGTTATATCCAAGAACACTGCGAGAAGTGAGAGAAGAAATTGTGGG
This sequence comes from Chiloscyllium plagiosum, assembly GCF_037043375.1. NCBI lineage: Eukaryota > Metazoa > Chordata > Chondrichthyes > Orectolobiformes > Hemiscylliidae > Chiloscyllium > Chiloscyllium plagiosum. Next base: position 39,473,313 of record NW_028270167.1, on the reverse strand, counting down.
GGCCCTGGTGGATATATTTGCATCTTCGTTAGCCACGAGTGAGCTCCTGGAAGATTGAAGGGGAGCGAATGTTGTGCCCTTGTTCACGAAAGGCTGCAAAGAAAAACCTGGGAACTATAGACCAGTAAGTTTAACATCTGTGGTAGGTAAGTTACTTGAGAAGATTCTGAGGGATAAGATATACTTGCATTTGGAAAGACAGGGTTTGATTAGGAGCGGTCAGCATGGCTTTGTGCTTGGGTCTTCATGCCTCACAAATTTGTTTGAGTTAGAACATAGAACATAGAACATAGAACAGTACAGCACGGAACAGGCCCTTCAGCCCACGATGTTGTGCTGACCACTGATCCTCATGTACGCACCCTCAAATCTCTGTGACCATATGCATGTCCAGGAGTCTCTTAAATGTCCCCAATGACCCTGCCTCCACAACTGCTGCTGGCAACACATTCCATGCTCTCACAACTCTCTGTGTAAAGAACCCACCTCTGACATCTCGTCTATACTTTCCTCCAACCAGCTTTAAACTATGACCCCTCATGTTAGTCATTTCAGCCCTGAGAAATAGTCTCTGGCTATCGACTCTATCTATGCCCCTCATTACCTTGTATACCTCAATTAGGTTCCCTCTTCTCCTCCTTTTCTCCAATGAAAAAAGTCCAAGCTCAGTCAACCTCTCCTCATAAGATAAGCCTTCCAGTCCAGGCAGCATCCTGGTAAACCTCCTCTGAACCCGCTCCAAAGCATCCACATCTTTCTTATAATAGGGCGACCAGAACTGGACGCAGTATTCCAAGTGCGGTCGAACCAATGTTTTATAGAGCTGCAACAAGATCTCACGACTCTTAAACTCAATCCCCCTGTTAATGAAAGCCAAAACACCATATGTTTTCTTAACAACCCTGTCCACTTGGGTGGCCATTTTAAAGGATCTATGTACCCACACCCCAAGATCCCTCTGTTCCTCCACACTGCCAAGAATCCTATCCTTAATCCTGTACTCAGCTTTCAAATTCGACCTTCCAAAATGCATCACCTCGCATTTATCCAGGTTGAACTCCATCTGCCACCTCTCAGCCCAACTCTGCATCCTGTCAATGTCCCGCTGCAGCCTACAACAGCCATCTATACTGTCAACGACACCTCCAACCTTTGTGTCACCTGCAAACTTGCTGACCCATCCTCCAATCCTCTCATCCAAGTCATTAATAAAAATTACAAACAATAGAAGCCCAAGGACAGAGCCCTGTGGAACACCACTCACCACAGACTTCCAGGCAGAATATTTTCCTTCTACTACCACTCACTGTCTTCTGTTGGCCAGCCAATTCTGTATCCGGACAGCTATGTTCCCCTGAATCCCATTCCTCCTGACCTTCTGAATGAGCCTACCATGGGGAACCTTATCAAATGCCTTGCTGAAGTCCATATACACCACATCCACAGCTTGACCCTCATCAACTTTTCTAGTCACATCCTCAAAGAACTCGATAAGGTTTGTGAGGCATGACCTGCCCCTCACAAAGCCGTGTTGACTGCATTTAATCAGGCCATGCTCTTGCAGATGGTCATAAATCCTATCCCTCAGAATCCTTTGTAACACCTTGCAGACGACAGACGTGAGACTCACTGGTCTGTAATTGCTGGGGATTTCCCTATTTCCTTTCTTCAAGAGAGGAATTATATTTGCCTCTCTCCAGTCCTCAGGTACGACTCCAGTGGAGAGCGAGGATGAAAAGATCTTTGCAAGTGGCGAAGCAATTGCATTTCTCATTTCCCAAAGCAGCTGAGGACAAATCTGGTCTGGGCCTGGCGACTTGTCAATCTTAATGTTTGACAAAATTTTCTGCACATCATCTTCGTCTATCTCTGTCCATTCCAGCATGCACACCTGCTCTTCACAGGTTTCATTCACTACAAAGTTGTTTCTTTTGTAAAGACAGAAGCAAAAAACTCATTTAGAGCTTCCCCTGCCTCCTCAGACTCCACACACAAATTTCCTATGCTATCCCTGATCAGCCCTACTCTTTCTTTGACCATTCTCTTATTCCTCACATAAGTGTAAAATGCCTTTATGTTATCCCTAATCTGTTCTGCCAAGCCTTTCTCCTGCCCCCTCCTGGCTCTCCTCAGACCATTTTTAAGCTCCTTCCTCGCCTGCCTGTAATCCTCTAGAGCTGAGCTTGACCCTAGCTTCCTCCACCTTACGTAAGCTGCCTTTTTCCTTTTGACGAGAAGCTCCACCGCTCTCGTCATCCAAGGTTCCTTTATCTTACCACTTCTTGCTGTCTCAGAGGGACATATTTATTCATCACTTGCAACAACTGTTCCTTAAACAGTCTTCACATGTCTATAGTGCCTTTACCATGGAACAATTGCTCCCAATCCATGCTTCCTAACTGATGTCTAATCGCATCATAGTTTCCTCTTCCCCAATTAAATATCCTCCCATTTTGCCTAATCCTCTCCTTCTCCATAGCTATGTAGAATGTGAGGCAGTTGTGGTCACTATCACCAAAATGCTCTCCCACCACAAGATCTGATATCTGCCCCGGCTCGTTTCCGAGCACTAAGTCTAGAATGGCCTCTCCCCTCGTCGGCCTGTCAATGTACTGAGTTAGGAAACCCTCCTGAATACACCTTACAAAAATAGCTCCATTCAAATCTTCTGCTCGGAGGTTCCAATCAATATTGGGAAAGTTAAAGTCACCCATTACAACAACCCTATTAAGTCCACACTTTTCCAAAATCTGCCGACCTATGCTTTCTTCCATCTCCCTGCTGCTATTGAGGGGCCTGTAGTAAACCCCTAAAGAGGTGACTGCTCCCTTGCTGTTCCTAATTTCCACCCATACTGACTCGGTAGGCAGATCTTCCTCGACAATGGAAGCTTCTGTAGCTGTGATACCCTCCTCTGATTAGTAGTGCTACACCCCCTCCTCTTTTTCCCCCCTCCCTATTCTTTTTAAACGCTATAAACCCTGGAACATCCAGCAACCATTCCTGCCCCTGAGAAACCCATGTCTCTGTTATGGCCACAACATCATAGCACCAGGTACTGATCCATGCTCTAAGTTTGTCACTTTTATTCCTGATACTCCTTGCATTAAAGCAAACACACTTTAACTGATCCCTTGGTTCCTTCCCAGGAAAATCCTTCCCACTAGCTGGTTTACCTCTTGCTATTACCTCATCTGCATCAACTCTCACCTCCGGTATACAGCTCAGGTTCCCACCCCCCTGCCATACTAGTTTAAACCCTCTCGAACTACTCGAGCAAACCTTCCACCCAGGAAATTGGTCCCCTTCCAGTTCAGATGCAGCCCATCCTTCATGTACAGGTCCCACCTTCCCCAGAAGGCATCCCAATTATCTACATATCTGAAGCCCTCCCTCCTACACCAGCTGCGCAGCCACGTATTAAGCTCCGCCCACTCCCTGTTCCTCGCCTCGCTATCTCGTGGCACCGGTAGTAAACTCGAGAACATTACTCTGTTCGTCCTGCTTTGCAGCTTCCATCCTAACTCCCTGAAATCACTTTTTATATCCTCAATCCTTTTCCTGGTTATATCATTAGTGCCAATATGTAACACGATTTCTGGCTGTTCGCCCTCCCCTTTTAGAACCTTATACACCCGATCGGAGACGTCCCAGACCCTGGCACCAGGGAAGCAACATACCTTCCGGGAATCCCGATCCTGACCACAAAATCTCCTGTCGATTCCCCTAACTATCAAGTCCCCTACCACAAGTACTTTTCTACTCTGCCCCCTTCCCTTCTTTGTCACAGTGTCAGGCTCAGTGCCAGAGATCAGACTGCTATGGCTTTCCTCTGGTAGGTCATCCCCCCCCAGCAGTATCCAAAACGGTATACTTACTGCTGAGGGGAATGTCCACAGGGGATCTCTGCACTGTCTGTCTGTCCCCTTTCCTTCCCCTAACTGTAACCCATTTATCCTTGTCCTGAGCCTTAGGAGTGACCAACTCCCGGTAACTCCTCTCAATTACCCCCTCAGCCTCCTGAATGATCCGTAGTTCATCCAGCTCCAGCTCCAATTCCCTAACACGGTTTACAAGGAGCTGGAGTTGGGTGCACTTCCCACAGACGTAGCCAGTGGAGACACGTGCCATGTCTTCCACCTGCCACATTCTGCAGGAGGAGCAAGCAAGTTCTTTGATGAAGTGACCAGTAAGGTTGTGGAGGGCAGGAAGGTAGACATCGTCTATATGGATTTCAGTAAGGGCTTTGATAAGGTTCCAAATGGTAATCTTCTCTGGAAGATTAGATCTCATGGAATCCAGGGTGAGCTGGCAAATTGAATACAAAATTGACTTGATGGTGGGAAGCAGAGGATAGCAATAGAAGGATGCTTGTCGGAATGGAGGCCTGTGACTAGTGGAGTGCCTTAGACGTTGGTGCAGGGTCCATTGCTATTTGTTATCTATATCAATGACTTGAATGAGAATGTACAAGGCATGATTACTAAGTTTGGAGCTTACACTAAAATAGTGGTATCATAAACATTGAAGAAGGTAATCAGAAATTGCAGCAGGACCTTGATCAGCTGGGGAATTGGGCTGAGAAATGGCAAATGGAGTTTAACATAGATAAGTATGAGGTTTTACAATTTTGAAAGTCAAATCAAGGTTGGAGTTTCATGGTGAATGGTAGGGCCTTAAGGGGTGTAGTGGAACAGAAGGATCTTGGAGTAAACCGTTGGTGAGGCTGCACTTGTAGCATTGTGTTTATTTTTGGTCACCTTGTTATAGGAAGGATGTTATTAAGCTGTGAAGATTGCGGAAGGAATTTACAAGGATGTTGCCAGGACTTACTGGTCTGAGTTATAGGGAGCGGTTGGACAAGGTAGATTTTTTTTCTTTAAAACGTAGGAGACTGAGGGGGGATCTTAAAGAAGTGTATAAGATCACGAGAGGTATGAATAGAGTGAATGCACTCCGTTTTTTTTTTCCCCAGGGTTGGGGAATCAAGAACAAGAGTACATCAGTTTAAAGTTAGAGGGGAAAGAATAAAAAGGAATCTGAGATGCAACTTTTTACGCAGAGTGTAATACGCATGTGGAATGAGCTACCAACAAAAGTGGTTGAGGTAGGTACATTAACAACATTAAAAGGCATTTGGGCAAATACATGGATAAGAAAGGATTAGAAGGATATGGGCCAAGTTCAGGGAAACAGGGTTAAAGTGGTTGGACATTTTGGTCGGCGTGGACTAGTTTGGGCCAAAGGACCTGTCTTCATCCTTGAGGAGTCTATGACATTATGACTCTATGACTTGGGTGTTGCTAGGACTCAAGGGACTGAGTTACATGGAAAGGTTGGACAAGTTCAGACTGTTTTCTTTAGACTGTAAGAAACTGAGAGGGGAATACGGAATAATTCGATAGATTCTATAAAAAGAGATAGGAGATAAAAAGCTTTTAGAGCCAATATGAGAGGTGGCTAAAGAGGTCTAAAACCTGGAAATCTATGTGATTAGTTCAGAAAGCTATAGAGCTGAGGATTTTCCTTGAAATGTTCATTCCATGGTTGGTCAGTTGAATAGTAACTTTGTAACACATCATTATAAGAACAATTGTGTCCAATGGTATGAGGGTTGATAGAAGTATGCCTTGTTGATAATAGCCATACTAATTAAACTTTTGATGGATCAGGTTACTGATTTATCCAATGTGAATAAAGAACAGCATATATGGAACTGCACTGTCATTTCATGTCACATGGAGGTGGGAAGTCACCTGAATGCTTGGTGCTATTTAAGACTTATTTTTGTTGTATCAACTATTTAAAATATTTCCCTCTACAACTGAAGTATCATTTTCCTGTTAGTTACTGGGTAAATAATAGGTTTCATTAAGGTGAAAGTTATAAAAAATTAAATTGTGTTCATAATTTCTTGGTTTAAGGTTAATTCGTAAATCTGGTGATTTGGGTAGGAATAACATCATATATTCTAGTGACCTTCATACAAGATAACCATTCCATTAATCTCAACAACAGAAATTTCTGAAGAAACTCAGTAGGTCTTGTAGCATCTGTGGGGAGGAAGCAGAGTCAATATTTTAAGTCCAGTGACCCTTCTACAGAATTGATAGTACAGAGGAACCTCGATTATTTGAATGAGATAGGTGGACACTATTTTGTTCAGATAATTGATTATTTGGTGAATTGATTCAATGCCTTTCCTCTGGGACTTGGAGTTTTCTGTTAAGTCCGCTCACCTTTCAGGAGACGAGGCAGAAGCACAACGTGCCCCCGCACCCCCATTTGCCCCCACCCCGGCATACCCCTGTCAAACATCGACCCCCGCCCCCAAACCCCATCCAACCCTGCCCTCCGCCTGCCCCCACCCGCCCCAACCCTGTCCAACACCGCAACCCCCCCCCCCACCCTCCCATCGCCGCCGTCCAACCCCATCCAACACCACTCCCCCGCCCTCTCTCCAGGGCAGCAGGACTGGACACCAAAAATGAGACTTCTGCTGCTGCTGACTTTTGGGGGGTGCGTCTCCAAATAGTGCACACACAGCCACAGCTACTCACACAATGTTTTACTGCAACTTTTTGACAAGTTCCAAATTTGCCCTGTACAGGACAATGTTGGAGAGATTATCTGGGGAAGGGGGGGGGTTTAGGATACAGTGTGGGGGGAGAGAGAGAGAGAGAGGGCAGGAAGTCAGACATTTGGAGATGGTGCTTGGGCTCCCATCGATGTCCAGGACTGTTCTCAGCAGCATTTCAGTGAGCCAAGTTCACTTTTAAAGACGCGATCAGTGTTGGAAACGTCTTTGATGTAATGTTTCTATTGGAACCTCGAGATCTCCTTCGGATAATCCGATATTCGGATAATTGATGTTCGGATAATTGAGGTTCCTCTGTAGCGAGAAAAGGGAGGTATTTATACTGAAGACTGAGGGTCGGGAGAGGAGAGTAACGGGGTAGACATATTGATGGAGATGGAGCCCAGACAGAGAAAGAAAGACAGTTACACGGACAATGGGATAGAAAATGGTAAGCCAGGGAGACAGAAAATGCTGATAATGGGGACAGTCTTTGTTTTATTTCATTCTATTAGTCTTTTTGTGTACCTGTACATAACCTTTTTAAGTTCTGTGTATCTGCATCCCCAAGTTTGTAATGACTCCCACAGTTCCTATCTTGTCACTATTTAGAGTCTGTCTGATGAGATGTAAGAGCAGCTGTAGGCCAATCAGACCATCAAATCTGCTGTACTTTTTAATGAGATCATGGTTGATTTAATAACTTCAACTCTAGCTTCTTGCCTTTTCCCCATAACCCTCAATTCCCTTACTGATTAAAACTCTGTCTATCTCAATCTTGAAAATCACACACCAGGTTATAGTCCAACAGGTTTAATTGGAAGCACACTAGCTTTTGGAGCGACGCTCCTTCACTATCACCTGATGAAGGAGCATCGCTCCGAAAGCTAGTGTGCTTCCAATTAAACCTGTTGGACTATAACCTGGTGTTGTGTGATTTTTAACTTTGTACACCCCAGTCCAACATCGCCATCTCTGAATCATATCTCAATCTTGAATATGCTTCATCACTTTGTCTCAACAGCTCTTTGTGGTAAAGAATTCATCTGACTTGCACCCCACTGAGAGAAGAAATTCCTCCCCATATCTGACTGAAATGTGTGACCTCTTATTCTGAGATAGCACCCTCAAGTTCTAAACTCTTGCTCCAGGGTAAACAACCTTTCTGCAACTACAATGTTGTCCCTTAAAAAATTACATGTTTCAATAAGGTTGCCTTCTCCTATATTCCAATTAATACAGACCCAATCTACTCAAACTCTGTTCAGGATATGGTCCCTCTATTCTTGGTGAATCTTATCTGGACTGCCTCAAAGCTCAACTATATCTTTCTTTAGATAAGGGGCCCAGAGCAGTTCACAGCATTGCAGCTGTGGTCTGTGGCCTTGTATTGTTTTAACAAAACTTCCCCGCTTCATGCTCCATTCCCTCTGAAATAAAAGCCAACATTTCATTTACCTCTCTTATTGCTTGCTGAACTTGGGTGTCAAAATTTTGTGCTTCCATAACCCATAAAAAATCATCCTCCCAAATCCCTCATATCCATAGCTTTCCGCATTCTTCTATCATTTAAATAACATTCAGCTCCTTTATTTTCCTGCCAAAGTCTCTTAATATAACTCATTTTGGATGGAGACATAAAATTACAATGTTTACAATGTCATCCATCTTTAAGTCATTGACAAGTTGAGAAATGTCTTTTATTCCTTTCAACATTTAAGTCACTCATAAATATAGTGAATTGTTGAGGCTTCGACACAGGTCCATTTTGGGACACAAGAAGTCATATTTTGCCAATTAGTTTTCCTCCCCATTTGTCAACTATTATTTAGCAGTTTCACAACCAAGTCAACCATTTGTCAATGTTAGCTAACAGTATCTTAAAGATAACTTTATCAAATGCCTTTCAAATTTGGAAATAAATAAAACCAGTAGACATTTCCTACTTTGCTGAGAAAGTGAGGACTGCAGATGCTGGAGATCAGAGCTGAAAATGTGTTGCTGGAAAAGCGCAGCAGATCAGGCAGCATCCAAGGAACAGGAGAATCGACGTTTCGGGCATAAGCCCTTCTTCAGGAATGAGGAAAGTGTGTCCAGCAGGCTAAGATAAAAGGTAGGGAGGAGGGACTTGGGGGAGGGGCGTTGGAATTGCGATAGGTGGAGGGAGGTCAAGGTGAGGGTGATAGGCCGGAGTGGGGTGGGGGCGGAGAGGTCAGGAAGAAGATTGCAGGTAAGGAAGGCGGTGCTGAGTTTGAGGGATTTGACTGAGACAAGGTGGGGGGAGGGGAAATGAGGAAACTGGAGAAATCTGAGTTCATCTCTTGTGGTTGGAGGGTTCCCAGGCAGAAGTTGAGGCGCTCTTCCTCCAACTGTCGTGTTGCCATGGTCTGGCAATGGAGGAGTTCAAGGACCTGCATGTCCTTGGTGAAGTGGGAGGGGGAGTTAAAGTGTTGGGCTACGGGGTGGTTGGGTTGGTTGGTCCGGGTGTCCCAGAGGTGTTCTCTGAAACGTTCCGCAAGTAGGCGGCCTGTCTCCCCAATATAGAGGAGGCCACATCGGTTTCCTTCTTTGCTGACTTGACCATGAAGTGATTGTAATGAGGTCAGTCAGGTTGACCTCATAGAATGAGTTCCCTGACTGAGGCTATTAACCTGGTCCAATGAGGAAGCCCTTGGCTGATAAACAAGAATAGAAGTGTCAGACATCTTGTTCACTCTGAGAGCTAGCTTGGAGGAAGCTGGATCAGTGTCAAGAATTCTCCACATGTCAATAAAGGATGACTTGGTGACAGGATACTGGCCTCTGTGGAGTTATTACAGGCCACAGTTTACAAATATTTTCAAATATAATTCTGAATTTTAGCATATCATCATCGTTTTTAGTCAAATATTTGACTGCCGCTTGTAATTCAGGGGTCTAGGTGAATGTTCTGGGACATGAGTTTGAATCCCACCATGCCAAGATGATGAAATTTTATTACAATGAATAAGTCTCAAATTATAAAATCAAGTGGAAAGGCAATTAGAAAACCACTGGCAATTATATAAAACAAAACTGCTTCATTAATAACCTTTAAAGAAGGAAGATCTGCCATCTTTACCTGGTCTGATGACATGTGAGTCCAGAAACAAAGCGGTTGACTCTTAGCCTCCTTCTGAAATGTTCCAACAAATTACTCAATTCAGGGATGGTTAGTGATTGGCAAAAAATGCTGGCATTGCCAGTGACAGGCACATTCCTTGGAAGAATAAAGAAGTTAAATCATTAACAAAGATTGTCTCTTGCTTATTACAAAACCTAGTAAAGCTTGGTCTCTTGTTCACTTTAGAACACAGTGCTCCAGAAAACCAAACTGGATAAACTCAAGACATTCACTGTAACTATTTTACTCTTCACAATCCATAAGAAAATTAAACTTCCCGTTGAAACAGATATGCACTTTAAGCCTCTTCAATCTATAAATTAATATGTTCCCCAATATTATTATAATTTTTTGAGAGATCTATCAATATCGTAAGTTTTCTCTTGATCTTCAAAGTTAAGCATAGTCTCTTGTGATTTTTTTGTCCTTTTTTTGTTTATTCATGGGATGTGCGCATCACTGACTTATTGCCCATCACGAGTTATCCTCAAGAAGGTGGTGGTGAGCTGTCTTCTTGAACTGCGGAAGTCTATCTGCTGCAGGTGGACACACAATGCTGTTAAGGGAGGGAGTTCCATAATTTTCACCCAGCAACAGTGAAGAAATGGCAATATATATATCCAAGTCAAGATGGTATGTGGTTTGGAGGGGAATTTGTAGATGGTGATATTCCAATTTATCTGCTATTCTTGTGCTTGTAGGTGGCATTGGTCCTGTGTTTGGAAGGTGCTGTTGAAGGAGCCTTGGTGAATTTCTATAGTGTATCTTGGAAATGGTACACACTGCTGTTACCGTGTGCCATTGGTGGGAGGAGTAAATGTTTGCTGATGCAGTTCCCATCAAGTGGGATGCTTTTTCCTGGATAGAGTTAAGCTTCTTGAATGGTGTTGGTGTTGTCTCCATCCAGGCAAGTGGGGAGTATTCCATCATAGTCCTGAGTTTTGCCTTGTAAGTAGTGGGCAGACTTTGGGGAGACAGGATGTGTGTCACTCACTGCAGGGTTCCTCACCTCTGACCTGCTCTTATAACTGCAGTTATTTTATAACTGGTCCAGCTTCCGGTCAATAGTACCTCCCAGGATGCTGATAGGGGGAATTCAGTAATACTATTGAGTGTCATGGGGCAACGGTCAGGTTCTCTCTTGTTGGAAATGGTCATTGCCTGACATTTATGTGGCACTACTGTCATTTATCACTTGTCAGCCAAAATATGGATATCTTCTGGATTTGCTGTATTTGGACATGAATTGCTTCAGTATCTGAGGATTCACAAATGGTGCTGAAGTTGTGTAATCATTAGTGAACATTCCCACTTCTGATCTTATGATGGAGGGAAGGTCATTGATGAAGCACCCGAAGATGGTTAGACCTAGGACACCTCTCTGAGAAACTCCTGCAGAGATGTCCAGGAGATGAGATAATGACCTCCAACAACAACAACCATCTTCCTATGTGCCAGGTATGACTCTAAACCAACAGAGAGCTTTCCCTGTGATTCCCATTGATGGTTTTGCTGGAGTTCCTTGATAATATAATTAGTCAAATGCTTCATGTCTTGGGCTGTCACTCTCACCTCACCTGTGGAATTCACCTCTTTTATCCATATTTGAACTAAGGCTATATTGAGGTCAGGAGCTGAGCAGCCCTGGTGGAACCCAAACTGAGCAGGTTATTGTTGAGCAGTTGCTGCTTAATAACACTGTTGATGACACCTTCCATCACTTTGCCGATGACCGAGAGTAAAATGATGGAGTGGTAATTGGTGGGTTTCAACGTGTCCTGCTTTTTGTGTACAGGTCATACCTGGGAAATTTATCAATTTTTTCACTTATTAAGGATGGGGATAGTTGTAAAGCCTCCTTCTCCAGTAAGTTTTATTTCGGAATAATGGCAGTATTGTAGCTGCCGTGGAATAGTCTGGTTAGGGTTATCACAATTTGTGGAGTCTGGGCCTATGGCCTTTACAGTGAGTGACTCAAATTGGCTGAAAACTGGCATCCATAGGAGGTCGAGATGTATCATCCACTCGGCACTTCTGGATGAAGATTATTGCAAATACTTTAGCCTTAACTTTTGATGTGCTGCGCTCCACTATCATTAAGGAAGGGGATATTTGTGGACCCGCTTTCTCCATTGAGTTATTTAATTGTCCATGACCATTCTTGACTAGATGTGGCAGGACTGCACAGCTTAAAAATGAACATTTGGTCGTGGAATCACTTAGCTCGGACTATCACTTGTCACAGATGTTGTTTAGCAATTTGTTCTGTTTTGTAGCTTCACCAATTTGATAGGTATGATGGTGCTGTTCCACGCATGGCTTCCTGCACTCTTCATTTAACCAGGCTTGATCTCCTGGCTTGATGGTAATGGTAGAGTAGGCAATATGCTCAGCTATGAGATTACAATTTGGAGATGCCGGTGTTGGACTGGGGTGTACAAAGTTAAAAATCACACAACACCAGGTTATAGTCCAACAGGTTTAATTGGAAGCACACTAGCTTTCGGAGTGAAAAATTGATTGTCTGTTAAGCCTTTTATCTGTCGGCATTCTAAAAGATAAAAGGCTTAACAAACAATCAATTTTTCAATATATAATTTCAGTTACATCAGACTGTAAATTTTTGCTATAAATTCTGTGTTAGGATTGAGCCCTCCACTATCATCTGATGAAGGAGCGTCGCTCCAAAAGCTAGTGTGCTTCCAATTAAACCTGTTGGACTATAACCTGGTGTTGTGTGATTTTTAACTATGAGATTACAAGTTATGGTGGATTACAATTCTTTTGCTGCTGATGGTCCACAGTGTCTCATTGTTATCCAGTTTTAAGTGAATAGATCTGTTTGAAGTCTATCCCATTTAGCACGATGATAATACCATAAATGTTCTCAATGCAAAGACTGGACAACTTCACAAGGAAGTGCAGTGGTCACTCCTATAGATACTGCCATGGTCAGACAGAATCACAGCAGGTTGATTGCTGAAGATAAAGTCAAGTAGGTTTCTCCCCCTTGTTGATGTTCTCTCTATCTGCCTCAGACCCAATCTTGCAGTTGTGAATTTGGGATTTGATCAGCTCGCTCAATAAGGCAGCTGCCAAGTCACACTTAGCGATAGTTATTGAAATCCCTCACCCAGAGTATATTCTATGACCTTGCCATCCTGAATATGGAGGAGGCCTGTTTCATTTAAAATCCATGTACTCTACAGCCAGGCTTCAAAAACTCTCTTTTTTTAAACAAATGGTGACGAAATACTTTGAAATAACTGCACAGAGGTCGGTAGCCCATCATCAAGTCACACTTTATTTATAATTGCATAGTTTGTGGGCTCTGACTATCCCCCTCAGATACAATCTCCAGGCTGAGGAGATTTTCTGAATCTCTCGTTGATGTTTTTTTTCTCTTTTTTATGATTTCTGCAGAATCCTCCAACAAAAGTGGGCGGCATGGTGGCACAGTGGTTAGCACTGCTGCCTCACAGCGCCAGAGACCCGGGTTCAATTCCCGCCTCAGGCGACTGACTGTGTGGAGTTTGCATATTCTCCCCGTGTCTGCATGGGTTTCCTCCGGGTGCTCCGGTTTCCTCCCACAGTCCAAAGATGTGCAGGTCAGGTGAATTGGCCATGCTAAATTGCCCGTAGTGTTAGGTAAGGGGTAAATGTAGGGGTATGGGTGGGTTATGCTTCGGCGGGTCGGTGTGGACTTGTTGGGCCGAAGGGCCTGTTTCCACACTGTAATGTAATGTAATCTAATCTAATCTAAAAAAAGACTGATGAAAAAAATGGGGTGTTCAGTAGCTATGGCCAGATTCTTAAAGGGGTCTGAACAATGTGGGTGAAATAACTGCACAGTGGCCAGTATCCCATCACCATGTCACCCTTTATTATATTTGCTGTGTTCTGACCAATGAGTTTAGAGCCAGCCTCTAGAATGACGAGACTCTCTGAATCTCCTGTGAGCCAGGGCTCCCTGATTGACCCAGGTTAACAATTCCAATCAGGAATCGCATACTTAATGAGATTCACCTGGCTCTAGTTCCAATCACTACATACTTACAAATTAATTACTATGTTTAAATACACAGAAAATCCATGATTCCTAATGCAAAGTAAAAATTCCAAGCTTAAAACAATTTACATTAAACATTGTACATATTAATCTCACAGTGAGTGGCTAGGCCAGTTAAGAAGGCATTTAAATTTAACCATGTCACCAGGTTCTGGAGTGACATGTAGGCCATACGTGGTAAGATCAGCAGTTTCCTTCCCGAAAGATATGTTTTCACAGTTGTTCAATGGTCAACATTAGATGTTATTTGACCTTTAATTCTAAACTCCTCTTGAATTCAAATTCTGTCATCTGGCCTGGCACAATCTGTATCCAGATACTCAGAACATTACCCACGTTTCTAGATTACTAGTCTACTGCTTCCTCTTCCCTTCACCTCATATCCCCACATACTACAATCAATAAAATTTCTCCTCTTTATTTTCCAATTATCCTAACCTTCCCAAAGCTCCTTGAACCTGGAATTGTTAGTTTCCAGTCATTACCAGCTTGCTAGCCATATTTCTAATGGCCACCATGTCAGGCCCTCTAAGTCATACTGGAGTCTTTTTTTTTTCACTTGTTGATTTTCTTCTTTTAAAGGGGATGTTTTCCCTTTTTTATTTAGTGAAAGTGTAATGTCTACTTCGGTAAAAATTCTGCAACGTGTCTGGAGACTTACACCATTGTAGAAACTGACAGGATCAGACCCCCTGGAATTCTCTCTCTAAGCCTGTCTCTTTTCCTTTAAATCCCAGACTCAAACTTGTTTCCATAACCAAGCTTTGGTCACTTTTCCAAATGTCTCTTCATGTAATTCAGTGTGTTGGATAATGCTCTGGTGAAGCAACGTTGAAACATTTGAAAGCAATATGGGTGCTTTATAAATGCAAATTATTGTTGTTAGAGAGTCAGTGCAGACTCTTAGCCTTTTTTTGGTCCTGTAACCAAGGAAGAGTGAAAGAAGCATCTTAAAATCACAATGAACGGCAGAATTTGAAAGCCAAAGTCACACTAACATTTGGTTTAGCCACTGTAATAAAGGACACATTTTCAAGACAAGCCAAGGCAAGTATTTTAAATTATCATCTCTGAAACTGCAGGGGCCAGGGCTAACTGAAGGCTTGCTATAATTATCATTATTGCATTAGAGATTAATTTATTCACAAACATCTAAAGATTTGGACAATGGAATGGAGTGATTCAAGCGGGATGCAGAGGAATGCATTGTGCTGATCATGTGATATCATTGAGATATAAGGATATTGCCAAAAGGGGTCTAGAAAATGCAACAACGCTGCCAATTAATGTTCAATATTTCACTGGCTATACATATAGTATGTAACCTGTGCTATTTTTACACAACCCTTTCAACATGAAAGCACAGTGTGTATTGGGCCTTCATTCAATGGTTGCATCTCTGAAACAGCTGTGTAAGCAATCCAGTAACCTGCTAGGCTGGGAGTCGTTCATAAATTCTCATTACCATTGCAGCTTTAATGAAAAACAGACCAGAGGGGATATTTTTAATGAATTCTTTGGTCCTGTACAGATGCTGAGGTAAATTGATTTTTTTTTTAAAATGTGGCTTTCATTTGGAAAACTTTCTGGTAATCTCACCACTCCATCGGAGCTGGGGCAGACTGTATTTGCATGCTTGGAAAGTCCCCTGATGCACCTTCAGAAGGGAACGCAGTTCAACGTTTTGGTTGAATTAAAGTTTCTTTTCGCTACTTCTTAAGCTGTAACTGGTTGCAATGACCCTAGTAGACGTTTGTGTAGTGAAACAATCTTTCTCTCTGTCCTGTGACATGGTGCAAGATCGCAAAGAGCAGCATTCAAAATAAAACATTTTAAACGTCTCAGGAGAGTTGATCCCAGGTTTAATAAGGAAACTGCCTTCATGATTAGTGTTTGAAAAACGTGGAGTGCATTCAGGAAGTACGAGAGGTCATGTGTCACTTTCATTAACGAGACAGATTGCACAAGTCACATGATGCAATCGATAAATTGGTTTAGTTCATCATTTTCTGACTTGCAAATTCCCAGCGCTGATTCAATGCATTGGATCTGTACTTCATTTTTCCCTCAAACTCAGTATTACCAAAGGAGAAAGCTGATGGGCTGTGAAGTTTTGCAGACAAATGAGATTGATCCAGATCAGTGCTATTAAGAAATCAGTCAAGCAATTGCCATGGCATTTATGACTTAAGGCAAAGTATTCTTTTAACTCTGGGGAGTCCTCTCGTGTGATATACCTCCCAGCTCAAATACAGTACAAAAATTCCTCCTGCACTATTGTTCCACTACTCAGGGTAGGATGTTCTCCCTGAACATGGACACAGGAATGCAGATTGGCAGGTCATTTCAAACTGCCAGATGGTGTGCTGATCCCTCTTATTGCTCCTCCTCCTCCATCACCCCACTTCCCAACCATGCCAGCTCAGGGGGTGCCTATTACCCAAAAGTAGCAAGTATGGACTTTCCACAGGTCATGAGATAATTAAAAAGCCAATCTAAGACAATATCTGAGGCTTTCTGGTAGGAGATTAGGACAGGGGGAAGTGTTCTAGGCTAACCATAAGCTCCCCAACAACACCACCTCTTTTTATCTGAAGGTCTAACAGTGTTTCCGGACTGTTGTCTTAACTCGAGGACCTGGGGTGGCCTTACGCAATTGTTAAGAGCTCTGATAGAGCTGGGCAAGAGGCATGGACTTAAGTGAGAGTGAAGTGTTAGTGCAAGGGGTCAGGCCAAGGCTTTAGGTCAAGAGGCCGAGCGTGAGGACAGATGAGACACCTGCTGAGGAGTGAGGAACTAGTTGCCAAGTGATTTTCTGAGGTCTTCATCACTCTCTGAGCACAGTGTCATTAATAGAGTCACAGAGTCATAGAGATGTACGGCATAAAAAAAAATCCTTTGGTCCAACTCTTACATGCTGACCAGGTATCCTAAATTAATCTGGTCCCATTTGCCAGCACTTGGCCCATATCCCACTAAACCCTTCCCATTCATATACTCATCCAGATGTCTTTTAAATGCTGTAATTGTACCAGTCTTCTCCAATTCCTCTGGCAGTTCATTCCATATACTCAACACCCTCTGCATGAAAAGGTTTCCCTGTGGATCACTTTTAAATCTTTCCCCTCTCATCTTAAACCTATGCCCTCTAACTTTGGACTCTCCCACTCTGGGGAAAAGACCTTGTCTATTTATCCTATCCATGCCCCTCATGATTTTATAAACCTCTATAAGGTCACCCCTCAGCCTCCAACATTCCAGGGAAAATAGCCACAGACTATTCAGATGCTCCCCTGTAGCTCAAATCCTCCAAACTTGGCAACATCCTCGTAAATCTTTTCTGAATCCATTCACATTTCACAACATCCTTCCTAGAGCAGGTGGATCAGAATTGCATACAATAAAGTGGCTGAATCAATGTCTTGTACAGCTGTAATATGTCCTCCCAACTCCTATACTCAATACGCTGACCTATAAAGGTAGGCATACCAAATGCCTTCTTAACTATCCTGTTTTCCTGGGACTCCACATTCAAGCAATTATGGACCTGCACTTCAAGGTCTCTTTGTTCAGCAAAACTCCCGAGGACCTTACTACTAAGTGTGTAAGACCTGTCCTGAATTGCCTTTCCAAAATGCAGCACCTCATATTTATCTAAATTAATTTATCTAAATCGGGCGACTGCTGTGTGGAGTTTGTGAAGATGGGGGGAGGGGCAATGAATAAACTGCTGAAATCCACATTGATTCAAAAATGGTGGGTGGCACGGTGGCACAGTGGTTAGCACTGCTGCCTCACAGCGCCAGAGACCCGGGTTCAATTCCCGCCTCGGGCAACTGTCTGTCTGGAGTTTGCACATTCTCCCCGTGTCTGGGTGGGTTTTCTCCGGGTGCTCTGGTTTCCTCCCACAGTTCAAACATGTGCTGGTTAGGTGAATTGGCCATGCTAAATTGCCCATAGTGTTAGGTGAAGGGGTAAATGTAGGTGAATGGGTCTGGGTGGGTTGCTCTTCGGAGGGTCGGTGTGGACTTGTTGGGCCGAACGGCCTGTTTCCACACTGTAAGTAATCTAATCTAAACTCTATCTGCTACTCCTTGGCCCATCTGATCAAGGTCCCTTTATACTCTGAGTCAACCTTCTTCACTGTCCAATACACCTAAAATTTTGGTGCCATCTGCAAACTTACTAGCAATACTTCCTATATTCACATCTAAATCATTTATATAAATGATGAAAAACAGTGCACCAAGCACTGATCCTTGTGGCACACTGCTGGTCATATGCCTACAGTCTGAAAAGCAACCCTTCTCCACCACCCTCTGTCTTCTACCTTCAAGCCAGTTCTGCATCCAAATAGCTAGGTCTCCCTCTGTTCCATGTCATCTAACCTTACTAACCAGTCTACCATGACTCCGAAGTCATCAGGTCATTTTCCCTCTGTTTGTGTCCCTTTTCTGTTCTTCTCCCTCCTGTGTAGATGACAATCCTGCCACTGAAAACCATCACTGCTTGGCATGCTGTGAAACTTCCTCTTCTGCTCTGCTCTCAAGCACACGTGGGCCTAATGATCTCCCAAAGATGTCAACAGATTGAAAGTTTGCACAGGTGAAGAATGTATTTCCCACACTCGAAATCTCGATCAATCGTTCACAGCGGCAGCAGCTGAAGTTCCATTTGGATGAAATATTAACAACGTTATTGACTAGTTTCCCAACCTTCAGGGATCACTGATACCTCCAGGAATATTTGGATGGATTGAAACAACTTTCAGATACAGTATTCCAAATCATATCAATCCAGTTCATGAAAAGATTTCTTCCTCATCACCAACTTGGTTTTTTCTAGGCTCAAATATTGGCCCTTTGGTCATAGATCGTCCTGCCAGAGGAAATACTTATTCTCAATCAAGAACATAAGTGGTTAGCACATGCCTTACATTTGATTCCAGTTTCGGGCAACTGTCTATGTCGAGCTTGCATATTCTCCCTGTTTTTGTGGGGTTTTCTCTGAGTGTTCCAGTTTTCTCCCAAAGTCCAAAGTCCAAAGGTTAGATGGATTGGCCATTCTAAACTTCCCCAGAGTGCAAACCATGTAAATTAACCTTGGTATAATGTTGGATTACAGGGATTGCATGAGGGGAGGGGGGGGGGTTCTAAGTGGGATGCTCTTTGAAGGGTTGATGCAGGCCTCTTTCTCTGTCGGTACTTCGTGATACTTTATTGAAGTCATACCTAGGGCAGAATATTACCATGCCCCTGTCAGCGTGTTTGCTGGTGGTGTCTGTTTTAATATTGAAAATAATCTGGGATAACTTGGGTAAATTCGCCACTACCAATCCTTTTTGATGGTATGGGCTGCTGATATAGTGCTGAGAAGGATACTTACATAGTGTCCTAGGCAGCAGATGGATAGGGTCTGTAATCATGAACAGTGAATTGATTAGTTCTTTTTGACTTAATGGCTACTTATACCACATCTCAGATATGTGATATTCGCGTGAGAATTAGGTCAAACCTAAGAGTACAAACACATTAACCGCTGTTTGCACTATCTTATAGCCATTGCAGACACAAGAATACAAGGAGATCAAAGCTGGGAACTAAATATTCAGGGGTACATGACCTTTTGAAAGAACAGGAAGGAAGGCAAGGATAGCGGGCAATTTTCCCTCTGAGGTAAGCAACCATGCAGCTGTTCAGCAACTCAGAGGTTCCACCAACACATTGACTTCTGGTTCCACACACTGTTGCCATCCCTGGTGGTGGGGTAACATTGTTAGTATGAAATGGAATAAGTACTGTAACAAGAAATTGTTTTGGATTAGATGACATAGGCAAGAAATATCAGAGGCAAGAAGACATTGCTTTAGGATAGAAAATAAATCAGGAGATAGTGAGGGCATGTGAAAAAAAGGCAACATGTTAATTATAGGTGACTTCAATAATCACCAACATTGGGAAAATCAAATTGGTGAAGACAGTCATGAGGAAGAATTCCTTGAGTATATTCATGACAACTTCCCAGAATTTTATGTTGTGATCCAATAAAACTGTTTTAGATCTAGTGATAATACTCCTCATTGGGGTAATGCACCAGAAATCAAACCCCACTATTGCCAAAGTCTTCACAAAAGTTAAAGATTCTAAAATGAGTTCCCAAATGTACTTAATTTCCAGACTCAGATTGATAAAGACGGACCAGGTTTCTGTCTTTGTCAAGAGTTAACATTTGTTGCAAATAAATACTTCACACTACAAGTAAACAATATTGTGAACTAGCGACATTTAACTCTATTAGTTAAACCTCTAACCTTTTTATAAACTTCCCCTGAAACCCAAATATACATGCACACATTCACACTCCCATTCGCACACATTCTCATGCACAAACATGCATATACAACATACACACTCACGCAAACGCACACAGACGCTGTCTCACATTCACACACATGCTTCCAGTCACACAAACTCACACATGCTCTCACACTTACGCCCACAGACATACCTACACTCGCACGTACTCACACATGCACTCATAAATACAGACACACATACTCACACCCACATATTCACACATACACTCACGCTCATGCACACAGACGCATACATATACTCCCAAACACACACACACAAATCTGAAAACATACATGACATTTATGGAAGGAGGTAAATGTAGGAAAGCTGTTCAGTAGTCCCTGTTCACAAGATTTGCGGAAATGTTTCTTGTGCTGTTCAGAGCGCTGCTTCTTGATCTTTCATTTCTTTAGGGAATGAGGCTGGGGAAATAATAACAAGGGACCAGGAAATGGCAGATAAATTGCATAAATACTCTGCATCAGTCTGCATGGTAGAGGACACTAATTACATTCCAAAAATATAAAACAATCAAAGCATGGGATGAGAGGAGGAAATAAATACAATAATATCACTAGAGAAAATGCACCAGGAAAATGAATGGGTCCAACGGCTAATAGATTCCCTGGACCTGACGGATTGTATCTGAGAGTTTTAAAGTAAGTAACTGAAGAGACGTTGGACGCACTGACAGTAATTTTTCAGGAAGTGAATACATTATCCCCAATCTTGTGGATGACATAAAAATAAGTGAGAAGGTAAGTACAGAGGAACATACACAGGTTAAGTGCATGGAATAAAAAAGGCATATGAAATATAATATGGAAAAATATGAGGTTTACATCTTGTCAAGAAGAATGGAGGAGCAGATGCTAGGTAAATGGCAAAAGACTACAGACAGCTCGAGCACAGAAGGATTTGGGAGTCCTTGTATATGAATCACAAAAGTTCCATACGGGTAATGGGGTAGGCAATTGTAACATTGGCCTTTATTTCAAAGGGCTTGGTGTACAAAAATAAGGAGGCTTTGCTAAAACTATAAGAGGTACTCGTCAGACTATACCTAGAATTCTGTAGGCAGTTTTGGTCCCCTTATCTAACATTGAAAGTCTTCCAGAGGATGTTCACTCGATGGATCGCAGGTATGGAGGTACTTTCTTATGAGGAGACTGAGCCTGTATTTATTGGCATTTAGAAGAATGAAAGGTGATTTCATTTAAACACACTAAATTCTTAGGGAACTTGGCAGTTTAGATGCAGAAAGGCTGTTTTCCTGTGGGAGAGTGTAGGACCAGAGAGCATAGTCTCACAATCAAGGGTCACCCATTTAAAGGAAGAGGAATTCTTTCTCTCAGAAGTGGTCAGTGTGTGAAATTTCTTACTGAAGATTGCTTTTGAAGCTGGGTCATTAATTATATTCAAGGCTGAGATAGGCAGATTTTTAATCAGTAAGGGAATCCAAGTTTATGGGGAATAAGCAAGAAAGTGGAGCTGAGGATTATCAGATCAACCATGATCTCATTGCATGCTGGAGCAGACTCAAAGGGCTGAGTAAGCCTACTCCTTTTCCTATATTTTAATGGTCTTATAGTCTTTCAGATTCTGATTCACAATCTATCTTCAGAGATGAACAATGAAGTGCTGTTGGACTTTCATGCATTAGGAAATGGACTTCTTGTTAGCAATGGAACTTAATTCCAATTCTGCTATGATCCAGTGGTTACCAAAACTTCACCAAAGAAAAGTCAAAGCCTGTGTGGAATCTGAGAATCAGAAGGTCAATCCATCACCCCCTGTTGCTATTCACTAAACAAAGGAAATGCAGAAAGCTGTATAGAAAGTCCAATAAATAGGAATTCCTGCTTGGCACTCAATCTCACAGAATTATTTAAACTCTCAGTTAAAATCTGGATAAGTGCCATTAGTCAGCCCGAGGATTGCATTGTGTATTTAAGCAATGCCCAACAAAGGAGAGTGAGTTGGTTAATTCAGATGGTGAGATAGCTGGCATGCGATATGGAATGATGCCAGTGCTGCAGCATCTGTGGTGACTCACAAAAGACTTTCCTCCCTGCCACAACCCCATATTTGTAGTGCATTATTTATTCTCCAATTTCTATCTCCTATCTTCTAATCTAACTAATTATCTCTGTCTCATGGAGAGAAATGCCTGTCGCCCTTTGTGGACTCTGGTTAATTATCATTACTGTGGTGTGCAAGCCAGCATGAACCCACCATTGAGTAACACATACAGCAAGGGGCCCAATCATTGTAAACCTAGGACCAATGAAAGCTGATGCTGGTTTTGCAGAGTCAGTCTGCACCTTTCAAAAAGGCACATGTTATCTCACTGCGGCAGATGTTAGATGTGGATGGTTAAGACTATTAGAGAGGGAGCGCGCGGTCTTGCACGTACCATGGCACAGTGCTAGAGACCTCGCTGTGAGAGGTGAAAAGGAGGAGAAGAACGCTTTCTGTAAAAGACCAGGTGTGTGGAAAATAGGGACCGAATTGTACGGAGATAAATACCGGGAATTTGTCCAGGATTCAGTGTTAGAAAGAAGTTTGATGAACTCGCATGGGAAGTTGCAATCAGGGAATGCATCTTCACAATGAGATCTCCAACCAATCACAATCTCAAAGTCTGTCATTCCTCACTGTAATCACCCTAACACTCCCATGTCTATAACCTCAAGCAATCAAAAACCATCCATTCAGATGCTTGAGTACACCATCATACACCTACCTCATTAGCCTCACACCCATAATTCACAGCTTCCACCTACTTTCAGCTGTTTGGTTTACAGCAGGCCCATCTTCCAAACACATTGTCATAAAGTCACTGCATTCCTCTCTCTCACACACACAATCTATAACAGCAGACAGTGGAGAAACCATGTTACGGTCCAATGATTGCATGCCCTCAAACACTTGGTGTCATCTGCGTAAGAGCAGAGGCAAGAAATGAAATCATGGGGCAAGGTGCTGCTCTTGGCCTGGGGTGTTTGCCACACCATTAGCTCCTGATCTGAGCACAGCGACCTGACCCCCGACCTAAGCAAAATGACCTGACCCCTGACCCGAGCACAGCAGGGCTGCTGGTGTTCCAGGACTCAGCAATTCAATTCTGATGTAGACCCTTCCCCCAGCTCCAGGCCCCAGGCTAGGCAAAGGTCTCTTTAGGACAGGCCCAAAGGAATTCACAAGTGTAAATAGTTTAATTTTGTCTGTCCTCTTGGAAGCATTGTTGAATAAGGCTATAGAGAACTGTTAGTTTATAAAGTATTTTCCAGGATCTTTGCCAAGAAATCACTGTGATAGTCTCTCAACAAAAGGGAATTTTGAAATCTTGGCAATCTGGGATTTTTTTTAAAGGAACCAGATACTAGTGAAATATGCATTGTCTACCAAGTCTAGTAATGTCCCAGATACCTTCTCCCTTCCTCTATCCCAGTCTAGTGCACCTCTTTCATCTGCTGATATGTCAGCCCCAATATGGGGCTGCAGCCAATGGCTCAGATATAATTTTATCTGCTTCAAATGGGACCGATGAAAGCCATTGCTGTTGGTCCCATCTACTGATTCTATCACTTCCTGGATACTGTCAGAGGCTGAATCAGACTTTTTACAACCTCGGTGTCTTGTTTGATGCAGAACTGAGTTTCTGACCCCCTAGCCTATATCCACTTCTGTGGAAACATCCACATCTTTCATTCCTCAAGAGCCATTTGCTGCTGAAAACTTCATCCTTGACTTCAACATTGAGTTTGGCAATAATTCCAAATCTCTCAACTAGTTTTCCATCTCTGTAAGCTTCATATCATTCCAAAAACTCTGTTCCACCCATCATTTTTGCTTCATCACCTCTGACAAATGTCCTTAGACCTTCCGTTCACAGCAGTGAGATGCCCCCAGCTTTGTGGTGACCACCAGTAAATTAGCTCTTGGATCTCTAATTACCTTCTGACACAGATATCAGAAGCTGGAGATGGTTTTGATCCTTTTCTTAGCCAGTAGATTTCTGAGTAATTTGTTTGAGTCATATTGAAACATCTGACAGATATTATCAACAACCACTTTCAGGATATTTCATCAAGTAAGGGTTGACATGACTTTATTATTAATGATTTATATTTGATATGCATCTCTATTCAGAACCTGCAAACAGAGCAATTATTTGTTAATTTGACTTTTAAACAAAAAATATTGTTAAACAAGCAGCATTCTATTTTCTTATTGTAATTTACATTTGAAGCGATTCGCAAATTGTATTTTTGTTTATTGAGAATAGACTTATGTTACACTTTGGAGCCACAGTTAATATTAGCTCCACTAACGATAGACTAAATAGCAACTTATAATAGTAATGCTTATTATATAGCCAATATAAGTATCATTATAATTACTATGCTGAGTTAAAATCTTTGAACTACCTTCCTAGTAGCACTATGGGTGTAGCTAAATCTTACAAACTACAGCAAGTCAAGAGAACCTTCACCATTACCTTCTCAAGGGAGGTGAGGGATGGGAAATAAATGCTGGCCAAGTCAGCAAGGCTCACATCCAATGAAGGAAGTTCAGAGAAACATATCAAGTTTCTGATGGGAGTTTTGTCTCTATAAAATAAGACAAATCACTCCAGTAGTCTACACTGTCAAACAGCACCTGCTCAGTAATAATGTGCTCACTGACACTCTGTTTGGATTCTGCCAAGGCTACTCCACTTCTAACCATATTGTAGTCTCAGTCCAAATATGGACAAAAGATCCTCAGGCATGAGGTGAAGGTGACTGTCTTTGACATGCCATTAAGGCAACATTGGATGAAGTGTGGTATCAAGGATCCTGAGCAAAATTGGAGTGATTGGCTAGCAGCGGATTTTCCCCAAATTCCTAGAGTTCAACCTTGGAAAAGTTAAGGTTGTGATTTTTGGAGGTCGATCATCTCAACTCCAGGATATCTCTGCAGGAGTTCCTCAGGTTCACCTAAGCATCTTCAGTGGCATCAACGAACCTTCCCTTCATCCCAAGTGGGTATGCTCATGAATGGCAGCTCAACACCATTCATAACTCCAACACTACTGAAGCAGCTGCTGCCCATAAAAAACAAGGCCCTGCACAATATTTAGGCTTGGGCTCATTCCTGGTGATGGGCGTATGGCTGAAACATTGACTGAACTGCTCCTCGAGTGCTGCCTCACCTGCTATGTTTTTCTAACAGCACGCTTTTCCACTCAGACTCTCCAGCATCTGCAGTCCTCTGCTTGGGCTCATAAGTACCAGGGAACATTCATGCCACACAAGTGCTAGGCAATGACCATTTCCAACAAGCAAGAATCAAGCCATCACCCCTTGACTTTCACTTGAAATATGATGAGGCTTTACCATTGATGTCTAGAAACTGAGCAGGACCAACCATATAAAGACAAAAGATAGAAAATTATAGGCCGATTGGCCTAACCTTGGTTGTACATAAAATTTTAGAATCCATCATTAAGGATGAGATTTCTAAATTCTTGGAAGTGCGGGGTCGAATTAGAACAAGTCAGCATGGATTTACTAAGGGGAGGTCATGCCTGACAAACCTGTTAGAATTCTTTGAAGAGGTAACAAGTAGGTTAGACCAGGGAAACACAGTGGATGTTATCTATCTAGACTTCCAAAAGGCCTTTGATAAGGTGCCTCACGGGAGGCTGCTGAGTTAGGTGAGGGCCCATGGTGTTTGACGTGAGCTAGTGGCATGGATTGACGATTGGCTGTCTGACCGAAGGCAGAGAGTTGGGATAAAAGGTTATTTTTCGGAATGGCAGCTAGTAACAAGTGGTGTCCTGCAAGGTTCAGTGTTGGGGCCACAGCTGTTCACTTTATACATTAACGATCTGGATGAAGAGACTGGGGGCATTCTGGCGAAGTTTACCGATGTTACGAAGTTAGGTGGACAGGCAAGTAGTTCTGAGGAGTTGTGGAGGCTATGGAAAAATTTAGACAGTTTAGGAGAGTGGTCCAAGAAATGGCTGATGAAATTCAATGTGAGCAAGTGCGAGGTCTTGAACTTTGGAAAAAAAGGAACACAGGCATGGACTATATATACGGTGAGAAAATTGATAAAGCCAAAGTTCAAAGGGATCTGGGAGTGCTAGTCCCGGATTCTCTAAAGGTTGACTTGCAGGTTGAGTCCATGGTTAAGAAAGCAAATGTAATGTCATTTATTTCAAGAGGGTTAGAATGTCAAAGCAGTGATGTGCTACTGATACTTTATAAAGCTTTGGTTCGGCTCTACTTCCAATATTATGTCCAGTTTTGGGCCCCACACTTCAGGAAGGACATACTGGCACTGGAGCGTGTCCAGCGGAGATTCACATGGATGATCTCTGGAATGGTAGGTCTAATATACAATGAATGGCTGGTCTAATATACGATGAATGGCTAAGGATCCTGGGATTGTATTTGTTAGAGTTTAGAAGTTTGAGGGGAGATTAATAGAAACTTAAGATAATGCATAGCTTAGAAAGGGTGGATGGTGGGAATTTGTTTCCGTCAGGTGGGATACTAGGACTCGTGGACACTGTCTTAGAATTAGAGGGGTTCAATTTAGAATGGAAATGAGGAGACATTTCTTCAGCCAGAGAGTGTGGTATCAAGGATCCTGAGCAAAATTGGGGTGATTAAGAATTAGGGGAAAATTCGCTGCTAGCTAGAGTTCGACCTCGGACAAGTTAAGGTGGTTGTGATTGTTGGAGGTCGGTCATCTCAACTCCAGGATATCTCTGCAAAGTCAGAACTGGGTATGTTCACTGATGATAGTTCAACACCATTCATAACTCCTATGCTGAAGCAGCCAGTACCCATAAAAAGCAAGGCCCTGGACAATATTTAGGGTTGGGCTCATTCCTGGTGATGGGCTTATGCCTGAAACATTGACTGACCTGCTCCTCAGATGCTGCCTCACCTGCTGTGCTTGTCCAGCAGCACACTTTTCCACTTGGACTCTCCAGCATCACTTTCTCCTTGGATTCAGAAGTATCAGGCAATGGAACACAATGGAGGTCAGGGCATTAAATGTCTTAAAGGCAGAGATTGATAAATTCTTAGTCTTGCAAGGAATTAAGGGAAACGGGGAGAATGTGGATAAGTGGCATTGAAATGTCCATCAACCATGATTGAAAGGCAGAGTGGACTCAATGGGCCGAATGGCCTTACTTCCACTCCTATTTCTTATGGTTTTAAATATTGTGGCTACAAGAGGCTAGGAATTCTCTGGCAGGTAAAGCACCTCCTGATCCCCAAAGCCTGTCCACCATCTACAAGGCACAAGTCAGAAGTGTGATGGAATACTTCCCACATGTCTGGAAGAATAGAGCTGCAGCAACACTCAAAGATGAACAATATTTCCTTGGCACTGCATCTGCCATCCTATTCACTCACTTCCCCACCAGTGTATAGTTACAGCAGTGTGTACCCTTCTGCAAGATACACTGTAGTAACTCACCAAATCCCCTTCAGCAGCACCTTCTAAATGCTGTGAACTCTACTGCCTGAAAGATCAAGGGCAGCAGTTGCATTGAAACATCACCACCTGTAAGTTTCTCTCCAAGTGGCATACCACCCTGACAAGGCTGAAATCACCATTCCTTCTTTGTGGTTGGGTAAAGATCGTTGAACTGTCTTCCGAACAGCATTGTGGATTGAACTACCCATGGGCAGCAGTTGTTCAAGGGGAGGTCAGCTCATCATCAGAGTCTCCAGGACTTTTAGTGAAATAACACCACAGAGGCTGGTATCCCATCATCAAATCTTCTTTATTTTCACATAAACAGTCCTTCACTTTAGTACAGCTTTATTCAGAGTCAGCTATCAGAGGGACAGGAGCTCTGACACTCCTCTTTACACCTGTCAACCAAGGTTTCCTGGTTGGGCCAGATTAACAGGCCCAATCAGTGAACTCATATTTAATGAAGTCCAGCTGGACATTTCATTTCATTTGGATTTGGAATAATTGCTTGTCAGTGATACTCACAACCTGTGAATGAATAAAAAGATGCTTTTTCACTTTAGAGCACTGACTGTGCTGGCTGGTGCTGCAGTCAAAAAAAAAAATTTTTAAACTAGGCAAGATGAACCCTTGAGATTTTCAGGGAAAGATGGGCACCGCAGGGAGTGGAGCGCTTAAAAAAATTAATAAAAAGATGCTTTTGAACTTGACAAACCTTTTGAACAGATATTTTCTAAATCAATCTGTTGAGAGACAGATTTACAAATCTCTGTCTGATGGTCTGGGGAACATGTATTCCTCATTCAAAAATAAATTAATTGGTCATTATCACATTGCTGTTTGTGGGCTCTTACTATGTGCACATTGGCTGTTGAGTGTTGTAAGGTGCAACAGTGACTACATTTCTAAACAGGCTGTAAAATACGTTGGGAAATTCCAAGGTTCTGAGAAGCAATAAATAAATGCAAATCCCTTTCATCTGAGTTATAAATTATCTCTGCTCAGATTTACAAGCCATAAGCATGGTTGAAGTCTAAAATATCATCACATCATTGTCTGTCTTAATTATATTGTTGGAGCATTAAATATGATTAGTCATTCCAATTTACAGTCCAATAATGTCTGCTTGTCAGACCTGGTAAGAAGCTATCATTTCAAGGGCTTTCTTCTGCAGGAATCACAAAAACTTGCTCCAAGTTCTGTAGACGACAATAATTCTTCAAGTGGTATATTGGCCTTTAGTTCAAAGGGAACGGAGTCAAAAAAAAGACATCTTGGTGAAAATATACAAGGCACTAGTTAGACCACACCTAGAATACTGTGAACAGTTTTGGTCCCAGTGTCTAAAGAACGATACTCTGATATTAGGAGCAGTACAAGGCAATGTTTCTGGGAATGTAGGAATTTCTTTATGAGGATGAGGAGGAATTTCTTCTTTGTGAGTCTTTGGAAGTCTTTTGCCAGAGAACATTGGGGGCTCAGTTCTTGTGTATATTTAAGGCTGAGACAGATAGATTCTCCATAAGTTGGGGAATTTAGGGTGAGTGGGAAAATGTAGAAAAGTGAATATGGGGAATGTCAGATCAGCCACGATCCTATTGAATGGCAGAGCAGGGTCAAGGGGCCAAATGGCCTTATACTGTTCATATTCATTATGGTCTTATGGTCTAGAAGACATTGAGTAGGTCGGGCTTGTGCTCATTGAAGTTTAAAACAATGCAATGCAATCATATTCAAACATTTAAGATTCTCAGGGGTTTGACAAGCTAATTGCAGAAAGTTAAAAATCACACAACACCAGGTTATAGTCCAACAGATTTAATTGGAAGCACACTAGCTTTCGGAGCGACGCTCCTTCATCAGGTGATTGTCAGGTGACAATCACCTGATGACGGAGCGTCGCTCCGAAAGCTAGTGTGCTTTCAATTAAATCTGTTGGACTATAACCTGGTGTTGTGTGATTTTTAACTTTGTACACCCCAGTCCAACACCGGCATCTCCGAATCATAGATGCAGAAAGATTGCTTCCCTTTGTGGGAGAGTCTCTGACAAGAGAGCATAATCTCAGATTTAAGTGATGAAGATTGCTTTTTTCTCTCTCAGAGCATAGAATCTGGGACTTACTTGCAGAAGACTGTCAAGGCTGGGTTGTTAAATATATTCAAGGCTGAGATAAACAGATTTTAAATCCGTGAGGGAATCGGGGGTTATGGAGATAAGCGGAAAAGTGAAGCAAAGGATAAAATCAGATCAGTCATGATCTCATTCAATGGCAGAGCGGACTTAATGGGCTGAATGGCTTACATCTTATAATCTTCTGGGTTTAAGGACATGGGGATCAGGAGGCAGTGATGGTGAAACTCTACAAGGAGGATGGAAAAGGAGGCTGTCTACTAGGAAGGCTCTATCCTCAAAGGGTTTTCTGGGAACACCAACTCACCTTCACCCATGGTTCAGAAGCAATGTTAAAGGAGAGCTCCAATTCACAAAAGCAGTCATCATCGACTGTGCTTGCAATGATCTTGGAACTCAAACAAGACTAAATATGCTGCTCACAGTGGTCTTGGAAGTCACCCTCACCTTTGCATTTTCTGCTGACGCACCTTTCCCTGGAGGGATTTGGCAATATAGAAGATTGTGCATGGAAGGGAGATTGCAGAGACACTATGCACAAACTGGAAGTATTCAACCTCTTCTCTTTGAGATGGAAAGACCAGGGGCAAGCGCATTGAAAATATATAGACGGGCTGGAAAGCTTCGAGATGGTTCTGGGTGCTTTCGACTGCCCACACATTGCCCTGGGTGGGAACTCAATGTTAACAGGGGAGATACCCCAACTGTATGAAGTACCAGTCAGTCATGTCAATTGCTGTGAATCCCCATTAAAAAATCATTTTAATGCATGCTTGCCGCACTACCATGGAGTCTCATTAGTTTTTAGTTCACTTTCTCATTTTGTGTAATGCACTTTTCTTGCATTTTGTTGAATATGATTTGATATGCTTTTCGTTGTTAATAACTTATGGCTTGCCAAAGTTCTTGCCCATTATATTTTGTCAAGTTTACTCGCTGAACCTCCAAAATCAGTTTTTCTTCAAACTTTCAACTTGCTTCTTATCAAGTTTATGCCATTTTCTATCATCATATTATGGTCACTATTACCGTGATACTCCCTATTGCTAAATTCAATAGTAAATCTTCTCTTGTTTTTGTATATTAATTTAGAAAGAAGTCCCATACACATTTTCGGAACTCTATTGCCTTATCACCTTTGCCTACTTCTTCTTTCCAATTAATATCAGAGTAGTTGGGCGGCACGGTGGCACATGGTAAGCACTGCTGCCTCACAGCGCCAGAGACCCGGGTTCATTTCCTGCCTCAGGTGACTGTCTGTGTGGAGTTTGCACATTCTCCCCGTGTCTGCGTGGGTTTTCTCCGGGTGCTCCGGTTTCCTCCCACAGTCCAAAGATGTGCAGGTCAGGTGAATTGGCCATGCTAAATTGCCCGTAGTGTTAGGTGTAGGGGTATGGGTGGGTTGCGCTTCGGCGGGTCGGTGTGGACTTGTTGGGCCGAAGGGCCTGTTTCCACACTGTAGCTAATCTAATCTAATCTAGTTGACATCCCTACGATTATTATTCTGTTTTTTAATTGCTGTATATTTCTTCCTCCTACCTCCTCCTATTGTAAGGTTCTCTGTAGTCTGCTTCTATTTTATTTCTTTCCTTATGGATTTCATTTTTGCTTCGTTAACATTTGTGTTCCTTTCTCCTAGTGCTATTATGTTCGCTTGCAAAAGTACCCCTATCTCACCTCCCCATTTTGCCTTTTTTTTAACATGTCCTACCCTGGTTTGTTTAAATCCTAATTTGTTTTTTTCTGTTGCCAAGTCTCAGTAGTCTATAATATGTCTGAATGCTTGCAAATCATGGTTGCCTCTAGTTCCCCAATTTTCTTACAGACACTGTGTATATTGCTGTAAAGACATATTAAATATTTTTATTAGGCTATGCTTTCATTTTACATGTAAGCATATTTATACTTTCCCACTCTATAGCTCTATGTATTCTTTTCAACATTAATAGCCTCCCTTGGTTCCTTCTTTCCTTGGCAACAAAATGTATGTGTACATACTTTTTTGGATCCCTCCCCTCCCTTACAAATTTCTAAACTCATACATTCTTACGGCAAATATGTCCATGCTGGTCAACAAAGATCTGACCGCTCTATCCATTTTCCAACTTCTGACCCATAACCCTGGAGGCTATGGCAATGCAAATGAGCGTTTAAATACTGCTTTAATATTATGAGAGGTCTGACCCATCATTCCCGTCAGTAAGTATCAGACTCCCACCATCTGCTGAGAGAAAACATTTCAATCTAACTCTCCTCTTATCTTAAATCTATGCCCTCTGTTTACTGACCTCTCTACTAATAGAAAGAGTGCCTTCCTATCCACTTTACCTATGCCTCTAATAATCTTACACATCTCTATTCGATCTCTTGTCAGCCTTCATGTTCCAAAGAAAACATCCCCAACCTATCCAGTCTTTCCTATAACTCAGACCATCCAGCCCAGGCAGCATCCTCTGCACCCTCACATCCTTCCCATAATGTAGTGACCAGAACTGCTCCAGCTGTGACTTAATGAACATTTTATACTGTTCCAGCATATTATCCCTGCTTTTGTGTTTTACATCTCGGCTAATAAAGGCAAGTATCCTGTGTGCCTTCATAACCACCTTATCTACCTGCCCTTCAAGGATCTGTGGATACGCAAACCAAGGCCTTCCTGATCTTTAGTATTTTCTCGGGGCCTACTATTCATTGTCTTATCCTTTGCCTGGTTGGCCCTCCTAAAGTGCGTTACTTCACATTTTTCTGGGTTGAATTCCATTTGCGACTGCTTTGCTTGGCTACCCAGCCCATTAATATCCTATTGCAATTTCTGGCTATCCTCCTCATCATTTAGCACCCTGTCAATTTTTGTGCCATCCACAAAACTACTTGATTGTGACCCTGCATTTAAGTCCACATGTTAATGGACACCAGAAACAGTAAGGGCTGGCGAAACTGAGCCCTGGCGAAACCCTTTGAAACAGACCTTTAGTCACAGAAGCAACCCTTTACCATTGCAGTTATTAACTTTTCTAGATTAAAACCTTTGCCACCTCCCCATTTATGCTTTGCTTTGAAACTTGCAATTGGGGCAGCATCGTGGCTCAGCAGTTAGCACTGCTGCCTCATAGCACCAGGGACCCGGGTTCAATTCCCACCTCAGGTGATTGTATGGAGTTTGCACATTCTCCCCGTGTCTGCCTGGGTTTCCTCCCACAATCCAAAGATGTGCAGGTCAGGTGAATTGGCCATGGTAAATTGCCCATTGCGTTAGTCAGGGGTAAATATGGGGAATGGGTCTGGGTGGGTTACTCTTTGGAGGGTCAGTGTGGACTTGTTGGGCCGAAGGACCTGTTTCCATACTGTAGGGAATCTAATCATTCAAGCAGAAACCATCCCATCAATTGAGCTCTTCCCTGTTCCAGAACAGGCACCAGTGTACCATGAAAAGGAACCCTTCTTTCCAATATCAACTTTTTACCTATTCTGCAAAACAGGATAAACCTTCATTTAAAATAATACGGAGAATCAAAGACAGCACAAATTTGTTAAGGGGAGGTCACATCTGACAAATAGATTGCATTTTTTGAGGAGGCATCAAAGAAAACAGATCTGGCATTTGTTATAGTCTTTGTGTATTTTAAAAAAATGTTTTGATCAGGTCTCACATGGCAGACTAGTGATGGATAAAAAACTCATGAAATCCAAGGTTCAATGGTATTTTGGAACAAAATTGCTTCAGAAGCAGGAAGCAACGTGTTACAGCCAATGGGCACTTCTGTGACTGGAAGGCTGGCTACACAGGGCTCAATACCGGCTTTTCTTGGTTTAAATAATAATTTATACTTGATTTGATGAGGGAGAACTGGTAAGTTTGCAGCTCATATAAATTGGCCACATGAATGATAATGAGAAAGAGAGTTCTTGATTCCAGGAAGGTATCAATAATCTAGTCCGATATGTGCAACAGTTGTCAGTGCAGTTCAGTCTGGGGAAGTGTGAAGTCATGCATGTGATGAAGGCTAACAAGACTAAGGGGAATACGCATTAAATGTAAAGGTTCCGAGAATTGCAGATGGACTGAGTTTTCTTGGAGCGCATGCCCATAGATCCAGTTAGGTGACTGGACAGATGGATCATGTGATCAAGAAGTCATGCATGATATTTGTCTTTTTTAAACTGAGGCATAGAATAAAGTTAGAACAATATAACCCGACGTCTATGCCCCACTGGGAAAACTGTGGGTGGTTCTCATCACTGCACTATAGGAAAGATGTGATTACATTAGAGAAAGTCAAGAAGAAAAAAATGTGCTGAAGAATTTATTTTATGAAGGTTAGATAGGCTGGGGTTGTTTTCTTTGACACAGGAGACTGAACAATTAAATTGAATGAAATTAAGCCAGCTCTATGTCGATGGTTTGTAATCAACCTTTTCAGAGATGTTAATACACAATTCTGGAGTAGCTGGGACTTGAATCCAGACCTTCTTGCTCTGAGTTATGGATTCTACCACTACACCGCAAGGACTCTGTGTCTCTATGCAGCAGAGTGGATAGGAAGGTGCTGCCTCAGTTGAAGGGTCTATAACAATGGGCATAGGTTTAGGGGAACAAGTAAGAAATTTAGGAGATTGAGGAAACCATTAACACCCAGCTGGTGCTGGATGGCACTTTGTCAGCGAAAGATGGCACAATGTGATGGACTGCTTCCATAATTCTCAAATTCGCTTGCTAAATCTCTATACCTCTCTACCACCTGATGCCACTTTATGGCTCTTACTCCACTCCTCCACAACTTTCATCAATGTTTTGACATTATTCCGATCACATGCCTGTGAAGTAATATGTACCCACGATAAAAAGTAAAAAAGAAAAGTATGTATGTTTTTCCTGTACCATTTACAGCATCAGCAAGTTTGAAAGCACTTTACAGACAATGAAGGACTTTTTTTCTCAGTGCAAACATTATTATAATGATTAAAGACATTTACAAATGTGTTGTTGCTGGTATGTGTGTGAAGGGGGAAGGGGATGAGTTTGTGCACTTCATACATATGTTGACTGTAGTTTCAGTTGTTTAACTGGCAGTTAGGCTAGGTGTGAAAAGCTTTACGAGCGTGTGGTTAACTGAACAAGTTGAGCTGGTTATGTTTGTGATATTAAGCAGCTTTGTTTCTGACATGAGCAATAGCTCATCAAGAAATGAAAAAGGAACACTTTGATGTAAAGATCCGTGAGATTATTAAGTTAGAGCACAGAATTTGTTGCATTTAATTGTGATGAATTTTGGTCAAAATAGGAATCGAGGCCAGAATATTTCTTTCCCTGGTGTTGTACCAGGGAAAATTCTCAACTTTGAGAAAATCCTTCCTGAGTTTCTCTCTAAGTGTTAAATGGAAGATTCAGAATCTTGCCTTTGAGTGCCAACTACAATATTTCCATGCACTTGCATCTCATTAAAGCTACCCATTTCCAATGCTTCTCGCTGCCATCCAGAAACAAGATTTTGCAAATTCCAGTACAGAGCAGGACTGGAGGGGTTGAAGCTTGATGAATGCTCCTGCCTTATGCTACTGCTCTTTCTGAACAATTTCCCTGCATACGCCATGGACACCAACATCTTTGATGCTCACTCACACAGCCCAACATCAGCAAACCACCATCCTCAACACATCATTGAGCCATCTATCAGACCAACTCACATACCAATTCAGGCCTTTAACGCTTTGCTTCTGAGTTAACAGACACCTACTCTTTTTTGCCCGATCACTTTGCGAGCGGAGGCATCTCATGCATCCACACATAATACCTTTGATCTGTCTTGATCGCATAGACATGGGCTCTTTGCCTGCTTTCTTAGCAATCCCTCACTTCAGCATCTAATTGGATACTGTCAGCCCCTGTGTGCTTCACCTTGATTTATTAGGGCACACTTGTATTGGCATTGGCTTACAGATTGCAAGCCTCTGTTTGGATTACATTGCTTTGGTGACACACAAGCTTTTTTGTGCTCATATGGCTTGCACTGGTTTCTCAACACATAAGGCCTTCATTGTCGAGTTAGAAGCTTCTAGCCTTTATGACTTGGCCTGTTTTTCAGCACGCAAGAAGAGGCAGAGAGATTATGATATTAAGGAACATCAACCAATCAATCTATCAAGCAGGCAGAAGGTGGGCATGTTATTGTATGACACTGGACTATATTAACATCACAACTGCAGCAGGTACCAATAGTTTACATGAATAACACACTGCATATACTTCAGTCAAATGCCAATGAGTGAATGTCAAAGTAGAGAAATCTTTAATTGGGTCAAAGGTAAGAAAATACCACCACTTCAATCAAGGGGCTTATCATATTCCAGTTCAGAGTGTTGGCCATGCAACGAGACCTGGATGTCATGGTGGAACAGTCACTGAAGGTTGGCATGCAGGCGCAGCAGGCAGTGAGGAAAGCTTATGGGCTTCATAATGAGCGGAAATTTAATATAGGAGTAAGGATGTTTAGCTGCAGTTATACAGGGCCTTGCTGAAGCCATACCTTGACGACTGTGTGCAGTTTTGGTCTCCTAGACTGAGGAAGGATATTTTTGCTACTGAGGGAGTCCAGCGAAGGTTCACCAAACTGATTCCCAGGATGGCAGGACTTACATATGAAGAAAGACTTGAATGACTGGGCTTTTACTTGCTGGAATTTAGAAGAATGAGAGGGGATCTCACAGAAACATAAAATCCTGATGAGACTAGACTGGGGACTTCAGGGAGGAATGTTCCCAATGTTGGGGAAGTCCAGAACTAGGGGTCACAGCCTAAGAATGGTTGCTCTAATAGGGGGCAATTAAAAATATTAGGGCAGGGTCTCAAAATGAATATGGGGGAGCTGAGAATTCTGGAAACAGCGTGTGTTCGAACAGGTCACACTAACTCTGGCTTCTACGTGTGTATGGCCAACAAGGGCAAAGAAATTTGCAATGTCATGGGCCCTGAGTTTAAAGTGAGGAGATTAATAGTGGTGTTAATGGGTTTGACTGAACTAGATAGGGGGAAGTGAATACTAAAAGGTTACATTAAACCAGGTAGGTGGGACTGTCTCATAAGGAGCGTTTGAGTAGATTGCGCCTGTATTCATTGGAAGACAGAAGAATGAGAGGTGACCATACTGAAATATATGAGATTCTTCAGGTACTTGACATGGTAGACACAAAAAATATATTTATCCTTGAAAGAATGCCGAGGACCAGAGGGTAATCACACATAAAACACAGGTAAGGAGGAATTTATTTCTTTCTGAGGGTTGTGAGTCAGTTTAATTTTTTACCACAAAGGACTTTTGAGGCTAGGTCATTAAGTATATTCAAAGCTGAGGAAGACATATTTTCAATCAATAGGGGAATAACGGGTTTGGGGAAAAAGCAGGAAAATGGATCTGATGATTATCCGATTCACCTTGAACTCCCTGAAGGGTAGAGCAACGTGATGGACTGAATGGCCTACCACTGCTCCTATATCTTATGGTCTGATATGGAGAGTACATTTTGAAAGATCGTCACACTGTAAGTTAACAGTATCATAAAGATAGGAAGTGGGTGATTGTCAGCAGTTTCCAAGAAACAACTACAATTGTGAAGGATTTAGGGGAGCACATCTGCAAAGAAATTACACACAGCTACAAACATCATGGAGTAGTTATAATGGGGGATTTGAACTATCTGTACATTGACTGGGAGTATAGCATTGTCACAGTGAAGAATAAGGTAAAAACAATGACTGCAGATGCTGGAAACCAGATTCCGGACTAGAGTGGTGCTGGAAAAGCACAGCAGTTCAGGCAGCATCCGAGGAGCAGGAAAATCGACGTTTTGGGCAAAAGCCCTTCATCAGGAATACGGGCAGGGTGCCTGAAGGGTGGAGAGATAAATGAAAGGATGGTGGGGGTGGGGAGAAAGTAGTATAGAGTACAATAGGTGAGTGGGGATGTGGATGAAGGCGATAGGTCAGGGAGGAGGGTAGGGAAGGTAGCAAAGAGTGGATGGGGGTGGGATGAAGGTGATAGGTCAGAGAGGAGGGTGGAGTGAATAGGTGGAAAAGAAGATAGGCAAGTAGGACAAGTCATGGGGACAGTGCTGAGCTGGAAGTTTGGAACTGGGGTGTGGTGGGGGAAGGGGAAATGAGGAAACTGTTGAAGTCCACATTGATACCCTGGGGTTGAAGTGTTCCGAGGCGGAAGATGAGGCGTTCTTCCTCCAGGCATCAGGTGGTGAGGGATTGGCGGTGAAGGAGGCCCAGGATCTCCATGTCCTCGGCAGAGTGGGAGGGGGAGTTGAAATGTTGGGCCACAGGGTGGTGTGGTTGATTGATGCGGGTGTCCTAGAGATGTTCCCTAAAGTGCTCTGCTAGGAGGCGTCCAGTCTCCCCAATGTAGAGGAGACCGCATCGGGAGCAACGGATACAATAAATGATATTGGTGGATGTGCAAGTAAAACTTTGATTGATGTGGAACGCTCCTTTTGGAGATGGAGGTGAGGGAGGAGGTGTGGGCGCAGGTTTTGCAATTCCTGCGGTGGCAGGGGAAGGTGCTAGGACAGGAAGTTGGGTTGTTGGGGGGCACGGACCTCCAATCAACCTCCATGGGGACTTCACCAGTTTCCTCATTTCCCCTTCCCCACCTCACCCCAATTCCAAGCTTCCAGCTCAGCACTGTCCCCATGACTTGTCCTACCTGCCTATCTTCTTTTCCACCTATCCACTCCACCCTCCTCTCTGACCTATCATCCCACCCCCATCTACCCATTGTACTCTTTGCTACCTTCCCCACCCTCCTCCCTTACCTATCAGCTTCATCCCCACCCCCACTCACCCATTGTACTCTATGCTACTTTCTCCCCATCCCCACCCTCCTCTCATTTATCTCTCCACCCTTCAGACACTCTGCCTGTATTCCTGATGAAGGGCTTTTGCCCGAAACGTCGATATTTCTGCTCCTTGGATTCTGCCTGAACTGCTGTGCTTTTCCAGCACCACTCTAGTCCGGACAGTGAAGAATAGGCAATCCTAGACTGCACTCGGGAGAATTTCCTCGAGCTGTCTATGTCCAGTTGAACAAGAAAGGAGACCCAGCTCGAATTATAACAAGAAAGGAGACCCTCCTCGAACAGTTCTTGGGAATGAGGTGGGTTAAGTAGAGCAGATATCAGTGGGGATCCATTTACCAGACAATGATCAATGTATCATGAGCTTTAGGATGATGGTGCAAAATGAGAATGTGCAATGCATAGTCACAAAGATCAACTGGTGGAGAGGTGACTTCAGTGGGGCATAGAATGGAGCAGGGTCAGATTGCCAAGAGAAATAATAAAAGAACGATGGAGTATCTCCAACAAGGTGCTAGTAAAGGTAGAGTCACGGTATAATCGCTTGAAAGGAAAAGATGGGACAAATCTAAGTCTCCCGAGTTGGCAAAGGAGATTGGAATTAAAGAAGGAAATGTGTGCTTATGGTAAATGGCAGGTGAAAAATACAATTTAGAGCCAAAAGGAATGTAGAAGGTTCAGAAGGGATTTGGAAAAGCATATAAGAGTAGCAAAGAGGGATTATGATAAAGGATGAATTTAACAGACAGGGAAATCCCAGAGGCTTCAATAGGTACATAAACAGTAAACGTTTGGTGAAGTAAGGCCAAATGGGAACCAAAAGTAGCGTTGCATATGGAAGTAGATAGCATGGCAGAAGGGTTCAATGAATATTTTGCATCTGTCTTTGATATGTCAGTGATGTGTTCACCAGATCATGTCACAGAGTCTAATCTGGATCGAGCATGGAACATTTCTTTATACTATGAGGCCTGACATCATGTTTTTATTTAATGTTGCTCACCATTTGGAGAAAGAGACTGGATGCTAAGGCTACAAATTAGACAAGGTACAATGCCCCTTCCCTCAGCAGTTGATAAGTGTGGTGCTGGAAAAGCACGGCAGGTCAGGCAGCATTCGAGGAGCAGGAGAATCGAAGTTTCAGACATAAGCCCTTCATCTGTTGCTCAGATGCTGCCTGACCTGCTGTGGTTTTCCAGCGCCACACTTTTCAACTCTGATCTCCAGTGTCTGCCGTCCTCACTTTCTCCCTTCCCTAAGCACCATCTCTAACTCTACGCTCCCTTAAAATATGGTGAGAGACTATTACATCAGGAAACTAACATCATCCCACCAGTCATGGATATGACTGATGGAAAGGGGCCACTGAAATCAAAAGCTAACCCATTAGTTTGAAAAATGCTATTCACCATGTGAGCTTGTTAAAGATGACTGGATTCATGGACTGCAAATGTTTATTGCCCACACCAGTTTCACTCGGGGGACAGGAATTAAACTGATTCACTCACTCCAGATGTGAGGTGGTGACACAAGGGCAAATGAGAATAAAGGGCGAGGGCTCCATGTGGCATCTGATGCTGAAGGTGGCAGCATTTGCGTGTGATCAAATCTCATCTGTGCACTGTCTGTAGGCTAATGTAACAAAAAATGGAGGGCCTTGAAATTGGTAGCCAGGATTGAGTTTCTGTTCACCGCCTCACCCTTCTGCCTCCTGACCTTCTGGCTACCAGATACCCAATAGGACATGGTGTTTGATTCACCAAGCTGAGAGGAATCACTCCTTGACTCAACAAAATGGTCATGAGTCATTCCAATGCTGAGCTTTACTGGATTTGAACCTAAAACCAAAAGTTTCAAAATTTAACAATCCATTGTACAGAACATTCTTCTCCTCATTTGGAAACAAGGCAATACCTGGCCTTATAGGAGTTGGTCACATTGACAAAGATGATTACACCTCACTCCCTTCTGAGCCTTTTGGATGTTTTCTATGTTGCATTTGCTACAAGGAGTCATGTCAACCTCATGAACCAGTCAACTGTAGTCCTGGGCTAATCATTCAGACAGCACATGGAACAAATTGAGTGTTTGAATTCTGTTATATAGAAACATTTAGCTTCACTGACTGTGATCTTGTGGCTGTCTGATTGTCGCAAAACGCAAACTGATTTACGAAGCTCCTCTATCAGCCTTATATAGTCCATCCTATATGTGACTCCAGTCCTGCACCGACACATAAAATAACTTGAGGTAATAGATTGCCAACAATACTCACATCCCAATGAATTCTTCATATAATGGCAGTTTTTGAGTATTTTCTCCTGATGACATGCCCTGACTGGTTGATTTATAAAACTTAACATTAAAAGAAGGTAAAGGAAGCAATAAGAAAGCAAATAATCTTCACTGTCCACGGAGATTTTCCCTGGGATAATGACGTCATAAAAATAACTTTACTGGTTCTGAAAGCATACAGGCAAAAGTTTGAAAATTAAAGGATACAGCCTAGACAAAGTTACATGGAATCTGGAAGACTTAAACAAAGTAATTTTGACAGGTAGTCAGATACAAGCGTTACAAGATAAAACCACATATGATGTTCTTAAAATATGATTCTCTTCAAATAATTAAAAAGCTCATTACCTTTTATCACAAGGAGTTGCTAAACAGACTGCAAGAAAGACCGATGAATGTGAGCCGATCCATAATAATGAACTTTTTTAAACACTTGCATAAATTTGAGAAGGATAGAGGGTGGGAGAGTGAAAGGAAGCAAAGTAGTTAGGTTAAGGGAAGGACAATTGGGAATGCCCCCAGATCTCCTCCTTAGAACAGAAAGGAAGATCCTGAGGGTGGAGTGGAATATCAAAAGCCTAACTGTTTTCATTGTAATAAATTGGGGCACTTTCATTCAGACTGATGGAACTTGCAAGGGAAACCTTTGTGACTTACTGGAATTCAGGGGAGTGAGTCCAAAAAGGGAACTTAGAAGGAACATACCATAGATCAAATTATATATTTAACTGCAGCTGGTGAACAAAGGGTAAAACCTGTTATTGCAGATGAGGTGAATAGAGCAGATAAAAATGTTCCAGAATCCATAATTCTGTTGAAGGGCTTATGCCTGAAACGTCAATTCTCCTGCTCTTCGGGTGCTGCCTGACCTGCTGTGCTTTTCCAGCACCACATTCTTCAACTCTGATCTCCACTATCTGCAGTCTTTGTTTTTTCCCTGCAGAATTCATAACCATATGAAGGGATACAGGAGCTACCCAAACTTTTGCTGGAGAAGGATCGAGTTTTCCCTCGACAAGAGTGCAATGTAAGCTGAAATATAAGTAAATGGGATAGGTGGAGTGGATATCCCAGTTCCTTTGTAGAAAGTGCAATTTTAGTGTGATTTGTTAACTGGAGTAGTGATGATAGGACCTGATGAGAAATTGCTCATAAATAGATTTTACATACTCCTGCACAATCATTTGGCGTGAAGCTTGTAGTTTCACCTAAGTCATAGAAATCCTGAGAACTGTTAAAGGATGGAACTGGTAAAAGATCATGTTACAGATATGTTTCCATCATGTATGGTGACCAGATCAATGGCTAAATAAAGTCCATCACCAGAGCTCATGGTAATACCCCAAACAGATATTAGAGAGCTGAAGCTTTGTTTAAAGAGAGATATAATTCAGAGGAAGTATTTTCATGTTTTATTTAATTTAAGTTCAGAATGCAAATTGAGAACTAAATAAGTTAACACAAGTAGCTTATGTTGAGGCTCCAGAAGTTATGTAGTACTATTTTATTAAGAGTGGGGGTCTGATGAAGAGTGGAGACACCCTCATATACCCACAGCTGAAGAATGGATAGTTGTCCATCAGATAGTAACACCTCCATAATACTGAATGGAGATATTATGAGTTGTATGTAAAAATTATGTGGCAGATCATATAGGAATGTAGGAAACTCAAGCACTGGTAAAAAGCCATTTTATGCTTCAAACAGATATGATGCAATTCTGTAAAACATGTCATACATATCAGGTAAGTAAATCTTAACAAGTATTTAAACCAGCACCTTGAATACCCAAAGTCATGTTTGAGGATGTATGATGTTTGTATGTCTGTGCAAGGTCATTACCCAAAACTAAAGCAGGACACTGGTATATCCTAACAACATTGGATGGGACAGCCAATTTTCTGACATTATTTATTTGAGGATAATTGCAACTGAGGTAATAGGTAATATAATATAATATAATATAATCTTTTAATATCAGATTAATAACATTTTGACAAAAATGTCTAAGTTTATGTCTAAAATTTTTCAAGCCATAATTAGCAATCTTGCCATCAAACAATGATTGAAGCCTATTGTCAACAGTACTTCACAGGACTGAGCCAAAGAGATTATTTCAAGCACAGATTTCCCAAATGAAACTATTGGGTTTGGTCCATCAAATCGATCTTCATCC
The DNA here is from genome assembly GCF_037043375.1 of Chiloscyllium plagiosum. Classification (NCBI taxonomy): domain Eukaryota; kingdom Metazoa; phylum Chordata; class Chondrichthyes; order Orectolobiformes; family Hemiscylliidae; genus Chiloscyllium; species Chiloscyllium plagiosum. The sequence continues at coordinate 39,430,221 of NW_028270167.1, read as the reverse complement.
ATGAACTAATTAATTAAAAATAAATAACAGTAATGCATTGTGAATTAATAGATCCTTTAAAATTGATTATGGAAATGTTCTCAAGATGAAAAGATGAATCATCTTTGTTTGATCATGTGTTCATGAGATCATGTGAGCATGAAAAGCCACACAAGAGATTGAAAAATGACAGAATGGAGTGACAAACATTCTATGACTCAAACATTTCAAGCAGAAGACAAAGTATTGGTATTATTGCTTTTGAGATCAAAATACACGGTCCCTATAAAGTAGTTGTGAGGGTGTGTAAAGTGACTTATCTGATAAATACTCAGGGCAAAAATTTAATTATGTCACGTGACCACATTGAAATGATATCACGGGAAAGAGACAAGAAAAGAGGAGTGTGTTATGTGGAAAGAATAGTGAGATCGGGAGAGACAGTAAGACTGAGTTACAGGGAAAAGTAGACAGTTTACAAATGAACATTATCCAATTTGCCTAACCAATATGGAAATGGTACAGTCAGATGCTGTGTACTTGGAGCAAGGACAAAGGGAAGATCTGATAATGTCAGTTTGGGAAAACAGGCAAATTTGTAACAATATACCTCGATGTAAAATGTTAGCTTAACATTATGTAGAAGTCAAAGTCTCAGTACCATAAAACATGATCCTTATCTATTGAGCCCAAAGAAACAGGTACAAATGGAAAGAGAAGTTCAATATATGCTAGAAACCAATTGATTAAACTAAGTCAAAACAGTTGGGGTTTGCCAGTGGTGTTAGATCTTAAGCTTAATGAGTCAACTAGATTCTGCATGGACCACAGAATGTAAATGTAAACAAGGGTGCTATCTAATTCTGAAGAAGAGATATTGGACTGAAAACATTAACTCTGTTTCTTTCTCCATGGATGCTATTAGATCTGCTGAATTTCTTCAGCATTCTTTTGTTTTACTTTGCTTTTATTCATATCCAGTTCCTGTTTAGAAGATTTATCAACAGGGTTGGTCAAACCTCATTCTTTTTAAAATTGATCCATTGAGGGGATACTAGCAAGCATCATTAACATCAAAACTGTAGAAATATCCACCCTTGTTACAACGAATGGGATGTAATGATGTTGTATGATGCTATTTGAATTTCAAAACACCCAGCTAACTTCCAAATACTTATGAATTAAGTTGTAGCTGACCATGGAAGCCAATCAGAGTATTTAAGCAAATGTATTAAGCTAAATTTAACCAAAGTGAATTTTTAAAAACAAGGCTAACTTATCTAAAACATATCATAGAGCAAGGACAAATGTTGCCAAAAACAGCAAAAATGAAGGTGCTGATTGAATTCTCCATTCATAAAATTATATATATGAAATCATGAGATCTTTAGAAATGTGTGGGTTTTATCAGAATTTTTTACATAGAATCAGTACAGCAGCCATACCATTGACTCATGTATTATAGAACTAAAAAGAGTCTGGGCAGCAGAGTGCCAAGCAGCCTTGAGGAGAAAACAAAGTCCAAATAAATGAATCAGTATTCGATGCCCTTGACTTTAGCATGCTATTCAAAATGGTAAGTGATGCAAATGACTTGGGCAAAAGTCAGTCTTATTGCAAGATATTGAATTGGGAATAGAAAACTTAGTGAATATTTTCTCAGAAATTAAACAAATTTACAAAGTACAGAGTGGCATGATGACTCAGAGCTTAGCACTTTTGTCTCACAATGCCAGGGAGCTGGGTTTGATTCCACCCTTGGGTGACTGTGTGAAGTTTGCACATTCCCCCTGTGTCTGTGTGGATTTCTTCCCACAGTCCAAAGATGAGCAGGTTAGATGGATTGCCCATAGTGTCCACGGATGTGGGTAGATTAGCCATGGGAGATGCAGGGTTACAGGGATAGGGTGAGGGTTGGGTCTGGGTGGAATGCCTTTTGGAAGGTCAGTGTGGACCTGATGGGCTGAATGGTCTGCTTCCACACGGTAGGAATTCTATTATTCTACTCCACAGTAGAAAAAAAGACTTTACGTCTCCAATTAGTGTTTCAATATTTTGAAATCTATGTGTAGCAGAGTTGTAATGAAGCATAGGCCTATATGACTGCTCAGATCGAATATACTAATGCAACCAACAATGTGAAGATTGTTCACAATACTGGCAAAGTGAATGTGAAAGCAGATGCATTATCCAGAAGTAAAGATGAAGGGAAAACATAAGAAATTAGGAGAATGATGCCAAACATTGCATAGTACTTCTATAAGAGATGAATGGAAGTAAAGCTCATATTTCACTGTCTATGTCATATACGTTATGATGAAATCTATTATTGAAATGATGTTTCATCTCTCCTAATGCTGAAAGTAAATAAAGATAATTTTCTCTTTGGAATGTGGACTTAAAAATGGAAAAAGATACTATTTTAAAATGAGGAATAGTAGAATTTTTTTAACTGAAACTTATTGTACATTCTATCAATAATGTTTAATGTTGTCTTATTCAAGTGGCGGGGTGGGGGGGGAGGGAAATGATGGATACCTTGGCTCCAAGGCTGTGTCCACAGACAGTGTTTCCTAGTGACAGACTTTACATTGGGTTGGAATGCTCAGCACCATAACAGCTTCTTGTTTGGTTCCTGGAGGAATGGATGCCTTTTGGAAGGTCTAGGTCTATGTAAAAGAAAACATCTGTCTATTTTTCTCCCATCTCTATTTGGAAGAGTAAAAGAAAATCCTGAGCAGCTCTGTCTGCGAGGACTACTTGAAAGGACAAAGGGATAAAAAAAACTCCAGAGTCAAAGGGCAAATTCTCAATCAGTGAATGAAAGGTTGAGAATCAGTGTACCCACAACCTTATGTGCCTATCAAAGAGTCAAAAGAAATTAAAGGAAAACATTTCGTCAATGCCTATAATCTGGACTGGTGCCAGAACTGTGCTTCTTTGACATTTTTGCTCATTCCCCACTGATAAAATTTATATCTTGTTTCTTCGTATGTCTCTGTGTATGGGAATATTTTACAGTGAGTAGGATTTAAGTTCTAGAGAATTATAAGTTTGTAGTTGTGTTGCATTCTTTCCATTGGTTAAAACAAGTTGTTTTCAAGAAATATTTGCTTTCTTGCGAAGTGCAGAAATCTGATGAGTGTTTTCTTTTAACCTAGTCTCATAATCAGACAAATTAGGGACTTTGGATAGTTTGATTATTTCATGTCATGTTTGAAATGATTCCAGAAATAGGGAGGCTTAATTTCCAGATGCCCACCCCAGTGAGTCATGACACCTTGGACACCTTCCATTATCACATGCCAATGGTAGGATATGGATGCTGCTGGCATGGAGATTTATTTCCCATCCCTAATTACCTTTGCAAATGTGGTGGGGAACAGCATTGATGTCAAAGGCAGTCACTCTTCCCTTAAGAAAGGCAGTCAGTCTTGTCTTTAGAAAGGCAGTCACTCTTGCCTTTAGAAAGGCAGTCAGTCTTGCCTTTAGAAAGGCAGTCAGTCTTCCCTTTAGAAAGGCAGTCAGTCTTCCCTTTAGAAAGGCAGTCAGTCTTGCCTTTAGAAAGGCAGTCACTCTTGCCTTTAGAAAGGCAGTCACTCTTGCCTTTAGAAAGGCAGTCATTCTTGCCTTTAGAAAGGCAGTCAGTCTTCCCTTAAGAAAGGCAGTCACTCTTGCCTTTAGAAAGGCAGTCAGTCTTGCCTTTAGAAAGGCAGTCACTCTTCCCTTAAGAAAGGCAGTCAGTCTTGCCTTTCAGAAAGGCAGTCAGTCTTGCCTTTAGAAAGGCAGTCACTCTTCCCTTAAGAAAGGCAGTCAGTCTTGCCTTTAGAAAGGCAGTCACTCTTGCCTTTAGAAAGGCAGTCAGTCTTCCCTTAAGAAAGGCAGTCACTCTTCCCTTTAGAAAGGCAGTCAGTCTTGCCTTTAGAAAGGCAGTCACTCTTGCCTTTAGAAAGGCAGTCAGTCTTGCCTTTAGAAAGGCAGTCACTCTTCCCTTTAGAAAGGCAGTCAGTCTTGCCTTTAGAAAGGCAGTCACTCTTCCCTTTAGAAAGGCAGTCGGTCTTGCCTTTAGAAAGGCAGTCACTCTTCCCTTAAGAAAGGTAGTCACTCTTCCCTTTAGAAAGGCAGTCGGTCTTGCCTTTAGAAAGGCAGTCACTCTTGCCTTTAGAAAGGCAGTCCCTCTTGCCTTTAGAAAGGCAGTCAGTCTTGCCTTTAGAAAGGCAGTCACTCTTGCCTTTAGAAAGGCAGTCAGTCTTCCCTTAAGAAAGGCAGTCAGTCTTGTCTTTAGAAAGGCAGTCACTCTTCCCTTAAGAAAGGCAGTCGGTCTTGCCTTTAGAAAGGCAGTCACTCTTGCCTTTAGAAAGGCAGTCCCTCTTGCCTTTAGAAAGGCAGTCAGTCTTGCCTTTAGAAAGGCAGTCACTCTTGCCTTTAGAAAGGCAGTCACTCTTCCCTTAAGAAAGGCAGTCAGTCTTGCCTTTAGAAAGGCAGTCACTCTTGCCTTTAGAAAGGCAGTCAGTCTTCCCTTAAGAAAGGCAGTCACTCTTGCCTTTAGAAAGGCAGTCAGTTGTGCCTTTAGAAAGGCAGTCACTCTTCCCTTAAGAAAGGCAGTCACTCTTGCCTTCAGAAAGGCAGTCAGTCTTGCCTTTAGAAAGGCAGTCACTCTTCCCTTAAGAAAGGCAGTCAGTCTTGCCTTTAGAAAGGCAGTCACTCTTTTGTCCATTTTGGACCAAAGGTGTCGGGGCTTGCAGAATCCAACACTGAGCATCAGTAAGCAGGTTATTCCTGAGTAAATGCCACATTTTAACACTATCAATGACATTTTTCATTTCGTTATTGATGATTAATAGTAGACTGATGGGGTAGTACTTGTCCTGCCTTTTGTAGACAGGACTATTTTCCATTTTGCAGGTAGATGCCAGTTTTGTAGCTCTATCTGGCATTCTTGGGGAGGTTCTGATTTGTTCTGGTGCACAAATCTCCTCGACAACAGCCATATTTTAATTGTCAGGGCATACACTGTTTTCTTTATCCAATGTCTTCAAACCTTTCTTGATATCACATGAAGTGGGATCAACTTTGTTAAGGAGTGATATCTGCGAAGCTGCAACCTTACAAGAGGATTGAGATGGACCATCCACTCCATATTTTTAATTCAACACAGTTGCAAAACTTTCAGCATTGTTTTTGGAACAATGTGCTAGGCTTTATTTCCCATTTGTTTTGTATCATCATCATTCGTTTAATATTTTATCTTTCCTGCCTTCCACCCCATCACAGGCTTTCAGTTTTGCTCTTTTATGTTCTTTTATGTTTTTTGTTCTTTTCCTTTCCCTGACTCTTTAACTTTTTAAAGTTGTTTCAGTTCAAACTTTTTCGAGTTTTGTTAAATGGTCACTGACCTGAAATATTCAGTTTTTCTCTCCTTAGCTTTTAGTTAACTTGTTATATATTTTTAGAATTTGCTGTGTTTTTTTTTATATTTTGAAGAATTTTACAGCGTTCCGCATAAATATCATCCATTCTCATTCTCTTCACTACTGCCATCACTTCAAAATATCCAATTAGTTTCACTGGAAATGACTTACCATTTCCAAATCCTGCAGGATTTCTCTGATCAGCTCAAAATGTTCATGTTTCATTGTTAATTACAGACTCCAGTTATTTCCTGACATCAAATGAAGTGGAACAATTCCATTTTGATATCTGGGGTGAAGTGGAAATGGTGCTAAATAAGTTGTTGAGGAGGGTGGTCTTGCCTTCCACTGCAGACACTGCATGTTGACTGGAAGCCAACAAGGGCAGAGAAGTTGAAGATCACTTACTACTCTGGCAACAGTCACCCTGTGTTACAGGGCAGCTACAGCCATCCTTACAGCAGATTGTACAGCCTATTTTGCAGTTGTGGCAAGGAAAAACAATAATTAGAGAGAGAAGAGGGCCCCTCATGGACCAAAGTGGACATGTATGCATTGAACCGCATGAGATGGGCAAGGTTCTCAATAAATATTCCTTCTCTGTGTTTACCATGGAGAAAGACATGAAAACAAAGAAACTTGGGGAACCTTGTGGTGATATCTTGGGGACAGTCCATATCACAATAGAGGAGTTGTTAGATGTATTAGAATGCATGAAGGTGGAAAAATCACCTGGACCTGACCAGATATATCTAAGGACACTGCAAGAAGCTAGAGAAGAAATTGTGGAGGCCCTGGCTGATATTTTTGCATCATTGCTAGCCACAGGTGAGGTCCCAGAAGAAAGGAGGGGAGCAAATGTTGTTGCATTATTCAAGAAAAGCCTGGGAACTAGAGATCAATAAGCTTAACATCTGTAAGTAACTTGAGAAGATTCTGAGGGGTAAAATGTACATGCATTTGGAATGTCAGGGCTTGATTAGGAATAGTCAGCATGGCTTTGTGAGAGGGAGATCATGCCTCACAAATTTGTTCGAGTTCTTTGATGAAGTGATGAGGAAGGTTGATGAGGGCACGGTGGTAGACGTAGCATATACAGATTTCAATAAGGCCTTTGAGTAGGTTCCTTATGATAGGCTGCTCTGGAAGGTTAGATGGCATAGAATCCAGAGTGAGGTGGCAAATTGGATACACAATTGATTTGATGGTAGGAAGCAGAGGGTAACATTGGAAGGATGCTTGTCAGACTGGAGGCCTGTGACTAGTGGATTGCCTCAGGGGTCGATGTTGGGCCCATTGCTGTTTGTTATTAATATCAATGATTCGGATGACAATGCACAACGCATGATTAGTAAGTTTGCAGATGACACTAAAATAGGTAGTATTGTGGGCAGCGAAGAAGCTAATCAGAAATTGCAGCAGGACCTTGATCAGCTGGGGAAGTGGCCCAAGAAATGGCAAATAGAGTTTAACATCCATAAGTGTGAGGTCTTGCATTTTGGAAAGTCAAATAAAGGTAGGAGTTTCATGGTGAATGGTCGGGCCTTAAGGAGTGTAGTGGAACACAGGGATCTCAGAACAGGTTCACAGTTCTCTGAAAATGGAGTCACAGATAGACAGGGCAGTGACACTGGCCTTCATCAGTCAGAGCATTGAGTACAGAAGTTGGGAAGTTATTTTGCAGTTATACACGGCATTGGTGTAGCTGCACTTGGAGTATTTGTGTTCTGTTTTGGTCCACTTGTTATAGGAAGGATGTTATAAAACTGGAAAAGAGTGCAGCAGAAATTTACAAGGATGTTGCCTGAACTCAATGGTCTGAGTTATAGGGAGAGGTTGGACAAGCTAGGACTTTTTTCTTTCGCATGTAGGAGATTGAGGAGGTACTTTATAGAGGTGTATAAGAACATAAGGTAAGGTGAATGTACTCAGACATTTTCCCAGGGTTGGGGAATCGAGGACTAGAGGGCATTAGTTTAAGGTTAGAAGTGAAAGAATAAAAGGGAACATAGGGACAACTTCTTACATCGAGGGGGTTACGCATATGGAATGAGCTGCCAGCAGAAATGGTTGAGGTGGGTACATTAACAACATTTAAAAGGCATTTGGACAATTACATGGATAGAAAGGATTAGAAGGATATGGACCAAGTGCAGGGGAATGGGGTTATTGTGGGTGGACATTTTGATCGTTATGGACCAGTCTGGGCCAAAGGGTCTGTTTCTGTGCTGTTGGAACAAAGAGACCTTGGAGTGCAAGTCCATAGTTCCTTGAAAGTAGAGTCTTGGGTAGATACGTTGGTGAAGAAGGTGTTTGGTATGCTTTCCTTTAATGGTCAGAGTATTGAGTATAGGAGTATGAGGACATGTTGTGGCTGTACAAGGCATTGGTTAGATCACTTTTGGAATATTGTATGCAATTCTGGTCCCCTTCCAATTGGAAGGATGTTGTGAAACTTGAAAGGGATCAGAAAAGATTTACAAGGATGTTGCCAGGGTTGGAAGATTTGGGCTATAGGCAAAGTCTGAATAGTCTGGGGCTGTTTTCCCTGAAACGTCAGAGGCTGAGGGGTGACCTTATAGAGGTTTATAAAATCATGAGGGGCATAGATAGTGTAACAGACAAGGACTTTTCCCTGGGGTGGGGGAGTCCAGAACTAGAGGGCACGAGTTTAGGGTTAGAGGGGAAAGATATAAAAGGGATCGAAGGGCAGCTTTTTCAAGTAGAGGGTGGTGCATGTATAAAATGAGCTACCAGAGGAAGTGGTTGAGGCTAGTACAATTACAGCACATAAAGGGCACCTGGATGGGGATATGAATAGGAAGGGTTTAGAGGGATATGGGCCAAGTGCTGGCAAATGGGACTAGATTGGGTTGGGATATCTGGTCGGCATGGACGAGTTGGACTGAAGTGTCTGTTCTGAGATGTATATCTCTATGACTCTATGATTCTATGACTCTATGCTCTGACCATTGCATTGTAAATACAGCTGAGCATGCTGCTAACCCAGAGTATGACCACTTTGATCAATCATTTGAAATTCTCCCCATAGAGCTGCTCTTTGCAGCAGCATTTGGGACACTTGTAAAAAATAAGTAAGTTCAAATACATGACACAAAACACGAGTATCGACAAGAAAAAGATTTAAAAGTTTGGCCAAAAGGAAATCAAACTCCGGCAAGCTCTTCTCTGAATGAAGTGTGAATTCACTCTTCTAATGAATGACATTGCAAATTTCTATAAGCAGGTTCTGCACTATCGCCCTGGAAGTCCAAATGACATTGAATTTTACAACTAGTGCTTCCAAAAGCCAATCACAGCATCACATCGAGGTCAACTTAAGTTATGGGTCAAAGTTAAATTATCTAGATTTCCATTGGGCTGATTGACTGCTCCATGTCACTCTCCACACTTGGAGATACAATACCACGATGGTCATGTCACTCCACAAATAACTGAGATGTCTAGGCTTGTGCTCTGGACAAATGAGGTTAGATTTCACTATTTTAGCTGGTGGAATTTAAATTCAATTAATAAATCTAGAATGGAAAGATTGTTTCAGGATTGGTGATCATGAAACTACTATGGATGGTTGTACAAATTCACTAATGTCCTTCAGGGAAAGAAATCTGTGGTCCTTACCTCATCTGGCCTACATGTGACTCCAGACTCAAACCCAGCTTGTCCTAGCAAGCCAATCAAGGGAGGAGTCAGCAAATGCTGGCAATACCATGAAAAAGGGAAAGATAATCTTTGGTAGGTACAGAACTCAGATGCAGTGGAACATGATTTTGATGCACATGTCGCCTCGGTTTGTTGTCTATTTGATTGAGATGAATTCACTGATATTTCACTTTGTATTGAACTGGAAAACACATGTAACCTCTGAGTGAGGTATCTATACTCCAAATCAAAATGAACAAAATATGCTCCAAACAGTTGAAGACAATCCAAGCAATTGAAAAATCTGGAATTAACAGGCCAGTTACAATTTCAACTTTTAAAAGGCATCTGGGTGGGTATATGATTAGGAAGGGTTCAGAGGGATATGGGCCAAGTGCTGGCAAATGGGACTAGATTAATTTAGGATATCTGGTCAGCATGGATGAGTTGGATCAAAGGGTGTATTTTGGTGCTGTATCTCTCTATGATTCAATGACATTGGTTTAAATAATTTCTAACAGTACATCAGTTGTAAAGAACTAAAATGTATTTGGATATTAATTGGTACACATTATTTGTAGGGGTGGCACGGTGGCTCAGTGGTTAGCACTGCCACCTCTCAGCGCCAGGAACCCAGATTTGATTCCAGCCTCAGTCGACTGTCTGTGTGGAGTTTGCACATTCTCCCTGTGTCTGTGTGGGTTTCCTCCGGGTGCTCCGGTTTCCTCCCACAGTCCAAAGATGTGCAGGTTAGGTGAATTGGTCATGCTAAGTTGTCTGCAGTGTTCAGGGATGTGTAGGTTAGCTGCATTAGTCAGGGAAATGTAGAGTAATAGGGTAGAGGAATGGGTTGGCGTGGATTTGTGGGGCCAAATGGCTTGTTTCCACATTGTTGGGATTATGAGATATTCTTGAACACTTTAAAGAGTCTCTGAATTACTGGGATGGATGTAACAATATCAGGTTCAGTTGATACTTCATGGTAGCTTCTCCTGTCTAACATTTTGGTGAAACAATTGACTTCCATCATGGTACTACCATGAGGAAATAGCTTCATAAAGCTCTTGGACCTTTGACTCTGAATGGGAAATTTGTAGACTCACAACCTGTGATGACTGTGAGAGTAGCAACAAGAGAGCTTCAATGCATTTGAAAACAAGACACCCAACCGGCCAGACGTCATTTGAGATTTTTAACAATTGCAGCTTTGCCAAAGCTGTCCCCAGCCCAGGGTGAGCCACCGAGAATTAGAGCTACTGAAGCACAACATCTCTGGATAGATGAAGGAGACAGAAATTCACAATGATATAGGAAATATAGACTAGAATCTTATTGAGTCATCTTCTCACTCAGGAAATCACGGGATTCATGGAGATTCAGGGATGCACAAGCTGTATGCTCCACCCGACACCTGGAGGAAGAACGCCTCATCTTCTGCCTCAGAATACTTCAACCCCAGGGCATCAATGTGGACTTCACCAGTTTTCTCATTTCCCCTTCCTCCACCTTACCCCAGTTCCAAACTTCCAGCTCACCTCTGTCCCCATGACCTGTCCTACCTGCCTATCTTCCTTTCCACCTATCCACTCCACCCTCCTCTCTGACCTATCACCTCCATCCCTATCCCCATTCACCTATTGTACTCTATGCTACTTTTTCCCCACCCCCACCCTTCTCTCATTTATCTCTCCACCCTGCAGGCACTCTGCCTCTATTCCAGATGAAGGCTTTTGACCGAAACGTCGATTTTCCTGCTCCTCAGATGCTGCCTGAACTGCTTTGCTTTTCCAGCACCACTCTAATCTGGTATGCTTTGAGGGTGATGCAATGTTACCAAGACAACGCTACCACAGAAGGAGAAACCCATAAAACTGCCAAAAAGCCACTGGGGAAGTGAGTTAGTTCAAGTGAGTTGGCTGGATGGCTAGTTCATGATGTAGAGAATAGGTTCAATTCCCACACCAACTGACACTTCTATGAAGAACTCTTTTTTGTTAACCCCTCCCTTTGCCTGAGGCAAGGTGCCTTTCAGCTTAAACAGCTGCTAATTATCTCTCTCTAATGAGAGAGCAGCCCCAATGCCTTGGTAGGACTATGGTGATTTTTACTGGTCCATCTCACTTTATAAAATTAAGGGCAAGAGAGTTATTTTCAAGTGTTGTTGCTTTGTTTTTGCTTGCTTTTTTGTTCTCTGACTTAATGCGCAATTATGCAAAATAATTGCAGCTAAATTAAAAACGTTGAAAATCAGGGAGTGCATACCCTGCCACAACAAATGCGAGACGTTGGAACTACCTTCTCACAGGTGGCTGACTTCTCCACAAGACAACAGCATTGGCTTGTTTCCGAACTCAAGTGGTAAATAATAATAACTGATGATTATTGGTTTTTGTGTTCAGCTTGACAGATCCTCACATGAAATCAATGAGAAATAGTTGATATCCATGGCATCATGGCTGATAATGTGTTGCTGGAAAAGCGCAGCAGGTCAGGCAGCACCCAAGGAGCATGAGCCCTTCTTCAGGAATGAGGAAAGTGTGTCCAGCAGGCTAAGATAAAAGGTACGGAGGAGGGACTTGGGGGAAGGGCGTTGGAAATGCGATAGGTGGAAGGAGGTCAAGGTGAGGGTGATAGGTCGGAGTGAGGGTGGGGGTGGAGAGGTCAGGAAGAAGATTGCAGGTTAGGAAGGTGGTGCTGAGTTCGAGGGGAGGTGGGGGAAGGGGAAATGAGAAACTGGAGAAATCTGAATTCATCCCTTGTGGTTGGAGGGTTCCTCGGTGGAAGATGAGGCGCTCTTCCTCCAGCCGTCGTGTTGCTATGATCTGGCGATGGAGGAGTCCAAGGACCTGCATGTCCTTGGTGGAGTGGGAGGGGGAAGTTGAAGTGTTGAGCCACGGGTTGGTTGGGTTGGTTGGTGTGGGTGTCCAAGAGGTGTTCTCTGAAACGTTCCGCATGTAGGCGGCCTGTCTCCCCAATATAGAGGAGGCCACATCGGGTGCAGCGGATGCAGTAAATGACGTGTGAGGAGGTGCAGGTGAATTTGTGGCGGATATGGAAGGATCCCTTGGGGCCTTGGAGGGAAGTAAGGGGGAAGGTGTGGGCGCAAGTTTTGCATTTCTTGCGGTTGCAGGGGAAGGTGCCGGGAGTGGAGGTTGGGTTGGTGGGGTGTGTGGGCCTGACGAGGGAGTCACGGAGGGAGTGGTCTTTTCGGAATGCTGATAGGGGAGGGGAGGGAAATATATCCCTGGTGGTGGGGTCCGTTTGGAGGTGGCGGAAATGACGACGGATGATACAATGTATATGGAGGTTGGTGGGGTGGTAGGTGAGGACCAGTGGGGTTCTGTCTTGGTGGCGATTGGAGGGGCAGGGCTCAAGGGCGGAGGAGCGGGAAGTGGAAGAGATGCGGTGGAGGGCATCGCCGATCATGTCTGGGGGGAAATTGCGGTCTTTGAAGAAGGAGGCTATCTGGGTTGTACAGTATTGGAACTGGTCCTCCTGGGAGCAGATGCAGTGGAGACGAATGAATTGGGAATATGGGATTGCGTTTTTACAGGGGTCAGGGTGGGAGGAGGTGTAGTCTAGGTAACTGTGGGAGTTGGTCGGTTTATAGTGAATGTCCATGTTGATTCGGTCGCCCGAGATAGAAATGGAAAGGTCTAGGAAGGGGAGGGAGGAGACTGAGACGGTCCAGGTAAATTTGGAGGTCGGGGTGGTCCTGCCCAAAATCCACAAACCTGACTGCCCCGGCCGACCCATTGTCTCAGCCTGCTCCTGCCCCACCAAACTCATCTCTGCATACCTCGACATGATCCTGTCCCCCTTAGTCCAAGAACTCCCCACCTACGTTCGGGACACCACACACGCCCTCCACCTCCTCCATGATTTTCGCTTCCCCGGTCCCCATCGCCTTATCTTCACCATGGACATCCAGTCCCTGTACACCTCCATCCCCCATCACGAAAGACTCAAAGCCCTCCGCTTCTTCCTTTCCCGCCGTACCAACCAGTACCCTTCCACTGACACCCTATTTCGACTGACTGAACTGGTTATCATCCTGAACAACTTCTCTTTCCAATCCTCCCACTTCCTCCAAACCAAAGGAGTAGCCATGGGCACCCGCATGGGCCTCAGCTATGCCTGCTTCTTCGTAGGATATGTGGAACAATCCATCTTCCGCAGCTACACTGGCACCACCCCCCACCTTTTCCTCCGCTACATCGATGACTGTATTGGCGCTGCCTCGTGCTCCCACGAGGAGGTTGAACAGTTCATCCACTTTACCAACACCTTCCACCCCGACCTCAAATTTACCTGGACCGTCTCAGACTCCTCCCTCCCCTTCCTAGACCTTTCCATTTCTATCTCGGGCGACCAAATCAACACGGACATTTACTATAAACCGACCGACTCTCACAGCTACCTAGATTACACCTCCTCTTTCCCTGCCCCCTGTAAAAACGCCATTCCATATTCCCAATTCCTTCGTCTCCACCGCATCTGCTCCCAGGAGGACCAGTTCCAATACTGTACAACCCAGATAGCCTCCTTCTTCAAAGACCGCAATTTCCCTCCAGACGTGATCGATGAGGATTTTGCCTCATCCATGGCATCATGACCTGTCAGTTGGGAAGATTGCAATTATTTATTCAACAGTAGCAGGATCATTTGAACCTTCACTCTGTGACTGTGCCTGCTACTTAGCAGATTAGCCCAGTGCCAGGTGAAAGTCCCATACTCAGAGTTACAAGCCAGAGGTGCTAATTGAACAAAGAAACTCTCAGTGTTCTTAGTAGAAAAGCTGAAACCTTAAGACCATACCACCATAAGACATAGGAGCATAAATTAAGCTATTCAGACATCGAGTTTGCTCAGCCATTCAATCATGGCTGATAAGTTTCTCAACCCCGTTCTCATACTTTCTCCCCGTAACCCTTTATCCCCTTGATGCTCAAGAACCGATCTATCTCAGTCTTAAATATACTCAGTGACCTGGCCTCCACAGCTTTCTGTGGCAGCAAATTCCATAGATTCCCCACTCTCTGGCTGAAGACGTTTCTCCTTTTCTCCATTCTAAAAACTTCTCTTTACTCTAAGGCTGTGCCCTCGTGTCCTAGTCTCTCCTACCAACATCCATTCTATGCAGGCCATTCAGTATTCTGTACGTTTCAATTAGATACCGCCATCTTTCTAAACTTCATCAAGTATAGACCCAGAATCCATAAACATTCCTCATATGTTAAGTGGTTCATTCCTGGGACCATTCTCATAAATCTCCTCTGAACATGCTCCAGGGACAGTACATTCTTCCCTGAAATATGGGGCCCAAAACTGTACACAATACTTCAAATGTGGCCTGACCAAAGCCTTATAGCGCTTCAGAAGTACATCTAGACTTTTATATTCAAGTCATCTCAAAATAAATGCCATCATTGCATTTGCCTTCTGAACTATTGACTCAACCTGCAAGTTGAGAAAATCCTGGACTATTCCTGAAGAAGGGCTTATGCCCGAAACGTCGATTCTCCTGTTCCCTGGATGCTGCGCTTTTCCAGCAACACATTTCCAGCCAAAATCCTGGACTAGTTTGTATTTCAGACTTCTGAATTTTCTCCCCATTTAGAAAATAATCCATTCCTACCAAACTGCATGACCTCACACTTGCCCACATTGTACTTCATCCGCTACTTTGTCCATTCTCTAAACCTTTCCAAATTCTTCTGTTATCTCCCCGCCTCCTCAATGCTACCTGTCCTTCTACCCGTGGAGATCAACCTGGAAAAGCGTGAAGTGATTCACTTTGAAAGGTTGAATTTCAATGCAGATTACAGGGTTAAAGGCAGGATTCTTGCCAGTGTAGAGGGGTCTACATCCACAGTTCTCTTACAGTTTTCACCCAAATTGATAAGGTTGTTATGAAAGCATATGGTGTGTTGGCTTTTATTAGTGGTGGGCGGGGATGGGGGGGGGGGGGGGGGGGCGGTTTAGGGGGGTTGAGTTTAAGAGCTGCAGTTCTATAGAGCCTGATTAGACCACACTGGCAGTATTGTGCTCAGTTCTGGTCACCTCATTATAGGAAAGAAATGGAAGCTTTAGAGAAGGTGCAGAGGAGATTAACCAGGATGCTGCCTGGACTGGATGTCTAATGAAGAAAGGTTGAGGGAGCTAGGCTTTTCTCATTACAGCGAAGAAGGATGAGAGGTGACATGATAGAGGTGTACAAGATATTGAGCGGTATAGACAGAGTGGATAGCCAGAGACTTTTCCCCAGGTTGCAAATGGCTATCACAATGGGACATAATTTTAAAGTGACTGGAGAAAGACTTTGGGGAGATATCAGAGATAGATTCTTTACACAGAGTGGTGGATGTGTGAATGTACTGCCAGCAGTGGTAGTAGAGTTAGATACATTAGTGACATTGAAGGGATTCTTGGATAGGCACATGGATGAGAGCAAAAAGTAGGGTATGTCAGTTACTCTGATCTTAGAGTAGGATGAAAGGTCGGCACAACATCGAGGGCTAAAGGTCATCTGCAAACTTAGCGAGAATCCCTTCAGTTCCTTCATTTAGATCATTAATGTATAAAGTCAAAAGTTGTGGTTCCAACACTGAGTCTTGCAGAACACCACATGTCACTGGCTGCCACTCTGAGAAGGTCCCTTTTATTCCTACTCACTGCCTTCTGCCAGAGAGCCAAGTTTCTATCTATGCTAGCACCTTACCTCTAACACCATGGGCCCTTATTTTACTCAGTAGCCTCAAGTATGGTACCTTGTCAAAGGCTTTCTTGAAGTCCAGGTAGATAAAATCCATTGGTTTTCCTTGGTCTAACCTGCTCGTTACTTCCTCAAAGAATTCTAGCAGAGTTGTCAGGCATGACCTCCCCTTGATGAAACCATGTTGATTCTGCCCTATTTTATCATATACTTCCAAGTATTCAAAAATCTCATCCTTCACATTAGATTCCAGGATCCTACCCATGACTGAGGTTCAGCTAATTGGTCTGTAATTTTCAGTCTTCTGCTTTATTCCCTTTTTAAACAGATGCATTACGTTAGTGATTTTCTAGTCCTGTGGAACCCTCCCTGATTCTCATGATTCCTGAAAGATTACCACTAACGCCTCCACTATTTCTTCAGCTATCTCCCTTAGAACTCTGGGGCATAGTCCACCTGGTCCAGCTGGGTTATCTACCTTCGGCCATTCAGTTTTTCTCGCACCTTCTCCTTGGTAATGGCCACCATACTGAGCTCTGCCCTCTCACTCTCTTGAATTTTTGGGAACTTATTCATGTCTTCCACTGTGAAGACTGATGCAAAGCAGTTATTCACTTCCTTAACCATTGACTTGTTCCCCACTAGTATCTCTCCAGTGTCATTTTATAGCACCCCAATGTCTACTTTTGCCTCTCTTTTGCCCTTTATATATGTAAAGAAACTCTTACAGTCTTTCTTAGCTTACCCTCACATTTAATCTTCTCCCTCTTTTTTGCCCTCTGTTAGTCTTTGCAAATTTCCCAATCCTATGGTTTCCCACTTTTCTTCACTAGTTTATATGCTTTCTCTTTTGCTTTTATGCTTTCCCTGAGTTCCCAAGTCAGCCATGGTTGCCTCATCCTCCCTGTACCGTGCTCTTTTTCCTCAGAATGAATCTCTGCTGTGTCTCCTGAGTTACTCCCAGAAACTCCTGTCATTGCTGTTCCACTGTCTTTCCTATAGGCTCCTCTTCCAGTCAATTTTACCCAGCTTTTCCCTCATGCTTCTGTAGTTGCCTTTTATTCAGTTGAAATACTTTACCTCTGATTCTCTCTAATTGCAGAGTAAATTTGATCATATTATGATCACTGCTTCCTCAGGGTCCTTTCACTTAAGCTCCCTTATCTAGCCTGCCTCATTGTACAACATAAAATCCAGTATTGCCTATTCCCTGGTGGGCTCCACCATAAGCTGCACCAAAAAGCCATCTCAGATATTCCACAAATTCCTTTTCTCGCAAACCATTACCAACCTGATTTTCCCAATCCACCTGCATATTGAAATTCTCCGTGATCACTGTAGGTTTGCCTTTCCTACACACTGTTTCTATCTCCTGGTGTATCTTATGCCCCAGCTCCTGACTACTGTTTAGAGGCTAATATATGTCCCCAAATAAGTTCTATTTACCTTTGTGGTTCAACCCACACAAATACTACACCATCTTGCCCTACTTCATTTCTTACTATTGATTTAACTTCACTTCTCACTAATGAGGCAACCCCACCCGCTCTACCCACCTGCCTATCTTTTCAACGGGATGTATATCCTTGAGTATTCAGCTCCTAAGGGACAACCTCAAGGGACAACACTTGCTTACAGGTAGGTAATTCTTTGGGAAAAGGATTTCTAATTTTATTAAGAACTCTTTGAACTCTTGTGTGTAGGTTATGCAAAAACTGTCTCAACTCAGTTCATCTGCAAGGTTATAGAAAAGTTGTGAGGAAAGCCATCGGAAACCACCTCATGCATTCTTATTCTGAACCATAAAACACTTGTTCACTGCAGTTGAATATGAGCCATGAGGCATGGAGAAATGAGCAGAGGACGAGACCCTGGCCAGCTCTACGCTTTGTACACAATAAAAAAAGAAGCAAATAGACCATACCAAATTCAAAAGAATAAGAATTTCTTTTATTGAAATAATTCTTGATAATCTTCATAAAAACAGAGTCTTTAGTTCCATCTCAAATGGATATGGAGGCAATAAGAGTCTCACATTCAGTCCACAGAGGACAGAGCTTGAATTGGAGCTACAGGAGGTAGATTCTAACAACTTTGATGTCAAAATCGTTGAACAACATTGGCATGGGGTATTACACTGGAGTCAAAATAATCCAAATTTCACAGCTCATTTCTTTTTATGAAGCATTTCTACAATGTGTAACAGCACAGAAAGTTATATAAAATATATCCAGCAACATGATGTGCCAGCATCAGCAACTAAACTTACAGGAATCTTCACTCTGCTCCAATGAGATCGCTACATCTCTAAGCTACCTCAGTTTACAAAGCACCAGCTTTCTTTTTGCTTTTTTGTCCTTTTAAAAAATATAAATTATTCTTAAAAAAGCTAAAAAATAAGTCTTGAACAAATACATAAAATATCTTTTTTTATATCCACTATTTTAGACTTTAAACCTACAGTAAGAAACTATCCTGTTCAGGCAATTATTTTGGATTAAATCTAAAGATCACAGAGGCAACGGAACATATGATGGGTCAATAAATGGTCTCGGCAACCCTGAAGCAATGATCTGTGCTTCTGGATTCACATATACAATATAAAATACATGTAGACATTTCAAGGTTTCCTGTAATTCATTCTCCACATACTTGCAACATATAACCACATGTCACGTCTTTGCTCACATCACCAGTGAGAGACAGATATGTTTAGAAGCAGATTGTTCCTTAATCAACTGAATGATGAACTGCACATGAAGTAACTTGTCAATCTAGGCCAACACTTTTGGTTTCAGCTCATATTCACTGTTACTGAATTCCCAAGGGGTTTCAATCAGTAATTCAGACATCATCTTTGAAATGGCGATGGAAAGTCGACAAGTTGCGATCTGTTTTGCCCTAGTGCAGTCACACTCATTATACATCTGTGAGGCCAATTGTAGCTTGCCCTCTTTCACCTTTCATCCTCAGGAGATTGACTATACCATGTGCCTCTGGGCATTATTCATAATCGATCTATGTAGTGCTGACTAAGCTGGGAGTCAGTACTGTTGCCATTCCTATTCTTGATCTCAAGGAAAACAAAAGTAAGCAGTCATTAGGAAGCCTGTCCATTTCAGCTTCCAAACAGCAAGTAAAAGCAGCATTCCTAAATGGAATGACTGGCCCTGCAGCTTTCCTCTCCTCCTGAAAATTAACTGGCCTTTCATTTAGTAATTGTCTTTCATGGAAACATCGAAAGTTAGGGTTCTCTGTGTGAGAGAAATCATAGATGCAGATCAATGTCCTAGTCGATATTCAGCATTCAGCCAATGCTGATAAAGCAGATTATCAAATCCTTGTCACATTGCTATTTGTGTGACTTTTGCTCTGTGCAAATTGGCTACCAGTGCTTTCTACATTAAAGCAATGGCTACCCTTCATAGTACTCCACTGACACTAAATTGTTTTTGGATACGTTGAGGTCATGAAAGGGGCTATATAAATGCAAGTCTTACTTTTATTTAGATACTAATACTACATTTCCCAACATTTCTGACAGTGACTTTTACTTAATAAATTGTTCTGGAATGGTGCTTTTGAGAAACATTTGGTAACAAACCGCAGCTATATATAACTCTTCAGCATTTGAATTTGAAATTCCCACATGGTCTTGCCATTCTGCCAAAATTCCTTTGCTCAATTACTCCAGTTTCATCATTTTTGATAGAGACACATGTGTTCATTGAAAAGATAATGCTCTTGCTGGATATTCAACCATGAATCAACTAGCTGATATCTCCCAGTACAGCTCAGTTCTACACAGACACATGCTCAGCACAGCCAGACTGAGCTACATGCATCTGAGACAGTGTCCCTGTAATATTTCATGGATGGCTGACTATGATAGTTGGCAGAAATATCCCTCTAGTAATGCAGCCAGGAAAAGAGAGCAGAAACACAAAGTGAAGTTACACAGTGCAGTCCAGACAATATACATGCACCCTGGTCAAAATTTTTAGAATAAAATTATACTATAGTCTTTGGCTCATTGAAGATAGGAAAGAATAATAATCTTCAATTTATATCCAGTGACATACTTAAAGCCTTTCTAATTCAGTAGTCACACAAAGGCACCAGTAAGCCTAGCCTTCCCTTGCTTAGCTTTAATAATGGAATTGCTCCTTAACTTCAAGCAACCTTCCAATCACTCATCACAGGATCGTTTAAAATTTGAAATGGCCATTAATTCAAGGATACACATTTCCTTTGAACTCTTCTTACCTGCAGATTAGGCAAAAACTGTCTCAACTCAATTCACCTGTGAGGTTACAGAGTTGTGAGGCCTCAGATTAGACCTATGTATACCTCTACCCTTCATCTTATGGGTGTTTGATCAAACTGGAGATCTAATCAAGAAACATATCCATCCCATTGGACCTCTTTGGAATACCACTAGGGTCAGTGTTCAATCTACATATTCATTTAGCTTTCTAAAACACATTCCCAGAAGTGGTCTTGTTGTACACAACACATTGCAATACACATTCTCTCTCTCTCTCTATTGATATATTTGTATAGTTGTGTTAGACAGTATGGGTAACTACCATAGTGCTTCAAAGCATCTCATCTTCTGTCACTTTGAAGTTCACTGTTCTATATTTAAAACAAATAATACAATGAACCACACTGATTGTCAGACTGGACAAAGAACAATGTATAAGTTCCAACAGGCTTGGTGTAATGTGAATATTTTTGGTCTATTTTTCAACCTATCAAAGCCCCCTTTCAGGTTCTTCATGTGTCATCTTTGATGTGGTCTACCTACCTTCAACACTTCACCAAATCAGAGCTGGTACGGTTTCTACACAAGACTGCAAATACTGAGACCATATTAGATATGAGCTTAAAACAAAAAAAATACTGGCAAATAAGTAACATGCTGACTATCTAATACATTAAGATTATTTTCACAGGTTGGCGCAACATCGAGGGCCAAAGGGCCTGTACTGTGCGGTAATGTTCTTCGTTCTATTAACTTCTATTAACTCACCAATGTGGCCAAAGCTGTCAATAGACAAGATGCCTGAGACAGTCATGCAGCTGCCCATTGATGGTAATGGTTTTCCTTTCGGGCAGAGTTCCCATATCCTACAATGCATAATGTCATCACAATCCTTACACAGTCTGTCTGTTGTACTAGTAAGGCAGGAAAAATGAGAGGTTACAAAACCAAAAGACACAAATAAAAATGTTTTTTTTTAACAAGAAACTGGTTTGGTTTGCCCTGTAGAACTGTGCATTGTTTTGAAATGTCCATCTACAATGCAATGATTTTTTTTGGCTTTCTCTATGAAGCTTAAGCAAACAAACCATACACAAGTCCCACAAGTGAGCACAGCTTGGAATCCAGTCCCACAAGCAGGTACTCCTTATTCGTCAGCATCAGGTTTAACGTCAAGCATGGCATGTAGTTCTTCTGGTGTGTAGCCCAGCAGGCTCTGAAGGTCACAAACAAACCGGTACACATAACGCTTGCCTGCTGTTTTGTGAATGATGTTCTTGTCATAATAATAACGCAGACCTCGGCTCAGCTTCTCGTAGTTCATCTTTGGTTTATTTTTCCGCTTTCCCCATCGTCTGGCCACCTGAAAAAGAATGCAGTGTTTGAGGATTGCACAGAAAGAGGCCATTCAGTCCAACTGGTCTCCAGTGGTGTTTATACTCCAGGTGGGCTCCTCCCACTCCATTACCAATCAATACAACACTTCTGTTCTTGCGCCTCTTATGTATTTAGCTTCCTTCACCGTAAATGCATTGATATAACTGTCAAAATGTTTCAGTAAGTAATGAATTAAACATTCTAACAGCTCTCTAGGTAAAAGAAAGCTTCCTGATTTCATTTGTGTACTTATTAGTGCTTTATCTTCTATTTATGTCCTATAGTTTTCATTTTTCTGCAAGTGGAAACATATTACCTTTTCATAATATTAAAGTCATCTTAAAGTTGATGTTAAACACTTCTATTGGGTCACTATTTGAGCAGGCCTCAATCTATTCAGGCATCTTCTGCAGGTTAAAACTTCTCAGTTCCAGTGGCAGAATTATAATATTGTGTTTGTTGCATCTTTTCCTGCATCCCAATATAATGAAAGATTTGAGTGAAACAGAAGCTAGGTAGGCTGGGATTTCGTTCAAGGTAAAAACAATGACTGCAGATGCTGGAAACCAGATTCTGGATCAATGGTGCTGGAAGAGCACAGCAGTTCAGGCAGCATCCGAGGAGCTTCAGTAAAATCGACATTTCGGGCAAAAGCCCTTCATCAGGAATAAAGCTTCATCAGGAATAAAGGGATTTCGTTCACTCAAGTGTACGACATTGAGGGGTGACTTAATAGATGTTTACAAAATCGTAAGGGGCAATAGGTAAGGTGAATGGCAAAGGTCTTTTCCCTAGGGTAGGGGAGTCCAAAACTGGACTGTATAGGTTTAAGAGGCAAAAGATTTAAAAGGGACCTGAGGGGCAACCTTTTCACACAGAGGGTGGTGCATGTATGGAACAAGCTGTCAGAGGAAATAGTACAGGTAGATACAATTACAACATGTAACAAACATTTTGATGGGTATATGGATAGGAAAGGTTAAGAGGGATATGGGCTAAATGCAGGCAAATGGGACTAATTCAGTTTAGGAAACTTGGTTGTGTGGATGGGTTGGGTCGAAGGGCGTGTTTCCATGCTGTACATCTCTATGATTCTATCACTGGTGGAGATGGTGTGATAAGGAATGTGCCAGTGAACTATTTTGTCTCACACTTTTGCTTTACTCATGACAGTCCTGGACATGTCCCTTTTTCCGCAGAGGAAAGGTCCCTGAGTGAAGGTATATGTCATACACTGGGCCAATTTTAAATTGGTTGTCAAAGCACTTCATAGCATGATGTTGTCAACAGGGTCTGAGCCTGTTGTTCACTGTATAAACTTCAAACCAAAATACTTCACATCAAAGCTCTCCTGCTGATTCACGGCTGTCCCAATCAGACAAGTGGTGGTGCAGTGGACAGTTAAGAATGTTACCTCAGAGTACAATGGGATCTTGATCAGATGGGTCAATGGGCTGAAGAGTGGCAGATGGAGTTTAGTTTAGATAAATGATAGGTTTGCCTTTTTACAAGGCAAATCAGGGCAAGATGTAAATATTTGATGGTAAGATCCTGGGGAATGTTGCTGAACAAAGAGACCTTGGGTTCAGGTTTATAGCTCCTTGAAAGTGGAGCCCTGGGTAGACAGAATAGTGAAGAAGATTTTTGGTAGGCTTGTCTTTAATGGTCAGTGCATTGAGTACAGGAGTTGGGAGGTCATGTTGCAGTTGTGATGCCACGTTTGGTGCAATTCTGGTCTCCCTGCTACAGGAAAGGTGTTGTGAAACTTGAAAGGGTTCAAAAAGGATTTGTAAGGATGTTCCCAGGCTTGCAGGGTTTGAGCTAAAGTGAGAGGCTGAATAGGCTAGGGGTATTTTCACTGGAGTATCAGACACTAAACCTTATAGAGGTTTATAAATTCATTCAGAGCATGGATAGAGTGAATAGAGTTGAGAAATCGAAACCTGAAGGGTTTAAAGTGAGAGGGGAAACTTTTAAAAGGAACCTAAAGGGCAAATGGTGGTGTGTGTATGGAATGAAGGAAGTGATGGAGACTGGTACAGTTAAACATTTAAAAAGAATCTGGATGGGTTTATGAATTGGAAAGGATATGAGGGATCTAGTCTCAATGCTGGCATATGCGACTAGATTAATTTAGGATATCTGGTGGGCATGGATGAGTTGGACCAAAGAGTCTGTTTCCGTGCTGTAGAGCTCTACAGCTCTAAGTGCTTGCTGTGTGCCATGCAAATTCACAAATGGGACTAAGCCCATTGCTTACAGGCTTGGAGAGTGCACAGAAAAGTTCTCTTGAAGGGTAAAATACCACAACCAAATGAGTAACAGCTGAAGTAGCCATTACATGCTACTATGTATAGTAGCAACACAAGTGATTCTTTCTACTCGGAGAAAAAGAAGACTGCAGATGCTGGAGATGAGAATCGAAGAGTGTGGTGTGAAAAGCACAGCCAGTCAGGCAGCATCTGAGGAGCAGGAGAGCCGACATTTTGATCATAAGCTCAGGAAGATTCCTGTTGAAGAGCTTATGCTTGAAACATCGCCTCTCCTGCTCCTCGGATGCTGCCTGACCGGCTGTGCTTTTCCAGCACCACACTCTTCGAATCTGATTCTTTCTACAAACAGGATACTGCCATCAAGTCAAATAGGGTCTTCTTGTCTAATACACAAATGAATAATTAGGTCCATGAACTCCATGAAGCTGTTGAGGCTACCTTGGTGAATGCTTTTCAGGCAAAGATAGATAGGTTTTTGAAGAATAAAGGAATTAAGGATTATGGTGAGCCAGCGGATAAGTGGAGCTGAGTTTACAAAAAGATCATATTGAATGGCGGCGCAGGCTTAAGGGGCCAGATGGCCTACTCCTGCTCCTGGTTCTCATGTTGTTATGTTCTTATCTCTTTTATCCAGTAAAACTCAGATTTTTAACTGCCAAATCATATTTATACAATTTTCAAGTCTGAGAGATCCTTACAGTTCAAGGACAACAGAGGTCTCCTGTGGATGTAAAGTTCCAAATATAAGGTGTCGAAACAACTCTAATCAATAACTTCAAGTGCTCACATCTCAATTTGCAACCATTACAGATCCATAAGCTGGGGACATTTAGTGACAGCAACACCAGTACTACAAGCATAATGGCTGCAAAACAGAACAAAGATTAACTGATTCAACCATGGTTTTATACCAATGAAACATGCCAAGCCAAATTTAAATTTAATTCTAACCAGAACTGACAAAAAGTAAATCATTAAAGTCTTGGGCTGAAATATTATTTTATTTCAAAAATTACATACAAACTGCTCAAGAGCCGGAGAAGGTGAATGCAGAGAATAGAGAGAAAGATTGATTCTTAAAGAGTTCAAAATGACTGGCCTCTGTCCTTTTGAGTTCAATGATATGAACCTGCACTCTGTGTAGGAATTTGAACATGCTGTGAAACCCATGAAACTATAAAATGATAGCAATTGGCCAAGTTTCATGACAATGCCAGTATGCCCTTACCTCATCAGGATCCGCCAATTTGAACTCCCAGCCATCACCTGTCCAACTTATAAATGACTGACAAGATTTGTCAGTCAGGAGCTCCAGCAGAAACTGCCACAACTGAATGGGCCCACTCCCTGTCATGGAGAGAGAGTGAGTAGAATGTTAATATATAGATCCCAAAATGATCACAAACTTTAAGCTCAAATCCTGTGCTGCTGACAGGAATATATCTGCACACAAATCCTTACAAACGAACTGGATGTAAAACATCAGCATTTCAATAATCCCACTACTGTGTTGTTAGTAAAATTAAATTGCTTAGATACTATTCACTTGCCGCATTCCTGCATAAAGGAGGATATTTAAACATCACCACTGTCTGGCAAGAGCTGGGTGATGAGCAAAAGGAGGAATGTTATAACAGAAGTGTACAGGGCAAAATGATGAGAGGGAAAAGCTGGTTAGGAGGCGCAAGAAATGTAGGAGGGGAAAGAGAGGTAAAAGGGGGCATGTGAAATGGGACAAATGAGAATGATGAAAACAGAAAGTGCTAGTGAAACTGGCAGCATCTGTGCAGAGACAAACAGAGATGACTTTCTGAATCTGATATGACTCCTTTTCAGAGGGAGTTAGAAAAATAGGGGGGGTTTATGCTATAGGGGATGAAATGGACAACCAGAACAGATAGTAAGGCTGCCCAGAGGTAAAGGCTGAGTATGTGTCAATGATATTAGAGAAGAAATATGGAGGAAGAGAAGAAATATAAAGCAAGAGTAGGTATTCATGGTAGGTGTAACCAACAGATAATGGATCAGCCTTGCTGACAGCAAAGCCATGCAAGCAAGATACTGAGAAGTTGGGAAAAGGGGATGAAACAAAATTAAGAACAGAATTCACAATTTGAAGTTATTAACACATTGTTGAGTCCTGAAGACTATGAAGTGACTAAGTGGAAAATGAGATGCAGTTGTGCCAGCTTCTGTGACTTTCATTGGAACACTGGATAAGTTTAGGCCAGAAATGTTGGCATGACAGCAGGGTAGTTTATTGAAGTGGCAAGCAGCTGGAAGGTTTGCGCTGTTTTTGCAGTCACATCATAAAGTGGTTACATTTGGTCTCACAATGGTAGATTAGACCCTATTGTGAGCAGTGAATACAAGAAAACATTAGGGAGGAGGGCATAGAGCAGACAAAAGGGGGAAGGGTTTGAGGGATCCTGGGCAATCTCACTGGAAGATGAGATTGACAGACAGTACATGCTCCAACTAAAGGATTAAAGATCTATCAACATCACATAAAAACATGTTTAAAAAGTATGAATTCTTGCAATAGATCTAGAGAAACCTATTTAGAGCTTCAGGAATTCCATATTTTTTTGGGCTTGAGAGTCAGAGTGGTGGCTGAGTTGTGTGGGAGGGGTTTGAGGAGTGGGGGGATTTTAAGAAGAAATTGAGTGTAAGTTGTAGAGTTATAAGTCAGCAATTCAAACTTTCAAATTGACATTGGCTTTAAAAGAACATTTATGCAGAATAAACAGTTATTTTCTTATACAGTAATAGAGATACAGACTCACACAGCATGGAAACAGACCCTTCAGTCCAAACAGTTCATACCGACCATGTTCCCAAACTAGCCCCAGCTGCCTGCTCCTGGCCCATATCCCTTCAAACTTTTCCTATTCATGAACATATCAAAATGTCTTTTTAAATATTGTAACTGTACCTGCAGCCACCACTTTCCCTGGCAGTTCATTCCATACAAAAATCATTCTTGGTTTAAAAACATTGCTCCTCATGTTCTTTTCAAATCTTTCTGCTCTCACCTTAAATATATGCCCCCTGGTTTGAATTCCCCTACCCAGGGAAAAGACCCTTGGCATTCACCTTACAGGAATGTGGTGAATGTTTTCTTTTAACCTGACTTGGTCAGCTTGGTAAATTAGGGACTTTAGATAGTTTGACTAAATCGTTCTATAAAATTTTTATAATTTTTTTTATAAAACTTTATTATAAAACCTTAAGTTATCTCGAGAATGTGACTTAAAAGAAGTTCTGGGATTTACAAATTAATGAACCAAAACCTGAAACCTGTTCTAAAAGATGAGAGACTTAACAGCAATCTAGGTTTGTTTAATATTTAATTTCAGTTGCATGACACTGTAATCTTTTGCTATAAATTCTGTGGTTTATGATCCTGCTCTACAGCTACCTGGTGAAGGAGCAGCGCTCCGCAAGCTAGTGCTTCCAAATTAACCTGTTGGACTATAACCTGTTTTTTTTTAGATTAGATTAGATTACTTACAGTGTGGAAACAGGCCCTTCGGCCCTACATGTCCACACCGCCCAGCCGAAGCGCAACCCACCCATACCCCTACCTTTACCCCTTACCTAACACTACGGGCAATTTAGCATGGCCAATTCACCTGACCTGCACATCTTTGGACTATGGGAGGAAACCGGAGCACCCGGAGGAAACCCACACAGACACGGGGAGAACGTGCAAACTCCACACAGTCAGTCGCCTGAGGCGGGAATTGAACCCGGGTCTCAGGCGCTGTGAGGCAGCAGTGCTAACCACTGTGCCACCGTGTTGTGTGATTTTTAACTTTGTCCACCCCCAGTCCAACAACAGCCCGTCCACATCATGACTAAATCTTTGCACATTTGTGATGATTCTGAGAACACTGGCGTTCGCCTGGTGAGGTTGATACCATGTAGAGATCAGCAAAATTATCTGAGCTGAAAGCAGCTGTGACGGCAGCACAATAGGTGACGATTATAATCACACATCCCTTAGCAAGCAAACTTTAAATCCAAGGCACCAGGCAGTCTGATCAGTTCAAGAGGAACAATGACCCCAGAGGGGGACTTCCCATTCGGTTAAGCAACTTTAGGGCACCACCAACAATCTGGAACCTGCAATTGCTCATTGACACCTCACAAACATTTCCAGCATCAACCCATATTAAAATAAACCAAAAAAAACTGCAGATGCTGCACTTCTTAAACAAAACTGAAATTGCTGGAGAAACTCAGCAGTAGTTCTGATGAAGTTCATCGGACTCAAAACATTAACTCTGCTTTCTCTCCACTGATACTAATTTCTCCAGCAATTTCAGTTTTTGTATCAAATTATACTACCCTTGAGAAAAGGGGGAAGTTTACAAAATCTGAACTTTCAAAATACAACCTAGTTCCTTTTAGTAATTATGAGGCAGCTTGATCGGATTAGATTCCCAACAGTGTGGAAACAGGCCCTTCGGCCCAACAAGTCCACACCGACCCTCCGAACAGCAACCCACCCAGACCCATTCCCCCTGACTAATGCACCTAACACTGCTGGCAATTTAGCATGACTAATCCACCCTAACCTGCGCATCTTTGGATTATGGGAGGAAACTGGAGCACACCCACACAGACACAGGAAGAATGTGCAAACTCTGCACAGACAGTTACCCGAGGCGGGAATTGAACCCAGGTCCCTGGTGCTGTGAAGCAGCAGTGCTAACCACTGAGCCACTGTGCTGCCACTTTATAAAGGGTGCTTTTTGTTCAGGAGTTGGGTGCAGTTTGAAATAATTAGAAAACAGTTACTTTGTAGTCCTGTCGAAACCAAAGTCATGATCTGTGACTTAACGGCATTGGTCTCACCACCCCACCTATGTCACATTTCTCCAGCAGTGCTCACTAACTGACAAATAGACAGCCCAATCACGGGTCAGATCTAATAAACTATAACTGTGCATCTGGCATGGCACAATAAATAAGGTTTCCATTTATACAGCTCCTCTTTATGATCTCAGGACACTGTAAACTTGCCAAAGTGTTTTGTGGTGAAAAATGCCTTTGGAAGTGTAGTCAGTGTTATAATGTATGAGCAGGCAACCAGTAACACAATGAAAGTTTCCCTAGATGGCAATGAGATAAGGAAGGATAAATATTAGCCAAGACAGCAATTCCCCTGCCCCTCATCAAAATAGTGTCATAAGACTTTCTACCTTAGAAAAGACAAGTGGAACTTGAATCTGGATTAGTGGTGCTGGAAGAGCACAGCAGTTCAGGCAGCATCCAAGGAGCAGCAAAATCGACGTTTCGGGCAAAAGCCCTTCAACAGGAATAAAGGCAGAGAGCCTGAAGCGTGGAGAGATAAGCTAGAGGAGGGTGGGGGTGGGGAGAAAGTAGCATAGAGTACAATGGGTGAATGGGGGAGGGGATGAAGGTGATAGGTCAGGGAGGAGAGGGGGAGTGGGTAGGTGGAAAAGGAGATAGGCAGGTAGGACAAGTCCGGACAAGTCATGGGGACAGTGCTGAGCTGGAAGTTTGGAACTAGGGTGAGGTGGGGGAAGGGGAAATGAGGAAACTGTTGAAGTCCACATTGATGCCCTGGGGTTGAAGTGTTCAGAGGCGGAAGATGAGGTGTTCTTCCTCCAGGCGTTGGGTGGTGAGGGAGCGGTAGTAAAGGAGGCCCAGGACCTCCATATCCTCGGCAGAGTGGGAGGGGGAGTTGAAATGTTGGGCCACGGGGCAGTGTGGTTGATTGGTGCGGGTGTCCCGGCGATGTTCCCTAAAGCGCTCTGCTAGGAGGTGCCCAGTCTCCCCAATGTGGAGGAGACCGCATCGAGAGCAACGGATACAATAAATGATATTAGTGGATGTGCAAGTAAAACTTTGATGGATGTGGAAGGGTCCTTTGCGGCCTTGGATAGAGGTGAGGGAGGAGGTGTGGGCGCAGGTTTTACAGTTCCTGCGGTGGCAGGGGAAAGTGCCAGGATGGGAGGGTGGGTTGTAGGTGGGCGTGGACCTGACCAGGTAGTCATGGAGGGAACGGTCTTTGCGGAAGGTGGAAAGGGGTGGGGAGGGAAATATATCCCTGGTGGTGGGGTCTTTTTGGAGGTTGCGGAAATGTCGGCAGATGATTTGGTTTATGCAAAGGTTGGTAGGGTAGAAGGTGAGCACCAGGGGCGTTCTATCCTTGTTACGGTTGGAGGGGTAGGGTCTGAGGGTAGAGGTGCGGGATGTGGACGAGATGCTCCCCCATCCACCCATTATACTCTATGCTACTTTCTCCCCACCCCCACCCTCCTCTAGCTTATCTCTCCACGCTTCAGGCTCACTGCCTTTATTCCTGATGAAAGGCTTTTGCCCGAAACGTCGATTTCGCTGCTCCTTGGATGCTGCCTGAACTGCTGTGCTCTTCCAGCACCACTAATCCAGATTCTGGTTTCCAGCATCTGCAGTCATTGTTTTTACCAAGTGGAACTTGAATTCATCCAATTCCAAAAATGACTTTTCTGACAGTGAAGCACTTCCTCAGTACTACAATGGAGTGTTATTGACATTACATACTTAGTCTACAGAGAAGGAGATGAACCCACAGCTCTCACTCAGGGCTAAGAGTGCTGTCACTGAAACAAGGTTGATACATTAGCAATGAATTTAAACTCATTCACTCACTCACTCATCTCTGACAGTTACCTAACGACAGGAAAGACTCACAGGAGGTGCACAGGCTTCATACTGCATTAACCCTGCTCTTTCTTGCACGCAACCTAAAAATAGAGCTTACAGTAGGGATCACATGCTAAACATTTCCCACAATGAGTGCAGTGTCTGCTGAGCAAAATCTTCCCTTGCTCAAAATAAAAAGTTCATGCAGAAAAATTTAAGCAGAGCTCACAGATGTATGATGGCATCAGTTCATTAGAATGTGAAAACTGAGCATTAGTGTGTCTCTACTCCCAACTGGGAACAAGGCAAAGCATTGATGGGACTGTAAAATGTATGACAGATAATCACACACAGATACTCTGTCAGTATTTCCATCTAAGATGAGGTGACAGTACTGGACCCTTTAGGTCTTTCTATTTTTCTGCTCATTTCATTAAGAAACCCTTTTATGGCAGTGATGATCCAACTCTTTAAGAATGCGAGCAAGCAGCGGGAGTAGCTTTAAGCAAGAGCTGCCAAAATTCTCAGTCAAGAAACCATCATTGAGATCCTTAGATCACAGGTTATAATGTCCAGCAACATACTCCTCAACCCCAGTCATTCATACTCTGGTCTGAAGGATGCTACTTCCTTATGACGCCATATTTTACTATACCACCAGCTACTGGAGTTATTTTCAGTAGCTCAAAAGGAATTGCACAGTTATAGAGTCATAGAGATGTACAGCATGGAAACAGACCCTTCGGTCCAACCCGTCCATGCCAACCAGATTCCAAACCCAATCTAGTCCCAACTGCCAGCACCCGGCTCATATCCCTCCAAACCCTTCCTATTCATATACCCATCCAAATGCCTCTTAAATGTTGCAATTGTACCAGCCTCCACCACATCTTCTGGTAGCTCATTCCATACCCATACTGCCCTCTGCGTGAAAAAGTTGCCCCTGAGGTCTCTTTTATATCATTCCCCTCTCACCCTAAACCTATGCCCTCTAGTTCTGGACTCCCCGACCCCAGGGAAAAGATTTTGTCTATTTATCCTATCCATGCCCCTCATAATTTTGTAAACCTCTATAAGGTCACCCCTCAGCCTCCGACACTCCAGGGAAAACAGCCCCAGCCTGTTCAGCCTCTCCCTGTAGCTCAGTTGCAATATATGAAGGAATGGCTCCAGATGGATTGAGCTAAACTGTTTCCAGTGATTGAGGAGATGCAGAATGTGAGCTATAAAATGTGCAGTTAGATGTGAGACATTTCAATCAGAGAATGGGAATAACTTCATTTACAGACTGTACAATGCACTATCAGAGTTGGTGATTGAACAGAGATTGTGATCCATTTAAGTTTAGATTAGAAAGATG
This sequence comes from Chiloscyllium plagiosum, assembly GCF_037043375.1. Taxonomy (NCBI): domain Eukaryota; kingdom Metazoa; phylum Chordata; class Chondrichthyes; order Orectolobiformes; family Hemiscylliidae; genus Chiloscyllium; species Chiloscyllium plagiosum. The sequence continues at coordinate 39,398,516 of NW_028270167.1, read as the reverse complement.
ACTGAAGGAAAGGGAAGTTAAAAAGAAATGGGATAAGGTCGGCACTTATCATGACAAGACTGCTCATGTGGAAGATGAATTCCAACATTGCAAGGTGAGCTGCAATGCCCTACTCCTGTGTAAATAATACTGTATTAACTTGCTAATTGGATGCACAATCAGGGTGGGATGATGCTCTTTCTAACATTTTTCCAATTTGGCTCTTTCAGTGATGAAAAGTCCCAGCTTCCACAAGAGACAATCAGCAGCTTCCAAAGTTTGGAAACTGTTGCAGGAATTCAAGGGCTATCTTTTTAAGACCATTCTGATCCAGTGGGCAAACATAAACAAATACATACTGACACATGTAGACCCTCAGACATAGTCTCACACACATCTCCAATACACAGGCACATGGAAAGAGACATTAGACATGCAAATTGACCAACAACGACCACCAGTTATTACAAGGATTAAGTAGGGGTGACTTTTCTTTCTCTCACCAGCTGATGTGAGTATGGATTTTATTAAACAACTGATTGTAACAACCCAATCAGGCAAAATGTACATTTTGCTAGACAGCTTATAGTCCCATTGTGTTTTATTATGGTATTCTTAAATGATACAATCGGAAGACATGGTTGGTTGGTCATCTGTTTGTACTGCTTCTGTTGATATGTTTTTCAGATGGGGACATTATGAATGCTTGGCTGAGCTCCAAGAAGGTTTCATGCATTTATCTCATGGCAGGTTACCTTGAGTTAGCTGCAGAGGGGAGTGTGAGCTTTGTTTGATTACTATTCTCATTACAATATAATAATTTGTTTTTGAAGATCTTTTTCAATGCCTGTGTGTTATTTACATTAGATTAAGAGGTGATGAGACAATAAAAGCTTGGTTGATTTGTCTTACAAGGTTGAGTATTGGATATTGAAAGCCCTGTTTTCTTCAGGTGCCAGTTTCATGGGCAATTCAAAGTCTCACCATTAATTCATTCATTCTACACAGGGTGGCTACTCAGAGAGTGGATATGAAGAATGCGTGGGGGCAGAGGGACATATAGGTATAAGGGGCATAGGTGACAGTGGGCATGAAAGGGGAATGGTAAATTTGAGAGAAGGGAGTGAGGGGTGAAGAGTTAGAGTCATAAGAGTCATAGAGGTGTATAGAATGGAAACAGACCCTTCAGTCCAACTTGTCCATGCCAACCAGATATCCCAACACAATCTAGTCCCACCTGCCAGCACCTGGCCCACATCCCTCCAAACCCTTCCTATTCATATACCCATCCAGATGCCTTTAAATGGTGCAATTGTACTAGCCTCCACCACTTCCTCTGGCAGCTCATTCCATATACGTACCACCCTTTAAGTGAAAACATTGCCCCTTAGGTTTCTTTTATATCTTTCCCCTCTCACCCTAAACCTATGCCCTCTAGTTCTGGACACCCGACCCCAGGGAAGAGACTTTGCATATTTATCCTATCCATGCCCCTCATGATTTTATAAACCACAATAATGTCACCAATCAGCCTCTGATGGTCCAGGGAAAATAGCCCCAGCCTATTCAACCTCTCCGTATAGTTAAATCCTCCAACCCTGGCAACATACTTGTAAATCTTTTCTGAACCCTTTCAAGTTTCACAACACCTTTCCGATAGGAAGGAGACCAGAATTGTTGGCAATATTCCAGCATTGGTCTAACTAATGTCCTGTACAGCCACAACATGACCTCCCAACTCCTGTACTCAATACTCTGACAAATAAAGGAAAGCATACCAAACACTTTCTTCACTATCCTATCTACCTGTGACTTCACTTTCAACTTGAGGACTTGAGGACCTAACATTTATAATTACATCTCTGTTGGTGTGCCAGTAATTTAAAGTGAGCCTTTTAGTCTCCTGGATATGTTATCTGTCACCTCTCTTGCTAATTGGACCCCAATTTCTGAGGCAACACTGATTCCATCCCACTCTTACTGCCCCAGAAGAAAATATGGTGGAAGCGGGCCCCCCTTAATGGAGATAATTGTGTGGAGAAGGGAAAATTCCCAACACACCTCTGTTTCTTTGAAGAAAATCCAATCTTGAAAGTAGAAAGGTTGCTTAAGCAAGGAAACAAGAGAAACAGTCCACTGTTTGTTATTTTCTTTACTTTCATACTTTCTGGGCGCCTCTTGAGGACAATACATTTTGATATGCTGTCTGCCTGTGAAAGCACACCTTAAATGATTCTCCAGTATTCTTGAGGAATGCAAGGACACAGGTTATGTCAACGGAAGCATTTTGTTCTGTTTAGCTGATAGTTGGCAACTTACTCGAAACAGGTGCTCTGACTAAGTCACACTTATTGCTGTATGGTTGCACATAAGGGTTGAAATATGTTACTTTGGCAAGCTGGGGTGGTGCAGCCACATCCCAATTGGGTTTAAAGTAAAGTTTAATAGGTCTGTTCACATAAGCAACAGAAAGAAATATCATTATATTGGTGCAAAAAGAGAAATTACAGAGAGTAGTAAATGAAGCATTGATCTATGAACTAACTGAATGTTCCATTCAGGGATGATAGGTAACAATGGAAACAAGCGCAAGAGTTAGGGTGCAGAAAGTGATATGTCAACAATTGCTGATTTCTTTGCCCATTTCTCCTAATGCAAGAAATCCAAGAAAATAGAGATAATTCATTCTTGAAGAAATCTGACTCTTTTGAAATAAATTAGAACACAATTTCAGAAACTGAAAATCTGAGTTGTTAGATTATCACCACCCTTTTGAAGTATCTACAGCAGACTTGCTTTGGAAAACAATGCACTTCAAAAGACTTTTATAAGTGGTGAGTGGATCTGTCTTAATTGTTGATGCTATGAAAGCTTTTGTAAAAACAAACTAACAAGATCCAATTTCGGTTGTAATCCAATCCTCTCAAGTTTGGCGACTATTGAAATTCTGTTCAACCATTCATACAGATTGCTAAGCATTTTAATAATATCATTGCTCCAAGAAGCTATTACAGTCCTGCAGATAATGGAGAATATATACAGCAAACTTTCTTTCAACCAGCGCTCTTGATAAATCAGTAAAAATTATATACCTCAAATTCCACAAAGTTTATTACATTATCTCAATCTCTCCAATATCCGAATAGTCAGCTGAGGGTGCAAGTTAAAAGTTTTATTTAAGGCAAAGATGCATTATTACTTAAGTGACTTATGCTGTAAATAAAGTATAACAGTAATGTGAATACCCATGTGTTACATTTCTATTACTGAGTGCGCGTTTTCACATTGATTATGTGGACCTATTGATCAGCTGGAATCAACTTGATTCGATCAACTGGTACATCCTTGGTCCCATAGGGGCTGCTTAATAAAAAGTTTGCTGTATTGTGATATTATTTATTGTGGTGTTTTTAAAATTATTTGCATTGTACTTCATCATAATTATTGTAAATTATTTTGTCAACTAAAACTTGTAATAAAGTCTGTCATTAATCGTACTCAAAATTTCAGGCTTATCCCAAAATACCACAGCACAGAGGAAGAGCAAAATTCATTTGCAGAACAGTGTTCGATTTAATATCTGTGGTATGTTGTCAAAAGTGGCATGAAGCTAAGATTTAGGCATAAGAATAGTCTCAAATAAAGAAGCCAAAATACATAGAAAGTTCAAAAAAGAGTCCAAAAAGTGAAAGCATCATTCTTTGGTTGAATTGTTCTTTGGTTAAACTATGGGCCTGTTGCAAAATCAGGAAGTGTTTAAAGTTTATGTAGGAGGAGGAAACTAAAAGGTAGCAAAAAACAAGACTTCCAATCGATTGGAGGTATGACCCTACATTCAGGAAAGATATAAAGGGTAGGTCACCCTGGGCCAATCTATTAGTGGCTGCCCCAGATTAGCACATGCTGTACTGAACGTGTTGTCTCCTACAAACTAATGCACTGGGTCCATCCCCAGACTGAAGTAACAGTCCATCCTGTTCTGTGTAGCAGCATGTATTTGTGGAGAAGGTAGCTGCTACTGGTTTTGCTAGCTCCTCAACAGAGGTCTATGGTATGGCTTCATAAATTGTTCCCATGCTGTACTGAAGACTGGCACCAGAGAGGCATAGAACAAGGTGAAAGAAGTTCAAAAAAGTTGAATGACTTCCAAAATGTTGGAAATCATCCACAAAGAAGTGAAAGCAACTCTTCAAAACAAATCCTGTGAGCACAAGCAATAGCTGCTTCAATCTTTAAAGTCTTTAATTTCACAGAATCTCTGCTATGTTTGCACCTTGTTGACCTTGGCAAATTTCACATTGTTTAGGAAGGCTATGCACTGGGTGTTAAATCCAGAATACAAGCTTAAATTCTGAATGAATTGCCTCTGAGCATATTTAAATGAGAAATCTGAGAGTTTCTTGCAGCCCCATGTGAAAGCCGGGGTGACAGTATCATGTCATGTTTAAACAATTCGGAATGTTTCAGGAGTTAACACCCAGCACACCTTCATACACTGCCCCAAGTTTGTCCAGAAACAAACATTTCCCCAAACACTTTCATAGCTCATGTATATACAGCGAGAGAAATCTTCATATTCAGACTCAGGACCGTGGAAAGATACTTTCTCTTCTCTTCTTACTCCTGAGCTGAACAGAAAACAACTTTATTCCGGGAGTGAGCAGCTAAATCTTTAAGTAATGGCTCACCAGTCAATCACTGCAGGATATGAGGGTTGAATTTATATTTCATTTCTGTGCTTTGTTGCAAACTTGTATACAGGCAGGGCAAAATATCATGTGATGTGTGGAAATAAGGAAGGAGTTAGTGACAACCTGTGTTATTGACAAATGATAGTAACGTTAATGATAGCAAAAGCATGATTAAACATGAAATTCATATTTTCTGTCTGAGTTACAGTACCCCAGCATTAACTTTTGAAAAATTATACTTCACATTGAAATAATTGCTTCCACAATCAGTAAAAACCAAATCCACTGCAGAAAATTCACTCTCAATTTATTCACTCAACATCCCCTTTTAATAATGCAATAAGCCTCAAATCTGCCGGACAACATTTCTGGCACTGAAAATTACTTTTACATGTGAAGAGATTCATTCTTTTGAGTTTTAGTTGCTGAGATTATTATTATTAAAATCTCAAATATGAAATAACTTTATCTTCTCTGTTTTATAGCTCTAATTGCTCTTTCCCTCGTTTACTTTCTATACTTCATTTGATATTGAATTCACCGACTGTAATTTACACTCAAGCTGTTAAATATCACAACCCTTCAATGTGATTAGTTACATAGCACTTTACTTACTGCATCATTATTAACCTCCCTTTATGCAATTTGTCACTGAAACATTTTTAACACCTCAACATTTCAGTGCATGTCTAACTGACAACAGATGCTATTTGATGCCATATTACAGTGTAATAAGGCCCAATATCCACAAAACTGTATGGGTGTGAAGAAAATTCTGTGCAGTGTAGCACCATATAGGAATAGTCACTGCACTTACTACCTCTTTTCAGACCAATCAATGTTCTGTACTGCGCTACATCAAAATACGCACCGTCATGTAGAGCCCTACCTAGAACACTCTTGGTACAGTATGGTTCTACATTTGAACACTGCATATATTCATGTCTACTTTTAAGAACTCTCAAAGAAACTTTACCTTTTCTAAAAATCACATTGCTTCCCAAAGGACATCTTACTAGTCCTAATGGAGTATGGGGACCATAGTTGAAAAGTGTGGCGCTGGAAAAGCACAGGAGTTCAGGCAGCATCCAAGGAGCAGGAGAGTTGATGTTTTGGACATAAGCCCTTCTTCTTCAACCCCTGGACCATATCCAACAGGATATCTTGCCTTTCCAAAATGTTATCTACCTCTGCAAAGGATAGCATCGACCTTAGATCTTCTCCCATCTGATAAAAATTGCACAAGTTGTGTTTAGACATCCTATGAGCACAAATCTGATAAGGCTGAGGCAGTTGAACTTCAACATATTCACAGCACTGTTTCATTGATCAGTTGGAAGGATGAACAAGCAGCGTGCTGATCTCCACCTGTGCAACACACAGCTAGAATCAGACACTGTGATATATTTGAAACAGAAACTGTATATGGTACGATAGCATCATTGTGAAATACTTTCACATTCAAATGGTGCAGAGTGGATCAGTGCAGTTGAGCAGCACACACTGCGCTCTATGCTGATGGTGTGGTTAAACGTTTGACAATATACATAGGGGCACTCTGAGCTCCTGTATAGGCCTTGCTAGAACAAGGGCAGCACCACATCTGAGACATGGTGGGCAGCTAATACACGTGACTGTGTGGGCGTGCACCATGCTGCAAGACCAAACAGTCCTTTGCATGAAGTTCTTGCGGGTAGCCTATTTACACTTCAGCAAGCACAAATCCCTCATTTTAGTCACAGCCCCAATGCAGTTGAGCAAATTGAAATTAGGTTACGTTGAACGATACAGAGTAGGTAGCACAGAAACAAGCATCCACCTTTACCATTCCACTGACATTTACACTTCTCCTCCCATCCTCCTTCATCTAATTCTATCACTATTATACATTACTCTTTTATCTAGCTTCTCCTTAAATGTTTCTATGCTATCTGCCGCAAACACACTTGGTGGTATTAACTTTCACTCTCCCACCATTCCCTGGATAATGACCTTTTTTTCTGAGATGTCTATTTTTGGTAATATCAATCTTATATTGCTGACCTTTAGATATTACACAAGTGTCAATGCTCTCTGTCTCTCTAAGCCTCAGAATGTAAGCTCCCAGTTGCACTCCTGTACTTGAGATATACTCCAGTACAGTACCCTCCTGCGAAAGGAAACCCTCTCCACCAGCCATGATTCAAAGTGGAGAAGCACTGTGCTGCATGTAGTTAAGATAAGGATTGTTCACAAGACTGAAGGGAGTTTAAATGTGAACAACTCTGCTTGCTATCTTTTCAATACTTGCACACGAACACACACAGGCATACATAATGCACACATAGGTATGCATGAATGCATTAACAGATCCAGCAAAATAAACTGGAAACTAATGTTCAAAATAAAGAATACATATCCAAGTTTAATTCAATTTGAATGAACTTGCATGGTTCAGCACAGTGGCTGCTTCACATCACCAGGGACCTGGTTCAATTCCAACTTTGCATGCCTGTCTGTGTGGAATTTGCACATTCTACCCGTCTCTGCATGGGTTTTCTTCAGGTGCTCCAGTTTCACAAAGATGTGCAGGTTAGGTGGATTAGCAATGGGAAATTGCCTATAATGTTCAGGGATGTGTAGGCTAAGTGTATTAGCCATGGGAAATGTAAGATAGAGTGGGATGCTCTTTGGAGGGTCGAGTGGCTTGCTTCCACACTGTAGGGATTCTAAGAGACTATCTGTCAGGTAATGATGGTTGGTGCCAGCTCAAAAATACATTTCTTAGAAAATAGATCCTGAGGTCTCACCTTCAGACCCAGGTCTGACTCTAATACAGACTGATGGAATGAAAGTTTTGACACTCTCCACTGGCTGTTGGAATACTTCTGAAAACATGTTCCGCTTGGTCTCAACTCAGCTCCCTTCTAGGTGGTACAATTCCCCAAACTCAACTTTAACATCCACTAAACTTTTCAGGCAGCACAGTGGTTCAGTGGTTAGCACTGCTACTTCACAGTGCCAGGGACCTGGGCTTGATTCCAGCCTAGGGTGACGTTATGTGGAGCTTGCACATTCTCTGCATGGGTTTCCTCTGGGTGCTTTGGTTTCCTCCCACAATCTGAAGATGTGCAGGTCAGGTGAATTGGCCATGCTAAATTATCAATAGTGTAAGGTGCATCAATAGTGTAAGGTCAGAGTGAAAAGGGTGAAAGTAGGTTCCTGTGGACTTGTTGGGCCAAATGGCCTGTTTCCACATTGGAGGAAATCTAATCTAAAAATTGGCAATATCTTATTGAGTGACTACTCCTTGAGCAGTGCACTCACTTTTCTATTTCATGACTGTTGGGGAGAAAGAGAGAGAGAGACAGCTATCAATAAGATCATGGCTGATCTACCTCAACTCCACATTTTACTAGGTTTACTAGACTAATACCTGGAACAATTGGAGTAGCTTAAGAGGAAAGGCCATTCAGGCTAGACCTGCATCTTCTGGAGTTTAGAAAAGTCAGAGGTGACTGAATTGAAACATATGAGGTCCTAAGGGGACTTGACCAGGTGGGTGTCAAAAGGATCTTTCCTCTTCTATAAGAATACAGAACTAGAGGTCATAGGTTAAAAAAAAGGGGTCACCCATTTACGACACAGAGGAGTAAACATTTTTCTCTCAGAAAAGTGAGAGTTTTTGGAATTTCCTTCCTCAGAAGACAGAGGATACAGAGTCTTTAAATATTTTTAAGGCCAGGCTAGAGAGACTCTTGACTCCCATGGGATGAAACATTATCAGGGATATGCAGGAAAGTTGAGGTTAAAATCAGGCCAGCCAAAATCTTATTGCATGACAGAACAGGCTCAAAGGGCTAAGTTGCTGACTTGTTGTTTCTTGTTTGTAGGTTCATGTGTTGACATTCCTACGTTATCCTTACCTTTTAAAACCCAAAAGATCTATTACCTTAGTCTTGCATATATTCAATAACTGAGCATAGACAGCTCTCTGGGATGCAGAATATCAAAAATTGAAAACACTTTGAGTGAAGAAATTTCTTCTTCTTCCATCCGAAATGGATGACCCTTTAATCAGAGAATGTGACCTCATGTTCTTTATTGCTGAAAATGTGTTGCTGGAAAAGCGCAGCAGGTCAGGCAGCATCCAAGGAGGAGGGGAATCGACATTTCGGGCATGAGCCCTTCTTCAGGAATGAGGAAACTGTGTCCAGCAGGCTAAGATAAAAGGTAGGGAGGAGGGACTTGGGGGAGGGGCGTTGGAAATGCAATAGGTGGAAGGAGGTCAAGGTGAGGGTGATAGGCCGGAGTGGGGGTGGGGGCGGAGAGGTCAGGAAGAAGATTGCAGGTTAGGATAGGAAGGCGGTGCTGAGTTCAAGGGATTTGACTGAGACAAGGTGGGGGGAGGGGAAATGAGGAAACTGGAGAAACACGTTTCCAGCAACACATTTTCAACCCTGATCTCCAGCATCTGCAGTCCTCACTTTCTCCTCATGTTCTTTATTCCTCAGCCAGGAAAAATAACCTCTTCACAACAACCCTACGACACCTCTGTCTTTCGGTATGTCCAGCACACCTTTGATCTCAGGTTCCCCAGCCTCCAGGACTTGACCAGAGCCTAAAGTTTCTGGAGATTAATCAACAAGACTCTTTGAAGAACAACTAGAAGGAAAAATCAAAGTAAAATTATTCTTCAAACTTTCTTGCTCAACCAACATAAAATGTTGGAAAGGTGTTATTTAATAGTCAAGAGTGACAATGAGGAGTCTATTTGTGTTATAGTTGGCGTAGGAAGGTGAGCTGCATAAGAATCAATGTGTTAGGTGACCAATGGTTGGAAGGGGAGCTGAGGGAGCACTATGGGGCTACTGGTGGCAGATTATCTAATATAATACTGGGCATCAATTCTCCTGGAGTTGAGAATCTTATGAGCAGCCATCAGGAAGGAGAGAGTTATCCAATTCAATATGGCACATGACTGGGAGTATTTCGCATCAGATTCTAGTGGTCAGAGTGAAAGCATGAAATCCCAGTATCGAGGGAGGGTAAAAGGACAAGTTGGCCACCATTTTGGATACAGAATGTGAGGCTCCCTTCTATTTCTGCTAATCAGTTCTGCCATTCACTTGTTAAAGTTAAAATCATTCATAATAAAACTCTGCTATGTTACTGTTTCCCACTTGTCTGATTAGATTAGATTAGAATATATTACTTACAGTGTGGAAACAGGCCCTTCGGCCCAACAAGTCCACACCGACCCGCTGAAGCGCAACCCACCCATACCCCTACATTTACCCCTTACCTAACACTACGGGCAATTTAGCATGGCCAAGTCACCTGACCTGCACATCTTTGGACTGTGGGAGGAAACCGGAGCACCCAGAGGAAACCCACGCAGACACAGGGAGAATGTGCAAACTCCACACAGTCAGTCGCCTGAGGTGGGAATTGAACCCAGGTCTCTGGCGCTGTGAGGCAGCATTGCTAACCACTGTGCCACCGTGCCGCCTGTGATTTCCTACAGTATGGAAATAGGCCCTTAGGCCCAACAAATCCACACCGACCCTCTGAAAAGTAACCCACCCAGACCCATCCCCATACCCTATATTTACCCGACTAATAAACTTAACACAACAGGCAATTGAGCATGACCAATTCACCTGACCTGCACATCTTTGGATTGTGGGAGGAGACCAGAGCACCCAAAGGAAACCCACACAGACACAGGGAGAATGTACAAACTCCACACAGACAGTTGCCGGAGGCTGGAACTGAACCCAAGTCCCTGGTACTGTGAAGCTTTAGTGCTAACCACTGAGCCACCATATCGCCCATCTTCACTGTCTCTTCTAGAATCACCTTTTAAGACCAGTTCCAACATAAACACAATTCAATGTGGTCCTGTTCACTCATTCTGGCAAACACCCATCTGCCTAAAACAATTAAAACAAATAAAATGTTGCAATGTGGCACATACCCTGTCATGCAATCCCCATCCTTGCCCCTTGCTCACTGGGATCGCCCTTAATCCTCCAACCAGCATTTAATAAAACCAATCAGGCAAACAAAGGCCTGAAGGCAGCAACTTTCCTACACCTGTTTGCTTCCCTCCCATCTCAAACAATAGCTTTTGACATATTCAATAATACAATTCAAACTATATTCGTAATAACACTGAGACTGGTAGAATGAATTTCATTTGAGCTTAACGTTGGCATTGGACTATATCCACACATGCTGACTGGATAGAAGTGAAAATTCTGTACTTCTTTTCCCCACTTCTTCAGCTGAAAATCAATTGCAGTTTTCTCATTGCTGTTGAGATTAGCTGGCTGCTCAAGACTGCAACTATCCTGGGTCAAGTGCTGCAGTCACCAAACGGGCTAACAAATGAAGTGAAAAAGAGTCTTCAGCCTGAACTCCAGCAAATGGTTGCCCATCATAATTCTGATCATGAGAAAGGAAATCAGTCAAAAGTAAAAGTCTCCAAACCTAAAATATATCTGTTACATTACTACAAACTCTGAAGCCAGGCTCTTGGTCTCTGACTCATCCGTGACAATACTGGGCTCCGTTTTATTACAGATAAGATCTGTGACTGTTTGTAACAAAGTGAAGCATGTAATTGCCTTTGGTATCATTCATTGTGAAAGTGTCTCAATGCTTGTCGTGCATGCAGTCAGGCTATCATTTTTGTACATTTTTCCAAGTGGAATAGATGGCTCTTCTAACAAAGGGAATCAGCTGGAACTCTTGTTACACTTCTGACTGCTAGTTACTTCCAGATTCAACACATCAGTATCAACCCAAACCCACACTTGGACCCAATAATGTGGCTTAACCACAGTCCAACAGCAGCACACTATAGTACTGGTGTAACCTCACCTTGCTCCACATCAACCATTTTCTGGTCTCTTTTGAGAGTAATTGCTAATTTATGACCATCCTAAATTGATTAACAATGTCCTAATTTTATTTAACTCAAGCTTCTTACAGCCAGAGCTATTATAATCATGTTGCTCCTCATTATAGTCCACTCAACATTAGGAACAAGCTGATAACTGATCCTGTGTATGTCCTTGAACATAAGTTGCGTACTCAATCAGAAAGTGTGTAAACTGAGATGGAGCCTGCAGACATGTTCGGTGAATACGGAAAGTACAAAAGTACGAAAATAGGTAAATGTAGCATTTAACAGTTCGTGAACACCTCATGAAGAGTAAAGGTTCAGCCTGATGCAATTTCCAAAGCAAACTGCAATTCTGTGTCTTTGACTTCCTTATTAAAAAAACACTTTACCGAGTGATTTTATCAGTCCCCACAAGCTGACCTACTTCTACCAAAGTATTGGGGTTTCCATGGCAACCAAAGGAGGAGCAATAACAAACTTTGCTTTAATTATTTCTTTGCAATACATCTGCTAAAGTAATAAAATATATGATGTGCTAAACTAGACCAGGAAAATCCAAATCAAAACGTGACTGTAGTCTTTGGTACTTGGAGATACACAGGGTCACAACAAGACCTCTGCTTTCTCCTCATCTCTAATCTCTCATCTCTCCTCACCATGGCGCTAACCACAGAAGATCAAATAACAAGCACTTATCACCAAGAGCCAAGATGTACATTAAATCTTCAACATGTGTTTAATTTCAAACCATCAAAAGAATTACACAGCATGTTTCAGAGCCTAAGGTAAAAGTTAAATCATAAAATCAGGAGAGTAAAAGGAGAAACCATTTTTCTGTTCAAAATAATCAGTTCAAGAATTTTTCAAGGCAGGGACGAACCAATTATAAACCACACATTACATTCCGACACTATTATTTGTAAATGTATGGTTTAGTTTTCAGTTGCATGCTATTTTGCGGGTGCTTTATATCAATGAAAAAGAGGTTACATTATTAGATCAGTTATCCTAAGAAGGGAAACTCAAATCCTGCCATTGGCAGTTTCAAACATTGGTTCAAAGTATACGAGTGAAAGTAAAAGTGAACGTAAAAGTTTGTCAATTAACATTCTTTTGGAAAGGAAGCCTGCCATTCTTACCCAGCCTATACACTTCTCCTGTCCCACACTAGTGTGGTTGACTCTAATTGGGCTTTGAAGAGGCCACACAACTGTGCCAAACCTCTTACAAGTGATTCAAGTAGACCCACCAGCACCCCTTTCTCAGAGCAGCTAGGGACGGAAATAAATATCAGCCTTGCCAGTGAATTAACTTGCTATTCCCACTTTTACCTTCAGCCCAAATGAGCACTCAGCTCAGATACAGGCTTTTTCATTCTTGGTTTTTCCAAGCTGGGCCAAAAGCTGTGTGTCAGTTGTCTCCCACCTTCCCCACACATACATTCTTCAAGCCCCAGTATAGTTCTGTTAGATCATAACAGCAGGAAGAGAGAAGGTTCTTATTGCTCACACAAAGCAGACAAGCTCAAAAACAGAAATTGCTGGAAAAGCTCAGCAGGTCTGGCAGCATCTGTGGACAGAAATCAGAGTTAACGTATTGGGTCCAGTGACGTTTTTTTTAGAAGTTGACAGGCTGGTGAGTTGGACACAGGGTTAGAAAACTTCATTTCCCAGCTGATCTTGCCTTTACTCTGATCTTGAATTCAATAAAATCGACAATCTAATATGTGGATACAGCCATGGAACTACTAAAATGTCATAAAAACCTAGCTGGTTCAGTAATGTCCTTCAGGGAAGAAAATCGGCCACCCTTACTTAGTCTGGCCTACATGAGACTCCAGACACACAGCCTCTGGGCACATAGGGATAGGCAATAAATGCTGGTCTAGCCAGTGGCAACCACATCACATGTCTTTTTTAAAAAAAGGGTGAGACGCCAAAGGCCCATCTGTGAGCCACATGTCTGGATTATCCAATATTCTATCTAACTTCTTGAAGAAACCAACCGCATCATTCTTTTTCACCCTGTTTCCACGACCAGCTCCTCAACTTTACCAATGTTAACATTGACTCACCGGTAGCACTGTCACCTCTGAATCATAGATTTAAAGTCCTATTCCAGAGGCTTGAGCTCAATGTCAAGACTAACCAATCCGTTATTGCAGTTCCGAGAGAGCGTAACACAAGTGGAGGTGCCATCATTTGAAGATAACGTTAAACCTGTCTTCCCTTAAAGTATGATTATTATTGGAAGAAATGGAAGGGAATTCTGGCCAACCATCACACTGAAATTCCCTGATCTGTTCATGACCTCATTGCTGATTATGGGAAATTGTTGCACACAAACCAACTGCTGCACACCCTACATTCAAAAGTGATTACATTTCACATGGTGCCTAGGTGTGTCCTAAGGATGTGAAATGTGCTAGGTGAATGCAAATCTTTATTTGTGAATTTGCGAAAAACAGACATTGACTTCCACTTTCACACATAAAGCAGGAGATTTTCCTGAACCACCATCTCAAACAAGTTGTTGGTAAATTGATCAAACTATCCAGATCTTTGTTTGTTTGTCTTAACAACCTACAGTATAGAGACCCGAGGTGATGAGGTCAGGGGTTACCTGTATATCCAGCCAGAGCAGCAGCAGGAATTACCGGCTTGTCCTTATTTAGATCAGTTCGTTCTCGCACGTAATCTTTGAATGTCCCTTTGGGCTTGTGATTGGGCAAATTGCTGGAGTACTCCTCAGACTCAAAACCATCATAGGAGGGCACTCGCTGGAGGCTGTTGAAAGAGGACTGGCTGCTCCAGGACTGTGTCAAGCGGTCACAACTGTCAAAACTATCAACACTCTCAAAGGAATCTTGGCCACCGAGTTTACCTAAAGGAAAAATAAGAAAATGGGTGGTCACCAGATAGTTTGAGTGTCTGCAGGTGCAAATCTCCTCTTCCAACTAAAAACAAAGATTTTAGATTGAAGGGGATTTCCCTTGTGATGGCAGTTTTCACACTGCTTCACATTGGAGTCGGAAATCTTGAGCTTAAACTGAAAGCTGCACTATACTGGTGCGGGTCACAACTGTGTTGATAACACATCCTGTGAGACTACATGTTAAGTATTTATTTGGTTCAACTTGTCAGTTCTTACGGTGATTTATATTTGGACAAATATCATGGTCATGGCACGGAAGATGTTCACCACAATGATATTACAATGAAAGACTTTTGTATGAGAAGAAACCTGAGAAATTGAGCCTCTTTTCAGGAGAAATTAAGGAGATTCACAGATCTGTTTGAAATCTTTATATTATTGGAAATGTTGATATGATAAATCGGAAAAAGGAAACTTTTCGTTGGCCAGTGAATTGGTAACTCAAAGGCAATTTAAGATCCAAAATGTTTTAAAATTATTGAATTTGGAAGTCCAACTGGTGTTGGGGAATTGAGTCCAGGGTATCAGGAAGCACTTTCTTCACGGAAAGGACTGTGGAAATTTGTAACTGTTTTCCCTCAAAAATGATGAGCAGAGGGTGAATTGAGAATCTCTTGCTGGAGTTGATCTATTATTGTTAGAGATGGGGAATTCAGGGTTACAGAGGCAAGGCAGTTTGATTGATAACAACAGTGTTGTAACTAATTCAAGGGTTAAATGGTTTACTCCTGTTCCTTTTAAAACACAGTGAAGCATGCATAGGACACTGGAGGTACTAGATAATATCTATATATCATGATTTTAATGGCATCCATTTTTTTTGACAAGGCACCATGAAGTCAACGTTTCCAGTAGTGACTTGTTCTGCAGAAATAGTCACCACAGCGATTATTCATCTAATATTCAGGCTCCATAACTTAGCTGTTTCACAAGAGTCAGTTGACACATTCCCTCACAGTCTCTGATAAGAACTCCAAAGTATCCAGTCAGAACCAAGCAACTATTCTCACTGAGTTCATAGTGGCCTCTGTCTGCTTACGGCTATAATTCTTCCCAGTTGTCAGCACGACCTTTCAACTTAAGCAAAAAACATTGAAGTGGCAAGTAAAAGACATGCTGATCAGCAAGAATGAAAAATGTAGCCTGGCACAAGGCCTTCGAGATTGGTATCACTCTCTAGTATCACAGGAACAATCCTGTTGCAAGGAAGAATTAGTCATAGAGCACAGTGTCACACTCAAGTGTTATCGAGGCACTAATTTCCACAGCCAGTCTCCAGCTGTACTTACTGCCTCAGCCTCTCATTGTTTTACCACATCCATTAATCTGGGTCATCTTTTCAACCCAAGAGATCATTCGCAGAGTTTACTGAATCTCAGCAGCAAACATCAATTCCATTCTTAATCAATACATGAATCTAGGGATATCCTACAGGTGGCAAATGTCAGCTTCAGCTGGATATCTTTCTGGGGGATCCATCACATGACCAACAATGTAGAACAGCCCTGACCTTGTACTTTAGGTCTAGCATGACCAGTTAGAAAGAACAAGTTCACTTTACCCAACTGAACTCATCATAACATTGAAGACAATATAGATGGCACAATTCTGAAGAGGGTACAGGAGCAGAGGGGCCTGGATGTATATGTGCACAGTGGTGCTAGAAATGCACAGCAGGTCAGGCAGCATCCAGGGAGCAGGAAAATCCACGTTTCAGGCAGGCGCCCTTCATCAGGAAAGGCAGGATAGGCAGGTAGAATAGTAAGCAATTATCCTTGGTTTTATTAATTGGGGGAAGGGAGTGCAAGAGCAAGGAGGTGATGTTGAACTTGTACAAGACACTTGTTAAACCTCAGCTGGAGTGTTGTGTAGAGTTGCAGGTGCCACATTGTCAGAAGGATGTGATTGCATTGGTGAGAGTATATAAGTGATTTACAAGAATGGTTTCAGGAATGAGGAACTTTAGTTATGAGGATAGATTGAAGAACTTTGGACTATTAACCTTGGAGAGAGAAGGCTAAGAGGAGATTTGATAGAGGCTTTCAACATCATGAGTGGGCTGGACAGAATAGTTTGGGAGAAACTGTTTTCGCTTGCACAAGGAACAAGAATGGAAATAAATTGAAACTGATCTGCGAAAGAAGCAAGGCTATAGTGAAGAAAGTCTAATTTACTCAGTGATAAGGAGGGTATGGAATGCACTGCCTGGGAATGTGATGGAGGCAAGTTCAATCGACGCACTCAAAAGGTCATTGGATGATTATTTGGCTAAAATAACATCCAAGGGTATGAGAGAAAGACTAGGAGATTGGCGTTTGATAAAGATGCTCATTTAATGAGTTAGAGACCAAATTCTTCTGCGCCATAACAATCCTTTCATTCTGTGATCCTGACTCTACAAACAGCTTTACTCTTTAAATATTAATATAATTCAACAAAACATTAGATTTAAATAGTGATTTAAGCATAAAGAGCATTTATGAAATGAGCATTATAAAATGAGTGACACTGGGCCATAAAAGGAGATATTAGGTAAGATATTCTGCCTGGAAGTCTGTGGTGAGTGGTGTTCCACAGGACTCTGTCCTTGGGCCTCCATTGTTTGTAATTTTTATTAATGACTTGGATGAGGGGATTGAAGGATGGGTCAGCATGTTTGCAGACGACACAAAGGTTGGAGATGTCGTTGACAGTATAGAGGGCTGTTGTAGGCTGCAGCGGGACATTGACAGGATGCAGAGATGGGCTGAGAGGTGGCAGATGAAGTTCAACCTGGATAAATGCAAGGTGATGCATTTTGGAAGTTCAAATTTGAAAGCTGAGTACAGGATTAAGGATAGGATTCTTGGCAGTGTGGAGGAACAGAGGGATCTTGGTGTGCAGGTACATAGATCCCTTAAAATGGCCACCCAAGTGGACAGGGTTGTTAAGAAAGCATATGGTGTTTTGGCTTTCATTAACAGGGGGATTGAGTTTAAGAGTCGTGAGATCTTGTTGCAGCTCTATAAAACTTTGGTTAGATCGTACTTGGAATACTGCATCCAGTTCTGGTCGCCCTATTATAGGAAAGATGTGGATGCTTTGGAGAGGGTTCAGAGGAGGTTTACCAGGATGCTGCCTGGACTGGAGGGCTTATCTTATGAAGAGAGGTTGACTGAGCTCGGACTTTATTCATTGTAGAAAAAGAGGAGGGAGAGGGGACCTAATTGAGGTATACAAGATAATGAGAGGCATAGATAGAGTCGATAGCCAGAGACTATTTCCAAGGGCAGAAATGACTAACACGAGGGATCATAGTTTTAAGCTGGTTGGTGGAAAGTATAGAGGGGATGTCAGAGGTGAGTTCTTTACACAGAGAGTTGTGAGAGCATGGAATGCGTTGCCAGCAGCAGTTGTGGAAGCAAGGTCATTGGGGACATTTAAGAGACTACTGGACATACACATGGTCACATAAATTTGAGGGTGCATACATGAGGATCAGTGGTCGGCACAACATGGTGGGCTGAAGGGCCTGTTCTGTGCTGTACTGTTCTATGTTCTATAACCAAAGTTTGATCAAAGAGGTAAGCTTGAATAAAAGTGTCATAAAGGGCAAGCAGTGAGTTAGATAAGGAAATGCAACTTGTGAGTTGAGACAAAGGCAGCAGAGTATTGAATGACTTTAAGGTTACAGTGAGTAGAAAGGTGAAAGACCAAACAGCAGTGTATGGGAATAGTCAGGTCTGGATGTTACAGAAGTATTGATGAGGATTTCAGCAGCAGATGAACTAAAAGTAAAGTCAAGCAATGTTACAGAGGTGGTAACACTCGTATAGATGGCAGCAGGAATATGAGGCTGGAAAAGCGACAAAGAGTGTTGGAGATTGGCAGATCTGGCAGTATATCTTTGGAGAGAGAAATAGATTTAATGTCTTGTTCAGTTTCAGATTTTCTATTTTGTTTTTATATAAGGTTGGAAAATCACCTCAGAACCAAATGTTATATGAAGGTTGCAGACAGTTGAATTCAAGCTTAAATTTGGAAATGTAAAAGAGAAGAAAATCACAATTTTTTTTTTCTGCTTCTATAGTTATTTTTTCTCATAGGCCTTGCTCTCAACTGTGGCGAAAACATGAAACTTCAATTCCTGAAGATTCTGAGATAATCTTTGAGAGTCAGCAAACCTGATGAAGTCCAGCCACTCCTCTAGGAAACTACAGTTCCATAGAATTAGCCATTGCACTCCTGGCCATCTGAACCCTTACTTCGCTGGCCCATAGTCACAACATACCTCGGCTAATACGGCCCACGCACATATTGTCAGGCGACACCACTTCCTGTTTGAGGTAATACTCGGTCTGCAGTGACTCCACGGGAGCATCACGGGTTATCACAGCCTGATAATCCGGTTCATACTTTAGAGACAGCAGCTCCTCCGAACTAATAGGATGCAGGGTTTGGTAGGACTCTGTAATAAATCCTGGATCAGAGTATTCAGATGGAGGGACACATTGTGCGTGTTCACTGCCGTACCCTGTTGGGAGAAAGATTGAAATTAATGCACAGCAGACAAACAGACTCAGAGAAGTAGAATCACAATTGCAAGCTGCGAGCATTAAATGGGAGAAGAATTGGTATCTTCAAAGTAGCCTCTCGATTCACACCGGCTCAAATTTGTACCAAATTATGCAAACTGCTCACAATTTATATCGCTCCTGAATTACACCGCTCCTGAATCCCACCCTTCCTGAATGACATTGCAAGCACCTCACACCCACATCTACATCTGACCTTCACCCCACATCCAAATCTGGACACAAGTACAATGAACACAAATGGGAGGAAGCTTTGTATTCTTAAGGCAGTTCACTCATTCCTAGTGCTGATAACTCTGGGCTAATTCTTCTTGAGGTTAAGCTCTAACTCACCTATGGGATAGGCAGAGAAGAGACTGTTTTCAGAATAACCGGAAACCACACCATTTACCACGTAGGGCTTGATGTCTTCTTGGCATTCTGGCAGAAATGAAATTTAACAATCAGCAAACAACGTTCTTTTAAAAAAAAACACAGCCTCTTAACATATTAATCAAGTTGAGACGATCTTGAAGATGCTCGAGATGTACAATGGGGCACTTTGCAATTTAGACATTCAAATCCCAGTCAGATACAATGTGGCTTAATGACAAGGAAAGCCTCCTCTACACCATCCTCATCCAATACTTCCAGGGCAAGTACAGCATGGGGGTCAGACTCAGAGTAACATTCCCTCTTTACTGTACTCATCAAACATTCTTAGGTCGGGACAGCATGGGGTTAGATACAGTGTAAATCTTGATCTTTGATGTGCAAACTTCAAGTGCACCACTTTGCATACAAGTGCCATATCAGTCATCTTGTACTTTGTGAGTGACATTTATCAATTTAAATTTGTTGCCAATTGTTTTCCCTTTGCGTATCTGTGATGTACTACATGACATACTTTGCACTTCTGACGTATTCACACTGAATCAGGGGCACTTCCAAGCTGTGAGACAGTCTGCTATGAGCTGAATTCACATTCCCCAATCTCCCTTTGTGTTGGATGTTCAGCAAGGCTAAAGACTGAAGTGAGCTACATCACAACCTGAGACAATGTGGTAGAAGAATACAGAAGTGTGAATAAGGTTACACTGCTGCCCAGATCCCAAAGTTGCTTTCACATGGTCTTTATAGAACCTGCCATATCAATTGGCATGTAGCAGTTCAAGAAGTGTATATTGAGTGAATGTATTTTGTGTGCATACAAGTTGATATGTATCAATGTTGCACATGTGTTTCATGTTTACAGTTACACAAATTAATCTTGATTATCCATTCTCTTTGTCAAACCTTTAAAAACCTTTACTGCTCCCTGAAAAAGACCATTTTCACATACACTGTCCTGCTGGATATCACCAGTAGAGTGAATGTAGTAAAAACCAAAAGAACTGTGGATGTTGTAAATCAGAAATAAAAACAGAAGTTGCTGGAAAAGTGAGTTTAGTGTTTGTCATTGGAATAGGCCACACTCCCACTGTCCTGCAACCAAAGCAGCAGTCAGGTATGAAAAGGGAAATTAGAAGTTTTTGAAAAATCAAATGCAAGAAACATACAGCAAAGTCTTAACATACGAACACCCTCTTAAATATAATAGATTTGTCTTTTAAGAAAGATACTGGTCAAATGGGACCTGAGAAAAATATCATGACAGATTATGCACTCCTCACCATCAACAGTACCGTTTAATGACAATGGGTTTTCTTGACCATTACCAATACAATGCACTCCCCCGTGCTTTATGGCCAGCTAACACACAGACTTGCAGCACTATGTCACTGTAGCTCGAAAAATCTTAGTGGGATACTGCAAGGTAAGTTGGTGAAGGGTTTTCATCACAGTGTCAAATTGACATGCAATACACTTCATTAGAACTAATGCTGCACTTTTCTAACATTTAACTCAGAGAGCTGTTAAACATCCCATGGGCATGATCCAATACTAAGGAGGGAAAGGTTAATGCCATGAGCCTGTGGCTTACCTTTCTGAAGCTGCTCAAGATGTTCCCACAGGATGTCACCCACAAAGTCAGGGGCCAACTCCAGAAAGCTGTCCCTGCCCAGGGCACACAGAGTGGCTCCATTCATTCGCAACTGGTGGAAATCTACATTCTTCAAACTGAATTCATTGACAGCCCAGGCTAACCAGTGAGTCACATGCTCATCCATCCATTCTCGTGGGTCTGCAGGGAAACATAACAAATGTGTGGCATTTCTGTATCTGATAAGAATTGCTGCGATTTTCAAAATACAGGAAGGGCCACAATGCAGCTCTACTGAGTCACGCAATAGCAGAAGGTTTCATGAAAGATTCTATTAAGGGTAGAGGTGCAGACTTTCCAGGACTGACCTGGAAGTTTCAAGAATTAAAGCAAAACCTCTTGGACACTGCCACGTGTGAGTCAGAAAAAAACTATCAGTTTTTTTTTAAAGTGCATTTTTTTCATTTTCATCAAATTCTTTAGTTTATAAAAATATTGACAGACTCTGACTGGATGGGGTGATTGGGGAAAGGGTGAGTGTGTAGTCACTATTAGCTCACATTCATCCAAACTAACTCTCTAGCCAAAGATTGGACTACATGAGGGTGAAAGTGGCTCATATAATTCAAAGTAGACACTGGCTTGTTCAATTGATTGTTATTTTAATTTTGGAGCTAGGACATTTATATAAAATTGATCAAAATTGGTCACCGTCAGCATGAAAGGGAAACCAAAAAATAAAAATTCCAAAATGCGATACTTAGAGTTCATTTCGTCACCGACATCACTAAAGTCAGAAACGGTAGAAGATCAGAGCATAATTGGTTTCATCATTTACCATCAGCCCACATGCAACTTTACCCCTTTCCACTGAATCACTTTGCTAAATCGAAATATAGAACCAATGTTTGCTCAAACTTTTCATTCAAATCCAAAATTAACAAACGCCATTGTCAAATCCAAACAGGACTGAATTTAAACAAATGGTGCATCCATGGATGATTTACTACACTCAAATGATTTTCATTGACATTTATTTTGGAAATGTGTGAGCATTATTTAAGAAATGCCCCTGATGAATTTGAAAAGTGAGGTGTTCCTCATGCAGTTCAATTTTGGAAGAGATGGATGCCATTTTTTGAGGTCAAATGTACAAATAAATGGAATATTAACAAACAAAAAGAGGGAAATAAGCCTCTCTGACAATGAAACGTCAATTCCTCCAGGTCACACCAGCATTTGGCTGAAGGATATCCAAGATGAAACCAGTAGATAAGGAGCTCAGTTGCAGTAAATTGTAGTGTTTACCTTTTGGAATTCCCAGTCTTTGCTGTACTCTTGTGAATTCACTAAATGTGTCCTTGAGGGCTTGAGACATCATTTTGTTGCTGCTGGGTGTCAGTAATGGTATATCTCCACATTCCAGGTCTAAAAGGAGTTTAGAAAAAAAAAAGAATGTCTGTTATACAAAAACTCAACATCCAGCAGTCATCGCACATACTTCTGGATCTCTCAATGGATGAACATATAGTTGGGTGACATGTTATTTGGATATAGGACATGCCTGAAAAATCCATCGCCAACACCACCTTTTTGGACGTGAGGTTTCAATTGTGGGAAGGACTAAAAACAAACATCTGCATTCTGAGTTATCATTGGCTGTGAACAGTCCATCAATTCTCCAATTCACACACACAGCACCTTTAAATACAAGTGACTGTGGAATCATTGGACAGCCTAGACTTCTGTGTTAACTCCAAAGTCCTCCTTTCACCTAATAATGAAACAAAAGTGAAACACTACAGGTACTAGAAAGGTAAAATAAAAGCTCTCAACAGGTCAGGCAGAAGCTCTTGAGAGACATGAGCACTCTTCCTCTCTCTCTCTAACCTGCTGAGTCTTTCTAAGTATTTCTTTAAAAATCACACAACACCAGGTTTAATTGGAAGCACACTAGCTTTCGGAGCGACGCTCCTTCATCAGGTGGTACCGAAAGCTAGTGTGCTTCCAATTAAACCTGTTGGACTATAACCTGGTGTTGTGTGATTTTTAACTTTGTACACCCCAGTCCAACACCAGCATCTCCAAATCATAAGTATTTCTTGTTTTCATTGTCATTTTGCAATGTCTGTTAACAGCATCCCTTCACTACCTTAAACCAATCTCTCACAGAGTGGTGAACGGAAAGAATTCAGTGAGTGTCCTTTGCCCTCTCATACCTTTTCTAAGCAGCATTCTCCTTGTGATTAGTTTTACATTCATTGGTGGCAAGTCATAGAATTACTCATGCTGATGTGATACATACCTTTTGGTACTCAGATCTGGAGCGCCAGAGATTATACATGGCAGCTCAATTAACAAAAGCTGATTTATGTACACAGACCTTTCAAAAATGGATGAGGAGACCAGGATCAGGAGCAGCGCGGAAACATGGAATAGAAAGAAGCAGCAAGGTATTACGCAGGAATGATAAGAGTGGAAAGATATAGTAATTTAATGGAAGCTGACAAATCCTTGGTCTTCGCAGAATTCGGCAAGAGACAATATGCTCCAGCCTTCATGAACACAAAACGCCCACCAGTAATGCCTGAAACTAGGGCTGTGAAAATAGAATGCAAGTCAGAACTGAGGCACTCTGAATTAACTCCGGTGATTTAGTCACCCACACTAATGCCGCTTATAATGCAGCCACCACTTCAATAAAAGCAAAATTCCACAGATTCTGAAAAAGAGTCACAATCAACTTGAAACATTAACTCTGCTTCTCTCTGCACAGGTACTGTCAGAGCTGCTGAGCATTTCCAGTACTTTGTGCTTTCATGCAGCTGACCTGTTCCAGTGGGATCTTGCTTGGGCGGCACAATGGCTCAGTGGCTAGCACAGCTGCCTCACAGTGCTAGAGACGCAGGTTCAATTCCCGCCTCAAGCAACTGTCTGTGTGGATTTGCACGTTCTCTCTGTGTCTGTGTGGGTTTCCTCCCACAGTCCAAAGATGTGAAGTTTAGGTGAATTGGCCATGCTAAATTGCCCATAGTGTTAGTGGAATGGGTCTGAATGGGTTGCTCTTCTGAGGGTCGGTGTGGACTTGTTGGGCCGAAGGGCCTGTTTCCACACTGTAGGGAATCTAATCTAATCAATTTACATATGATGTAGTCAGTTATATAATGCTTGGAAGCTAATCAAGACTGCAGATAAATAATTTGCTACTCCCTGTGCGCTTCCCATCTGGGAATTACTATCAATGTGGGGCAGAGACAAAATAAGCAGATGGGCCAAGTTTAAGCTCATGGTTAATACATTTCTTCTTTCAAAAGCTGTATTTCAGCCTGTTGCAGCACTATAGGTGAGGCACAATAAATTCTAAATTCTGCTAATTAATTATTCTAAAACAATGTACTGTTAATTAGAATTCCCACTTCACTATCCTTTCCTCAATAGATAAAAGTCCTAGCATTGATTTGCACTTGAACTGCCAATCACCATTACACTGCTCTGTTGGTATATTCACTTAGTGAGTTGCTATGGATAGAAATGACAGACCATATTGAGCCCCTCTTCTGCTAGCAAGTATTAACAGCTGGAAAGAAACATTAACCAGCAAAGAGTTTCAAGCCCACTGTAAAGGGAGCAGTTCTGAAAGAGATCAAATTAGATGCCAGCTTGCTAGAGGACAATGGACAGGGCAGAAGAGTAAAGGAAGAGTGATATGGATGGAGAGCAGACAAAGGGGAAGAAGAGAGATGATTAGCAGGAGACAAGGCCAGGAGGTGCTGCACTGGGTGAAAGATTGGAGGAGGTGGAGATGAAACCAAAAGAAACCCACAAGACCAGAAGTGCTAGGAGATCATAAAATGCAGATTCTCTCCGGAATCAGTCACTGAAAAAATAAACATAGCTCACTTTATCAGCAGACTGTGAATCTGTGTGGGATCATGAGCAAATGCTCCTTGCCAGT
The DNA here is from genome assembly GCF_037043375.1 of Chiloscyllium plagiosum. Classification (NCBI taxonomy): domain Eukaryota; kingdom Metazoa; phylum Chordata; class Chondrichthyes; order Orectolobiformes; family Hemiscylliidae; genus Chiloscyllium; species Chiloscyllium plagiosum. The sequence goes on along the minus strand of NW_028270167.1, from coordinate 39,373,528 downwards.
GACGCCCACATCCCAAGTCTGATAAGAAAATGATTCGACATACAACCTTGTTGGCATCATTGAAAGGAATGTACCTTCTGAATGGCAATTTGACTTTGTCATTTAATTGACAGAAATTGAGGAGCAATATTCACTGAATACCGTCTCTCTTCTTTCAATGCATCAACATTATTTAGAAGCAAGGATCCAGGCTCAAGGTTAACACTAAGACTGGGTGACCTAGTTGAAACAAGGTTGAGTTTTACAACCTGTTCATTGTCAGGAGAGAAGCCCCAAGATATTGCACACTTGGGTGATGCAGCAGAAGACAGGGCAATGAGTCTGGAAACCTGTTCATCCAATGGAAGCAACAGAAAGGTAATCTGGGTGGCATGAATCAAGGGTGCCCGATCCCACAACAACTCATTGCCTTGTCATATTGAATCATGACTTTTGAAATTATGGAGATATAGTACAATTGGGGGACAGAATTGAAGGGGTGAGGGAGAGAAAGTAGCAGAAGAGGGACAGGAGAGGGAGGAAGAGGACAGACAGGTAGGGATAATATAGGACCGACGAGAGGGTGAGAGGGGGAAGAAAAAGAGTTAGATGGGGATAGAGGAGGAAGATAGAGAAAAGATTAGATTAGATTAGATTACTTTACAGTGTGGAAACAGGCCCTTCGGCCCAACAAGTCCACACCGACCCGCCGAAGCGTAACCCACCCATACCCCTACATTTACCCCTTACCTAACACTACGGGCAATTTAGCATGGCCAATTCACCTGACCTGCACATCTTTTGACTGTGGGAGGAAACCGGAGCACCCGGAGGAAACCCACGCAGACACGGGGAGAACGTGCAAACTCCACACAGTCAGTCACCTGAGGCGGGAATTGAACCCGGGTCTCTGGCGCTGCGAGGCAGCAGTGCTAACCACTGTGCCACCGTGCCGCCCATTTGGATGTTGGAGGAGGAAAGAAAGGGTGAAGAGGGAGGAAGGGGGGAGAGATAGGGGAGACTGAGGGAAGAGTAAGGGATCAAGAAGAGAGAAGGGGAGAGAGGGGATTAAGAAAATGAAAATATTTGTCTGACAAGAAGAATGCTTAATTTTAAACTTCTTCAAACAAGATCTCTCTCTAAAGCTGGTCAACGTCTACATAATAAACTTGCTTTTAATAGCAATTTCTTTTTAAAACCAGAGAACTAAAGATACATAGAGCAATTCCTCTCACTCCTAAACGTCTCACTAATCCATCAGCATCAGCAAGGATACTGCTTCCTAGTGTAGCAGTATTACAAGCTTGAGTTTGAGTGTACGTCAGCCAGACTTACATCGATCAATCTTCTCACTCACAAAGAACACATCCAGATATGGAGTCAGTCTACATTGTACAGCTGTTGGTCACCATCCACCCTCGAAGCAAAGCAGATCACTGACTTCAACATAATTACACATCAAGAACACAGATATTCTGGACTATAATGAGTTCTGCTGTCGTGCCTGGGAATGGAGTCATTCAGGCTATATCAGAGAGAGGAGGTCCTTCACTGATCCCTTTCCTTTATGACAGTTCAACAGCTGGACACAAAACATTTGTTCCGAGTACTTAGGAAAATCTCATCAGATCAAAGATCTTAATGATGACCTCAACAGAAACTCAAATTACAAGCTCATGCATGTTTCTTGTCACAACATTTCAACACAATAGAATTGGTTTGATTGCAATGTTCACATTGTCCACTGCAGTAAACATCTGAAGGGCCAGTCCTGTCTGAGAAACATCTGGAGTTACAGGCATGTCCATTTTTCATATCAGCTGGACTGTCATGACTAAGAACATCAGGAGTCACAGCCATATCCATTACAGTTGTAATGAGTCCTCAAAATACTGTCATTAAGGAATAGTCTCCTTCAGTAGTAACACATCAGTACCAAACAGTCACCAGAAAATTTGGATGATCTGTTCCACAGAATTCAGTTTGCTGGCAGCCTTTTGGCCAGAAAGGTACTAGATGTCAGTGTTGTGGTCAAAGGTTTTGACATTTTCTAGGTAAGATACCACACAGGGACATCTTCACAGCAGAGTGCAATCGATTTCAGACACAAACCAGAATCTTGGCCCAAAACACAGCCCTATGAATTACATTTTCTCTATCTGAGGCTGTTGGATGAAAAGCAGAATTCATTTCATTCTTCCCCTCTGAAAAAAACTAATCCTTTTTCACAAAATGTCCAGGACTGAATGGAGTTTGAACTGTCACTAGGATTGGGCAGATCGCAATCTCTGATTTGACTGGAAGTAGCTCTGGTGGAGATCCGGGTATTGGTAGGAGTGGGCAGAGTGGTGTGTTAGATGTTACCGTGAGTGGACAGTGTCATGTCGCTATGTGATAATGAGAGTGAACAGAGCTGGAACTTGTGACGTTAACTAAGTAAACAGAGTTGGGATCTTTCTGTTAACAATCTGAAGCTTGGTAAGTTGGTTGGAAATGACAGCCATATTCAAACAATCTGTTTCCTGAATATTTACAGCACTTTAGATTAAAGGATTTGATACAAAAGATGTTTGAAATTATTTCCCTCACAGATTTCCTGCTGTGCACTAGAAATTACTTAAGAAGCTTCACAGTATATTTTGCAAAGACTCCAGCTGACAGGAACAACATGCCCAACTGTTTCCTCTTACAGAGTTTGCAGTCAGTTCTGTTCCAGTTCACACATGTCAAACAATATGGCAAGTGTTATCAGTCTCGTCACCCAGGCTGATCGGACTCCCATGAACTTTACACTGATTGAGTCTTGAAACGATCACAACCTTTGCAACAAACATTCAGCATGTTTCTCAATAACCCAAGTGTTATTTCTGAACCCTCAAATCACAGGAACTCCAAGTTCCACAATGGAAAGAGGACACATCAACCATAAAGCAGCACAGTTAAACAGAGCCTGTAGGCGTGGGACTGATGAGGCTGGAGGCAGGCAGGCTAAGCACTAAATATTTCCTTGCAATTCAATCCTTTCAAAAAGAATGATTATTGTTTTCTGATAATAAGTAAGACCTGGTCTGCCGTCTCCAGCTTAAAGAGTCTTTGTTCAGTCTCAGAGTATGAAGCACAAACTCACCCCATGGGACAAACTCACTCCCCAAACTAACACCATCCCTTCAGCGAAAAAAAGAACAGTAGCTTCAGTGTAATCAAATGTGATTGAGGGCAAAACCCTTGCAGTGGCTGACCCAGGATGACTTGGCCCTTGTAACTGAGTCAGAGACAGGCTGCAGGTCATGCTCTGATACATTGCAGGCTCTGTTTCCACACGCACCACTGTACCATCCCCCCGGACAGTAGGGAGCTGCTGGTTGTCCTCAATGAATTGAGATCAAAGGGCTTCATCTTTGAGAGTTGTATAAAATCCCTTGGACACACAAGATTGAAATTTTGATGCATATATTGCAAGAACTGTGTGCGTGTGTGCGTGTATGTCTTTCCATACTTCTGTTTAGCAATATCTGTCCCCAGAAACAATAAGCACCTTACAGAAGAACTTCAGCTAGACGCTATATGTCCTATACATAAAAGAATGGGAACTATCCAGACAATAAAATAAATGAAATAATTGTGACTCATATTGCAACAAATGCTTTGTAAGTGCTGGCACTATGTGTGATTGAACAACAGTAGCTCTGCTGGTCGGCAGGAGTTCCATTTCTGATCCCCACTGATGCTGAATTAGGTGATCGCATTTGGGAACAGGCTGTAATAATCTGTGCCAATGTGTTTATGGGATGAGGGGAGGATCAAGGGAAAACTTAAATAGGATTCCAGTGTCTGAACTTGTAGCCACCTCAGTTATTCTATAGGAAAGAACATATCTGCAGCCTCAGAGTGAGGAAATAGGTGGACTCTGATGCGATGGTTCATCTGATTGAATAGCTTACTGCCGCTCAATATCTAGGCTGTTTTTGGAAATACCAATTACTATGAAACTACTCAAAGCAGAATAAATCTGCAGCATTTCTGTTTCTGTGCTGTCGACATCTCTCTTTATCTGTCTCAAGGTGAGACCATCTGAGCAGCATTCCTTGTCCATGTCTAATGCACACCCAATACACAGACTACTTAACAAATGTGGGATGTTTCTCTCGATCATTGTGGTATACAGCTATACCTACAACAAGTTGATGAAGTTATGGGGGAGCATTAACAACCGTCAGCGTGGGACTGAGTCACTATTTGTTCTCCTTATTTCAGACTACATTTTGCAGGGGGCTCTACTTACATTGGTTAAAGCCAGAAGTTCACAAGCACAAAATGCAGACAGTATCGTACCAACTCTTAGGAAGGAGACCATTGAAAATATTCAGAAGGAAACCAAGGCAAGTCAAAGCTGGGATGATTCTGATTGGATTGCAACTTGTGAGATCTCCATTTCCCAAGCAGTGATGGAGTGACAATTTAATGTTATTATATCCATCTGTAACTGGGTTTTAGGCAGTCAATTGACTCTTCAGACTTTTGAGGGATACCCATCCCATGTCTTATCTGAAGTACACTGCATTTTCACAGCTCATTCTCTTTAAGTTGCACACATAGTGCAGCCAATATCCTGGAGCATTAGGATGGCAGAGTAGATGCTATGCTGCTGGACTTTAAAGTCCAGAATCTCATGTAGGAGTTAATCTAGCTGACAGCATCAAACCATTGTCCAGCTAGTTGGAGGAGATCAGTCATTATGGAATTAAAGATTGACTGTTTGACCCTGTAGCTTCAGCCAAAAAAAGAAACATTAAGTTTCAATAAGATGCTCATTCAGGTCTCTCACGGAATAAGTAGCAGGAATATCCCAGTGTCAACATTGCAACAGTCTGGGGTTCAGAAAATCTTTGATTCTTTCTTTTGGGTAATGTTGCATTCAGATCCAATACCAATGCTACGCCTTTACCAAGTGACAATGCATCAAACTGATAATGGGTGATTTATTGACAATACTGTCAATTCAGCATCACACCTTGCCCCTCCCAAATCAACCAATGATTTTCCCTATCACATTGAAAGATTTGTGTTCAGAATGATTTTCATTTCCCATTAGGGTTATTCTTCCATATTCAAGAACAATTCTTCAAAAGTGAAAAGGCAAAGTCACCACAGCCTTACAAGACTATAAGGCTGTTCTCTCAATTGAGAGACATGACTGGTGGTGGTTTAACCTGAGGGTCAGTGCACCTCAGGTAAGGGGAGAGGTTGAGAGAGTCCTTCAGCCAGTGCGGGAATTGAAGGCACGCTGTTGGCATCTCCTTGCATTACAAAGCAGCTGTCCAGCTATCCAAGCACTGATGGCAAACAAAATACATCAAATTTTAATTTATAATTAATTCTATCCTTCATAACCTTTGAGAAATTCTTCAAAATATTATTTCCTAATATTAACCTTTAACTTCTCTCCTTTAAGTAGAAGAGGCAACTAAGGAACACAGAAGGCAGAATGGGAAGAGGTAATTAGTGTGGGAGGGAACTACGTAGTACACAGGTTGACACAGAGCTGTTAGGGCAATTGGCTTATTTCCATGCTGTCACTTTATTGTTTAAATGAGTGAGAAACCAAAATCACCTCGACACGCAAATTCCATTTTTGGGTGTTGTTCACAGTGTCTGTAAAAATGACAGCAACAACTGAGTTAACACTTCAGACCGGTCAACAATCTGTCATCAGCCTCCTGACCTGAAACGTAAACTCAATTTCTATCAAGATGCTGCTGTACCTGCTGACTACTTCCAACATTTTTAAAATTTTATTTCCAGACTTTCAACATTTTGATTTTGAAATTGTTGCAGTGGTAACAAATTTTAGCTTTAACTGAAATTCAGAAAATAACAATGGCCAAGATCAATCTGTTATACATCAGATTGAATATTGGCATTTAATTATAATAGCTACAGTATGCACTGATCCTTACTGTCTATTTATCACTAAGACATCTAACATTGATGAGAGCAATTGTGTGAACAAACACTCCAGTTTAGACCACTTCAGCAAAATGGCCTAGCTCTATATAGGAGTTACTGGTATTCTGTATAACAAAGAAAAATGTATTAGGCAAAGGAGACTGTTCATCTAGAATTCCTTTCAACTAATAGAGGCTCAATGTATTTAATGATACAGTGTTGGCTAGGGTTTTGTGGCACAGCGGGAGTGTCCTTACCTGTTAGCCAAGGATTTCTCTGCCCTGAAGATGTGTGTAAAATGATTAAATAACTACAAGGTTCTAATTATGGGCTGACAACTGTGCATCACCCCGTGTGCATCAATTCAATGAGATGTTCAAGCAGACCCTTCATAATCCCAGCAACACCAGAGAGCTTCCCAACTCTGTGTGAAAAGGAATAGCAGAGTTGCAATGAATGAGTGGATAAGGTAACGACACAAAGAGGCATAGAAACCTGCAGCAGATTAATTTGTAACAGAAATCTGAGGACATTTGGTTAAAGAAGTCTGAGGACATGTTCATGTGGGGATAAAAATGTCTGAGGTCTCTCCTGCATTGTATAACTCTTTGCACAGGTTCTGACTTCCCTGGAGATATGACAAGCTGGTGTCGGCACTTAACCCAGTTAAGATGAGGCTGTCAGTGGCCATGGCTTTCTGCAGATTCGAATGTATATGACATTACAGCTAACCAAAGCTTTCATGTGGCCCATGTGTGAATGCCCTGACCTACAAAAGTTGCATAGATCCCATTTTTGCAATATGCCACAACATTACTCACACCTCAGCCTTTCTTGCATTCTTACCTGCGGTCAGTCACTACAAGTAAGCTTCCAACTTGCCTCTTTTCTGCTCATGACAGGAATGGGCAGAGGGAAAGTAAAATAGATTCTGATATCTCCCAATCGGGCCAAGATATGACTGTCAGTTTTCACATGAAAGACAGTAATTCCCAGCTTTTTTATGATCTTCAATTTCTCACTCAATAGATAGAAACACCATACTGTAATGGCTTCTACATTATTGATCTTGAACCAAAAACTACACTGTGATTCCAAAAACAGAGGATCACACATTGTCTACATTCACTATTGAATCCTCGTTAAAGCAACTCAAAAGGCCTCAGAAAGCTGAGTTGTGATACATTATAATCTAGAATCCAACACTGATTTTGTTTGGTTTATAAGATAATGTCTTTTTGTAGATTATAGATATAGAATCCCTACAAAGTGGAAACAGGCCCTTCAGCCCAACAAGTCCACACCGACCCTTCAAAGATTAACCCACACAGACCCATTCCCCTACCCTATATTCACCCTGATTAATGCAGCTAACCTACACATTCCTGAAAACTATGGACAATTTAGCATGGCCAATCCACCTAACCTGCACACCTTTGGATCGTGGGAGGAAACCGGAGCACCCAGAGTAAACCCACACGGACACTGGGAGAATATGCAAACTCCAAACAGACAATTACCCGAGGCTGGAATCAAATCCAGGTCCCTGGCGCAGTGAGGCAGCAGTGCTAACCACTGAGCCACTCTGCCACCCCAACAACACTGAAGAGCCTTGAATATCTTTCAACAGGATAGGTTATGGAGGATATACAAAGTTTTTTACAAGTAATACAAGTGCAGAACTAATTAGAAGTCAAGAGTTATCAGAGATCAACAGATATATCGAACAAGCTGTCATGTCCTGTTTTGAATACTGATCTACTATAAGTTTTGTTTAAGTGGAACTTTGACCTGTTTTTACAAGGCAGTCTGTGCCTAACAAAAGAGATGAGCATCCTTTACACAAGGTCAGGGTGGCTTCCAAGGCTAGTTTTGATGGCATACCGAGATTTGAGAAGTCAGAGTTTATTGCTCATTCTGAATTGCCTTTGAGAAAGTGATTTCGAGCTCTGTTCTTAAACTGTTGCAGTCCATGTGCTGTAGGTTGACCCACAATGCCCATAGTTAGGAATTTTCAGGACTTTGATTCAGTGACAATGAGGCAATGGCAATATATTTGCAACTCAAGGTGGTGGGTGACTTGAAAGAGACTTTGCAGGGGGTGGTGTTCCATGTATCTGCTGGCCATGTCCTTCTGGATGGTAGTTTTGTAGGTTTGGAAGGTGCTGCCTAAGGAGCCTTGATAGCTGTATGTAGTGCACCTTGCAGATGGCACAGACTACTGCTACTGAGCATCAGCAGTGGATATTTGTGGATGTGTTGCCGATCAAGTGGGCTGTTTTTCTGGATGATATCAAGCTTCTTCAGTGTTGTTGGAGCTGCACTCATCCAGGCAAATTGGGGAATATAAGATTCTTATCCCCTGAAATGTTCTTGCCGCCAAAGTACTTATATGACTCTTCTGATAAAGAAAATCACCAGACTCAAAATGTTAACTCTGCTTTCTCCCCACAGGTGCTGCCAGACCTGCTGAGTTTCACCAGCAATTTCTGTTTTGTTTTCAGATTTCCAGAATCCAGTGTTCTTTGTTTTATTTACATGGCTAATCCAGTTCAGTTTCTGCTCAAAGGTAACCGTCAGAGTGTTGATAGTAGGAATCAGTGATGGTATGTCCACTGAATGTTAAGGAGCAATAGTTAGACTCTCTTTTGTTGGTGATAGTCATTCATGCCACACAAATGCCAGGCAATGTTACTTGCCATATTTCAGCTCAAGCTTGGACATTTTCCAGGGTCTTGTTGCATTTAAACATGGATTTCAGTATTTAAGGAGTCACAAATGGCACTGACCATTGTATATTCATCAGAATATATCCCTAATTCTGACTTTATTGGTGAGGTAGCTAAAGATGTTTTTGTCTTGGATAGTCTCCTTAGATACCTACAGAGATGTCCTGGGTGTGACTGACCTCCAGCAAACAGAACAACCGTTCTTTGTGCAGATAATGATCATGCTTATATGGCTGGCCCAGTTGTATGTTTGGTCAATAGTAACCCCTAGGATGTTGATGGGGCAGACCAGGGTGGACAATCAGCAATGATATTGCCACAGGAGGTGGTTAGACCCTCTATTCTTGGCAATGGTCAAAGTCTCGCCTTGGGATGTTAGGTTAGCAATAACCACAACTATCTTCCTTTGAGCTAGGTATGATAGCAGTCAGTGGAAAATTTTACTGATTAATATTAACTTTCCAAGGGCTTTTTGATGTCATATTCAATTAACTGAAATGTTCACATCATATTGCTCACAGAATAGTGATCATGCCGCAGCCTTCAAAATGAACAGAGACATCTTCACCAAGTTTCTTGATTTTGTTTTAATAGTCACAGTGTTAATTAAATTCCAGGGTTTTGGTGCTTTCAGATTTGTGTAATGTATGTTACATCTCTGCATACAGCTTTGAAAATTGAAAACCTCAATCAAAGAATGTAACTGAACTCAAATTTAAAAGCAGTTCATCGTCAATTCTTGAAAGATTTTGTGTTGGAATTGTTACAGAAATGTCTCATCTCTCACTGGCTTCAAAACTAAACCCATCTTTGTTGCTTTATTTGGAACTTATTACGTGAAGTTTTGATGAACTTATGAACCATCTGGAATGGGACCCACTCACACACCCACACAAGAAACTGTTTACTTTGCTTCAATCCCTATAAACCCTTCTGCAGCATGTGTAAAAAACTTCAGTTCTTAAACTTTATACAAATTATCGTCTGTGGTAGCTTCACATTTGGTGATGTTTATAGCAGGATTGAACCAGGATTCCATGCTTATCTCAGTTCATTTCCTGATTTACCTTTCTGGGTTACTGCCTGAGGATTGTGCCTCACTATGGAGCAGACCTCGATTCTCATCATTTCCCCCTCTACCTTGGTTAGATTTCACAAGGGTTATTGGACATTATCATTTTTGGGGGGGACCAGAAACTGACACACATTTTCCACAGTTATCTCACTATTTACAACAAGACTGAATTGAATTGAATTGTACAGATTCTTAAGTACAAATTGTTGCTGCAACTGAAAATCTTGCTGGATATCTCCCCTGACCTCAGGCATTCAAACAGTAAGCTCCTAACTGTAGTTGGCTGTTGCAGGAGTAAACATGGATTTTGCTGGCCTGTGAGGCTTGTTAATTCACAATGTGATACATTTGGTCTTTCGGTTTGTCAGGGTATCAATTCCCAAAGTATTTACATTTTGCAAACAGACCAGATATGAGCTAAATGAATAATAGAACAGACTCAAGGACTGAACGGCCAGCTTCTGTTCCTTTGTTTGCCTTCTGAAGGTTGAGCAAGGAAGATGGGAGAACAACAGAAAAGGAATCACATTGAAATTGTCCTTTCTCGCTAAAAGAAACACTCTGACGAAACATCACAGCATCTCACTAGCTGCCTCACAATTGTAGCCTTTCAATCAGAAATGACACTGCAATTACAGACAACAAGGCGTACACTTACCACATATGTTCAGCAAGGTGCGGAGTCTGATCCATGCTGTATTAGTTTAAGAGAGTATCTAGAAGAATCCCCAAGACCCCCACTGACTGGAAAACTTCAGATTAAATGGTGTGAAGACACAGCATAACCAATCTCACCCATTGAATTGTAAGTGTGGGATGACTGCATCATGATTCCAGGCTAATGTGATTGCTATAGCGTGGAAATGTTCCTGCCTTCACTCCACAAATTGTGGATATAATGTCTAAGGTATGGGATGTTAGCATTCTGACTTGCAGTTTCCATTGTTATCATCACACATTTCTTGGTTAGACACATTGTGAGACAGAGTAAAGCTCCCTCCACATACCTTAGTCACAACCTCATCCACTGCTGACAAAAACTTAAGAACATAAGAGATAGGAGCAGGATTTGATTATATGGCCCTTTAAGCTCAATCATAGTGGATGTTCTGCCTTAACTTCACTTTCCAAACCATTCCAGAGATCCTTTAAAAGACTAAAACTCTCTCCAGCTCAGCCTTGTATACAGTGAAATTGTGATGAGTTAAACTGGTTAACCAAACTCTGGTTGTGGTGATGTTGTCAGCCGTTCCCAGAGGCAGAATGGGAAATGCAATAGAAGGATGCTTATCATAGAATCATAGAATCCTGACAGTGACAAATCAGGCCATTTCACCTAACAGGTCCACACCAACCCTCCGAAGAGTAACACACCCAGACCCATTCCCCTCACCTATTACTCTACATTTTTCCTGATTAATGCACCTAAGCCAGACATCTCTGGACAATATGGACACTTTAGCATTGCCAATTCACCTAACCCACACGTCTTTGGATCGTGGGAGGAAACCAGAGGACTTGAAGGAAACACACACAGACATAGGGAGAATGTGCAGATTCCACACAGGCAGTCGCCCCAGACTGGAATACCACCTGGGTCCATGGTGCTGTGAGACAGCAGTGCTAACTGCTGACAATCCAAAATTCCAGACTGGTAATTCCGAATTGGCTGAAATCATGTACTTATGTCATATAAGCATATCTCCAAATGGGATGGTATTAGACTGCCTTAAGGTGAAAATCACTGGCAAATCTGCAACCATGTCTGCAAAGTGCTCTCACCCATGTCCTGAAGTAGAGCAAGGAATGAGTCTCTATTATGGGCAAATGAATAGCACGGAAAAGCTGCTGCTTCTTGGACAGGAAAGTCAAAGAAACCATGTAGCTTTGTGAAGGCCAAGGCATTACTCATGTTGTTTGAGACAAATGAAACCATCTGGATGACCTCCAGCATTTTCAGGTGAGGATCAGGAAAGTGCATAAAATGTATCAGTGGAAGAAAAGGAAGACTATCGCCCTGCTGACCCTAAGAAGCCAACAAATGTCCACCCATTACCCACCTGGTTCACCCAGTGAAAGCCACATAGCTGCTCAGGGATGCTACACAGCAGCATGAAAACATGAAAAAACACATTTGTTGACCACATTGACAATGTGATGGATCTTTCTGAAGACAGCATGCTTAGCAGAAAAAAACTAAACTTTCCCAGAACTAATCCCAAAGCTTTTTTGTAATGATTTGTGCTGCAAAAGGTCAGGTGGTGTAAGGTGTCAAAAAGCTGAGAAATAAAGGCAGTTTTCACGGCTTTGCGGTGTTGACATTTTTTTTTGACATAGAATGGGTTTGTAAGCAAATGGGGACATCTCAAACATCTGCTTCGCACAGATTTGTGGGCATGCCCCTAGCAATTCAACTCATCATAATTTTAACATATTCATTCATTGGCTAGACTAGCTTTTATTGCCCATTCCTAATTATTCAGAGGTCAGATAAGAGTCAACCACATTGCTGTAGGTCTGGAGTCACACGTAGGCCAGTCCAGGTAAGGATGAAAGATTTCCCTTTCCTATAAGGAATTTATGAACTCTGTTATTAGACTCTTAATTTCTGATTGTTATTGAACCTGGGTCGTTAGAATCAATAGTCTCATGATAATACCATTACATCATCACTTCCCCATAACTCTCAGGGGCCAGACAAATACAAAGATTCACACTTCTCTGAGCAAAGAAATTTCTCCACATATGAGTCCTAAATGATTGCCCATTACAGTGAGCTTATGCTGCCCTGTTCCAGGCCCACCCAGGGGAAACAGCTCCTCAGTATCAAGCTTGTCAAGTCCTTTCAATAACTTGCCTATATCTGTGGGGTCATCTCTTAATCTTTTGAACTTCAAAGGTTACGGCCCCAATTTATGAAATATCTCATCAGAGGACAGCTTTCTTAGAATAACACTTATAATCGCTGATGTGGCCACACTTGGAATATTGTGTACAGTTCTGGTCACCCCATTACAGGAAGGATGTGGAAGCACTGGAAAAGGTGCAGAGGAGATTTACCAGGATGTTGCCTGGTCTAGAGGGAAGGACTTATGAGGAAAGGCTGAGAGACTTGGGTCTGTTCTCATCGGAAAGAAGAAGGCTAAGAGGGGATTTGATAGAGACATACAAGATGATCAGAGGATTAGGTAGGGTAGACAGTGAAAGACTTTTTCCTAGGATCATTACATCAGCTTGTATGAGGGGGCATAACTACAAATTGAGGGGTGATAGATTTAAGACAGATGTCAGAGGTAGGTTCTTTACACAGAGAGTGGTAATGGCGTGGAATGCCCTACCTGCTAATGTAGTTAACTCAGCCACATTAGGGGGATTTAAACAATCCTTAGATAAGCACATGCATGATTTTGGGATAGTGTAGGGGGACGAGCTGAGAATAGTTCAGAGGTCGGCGCAACATCGAGGACCGAAGGGCCTATTCTGTGCCGTATTGTTCTATGTTCTATGTTCTATCACAGGATGATTACAGCACAGGTTAGAAGCTGTTTGGCCCATGTCTGTGCCGGTGCTCTGCAAGACCTAATCAGCTACTCCCACTACCCTGTGCTTTCCTTGTATCCCTACAATTTCTCTTCATATAATTATCCAATAACCTTTTGAAAACCACAAATGATTCTGCCACCACCATATGCTTAGGCACTGCATTCCAGATTGTAACCACATTCCAGAGTTGTTTTTAAAGTTGTTTTTGTTTCTGTAACTAATCACTGAAAATTGGCAGGTCCTGTTCCTTGATTCTTCCACCAATTGGAGCAGTCCTTCCTTACCCACTGTGTGCAGATCCCTCATGATTTTGAGTAACTTTATGAAACTTTCTCTCAGCCTTGTTCTTTCTAAGGAAGATAGCCCCAGCTTCGCAAACTCTTCACCCAACTGAAGTCCTTTATCCCTGGAAACATTCTCATCAGTCTTTTCTGCACACTAGTCGATTCATGCACTTCCTAAAGTGCAGCATCCTGAACTGGACACAATACTCCAACTGAAACTCTGAAATCAGTAGACTTTGCCTCTACTTATAAAACTCACATGGTTCATTTCACACTTTCTCAACCTGCCCTGCCACAGTCAGCATTTTCTGCATTTACACTAAACTTGCACTCCCTTTAGAGCTGTATCCTTTTTCTGTTTTTTTCCTATATTTTTACTTTTGTACTACAATATTAGAATTTTGTTTTTCAGACTCTATTCGTCTGGTGACTACATTCCAGAAGGACAGGACCTGGCCTGCTAAACAGAAAATGTCATATTAGTACATTTGCATTTTCTAGTCAGCTTTACATGCAGAAAGAGCTTTACTTTGGATTTATCATTGTTTCCTTCCAATGAGACACTGCAACAAGAATGTTAAAATGTACAAGACTCATGCTGTACCTCACTTGAGACAGCATTGCTTTGTATCTAACCCATCTTGTATCTGCCCTCACAATGTTTGTTGGAACGATGTAGAGGAAATTTTACTTGACAATTAATGTGTGCTCAGGAATGTAGGATGGGCAACGAAATACAATTCCTGAAGAAGGGCTCATGCCCGAAACGTCGATTCTCCTGCTCCTTGGATGCTGCCTGACCTGCTGCGCTTTTCCAGCAACACATTTTCAGCTCTGATCTCCAGCATCTGCAGTCCTCACTTTCTCCCCAACAAAATACAACAAAGCTTTACTCTATCTAATGTGTAATATATATGTGCTAGGCATTTGATGGGATATTGAATGTCTGAAATAGATACTGTCACAATCCACAAAATCTTCCATTTGGGTTTGGTTTTAACTCTGTAAATGAATGGGTTTTGAATGTGATAAAATCTCACCTCCTGTGTTCTGTATAATACCCATCAGAAGGTTGCACTGATCAGAATTTAAAACCATCTATGTTCAGAATTGGCTGTTGTATTTCCTCTGTTAAAAATGCAACCACACTTCAAAAACACTTTGGGAAATCCTAGTTCATGAAAGATAGCAACTAAATGTGTATATTATCTTCAAAATAAAGAGTGCCAGTCATTTAATGCGAGATGTCTCTGACATGGACATTGTTACAATATTTTCCAGCTGCAACTCAACTAACAATTGAACTCCAATTGACATGTTTACTGAGCAACAATTAGACGTTGTGGCCTTAGGAGAACATCTCAGAAGCAATGTAATACATTACATATCAAGTGGCACAACATTGCTCCCTATTCCACTTACTAAAATACCACCTGAAATCTAATCATTTCCTATGAACCAGTGGCTGCAGTTTCTCTACATTATTTACTCAAAATTACAGCTCATAATTTCAACTCATTTTGAAATGTTCATCCTTTAAGTTATTTAGCCTGTTGCAGATTTAGATATAAATAAAAATAATTAAGAAGTAACTCCTTGAAATAGGATGAAGACACTAAGCATCCTCCTAGCTCTACTTATAAACCAAGAAACTTTCTGAACATTTGAGAGGCACCAGTTGAGTTGTGATGCTCTCAGAGTTCCACCTTATGTGGATAGGGAGGAAGAACAGGAGGCAACAAGCACCACTTGAGAATGTGTTTACGTAGAGAAACAATAATGCGCTGTCTGCATTTTAAAAGCAGCTGTCCTGAAACTGAGAAAAGGGAAGGCCCAATCCCAATCAGCTAACTTCAGTCAATGTGACAATGCCTTCCCAAAACCTGTCAGCTATCAAATATAGCTTGGAGATTTATGTACACTCAATCAATGTAAACATTGTTGAGGAAAATCCTATTATAACCTTACGGATAACCTTGACCTCAATCAGAATGAGATGGGTGCTTTCAAGGCTTTATCAATAATATGAAGGAATTGTCACTGCATCAGACTTTTCACAACCTCAGCATTTCTCCAAAGCAATTTACAGTCAGTTAAAGTGCTTTTGATTTGAACTGAAATGCAATGGCAAACTTGCAAATAACAAGGTCGCACAAACAGCAATGTGATAAGCGGGTAGATAACCACAGCAGCGAGGTGAGGTGATAAGACTATATGCTTGTTCATGAGAGCTTCAAAACTAGGTAGGTACATGAGCGTGCAAATGAATAGATGTTATGCTGATAGGGTCAGGTTAAAAAACAAGGATAAACCCTCACATTGATGGCGTGGATTGAATTGATCGTTAACCTCAGTGTAAGAATGTGATTTTCTCATATTGGTTTAGAGATAAATAATGGCCACAATGCCATGAAGGAGACCCCTTGCCTTGCTTTGAATAATACCATTGGATTGCTTGCATCCAGCATGCAAGGGAGGAGTTCCAATTGATTATAACATGAATTACATTGTGCCAATTGTAAGTTTCAATTGAAAACATCTCATCAATAAGGACCCTTGTTACTCTCAGTTTACTCTTAGTTTAATGTCTCATTCGAAACATTGCATCTCTAATAATGCAGCAAGACTTTAGGAAGATGACCCTTCAACCTCGCGTGAACAGCCTGTCCTTCTGCACCATTCTTCAAAGGGCATGCTTCAGATCTCAGACCTCAATCCCTCTGACTGTGAACAGAGAAGACTGCCCCCAAAGATAATGAGTACAAATATTTCATTTCTCTTTCTGCTTAAAGAAAAGGAGATTGAAATGAGTAATGCCGTTCTTGTGGTTTCATGGAATCTGCCTGGGCAGACTGCATGGCCAGTGACATTCCAGCACAGCTATGTCAACTAATCAGGATCACATGAGTCTCTCATTCACTGAATGGAACTTTATTAAGTTTAAGACAATGAATGAAGCGATTAGAGTTAGAAAGTAATGCAATTGCAATAAAACACTACACCATTATTTATGAAAAATAATAGAACTCAGAACACTCAGCTGGGAATTCATCCCAAAACTAATTAATAGTGTTATACCGGTAAACTGATCATTCACATAATGATCACTGCTTTATTGGTGGATTGATTATTGGTATTCTTTGTCACTAAACACACTACATACTTGTGTCTTTTTGAACTAGTTACTGGATACCATCAAGCTGCTTGGCATATGGTTTCCCTGCCCTCTGAAGCTATGTCAATTTATTCAATATCACTCCAGAACACTACAGCCACTAAACAAAGGATAAAATCTAACCCAAAAAGCCTCGATCACACCATGAGACACTGCAAAGTAAGATTATGACAAAATCAAGCTAATTGCTTTGCTACCAGAATATGATGAACAGCAGATACAGAATGCAAACAGTGATATATAGGGAACGACTACCTTGAGCTTATGGTAAAAATGCATGAGAAAAGATCAACTATTCTCTGTTTGCTTCCTCTTGAAAAGAGAGGAAATATGATGGGGTATTTTTTGACTGTTTGAAAGTTTGGACAAATTGGAAACTTTCAGCCTTTTATAGAATGCAAACCCAAGGAGTTACATTCACAAACCTAAAGCATTGAAAGAAAGGACAAAATACAGGTGCATTTTTTTGTGCTAATAGGATATGTGGAGCAGATCGTGAGCACAGGATCAAAAAACATCAGTAAGTTTCAAGAAGGAAATACACAGTCTCACATTGACAAATGAGATTCAGGGACTTTGAGAAAAGTTGCTGAAAGGAATATTGGATGGGGAAAAACCTATCAGAAACTTTTACCATACTACAGCATTGAGAATGGTCCCTTTCAGAAGAACATATATATGAATTAGAAGCAGGGTATGCATGTTCTCCCATTCAATAAAATCCTGCTTGAACTGGCCTCAATGTCACTGTCAACTCCCATAACACCTTACTCCCTTGTTAGTCAAGGGTCTATCTCCACTATCTTAAAACACATTCAATGACACTGCTTCCACCTCTCTCTGAGGAAAAGAGTTCCAAAGATTCAGGACTCTTTTATTGAAGTAACCCTCAACAACTGTGACTTAACTATATTGAATTTGAGTTATGCTTAAAACCACAGGCAGCCTCAAGCCAGCTTTTCACTTGGTTCAACCTTCACTCACTTGGCTCCCTTATCAGAATTATTACTGCTGCTAGAGATATCACAATAGTGTAGTAGATAACTCAGTATTCAGGTTACAGAGCAGGGGGACAAGATTTCATAGAATATACCTTAAGGCAATACCTGACCCATGTAAAGACAGCATTATCCTGCATCTAATCTGTGCTCTCACTGCCCTGACAGTATTTGTTGTGATCATGTACAGAGAGCTTTACCTTGTAGGCAAGCTGGGAAAAATATAAAAGATCTTCTAGAGAATTTTCTTAAGCTTTCAAAGGCTTGTTGAGCATAAAGGTTTTTTTTTGCTTTTCTCAAACTAAGTCTCATCATCCAAATGTTGTTCATTTGGACAGCATCAGATCAAGGGGATCACAAACAAGAACAGAAAGTGTTGGAGAAACTCAGCAACTCTGGCAGCATCAGTGGACAGACAAAATAGTTAATTATTGGAGTCCAGTATGATTCATCTATGGAATAGGAAATGAGAGAGAAAGGAGAGAACATAAAGTGGGAGAGAAGATAAGGGGCCTGAACCATTGAAGAGATGGATTAGGTATGTTTTATTGGTGGTAATATCTTGGAAACATTTTTTA
Source organism: Chiloscyllium plagiosum (assembly GCF_037043375.1). Taxonomy (NCBI): domain Eukaryota; kingdom Metazoa; phylum Chordata; class Chondrichthyes; order Orectolobiformes; family Hemiscylliidae; genus Chiloscyllium; species Chiloscyllium plagiosum. Next base: position 39,355,221 of record NW_028270167.1, on the reverse strand, counting down.
AAAAGTGAAAGATTCCGGTGGGGTTCTAGAGTGCAGCCCCCTCAAAGTCAATAACACCCATCCATCCAGCTGCTGGTAAGGGGTAAGGCATAAGAAAGCACCTGCACTCTTACTCATTAGAGGCCCCAATCTTGGGAATCTAAGAGAAGAGTTATAATTTACGAATGAAGAACTCAAGGATCAAATTTCATGTGTAAAGCATCACACTAGTGTATGTTCCGGGGTGTAGGGTTGCTCGCTGAGCTGTAGGTTTGAGCTCAGCGAGCAAACTTACACCCTAAACCTCAACCTGAGCTACAAACCTTCACAAACCTTGCGAGTGTATGTTTCATTAACCTTACTTAGCACATCCACTTCCTCATGAACTCAAGAAGATGCCAAATACTGAAAAGGTTAACCCACTCAATGTAGCACTGACCCACAGAAAAACCAATCCCCTGAGAAACTGACCATTCCCCTCATCTTGCTCTGGAATGTTGATCTGTATCATCGACAGAAGAGTCACTGAACATTAAAGCAATTGTTTGATGTACCACTTCTGAGAAATATTATGAGTGCTGGATAAATGACAGATGAGGAATGGGTCAGCTTTGATCCCTGATCTGTCTAATATTCACTGCGATGAACTAGGATCACTGTACATTAACTAGAACTGGTCCCATATACCTACAAGGAGGAGTGACAGACATATGCCAGTAGGGATCCCATTCCCTGATCCCTGTCCTGTAACTCTTGACCCCCTTTCTGTAATTGTGAATGGTGAAAGAGAATAGGGTGGGGGTCAACCATGATGCTCTGCCCTCCCTCCACTTCCTGAATCCCCAAATTAAATAGTACTGTCTGGGCAACTAGAAATGGGCATCCATCTGGGGACGGTCAGTAACTACCTATTGGAGTCTGGGAATTAGAGTATAGGAATCCTGCAGTCACCTCCTGACTCCCCAAAGCCTGTCCATCACCTACAAGATACGAGTCAAGAGTGGAATGGAGTATTGCCTGAGGATGGGTTGAGCTCCAACAATACTTAAGAAGCCTGATACCATCTCAGACAAAGCAGCACTACTCTCAATGTTCATTTTTACACCAGTGGCGAGTGTGTACCATCCACAAATGCACTGCAGCAACTCACCAAGGGTTCTTTGACAGCACCTTCCAAACCTGTGATCTCTATCCCCTAGAAGGACAGGGCAGCAGATAATTGGGAATACTCTGAACTACAAATTCCACCAAAAGCACCCATCATCCTGACTTGGAAATATAATTGCTATTCCTTAATTGTTGCTGGAACAAAATCCTGGAACTCCCTGCCGACCAGCGACTTCACCATACCCCGAGGACTGCAGCAGTTTAAGAAAGCAGCTCACCACCACCTTCTCCAGGGTAATTCGGGATGGGCAATAAATGCTGACCTGCCAGTGATGCCCACACCCCATGAAGAAAGTTTTAAAAGTAACACAAAAAAGAATCACTTGTGATCAATATGTGACCAGTGATGTTGCTGTGGTAGCCTGTATTGCAGTCTGACCTCCCAGTTAAGTGCTGCACCCATTCAACATCAGGGCTGAGAACCCACTGACAAGCCACAGGCAGCGGGTACCAGGCGAGCACACCAACCTTGTGAACACCAGACTGAGGTTTGTTTCACAGTGAGCTCGTGAAACTGGGAGGTATGCGCACTTGAGTTTTCGCGTCGGACTACAGCAACCAACCCGCAAACGAGATGGGAGCAGGAGCAACAGCGTTTCTTGGACTGGAGTAAGGTGCCTTTAATGAGAGCTCAGTACCGTTTTCCTCACGGGTGGAGACAGCTTGGCGGAATGGAGTCCAGTGCTATTGTATGCTAATGAGTCTGAGGTTGGGCCGAATTTGGACAGCGTATTAAAGCCAGCGGTCGGATGTGATGTCAGCAATAAAACAGTCAGAAATGTTAGTAAGCAGTCAGAGTCTGTGGCCTTGCTGTGTTCCTAAAAGCATTCACTCACACAGCTGCTTCCCTTCAGAGCAGAACTGTGCAATATGTAAATTTACTAAAAGCCAGAGCCTTGGTGCCTGGACCTTAAATGTTAATGTAAACTATCTGGTTTTTTTTGTCTTAAATTAAGTCTGTAGCTGTCACTGGAGTCCAAATTAATCTCACTCTCCCCAGAAATTCTGAACCCGCTCCAAACTTCGGCTGATGGCTGTGACCTGGGGTTGGTGTTTTACTAAAACACCAGATTCAGAGAAAGGAGACTCTATGCATGTTTTACAAACACGTCTACTCCCACAAAGCGGTGGGCAGACTGTAAAACACAGCCAGAGTGGAGAGAACGAGTTCCTGGAAATCTTGTTAATTGGATGGCTTTTTCTTAAAATGTATAAAATCAGAGTTTCGCAAATCATACACGAAAACTGCGCCAGTTCTGAATGGAATTGAGTTCTGATATAGAAGCCACAGCCCTCTCAAATAATAAAAAAAAACTGCTTGGAACATCACGACACTTGGCTGTCTGTGTTCCTCAGCTGAGAATCATTGTCCAAAAAGCCTGTTCCGACAGTAAGTCGCAATTCTCAAAAACAGAAGACATTTCGACAGCGTGTTCTCGGCGTTACATAAATGCACTTTGTTAATTCAGTTCAAGTCCTGACTGAGCAAAGCGTTATCACCCAGTATGCAGCTGTATCGCTATCGCTGAATTAAGAAATGGATGAACACATTAATCAAAGCAGCCTTTGGCGTCAACTCATTTCTGTCAGCGTGGCTCCTTGTGGGTTTTGCCTAGTTTATATGAGAGCCTGGAATTTTACTATCAAATCCCGGGAATTCACTCGGGAGGTTGGTCCATGGTGACCCGACAGAAACCGCTGGCAAGATGAGATCCACCTCGTCAGGAAGATTACAGGAGCCCCACCCAAAATCTCTCGGTGTGCTGCTGACTTCAAGATAAATCGATACCATTCCACACCCACCCGACACCCCCACATTCCCCCCCCCCCCCCCACTCCAAACATACACAGGAGCAAATCAGAGAAAGCCAAAATGAGATTAATGATTAAGAGCAGTGTGCACTCAGTTCAGTGAAGTATATCGTATCCCAGAGTTACATCTACAGCTACAGTTCAATAAACATGCAATACTTAGGGCCGGAGTTCAGCCAGATAGCAGTGAAAGCACCAACAGCCGGAGCGTTAGAAAACTGTAACTCTAAACCCTGCTGAAAACGGGGGAGAATCGGTCTCCGATCACCCCCAGTTCAGAGAGTGAGGCGCTGTCAGTCTCAATAAAGTATAGGCTTCGCGGTACCTGGACCAGAAGGCAAGAGAGTTCAGGTCGGGACAACTTCCAACTCATTACCAACTGCAAATTCACACACAACAAAGCTCACCGCCCTCACAAACAAAACAAAAACACGCTGCAGAATGTTAACAGAATTGATATATTCAAACAGAAAAGCAAACAAGCTGGAAATGACAAGCCAGGCTGCCTTCACCAGTTTGAAAAGTTACACTGAAGCCAATATCCCAAACAGAGGTAGAGGCGCTCACCGAGTGACAGCTCCCAGGCTGTGTGCCATTCACAAATCCTGTCTCTCTCTCTCACACACACACACACACACACGCTGGGGGTGAGAAAGGTGCCCGGGGGAAGGAGGCGAAATCCGTGCTGAAACTCACCGTCAGTTTTCTCGGTTTTAATGATGGTCAAAGTCGGCTGGTCGCCAGCTCCCTTCATCGTCTCCCCGGCTCACAGCAGCAGTGGAGAGTCCAACACAACGGGGTAAAACTGAGGAGCAGAAACTCTGAGGCGTCTTGCTTGTTCTGGAGGTATCTGTCTCTGGTATCTGTGTGGGGCTGAGTGAAATCTCACTGAGCCACGTTCAGTTGCTCACTGATTCAGGGCGTCTCTGTTTTGTTGCTGCTGTTGGGGTGGGTTACACGCCAGTTCAGCCTCCCCCAGCTCTCACACACTACACTTTTTTTTTACTTGTCAGGATCTCATGCAGTGAGGACGCTCTTCACTCCCTGTCTGATAATTAAATCTCCCCCTTTCTGGACTGCAGCAGGCGGATATGACGCCAGATTGTTTCTTTTTTTTACTCTTTTCTCTCTCCGTCTCTCTTCTGGGGAAGTGTACGTTTTAACAGATTACAATCGCCGCTTCCTCTCTTCCCACAACCTCCTAGACCTTGAGACTCATGTGTTTACATTGAAATATATTTGAAAAAAAAGACTGCAATCTGGGACCTCTTCCCAGCTGTAAGCCCCACAGCTGGGAGGCTGCAGCTCACAAACAGAACGTTAAACAGAAAACTCACCATTCTGCTATCGGTATTCTATAAACACCACACATCTGTACACATGCTTATTCCTGCACTACTCCCACTTCAGCCTCTATCTTTGGAAACCTGGCTATTCTCACACGATTGTCCACCCTGTGCTCTTAACAGGAGTCCAGCTGTACCCCAGTTTTCCAGTCACTGGAAGCTCTTTCCAGTTCTGGTTTTGCCCTCTGACATCAGTTCCCAGATTATCTCCTTATCCTGGACAGTTAACCCTCCAGAGGTTGGGGGAAGCCCTCACAATGACATCTCTGTCTCTGTATTTCTTAGAGGTTGGAACTGCTCCAGGTTTCCCAAGGATTGAGTGCCATTTTCGACTTTGCCCAGAAGGCTGTGAATTCTATGTGAACCTAGAAAGAGATGTTCCATTACTATCCTGCTTTCCTTAAGAGATGGTTTAGCTCAGCTGGCTTGCAAACAGAGTAATATCACTAAAGTAGGTTCAGGTCTTGCACTGGCTGAGGTTCCTTCTCAACCTCTCTGTTTCCCTGTGGTGTGCTGACCCTCAGGTTAAAACCACCACCAGTTGCCTCTTGAATGAGAGAGAAGCTTTATGATCTGGTCAGTCTAGGGTGACTTGACTTTACCCTACTATTTGCCTTGAGGTGGCATCACACCTGGTCCAAATGCTATCTTCATTCAGCACCCAATTTGTGAGCTTTTCATTGGGGATTATCAGGAATTGCAGCTGTGGTTTGCCTCGTACTCAAACGCCCAGTGGTATTGGTGTTAATGGTAATGGTTGACTTGAGGCCAGCTCGGTCAGCAACAGCACATATTTTGATTCAGGGTCAATCTGAAATGAGTTGACTCCATTGCAACTAATCCTCAAGCAAAATGCTGAAAATCTGAAATGAAAGAAAATCCTGGAGAAACACAAGCAGGTCTGGGAGAATTTGTTCAAAGAGAAACAGAGTTAATGTTTCAGGGTAATAAAGAGGAGTCACAATGTGAAATAATATCTTTGTTTTTCTTTCCACATGTGACAACGCGATGGTTCAGTGGTTAGCACTGCTGCCTCACAGTGCTAGGGACCTGGGTTTGATTCCAGCCTCAGGACACTGTCTGTGTGGAGTTTACACATTCTCCCTGTGTTTGTGTGGGTTTCAGCCCACAATCCAAAGATGTGCAGGTTAGATAAATTGCCCATAGTGGTCAGGAATGAATATATAGGGTAGGGGAATGAGTCTGGGTGGGTTACTCTACTGAGGGTTGGTGTGGATTTGTTTGGCTGAAAGGCCTGTTTCCACACTGTGGGGATTCTAAAAGAATTGTCAGTTCTGTTGAGTATTAACAGAATTTTCTAGATTTTGCTCATTGACTTACCAACTAACTCACCAGGGGAATGAGAACTGGTTATTTTACTTAATAATTTACCTTTAATACTTTGCTCATGGTTAGTTTCACATGTGCATATTGCTTTGACATGCAGTTTCTAGACTACCCTCCAACTGTCAGGCAACTGCTGCAACTAGAATATACAGTTGATTAGAGCTGTTTGTGGATGACTGAGGTCCAGGAGCTGTTGTAGCTGCTTCAGGCCAGGTTTTTGGATTGCAATGGGTCCTTTGGATTGGTGTCAAATATGTGTCTAATTTCACTGCTGTAGAGTACCTTGGAATGTTTTCCGATATTAAAGTTGCTTTTTTTCATTTTAATTGGTAGGACATGTTAGTTTTGGGAATGTGTGATACAGAGCAGGAAGTCCTAGATTTGATTTGTGGTTTGTTTGGGGTTAGCTCAGAGCTTATTTGGAACATTTTGCATTTGTGCGCTGTAGGATGCCTCTCTCACTGGGAATACGTTCTCAGGAAAACAGCCCAATCACAGGGACATTCCTGCAGAGATCATAAAAGAACATTCAGGAGAGGTCACCCTGTGATTTGCTGTTCCTAGCCCAGTGCGCCTCAGTAACTAGCTAGAGTTGAATCAGCGAGCACAGGGTAGATTAATATTCAATCCGGGAAGTTCCCACTTCATATGGTTTAAAACCAACTGGCCAATGTGCACAACATGCTGTATACAATATATACAATATGCTTTGTGAGATATATAACAAGGACTAATAATAGCTAATCATGCCTCTCAGTATTGTTTTGGAAAAGAGTAAAAACTTGCACTTGTACATCCAAAAATGCTTGCTGTGTGCTGTTGGTTTAGATTGGATGGTTGAGGTGACAGTCATGACTCAGTGACAGTAGCAATCTTTGCCAAACAAAGAACATAAGAATATAAGAACCAGGAGCAGGAGTGGGCTATCTGACCCTTCAAGCCCACACTGCCATTCAATAAGATTATGGCTGATCTTTTCGTGGTCTCAGCTCCACTTACCCGCCCTTTCAACATAACCCTTAGTTCCTTTACTGTTCAAAAAAATTATCCATCTTAGCTTTAAAAACATTCAATGAGGAAGCCACAACTACTTCACTGGGAGTGGAATTCCACAGATTCACAACCCTTTAGATGAACAAGTTCCCAATCAATTCAGTCCTAAATCTGCTCCCCCTAATTTTGAGGCTATTCCTTGTCTTACCCAACAATGGAAACATCCTCTCTACTTCTACCTTATCAATTCTCTTCATAATTTCATGTTTCTATAAGATACCCCCTCATTTTTCTAAATTCCAATGAATATAATCCCAGTCTACTCAGACTCTCCTCATAAGGCAACCCTCTCAATCCTGGAATCACCCTAGTGAACCTCCTCTGTACCCCCTCCAGTGCCAGTATATCCTTTCGCAAGTAAGGAAATCAAAACTGTACCCAGTACTCCATGTGTGGCCTCACCACCACCCTGCACAGCTGTAACATAATCTCCCTGCTTTTAAACTCAATCTCTTTAGCAATGAAGGACAACATGCCATTTGCCTTTATAATTACCTGTACCAATTCCTGACCAATCTTCTGTGATTCATACACAAGGTGTCTCTGCACAGCAGCATGCTGCAATTTTTTACACTCAAGTAATAATCATTTTTACTGCTATTCCTACCAAAATGAATGACTTCACATTTATTAACATTGTACTCCATCTGCCAGACCTTTGCCCAGTCACTTAATTATGTATATCCCGCTATAAACTTTCAGAGTTCTCTGTCCACTTTGCTCTACCATTCGCCTTACTGTCATCTGCAAACTTTGACACACTATACGTGGTCCCCAACTCCAAATCATCTATGCAAATTGTGAATAATTGCACTCCCAACACTGATCACTGAGGCACACCATTAGTCACTGATCACTAAACAGAAAAGCATTTATTTATCCCCACTGTTTGCTTCCTGTTAGTCAACCAATCTTCTATCCGTGCTAATACATTGCCCGTAATGCCATGCACCTTTATTTTATGCAGCAGCCTTTTGTGTGGCACTTTGTCGAATGTCTTTTGGAAATCTAGATATACCACATCTACTGTGTCCCTGTTGTCCACCATGTTCATAATGTTTTCGTAGAATTCTAGTTAAACATGACCTGCCCTTCATGAATCTATACTGTATCTGCCCAATGGGACAATTTTTATCTAGATGTCTTGCTATTTCTCACTTGATTATAGATTCAAGCATTTTCCCCACTACAAAGGTTAAGCTAACCCACCTGAAATTCCCCATCTTTTGTCCACCTCCTTCTTTAAACAGTAGCATCGCATTTGCTGTTTTCCAATCTGCTGAAACTGCCCCAGAGTTCAGCGAATTTTGGAAAATTACAATAAGCGCATTTGCTGTTTCTCCTGCCATCTCTTTTAGTACCCTAGGACACATTCCACCAGGGCCAGGAGACTTGTCTACCTTTAGCTCCATTAGCTTGCCAACACTGCCTCTTTTGTGGTAATGATCATTTCTAGGCCCTCATCTACTTAGTCTCCTTGTCAATTACTGACCTGTTATTTGTGTCCTCCAGTGTGAGACCGATACAAAATACCCTTTCAATGCCTTGGCCATTTCCTCATTTCCCATTGTTAAATCCCCCTTCTCATCCTCTAAAGGACCAATCTTTACCTTAGCCAGTCTTTTTCATTTTATTTATTTGTAGAAACCTTTGCTATCTGTCTTCATATTCTGAGCTAGTTTACTCTCATAATCTATCTTACTTTTCCCTAGAGTTTATTTTTGTGGCTTTCCGTTGACCTTTAATGTTTTTCCAATCTTCTAGTTTCCCACTGGTCATTGCCACTTTGTATGTCTAATCTTTCAATTTGATGCAAGTCACAAGATTTACAAGTTCAAGCTCCCCACCAGTTGTTTGACAGACCAAATAGCAGCTCTTGGATTCAATGTTCAACCAAGGGCTTGTTTTCCTTTTCAGATGGGTGCAGGAAATCCTAAGACATTGTTTGAAGAAGGAGAGGTGATTCCACTTTGGTGTCCTGTTTAACATTTATCCATCAACCAACAGCATTTAAAATACTGGCTTAATATTCATCACATTGCTCGGTCTGGGAGTGTGAAAATTGGCTGCCGTGGTTTCTATATTGCAGCAATGAGTGTACTTCTGAAGTACTTCATTTACATAAAATTCTTTAAATCATTCTGTGATGTGTTATACAACTGTAAGTTTTTTTTTCTATAGAGCCACTGGTATAATATAAACCACTTCCTAGAAGAGAAATGTTCAAGGTATTTTGGGAAATAGATGCATTTCAGAAACAGAAATGGCAACAAGCGTTGGAAGACCAAATGCAATATTTACACTCGCAGCAGACAGTAATCAGCTGCCAGATGGTGCCACAACTTGGTCAAAAATCTACGTGGACCGTACAGAATAGTGACACTGCCAATAAAGCAGATACATTTCAAACCACAAAGCTTGCAGAAGCTCACTGATATCTCCAAATCAGTAGGAGTTGGATCTAGATACAAATAACTGCGCTCTCAGAACAGTCCAAAATTACAAACATTATTTGACTTTTGAAGTGCAATCATTGTTTTTGAAGCTATTAGCCAAAAATGCGCAAAGCAGATGTATCAAATTTTGGTGGTCTTCATTAAGAGAAACCCTGCTCTGTTCTGCGTAATGCTGTGGAATCTTTTATATCTACCTGAATAAAAAGACACATCCTCAGCTTCCAAGAGTTGGTTTTCAGCTTGACATTGTCCCAGGGGACCATAGGGCTGTTCTCTCTCTATCTCTCATTAGAAAGAGACAATGGGTGCTGGTTTAACCTGAAGTCGACACACCTCAGGTGAGGAGTGAGGTTTAGATGATGGGTCAGTGATAGTGTCCCTCCCTCTGAGCCAAGTGACTCAAGTTCAAGTCTATAATAACATCACTGAACAGGTTTCTTGGAAAAACATCTTAAATGAAAATTAAGTGGCCATTTGAAATGTCAGTTTCAAACCTTAAAATTATAATTAATCCTATCAAGAGCCACCCACAAACTTGAGTTAAGCAGATAAGGCCACTTTGTCATCTGATTTGCCTACAAACATATTTAATGTTAAAAAAACAAATGAAAACACACTGATGCAGTAAATATGCAAATCATGTCTTTGTTCTTCAATTTGTGCGAATGACCTGACCTTATACAATAAAAGGCTTTGAAAAAGACTTGGGTGCTAGCTCTGGAAGGATGCAGCAATCTTTAACTGCATAGTGTACTGTAAATGAAATCTTTATGGCATAACCTTCTATTCAGTACTCCCCTTTCCCACAGAATTGGACCAGAGAAGGTGAGAAAGTTTTCTGCTTATGCTGCCTTGAACCACAGAAGTAGAGCTCCTTTGATTATGGGGGAGGCAGTCATTGCCAAACTAATCCAACATGTTCCTTTGAACTTTAGAATGGTTAGAAAATTTAATGGCAGAATCTCCCAGTTTTTGCACTTTTCACTTTGCACCACTCAACATAACTTTATTATGTCTCCAATCAACAGCACTTTTAATGCTGTGGTTCTGTTCACCGAGCTGGAAGTTTTTGTTGCAAACGTTTCGTCCCCTGTCTAGGTGACATCCTCAGTGCTTGGGAGCCTCCTGTGAAGCTCTTCTGTGGTGTTTCCTCCGGCATTTATAGTGGCCTGTCCCTGCCGCTTCCAGTTGTCAGTTTCAGCTGTCCGCTGTAGTGGCCGGTATATTGGGTCCAGGTCTATGTGTTTGTTGATGGAGTTTGTGGATGAGTGCCAAGCTAGACGTGAGGGTACAGAGAACACCAAACGGAGAATTCACCACTAAGGTACACAGGAAAGCCACACACACAGACCAAGTCCTGAACTATGAAAGCAACCACCTCAATAAACACAAACGAAGTTGCATCAAGACACTGTTCAAAAGGGCCACAACACACTGCAGCACACCAGAACTGCGAAAAGAGGAAGAGGAACACCTATACAAGGTATTCGCAAAAAACGGATATCCTCGCAATTTCATCAACAGATGCCTAAGGGAAAGACAACGGAACGAGGACATACAGCAACCCAAAGGACTAGTCACACTACCATACGTCAAGAACACCTCTGAAATGACAGCCAGACTACTGCGACCACTAGGACTCATAACAGCACACAAACCAACAGCCACTCTCAGACAACAACTCACCAAAACGAAGGACCTGATACCCAGCATGAGCAAAACTAATGTAGTGTACAAAATCCCATGCAAGGACTGCACAAAACACTATATAGGACAAACAGGAAGACAGCTAACGATCCGCATCCACGAACATCAACTAGCCACGAAACGACACGACCAGCTATCCCTAGTAGCCACACACGCAGACAACAAGCAACATGAATTTGACTGGGACAACACTACCATTATAGGGCAAGTGAAACAAAGAACAGCCAGGGAATTCCTAGAAGCATGGCACTCATCCACAAACTCCATCAACAAACACATAGACCTGGACCCAATATACCGGTCACTACAGCGGACAGCTGAATCTGACAACCGGAAGCGGCAGGGACAGGCCACTATAAATGCCGGAGGAAACACCACAGAAGAGCTTCACAGGAGGCTCCCAAGCACTGAGGATGTCACCTAGATAGGGGACAAAATGTTTGCAATAAAAACTTCCAGCTCGGCGAACAGAACCACAGCAACGAGCACCCGAGCTACAAATCTTCTCACAAACTTTGAACCACTTTTAATGTTTTCACAGGTTTAACCATGGTTGGACTATTTGAATATCATTTCACAGAAAGATCTCTTTGTCAAATGATGGCTTCCCTGTGATTCTGTAGTTAGTGTGGTCTAATTCTGCTCTGACTGGCTGAAGCAGTCAGATGATGAGCATTCATATGACTGATTTATCCAATTTTACATTCCAGAACTTCAGAACATCAATGGTATCCTTCCACTGGATTTCCTCTTGAGCCAGCAAGATTGGTTGACCACTTCACCAATACCCGGCTTTAAGTTGTGCCCATTGAATTCATCGCAATTTCATTACAATCTACTCCAACACCTTGTCCAAATGACAGTAGTCCTGAGGATGCAGAGTCCTGAAGCAGGACTCCATGAGAGTGGGGGGAGGGATTGTTGAGATTGCACATTGAAGTCCTGGAGCAAGGCTGCACAGAAGGTACTCATTTTAACCGTAGTGACTTTTGAGTTCAACCTTTAGAATTTTAGATTTTTATGACAACTGAGGCTCTTCAGTATTATACTCATCATTGGGAGTGTAGTCAGCATTGAGTGTCAAAAGCATGGATTTTATTCCATTACAGTGACCACAGAACAAAATTAGCTTCTGGACATGATTGGCTGAGAACTGTTTCCTGTCGTCAAAATCAATCCTGGCAGATTCAATGCAGCGGAACATTTGTTGCTGAACTTCTTATCTTCGGATTAGAGTTCAAGAAATTATTGGCATTAAACTCTAGATCATCTTCTGCCTGTGAGAATTTGGTGTGAAATAAGTTTTCCACCGTCTTCTTTCAACTCCTTGGTTCATAGAGAAAAACTTCACCCCAAACAGAACTAATTGGTAATGATCTAAGTAATGGAAGAAAGAATCATACTGACTTGTTACATGACAGTTGCAAAATAGGGTTGGGCACACATGATAGGGTACACTACTGAGAGATTCACTCCATATCTAACCCATGCTTTCAATGCCAGGGAAGTATTTCCTACTAGAACGAGATCTACTCAGCCCGATTTGTGTTTAAAGCTGACAGATTAGAAAGTAACATATTCCTTAATGCAGATTCATATAACATAATAATTTTGTTTTATAAACATTGATCAAAATATCCTTCCAAGTACTAAAAGTTGTGGCATTCGAAGGTGCTGCTGAAGGAGCCTTTGTGAATTGCATTTTGTAGATGGTACACTCTGCTTACACGATGTATCAATGTTGGAAAGAGAGCATGTTGAAAGTGGCCACTGTATTTATATAGTTTGTTCAGTTCAGTTTCTGGTAAAAGGTAACCCCCATGATACTGATCCTGGGGTAAGCAACAAAGGTGATGCCACTAGATGTCAATGATAGATGGTTATTTTAACTGTGAATGAAGATGGTCATTGTTGGGAATTATGAGACATAAACGTTACTTGACAACTTCAACTTTGGTACTGCTCAGGTTGTGCTGAAAATAGGACATCAACTACTTCAGAATCTGAGGAGTCGCAGATGGTGCTGAGCATTGTGCAATCATCATTGAACATCCCCATTTGTGACCTTATAATGAATGAAAGGTCATTGATAAGTCCCTGTAAGATTGTTAGGCCGTGGAAACAATCCTGAGGAATGCCTGAAGTCCTGGGGCTGGGTTGATTGATCTCCATTAATCACAAATCTTCAATTGTACAAGATATGACTCCAACCAGAAGAGATATTTCTCCTTGATTTTCATTGAATCCAGTTTTGTTAGGGCTTCTTGATACCACGCTCTGTCAAATACTGCCTTGAAATCAAGGTCAGGCACTCTCAACTCCCCTCAGGTTCAGCTGTTTTGTCCATGTTTGGACCAAGATTGTAATAAGAATCAAGAGCTGAGTGGACCTAGTGGAACAGTTTTGAGTAAGTTTCTATATAATAGAATTGTTGATAACATCTTCCATCATTTTTCACCCATCTGTTAATGTCCCTTACAGTTTCTGAGTGGAAACAAGGAGGTCTATTCTAGGTTTCAGATGGTACAGATGAATCTCTAACAGATCTGTAGCACCCTATTCATTGTAGCTAATCAAATATGGTTGTCCTTATTGCTATCGTGCAAAAACTGCCTTGTAATCAAAGAAGATTGTCTCTTCTACAAATACTCTGTGGTGATGTATCCTCTATCACCAGTCATTAGATAGGCAATGAGACAACGCAAACATAAAAGAAGAACTGGTGGTGGTGAACACCCTCAAACATTTATTCAGTACCACACACTGATAAAGGTGACAAATTCTACAAGATGCTAGGAGTGGTCAGCTCGGTAAATGGTTGCAACAGCAGGTTTCCTGACTATGAGGGGAAAAAAATCAGATGACTCACAAGGGCAGAAAAAGAATTCAATCATGAGGCTGTCACTTTAAGAGCATCACTGCATTAAGAAAGCACAGGCAATCAGTCAGCAGCATGATTCTTGATAAAGAAAGACAGCTATGGAAACAGCAAACACAAGCACTTCAAAGGTAAAACTTCATTCAGAAGCTGGTAACAAGTACTGAGAGAGAAACGTGGACTAAGAAGAAAGAGAGAAGAATCAGCTACATTTCAAAAATACAGTGAAGGAAGCTGTTCAGAGAGCAATGATAGGCTCCACGAGGAAAAGTTGAAGAAAACATTGAAAAAGAATTCACATTTCCACACAATATTTCCGTACAAAACACAAAACTGGATTCTGTGGAGATGACAGCTCTTATGATACAGTATTTCCTCAAAATTAAACACCAAGTGCAGAATTAGAAGAATTATAAAGATTTATAAAATAAGAATGTTACAATGCAAATAGCTCAATATGGTGAAAACATCTTCGAGGTTCGATTCCAGCTTCGGTTGACTGTGTGTGTGGAGTTTGCACATTCTCCCTGTGTCTTCATAGAAATTATTTCAGCCAGTGGGCATTCTATTGAATTTAAGCTTAATGCCATTGCCAAGATGATTATCCTATCAGACCAAACACCTTACCTGAAAAACAAGATACAACCTACAAGGATGACATTATGTTGCATAGAGGGAATAATGGTCAAGAGCATAGCAATGCCATAAGTTGCATGGCAATGCAGGGAGCATAAGAAAATGCTTACATCTTTCACTGTCCACACACCTCACTGTTTAGTTAGCATTGATGTTTGTATCTCGACATCCGTAAGGAGGCAGAAAGCATCCCACTGGTTCCAAAATAACAACTGGTCCAGAAACAAATCGTTGTCAACCAACTAGTCAAGTAACAACCAATGGATGGTTTCATTGGGGTTCCTAGACTCATGGCGGAGACCAAGAGAAGTAAGAATCATTGAGATTATCTACAATGACATAAAATAGATGTTACATATGAGTGAGAAGAAACAGTGGTGAACAACCAAGGGAGGCTCAATCAAATTCAGCAAGAACAAGTGGGGCAGCACAGCGGTTATCATTGCTGCCTCGCAGCACCAGGGACCCAGGTTTGATTCCAGCCTTAGTTGACTGTCTGCGTGGATTTTCCGCGTTCTCCATGTGTCTGCGTGAGTTTCCTCTGGGTGCTCCGGTTTCCTCCCACAATTCAAAGATGGGCAGGTCAGGTGAACTGGCTGTGCCAAATTGCCCATAGTGTTCAGGAAATGTATAGGTTAGGTGCTTGAGTCAGGGGCAAATGTAAGGCAATGATTGGGATACTCTTTCGGAGGGTCGGTGTGGACCGAAGGGCCTGTTTCCATGCACTAGGTTTCCTCACCTCTATCCAAGGCCCTAAAGGAGCCTTCCACATCCATCAAAGTTTTACCTACACATCCACTAATATCATTTATTGTATCCATTGCTCCCGATGCGGTCTCCTCTACATTGGGGAGACTGGACGCCTCCTAGCAGAGCGCTTTAGGGAACATCTCCGAGACACCCGCACCAATCAACCAAACCGCCCCGTGGCCCAACAGTTCAACTCCCCCTCCCACTCTGCCGAGGACATGGAGGTCCTGGGCCTCCTTCACCGCCGCTCCCTCACCACCAGACGCCTGGAGGAAGAACGCCTCATCTTCTGCCTCGGAACATTTCAACCCCAGGGCATCAATGTGGACTTCAACAGCTTCCTCATTTCCCCTTCCCCCACCTCATCCTAGTTTCAAACTTCCAGCCTGCACTGTCCCCTTGACCTGTCCGGACTTGTCCGACCTGCCTAGCTCCTTTTCCACCTATCCACTCCACCCTCTCCTCCCTGACCTATCACCTTCATCTCCTCCCCCACTCACCTATTGTACTCTATGCTACTTTCTCCCCACCCCCACCCTCCTCTAGCTTATCTCTCCATGCTTCAGGCTCTCTGCCTTTATTCCTGATGAAGGGCTTTTGCCCGAAACGTCGATTTTGCTGCTCGTTGGATGCTGCCTGAACTGCTGTGCTCTTCCAGCACCACTCATCCAGTTTCTAATTCAAAGACTGACCAAGAATATGATTCTACTGCATTCACCAATATTGTCTTGAGGGTTAGCCAGACCAAGCATCAAGCCAGTTATACTTTGAGCACTGACCACACTTCATGAATATAGACAATTTAATAATATATGACTGAAGAGCCATTCTCTCAGTTAAACTTTGAGAAGATATATCAGAAAGAATACGCCAGGGACATATAAGCATTGCCAGGTGTAAAGCCAGGACCCAAGACAAAGCAAAAACAAAAGAGAACTGGTAGCAGTCAATGACTTCAAATAACCCTTACCCAATACCATATGTTGGTAGAGATGGAAAGTACCACAAGGTACCAAGAGTAGTCACCTGGGAAACTATCAGACACCATCAGAATCATTCTAACCCATTGCTGGAAGATGTGAATGAGAACCAATTGAAATTGTTTCTGTGATTAAGGTGTTGTCATCATGCATTGTTAGTTTTGAAAAGCCCCTGTTTCTAGGCTAGAGACAAAAAAACTACAGATGCTAGAATCCAAGGTGGACAAGCCTGAAACATAGACTTCTTCACCTCTTGGTGCTGCCTGGCTTACTGTGTTCTTCCAGCCTCCTGCCTGTATCTCAGCTGACTAGTTTAGCAGACCAGAGGGGCACAGCATATATCTTTAAAAGGAATATGGCACTGGAAGTGTTCATTCCCTCTTTCCTATGTCCATCGAGGAAAGGTTAATACGGAGGAGTGGAACATTTTCCGTTTCAGGCATTCATACTTGGCATTAAACACTATCAGGCCTGACATTATAATTGGATTATATGATCAGCCTTTTTAAAAAGGTTTTAAAATCTACAGGTATGGTGATTATAACCCCAGGACATCAGAAATGCTTATATCACATCAAGATTCACTTCCTTTAATTGCTTAACTCTTGTCAGATATTTACAAATATTCATAAGAGAAAGAATTAACACATCTAGAACTATGTGTAAACTCTATGGCACTGATGAAATTTATTAAACATTTTTTGCAATCTCAGTGGGAGAGAAAGCTATGATGTGTTAAGTTGTTATCAAGACTGTCAGATTAATAAGAAAATACCCCTCATCCACTCAATGTTAAGAAGATAGAAGTTCAGATAACTGCACTCAGTGACTTAGCACAGCAGCTACATTTGGACTATAATATTTATTTCTGCTCATGATTTTGCAAAGGAAATAAATATTCATTATCTGTAGTTAAACTTAAACTTAATTTCAATATATTCAGTTGATTTACAGGTATCAGAAATAAATCCTCTTAACATCGAACAGTGATTTCAATAACTGTTGACTGTTTTCATTAATGTGCTATCATGTAATTAATAGAGAGAAACTCAAAGTAAGAGTGACTTATGAAATATATCAGTCGTTCATGCCAAGCAAACAATAATCCAGGTAGAGCTTACATCAAGACTAACCATTGCTACTTAATGAGTGACTCGATATACAAATAACAGATAAGGTGGATTATCAACAGCTTTTCCCAACATATTAGAATCTAAAACAAAATGTCATCAGTTTAAGGTGAGAGGGAAGAGATATATAGGTCCAAAGGGGAACTTTTTTCACATGGAGGGTGGTCAGTGTCTAGATTTTTCAGTGTTTGGAGTCTTGTATCAGCCATTAAAACATTTTGCAATTCTATTGGTTTCTAATATGAATTTAGCAATAATAAACTTAGCTCTGATGCAATGAGTGACAGTGTTGCAATGGGAAGTTATAGTTCAGGCTAATCTACCGCATTAGTTTTATTTAGTTTTGCAAAGAGCAATGCATTGAAAAATATCATCTCGTTAAAGTTGACATTATTACCAAATTAATGAATGATCCAACCACCCAAAGTCTCAACATACAAACGTTAGTAAGATTTGGATAAAGCTACTTTGTCTCAACAGTGTATTTAGCTCTAACCTCTGAAGACTATCTCTTGACTACACTAATTTAATATCTTTCCATTTCCCATACCAGCCATTCTGTGGTTACTGAGTAAGCTTGCTAAACGGTGCAAAACCTGGTTTGGTCTGCACTGCTTGCTGCCTTTCACTAGCAATCCCAGTTTGATGTGCATTAAAAATAAATATATATAATTGCGCAAAATTGACTTCTCTCAAAAGCAAATCCACACTTAATTCAGAACCTTTTAGACTAACCACATTGACAGGGCCTTGGCTTCATGCCAGTGAGGACAAGTTACAGGATAAATCCACTAAAAACTTTATTAAACCACAGCACTATATACAGACATCACAAGTATACTGACACCACAATATACTGACAGCATAACACACAGGTCACCCAATATATGTATGGCACAATGCACAGCAGTGGACAAAATAGCAAACAATATCTTAGGGTGTATAATCTTGTAATAATGGATCCAAAGTATCAAGGATAGTGTTAAATTTGCACTGAAAAGTTTTTTTAAAAAACATCCAGCTCAATCCAAAACTGACTGCAAATGTACATTTAATCATTATCTGGCAAATTCCAGTGTGGCATGCAGGGAATGTCACAACTGTAGAGAGTCAGAGAAACTTCAATCAAAAGAAAATCTTGTTAATCTTATAATGTGAGCAAAATATGCTTATATTTTACTTCAATCAGAAAATCCTCTCAGTTGAAATTCACCTCTTGTACAATTTGAGAGTTTTGGCCCTCCAAAAATATTTTTGAAAAGATATTAAAACTGGCTATAACGCCAATGTGTCCTGGCATCATTGTGTATGGACTAGGGTCATGAGGCTCATGGCTCTGAGGACAGGCATTTAAACAGTCCTGCACTGCAGGTAAAAGAAAAGGTAAAATCACAGAATCGTACAGAATCAGAGATTTCCTACGGTGTGAAAACAGGTCATTCAGCCCATCAAATCCACACCGACCCTCCGAACAGCATCCCACCCAGACTCACCCCACATATCCTACCCTTGCAATACTGTATTTTCCATTGCTAATCTACCTAACCTGCACATCTTTGGACTGTGGCAGGAAACTGGAGCATGTGCAGGGGAGAATGACACAGTCACTCTGAGTGCTGGCAGTTAGCAGGGTTGAAAGGAATCTGGATGAAAGAGTTTCAATCAACCTACAAAACCAAGAGATTTAAAATCATCTGTTCAATTACCAATTGCAACATCACCAGTAGCCTCCATTGAGATGGCTAAAATATTCTTTATGGATAATTCAAAGACTGATCACTTTAATAAACTGCACCTTTTCGAATTCACCTTTTATTTCTAAAATGTAGGTATGTGTCATGTGACCATTTTTTCTTCCAAATAATAATAACTGATAAATACACTTTTTCTGTTAATTCAAGAAAGCCTGGTCAAATTGGGTCCTTTTAAAACTTAAGTTCATTTGGATGTGTGAGAAAGGTATCTACAGGGAAGACATTATTTTAAAACTAACCCTGTGGGAAACAACTATTGGGTGGGTGAACACCCAAAAAGGGGAACCAGATCGACTTTTTATTGAGCTTAACAATTTGAGGTATCTTGTCTAGAATTGTAAAATTTGGGAAATATCTCCCAGGTATTGATTGGAATATTAAGAGAGAGAGAGAGCACAAGCCCTGAGCAGTGATCATCAATTCATAGGAAACACTGATTCATCTTCCAGCATGAATATTGTGCAACAACCTGAGTAAGCTTCATGTTGGCCTTATGGAGATGAGAAACAAGTGCAACCATGTTTTAAGAAAAAGCAGCACTGAGCTAATCAATGGCACCCGGCACACTGGTATGATAAAGGAACAGGGCTGGGGATTTTCTTTTCTTTTCTGTCACAATAAATTTGCCATAAGTGCATTGGAAACCCTATTTTTGTACATCAGCAAGGTTTTTGCCTTGTTTTTGGCAAAGTTGCTTCAGAGAAAATAACTTCAAAGAAATCCTTGACTTCAGTACACAGGGGATAATGAGGTTCTTCTGCCACATTGGTAGTATTTCCACCTCAAGCAAAAGGCCCAGGTTCAAATGCCATCTGCTCCAGAGATGTGTCATAACATAAATAAAAGCAAATGGTGGAAATCTGAAATAAAATTGGAAAATGTTGGAGAAACTCAGCAGGTTTGGGAACATCTGTGCAGAGAGCAACACAGTTAACATTTGAGTCCAATTCTTCTGAAAAGTCATACCAGACCTGAAACGTTAACTCTGTTTCACTCTTCACAGATGCTACCAGGCCTTGCGTATGTCATAACTTGTCTGAATGGGTTGGTTAAAAATATCTACAGGAAACAAACAGCTTTGAGTTAATCCCATTGAGGTATTTAAAAGTCATAAATTGGCATTATACAAGTACCAACTGCAGACTAGAAAATAAAACATATCTCATATTTGTATCACCCTAAGTATGCAGATCAATAGGGTTCATAAAGAGTAGAGGTAGAAAAACAAATCTTGAGCCAGAAAACTTATTACTGGCTGTAGGTCAAGTCCTGTGTATTGCTTTATGGTCTGTTATAGTTCTAAGAGTTTATAAGAACACTATGTTTCAGACATGTGCCTTTACGTTAAGGTAAAATGAAGGAATGTAGGGGTCAAGTGTTTGATATAAAACATTAAAGGTGAGGGACAGATTGTCTTGTTTGGAAAAAGGTGCTGTGAACAATTACCAGAGCATCTGTGTGGATTATGAGTAGGCATTTAGTCCTCAAAGGCCTTGGAAGGAAGTTAGAATGTCAGATTTTGAAAATAATTGAAAATGATTCTAGAACATAGAACAAGAACACAGAAGAGTATAGCACAGTACAGGCCCTTCAGCCCTCGATGTTGTGTCAACCTTTTATCCTACTCTAAGATCATACTAACCAATGTACCCTTCATTTTACTATCATCCACGTGCCTCTTGAAAAGTCTCTTAAATGTCCTTAGTGTATCTGATTCTACTATCACTGCTGGAAGTGCACTCCATGCACCCACCACCTCTGACATTTCCCCTAAACCTTCCTCCAATTACCTTAAAATTATGACCCTTCATGATAGCCATTTCCACCCTGGAAACAAGTCTCTGGCTATCCACACTATCTATGCCTCCCAATATCTTGTACACCTCTATCAAGTCACCGCTCATCCTCCTTCACTCAAATGAGAAAAGCCCTACCTCCACGGTGGCACAGTGGTTAACACTGCTGCCTCACAGCTCCAGAGACCCGGGTTCAATTCCCACCTCAGGCAACTGACTGTGTGGAGTTTGCACATTCTCCCCGTGTCTGCGTGGGTTTCCTCCGGGTGCTCCGGTTTCCTCCCACAGTCCAAAGATGTGCAGGTCAGGTGAATTGGCCATGCTAAATTGCCCGTAGTGTTAGGTAAGGGGTAAATGTAGGGGTATTGGTGGGTTACGCTTCGGCGGGTTGGTGTGGACTTGTTGGGCCGAAGGGCCTGTTTCCACACTGTAATGTAATCTAATCTAAATCTAATCTAAACTGTTCTTCATAAGATATGCCCTCCAGTCCAGGCAGCATCCTGGTAAATCTCCTCTGTACCCTCTCTAAAGCTTCCACATCCTTCCTATAATGTGGTGACTAGAACTGAACATAGTATTCCAAGTGTGGTCTGACCAGGATTTTATAGAGCTGCAGCATAACCTCACAGCTCTTAAACTTAATCCCCCTGTTATCGAAAGCCAACACACCATATGCCTTCTTAACAACCCTATCAACTTGGGTGGCAACTTTGAGGGAATGATGGATGTGGACCCCAAGATTCATCTGTTCCTCCACACTGCCAAGAATCCTGCCTTTATCCCCGTATTCTTTATTTAAATTCAACCTTCCAAAATGAATCACTTCACAGTTTTTCAGGTTGAACTGCATCTGTCACTTCCCAGCCCAGCACCCTGTCAATGTCCTGATGCAAATTACAACAGCCCTCCACATTATTCACAACTCCACCAACCTTTGTGTCATCAGCAAACTTGCTTACCCACCCTTCCACTTCCTCATCCAAGTCATTCATTAAAACCACAAAGAACACAGGTCCTCGAACAGGTCTCCACAGAACACCACAGAGCTCCAGGCTGAATACTTTCCATCTACTACCACCCTTTGTCTTCTATGGGCCAGCTAATTACGTAACCAGACAGCCACATTTTCCTGTATCCCATGCCTCCTTACTTAATGAATTAGCTGACCATGTGGGACCTTGTCAGATGCCTTGATAAAATCCATGTACACTCCAAACATTGTTCTACCTTCATCAATGTGTTTTGTTACAATCCTCAAACAATTCACTAAGGCCTGTGAGGCATGACCTGCCCTATCTCTAATCAGCTACACTTTTCCTAATAATCATAAATTCTGTCTCTCAGAATTCTCTCCAATAATTTGTCCACTATCATGTAAGACGGTATTTCTTGGGGTTATTTCTATTCCCTTTCTCGAACAGGGAAATAACATTCACCACCCTCCAATCATCTAGCACTACTCCAGTGGACAGTGAAGATGAAAAGATCATCGCAAGACTCAGCAACGTCTTCCCTCGCTTCTCGTAGTAACCTAGTGTATATCCTATCTGGCCCAGGGGACTTATCGATACTCATGTTTTTCAAAGTTTTCAGCACATGCTCCTTCTTAACATCAACCAATCCTCAGAAACAACAGGGTTCCTCTCAGTAGTGAATACTGAAGGAAATTAGTCATTAAGCCCTTCCCTACCTCCTCCGACTCCAGGTACAAGTTTCCTCCACTATCTCTATCCACTACCCTTATTGGTCCTGCCCTCATTTTGGCCATCCTCTTATTCCATACATAAGTGTAGAATGCCTTAGGGTTTTCCTTAATCCTACCCACCAATGCTTTTTCATGCCCCCTTCCAGCTCTCCTAAGTCTATTTTTCAGTTCCTTCCTGGTTACTTTGTAACCCTATAGAGCCCTGACTGATCCTTGCTTCCTCAATGTTAAGTAAGCTTCCTTCTTCCTCTTGACTGGATGTTCCACATCTCTTGTTACCCAAGGTTCTTTCACCCTACCATCCCTTCCATGTCTCAATGGGAGCACTCACTGCAAGTGCTCCCTAAACAACCTCCACATTTCTATCATGCATTTTCCTGAGAATGTTTGTTTCCAATTTATGCTCTACAGTTCCTGCCTAATAGCATTGTAATTCCCCTTCCCCCAATTAAATACTTCCCATACCATCTGTTCCTATCCTTCTCCACGACTATAGTAAAGGTCAGAGAGTTGTGATCACTATGCGCTCCCACCAAGAGATCTGACACCTGACCTGGTTTGTTGCCAAGCACCAAATCCAATATGGTCTCCCCTCTAGTTGGCCTATCTCCATTTGAGTCAGGAATCCTTCCTGGACACACCTGTCAAAATCTGTTCCATCCAAACTATTTGCACTAAGGAAGTTCCAATTAATATTAGGGAAGTTGAAGTCACCCATAACAACAATCCTGTTACCTCTGCACCTTTCCAAAATCTGTCTCCCAATCTGCTCCTCCATGTCTCTGTTACTACTGGAGGCGGGGGGGTGGGGGGGGTGGAGGGTGTGTGTGTGTGTGTCTATACAAAATTCCCAATAATATGACTGTTCCATTCCTGTTTCTGAATTCAACCCACTGTAACTCAATAGACAAACTCTATTCAATGACCTCCCTTCTGCAGCTGTGATACTATGATTAGATTAGATTAGATTACTTTACAATGTGGAAACAGGCCCTTCAGCCCAACAAGTCCACACCAACCCGCCGAAGCGCAACCCACCCATACCCCTACATTTACCCCTTACCTAACACTACGGGCAATTTAGCATGGCCAATTCACCTGACCTGCACATCTTTGGACTGTGGGAGGAAACCGGAGCACCCGGAGGAAACCCACGCAGACACGGGGAAAATGTGCAAACTCCACACAGTCAGTCGCCTGAGGCGGGAATTGAACCCGGGTCTCCAGCGCTGTGAGGCAACAGTGCTAACCACTGTGCCACCGTGCCGCCCACAACCTGATTAGCAATGTCACTCCCCACCTCTTTTACCTCCTTCCCTAGTCCTTTTGAAATATCTCAACCCCAGAACATCCATTCCTGCCCCTGTGATATCCAAGTCTCCGTAATGGTCATAACATCATAGCTCCAAGTTCTGATCCATGCTCTAAGTTCATCACGGAGGAGAAAGTGAGGACTGCAGATGCTGGAGATCAGAGCTGAAAATGTGTTGCTGGAAAAGCGCAGCAGGTCAGGCAGCATCCAAGGAGCAGGAGATTCCTGAAGAAGGGCTCATGCCCGAAACGTCGATTCTCCTGGTCCTTGGATGCTGCCTGACCTGCTGCGCTTTTCCAGCAACACATTTTCAGCTCTAAGTTCATCACCCTTATTCCTGACTCTTCTTGCATTAAACTAGCCACACTGGATGCATTTTTCTATCCTATCAACTATCTATCCTTCCTCACAGACTCTCTGCATGCTGTACACCAGCAACCCATCCTCTGCTCTGTAAATCTGGTTCCAATCCCCTGTCAACTAGTTTAAACTCTCCTGAAGAGCTCTGGCAAAACTCCCACTCAGAATATTGGTGTCCCTCCAGTTCAGGTGTTGCCCATCCATCTTATACAGGTCCAACCTTCCCCAGAAGGTATCCCAATGATCCACATATCTGAAGCCCTCCCTGCTAGACCAGCCCTGCAGCCACATATTCAGCTTCACTCGCTCTCTGTTCCTCGCTTCACTAGCCAGTGGCACTGGTAGCAATCCTGAGATTACTACTCTGCTCGTCCTGCCTTTTAGCTTCCAACCTAACTCCCTATATTCACTTTTCAGGTCCTCATCCCTTTTCCTAGCTATGTCATTCCTACCAAGTGTATCATGACTTCTGGCTGCTCACCCTTCCCTTTAGGAATCCTGTCAACTCAATCCAAGACATCCCTGACCCTGGAACCCAGCAGGCAACATACCATCTGGGAGTCTCATTCGCAACCACGTAATCTCCTCTCTGTTCCTCTCACCATTGAACCTCCTATCACTATCACTCACTGTTTCCCCCCATTCCCTTCTCAGCCATAGAGTCAGGGTCAGTGCCAAAGACCTGGCCGCTGAGGCTTTCTCCTGCTAGGTCATTCACCCCGCCAACAGTATCCAAAGCAGTACACTTATTATTAAGGGGAAAGGCCACAGGGATCCCTGCATTAACTGCTTATTCCCTTTCCCTCTTCTGACAGTTACCCATCTTTATCCAGTAACATAGCTGTGACTACCTCCCCATAACTCCTCTCTAGTCACCCACCCTCAGCCTTCTGAATGATCTGAAGTTCATCCAGCTCAAGCTCCAGTTGCCTAAGGCACTCTGTGAGGAGCTGGAGTTGGGTGCACTTCCCACAGGTGACGTCAGCAGGGACACTAGTGGTGACCCTTACCTCCCACATCCTGCAAGAGGAGCATGCACCTGCCCTAGCCGCCATCCCCTCTGCTCTAAATTTCCAAAAGGGATTTAAAAAACCTTACCATACAACCCTCTACACAGAATCTTTAAACTGTTCATTTAATTTCAATATAGAGTGAGATTGTGAGTTCAAAAGTTGTTAAATAACACTTCCACACAGATATAAGGCCTGTGTGATTTACAGTAGCATGGAAATAGGCTTAGAGTGAGGTGGGGGGGAGTCCAGAGGAAATCACTGCAGGATCAGTTTGTTGAAACTCACAGATCTGAGACTGTACTGAGACACAAACAAATCATATGGTTACACTTTTCCATGTAAGAGTGCAGATGCCAGCCCAGTTTCAGATGAAGCAGACTGAGATTGCAAGAAATTAAACAAGACTGGAACATTTGCCTAACTTTGGCTAGTAGGACAAATCGCCATGGTAATGTGCACTGTAAAAGTCAGTGTGGGTGTTAGAAATGATATAATTATAAAAGAAAAAGAAGGAAAGCAAGCCTTCTGAAGTAGGAATCACGTCAGACTGGTTCCATGAGAATAGTCTGTCACTGGAGACAAAGTAAAATAAAAACATGTCAATTTTGGTCACACTGTAGGATTTAGAAGTTTTTTTTACTATTGAATCTAAATTGCCTAAACAATAGTGCTGGGTGCTTTTAGTTTGTTTGCTACAATAGAATTTTTAAAACTTTAAACCTTTGGCAATTTCTTTGGGTTGCCCATTGAGGAACAAATTCATTTTATAAATGTATCGATCTTTCGATATATTTCCATGATAGTACAGAATCATAGAGATGTACAGCATCAAAACAGACCCTTCGGTCCAACTCATCCATGCTGATCAGATATCCTATCTTAATCTAGTCCCAGTTGCCAGCACCCAGCCCATATCCCTCTAAACCCTTCCTATTCATATACCCATCCAGATGACTTTTAAATGTTGTAATTGTACCAGCCTCCACCACTTCCTCTGGCAGCTCATTCCAGACAGGCACCACCCTCTTCGTGAGAATGCAACCCCTTAGGTCCCATTTAAATCTTGCCCCTCTCACCGTAAACCAATGCCCTCTAGCTTTGCACTTCCCCACCCCAGGGAAAAAAACTTGGCTATTCACCCTATCCATCCTCCCTCATGATTTTATAAATCTCTATAAGGTCACCCCTCAACTTCCAAAATCCAGGGAAAATAGCCTCAGTCTATTCAGCCTCTCCCTATAGCTCAAATCCTCCAACCCTGGCAACATCCTTGTAAATCTTTACTGAATCCTTTCAAGTTTCACAACATCCTTCCTATAGGAGGGAGAGCAAAATTGCACACAATATTCCAAAAGTAGCCAGATCAATGTCCTGTTCAGCCGCAACATGACCTCCCAACTATGATACTCACTGCACTGACCAATAAAGGCAAGTATATCAAATGCCTTCTTCAATACCCTGTCTACATGGATCTCCAATTTCAAAGAACTATAAACCTGCACTCCAAAGTCTCTTTCCTCAGCAACACTCCCCAGGATCTTACCATTAAGTGTATAAGTCATGCACTGATTTGCCTCTCCAAAATGCAGCACCTCACAATTATCTAAATTGAGTACCATCTGCCACTCCTCAGCCCATGGGCCCATCTAATCAAGCTCCTCTGTACTCTGAGGTAACCTTCATCGTTGTCCACTACAACTCCAAATTTTTTGTCATCTGCAAACTTACTAACCAGACTTTCTATGTTCATATCCCAATCATTTATATAAATAATGAAAAGTAGTGGATCTAGCACTGATCCTTGTGGCACACAGCTAGTCACAGACCTCCAGTCTTAAAAGCAACCCTCCACCCACCACCTTCTGTCTTCTACCTTCGAGCCAGTTCTGTACCCAAATGGTGGGTTCTCCCTACATTTCATGTGATCAGATTTTTCTAAACAATCTACCATGAGGAAGTTTGTCAAACATCTTACTGAAGTCCATATAGATAATGTTCGCCATTCTGCCCTTACCAATCCTCTTCATTACATCTTCAAAAAAACTCAATGAAGTTGATGAGGAGACAAGAATTCAAGCTCTGTGTCTTGCACTCATCTTAACAAGAACACAAAGAAACATCTTGAATAAAGGGGCACCAACGTATTCAAAATGAGAAGAGGTGCTGAATGGTTAGGCCATCAATGGCATGACATGCAGCAGGTATGGTTAACTGTCAATCTTAATGATCAGACTAGGCAGGTAGATCTTAAATCGCCTGGCATTACAATGGGAATACAGCAGAGATTGACTGTCTCCATGCTCTTTCTTTTGAACGGGTCTACCAAATTCCTTTTGCTAACTTAAAACAAGGTCCTTGGTCCTTATATATGTAGCTTTGGCACATGCAAATGCATCACACCATCAGCATATGACTGATGATCTTAGATTGGTTTCTACTATAACTATAAGCACAGTCTGGATTATTTAGTTAATGATTTCCTACAGCAGAATCACATTGAACAGTGAATATGGTTTTCTGAGGTTTTCACGCACATGCTGGTAATGTATGCCTGCTCTGAAGGGTCAACGGGTATGTCTTATCATATATGTACATCCAGAGATTGAGAATGATTTATGCGCCAGCTAAGGCAGCATTTAGTCAAGCTTGTTTCACGTATTTATCAGTGGGATGTGAGAAGCTTTATTCACAAGTTGGTTTTGAAACCGATCCTGTCACGATAAATTATTTTCAGAAACTTGAAGCAGTTTCTAAGTACAGTTGCAATCATCTTGTTTTATTGACATTACATAAATGAGTTATTATAATTGAGTTATTATAATTTGGGGTCCCTCTCAGTTTTACTTCAGTTATTTGTGGAAATAATAGAAGCCTTGGATCAGGTAAACGTAGAAAGGCATAGATTGAAGTATCAGTCTAGAAAGTGTATCTACAGACCCTAGACCAAGGTTTCAGTGCAGCATTGAGGATCGGTTGTGCTGTTGGAGATGCAGCCTTTTGGATGAAATGAAAGCCTATAACCGGACTTGTCACATCCTAAGGCACTCTTTTAAAAAAGAGTAGTGAGGTTAACCCAATTTCTTGACCTCAATCAACACATTTGAAATTTGTTAACTGCTCAATTATCTCATTTAGTGGCTGTGGGTCTTGTCCTAATAGCTACTGAGTTTTTCTATATTAAAACACGGCACTTCAAAAAAGTATGGATTGGCTGTGAAGGAACTTGAAACTTCTGAAAGTCATAAATCCTTGACATGAAATCTCTTGTGGCAGAGTGACAGTGCCCCTTCCCCTGGTCCAAGAAGGGCTGGGCCTCAAATCCCACCTGCCCCAGAGGCATGTAATAACATCTCCGAACAGGTTGATTTGAAAATCAGTTAAATAAAAAGAAATTAGCATGTTTTTATGAAAGCCTACTGAATGCTCAGGTGTTGGTTAGCTAATGTTCTACATATTCACTAACTTCATTTAAACAGCAACTTGTGGTTTGTGGCAGGTGTTTTGACCTTAACAAAGTGTCAATTCATCTTATTTATTTTTTGTTGAGTGTTGTCTCATTAACTAATGACCTTGCCTATGTTTAAAAATAAACACTATTCAGTATCCAAGAGCCAATGCAGTGAATTTGGACAACTTATGGCAAATACTTGGTCTCCTCTGCTCATCCAGATTACGAAGACAAAGATGTTAAGATTATGAGATGATCATCTGAGAAAATTAGAGTAGAATGATAAAGAAACCAGCTTCAATGGAATTTTCTTGACATTAATTTCGATCTTAACAAACAGCAAGTGAGCAATCAGGTTAAAGAGATAGTTTAGCCATCTCTCCACCCACAGTTTAGCAATATTGACAATTATAGATGGGGGGAATGTATGGGGAATGTGATACCAAAAGGTAAGCATTGTTAGACTGTTTTTCTCTCTGTTCCTGTATTCATACGTAAATATATTTGCCAAATTTATTTTATAAAAATAGAGGAAGAAAATAATTACTTGATGCCACTTCATCACATTTTTAGAAAAAGTAATGGTGCCTCTTTAAACTGACTGCTCACGAGCTGTTTGTTGAGATCACTTCCCTAGCTCCCCACAGAGTGGGGAGTACACCTGATTAGGTCCTGAGGATTTATCTACCTTTGTGTTTCAAGACATCCAGTACTTCCTCCTCCACAATATAGACATATTTCAAGATGTTACCATTTATTTCCCACTTGATTCTGAGTCTGAATACCTTACTTCAGTTAATTGCTACATGTACCCTTATTGTCTATCTAAGATCACCCCTTAACCAGATGTAGCTCAAGTCTATCCAGCAAGCTTGAAGGACGGACACATTCCTAGATGTTGGGTGAGGCAGTTATTGCTTGGTGTTCTCAAGAAATGCCCAACCAAAATGCAAAAAGATCTGAACTGTCTGTTTCTTACTTGTGCATTTTATATTTCCAGTCCCCTTCCTTATTTCAAAGGCTTTATCTCTGGTTTATTTTAGAGTTTTTCTTCCTGGCTAATTCACAATTCCTCATTTCTACAATACTCACCAAGCAAAAAAAACACGAAAAGATGCAGATTTAGAATAGTTTTCATGGATGAAACGAAAGTATTCAAATCAAGAAAAGGGAAGGATGGAAAATGCAAGAAGAAACACGAGTGAAGGCTCCACACAAAAGGCTTCTGCATAAGATAAAGATGCATGGCATTACATGCAATGTATTAGCATGGATAGAGGATTGATTAACTAACAGGAAGCAAAGAGAAGGGATAAATTAGTGTTTTTCTGGTTGGCAATCAGTGACTAGAGGTGTGCCTCAGAAGTCAGTGTTGGGACCGCAATTATTCGCAATTTCCATAGATGATTTGGAGTAGGGGAGACCACATATAGTTTGTCAAAGTTTGCAGATGATACTAAGATGCGTGGCAGATCAAAGTATGCAAAGGACTGAAATTTTGCAGAGGAACATAGTTTAAGTGAGTAGGCAAAGGTCAGGCAGAAGGAGTACAATGTTAATAAATGTGAAACCATTCATTTTGGTAGGAGTAAGAGTGAAAAGGACTATTATTTGAATGGTGAAAATTTGCAGCATGTTGCTGTCCAGAGGGACTGGAGTGTCCTTGTGCAGGAATCATAGAGGGATGGTCTGCAGGTACAACAAGTAATTAGGAAGACAAATGGAATGTTGTCCTTCATTGCGAGAGGGGTTGGTTTTAAAAACAGAGAGGTAACGTTGCAGCTGTACAAAGTGCTGATGTGACCATGCCTGGAGTCGTGTGCAGTTTTGGTCTCTTTACTCAAGAAAGGATGTACTGGCACTAGAGGGTGTGCAGAGGAGGTTCACTAGGTTGATTCCAGAATTGAGGGAGTTGGCTTATGAGGACAGGCTGAGTAGACTGGGATTATATTCATTGGAATTTAGAAGAATGAGCGGGGATCTTATAGAAACATATATAATTATGAAGGAAATAGATAAGATAGAAGTAGAGAGGATGTTTCTACTGTAGGGTGAAGCTAGGACAAGAGGCTATAGCTTCAAAATTATGGGGAGCAGATTTAGGACCAAATTGAGAAAGGACTTCTTCACCCAAAGGGTTGTGAATCTGTGGAATTCCCTGCCCAGTGAAGTAGTTGAGAATGACTCAGAATACGGAGTTAGTTTAGGCTTGATTCTGGAAATGCAACAATACTGATTGAGGGCCTTTGTATTAGCTGCACATTATTGATTTTCAGAGGTTGTTTTGCTGAAATGTTTAGAGCCAAGTCCACATCATAGCATACCACGTGAATAGGAAAGTAAAATGAGATTAAAATAATAATTAGGTACCAAAACCTTTCAGGGATTTCAGGAAGGAGGTAACATAATGGAAATTTCGAGAGTTTGGGAATGAGTGAATTAGAGCAAGGTAGCATTCAAAAATAGCTTGTCTCAGCTTGGTCAAATTAGGGAGAGGGAAGCGTGTTAAGGGCGATTTAATTCAAACTTATTGAAGTGACAAGAATAAAAATATGAAAAACAACACTAATCTTCTTGATAGAATAGAGATACACAAGAAAAGTCCTAACAGAGCTGCAGTTTTAGAGGTGATGACTCAATGTGGTTCAATGATAAGGCTCAGATTAGATGTGTGGTAACTCTGCACTAAGCGCATAGGCTGGCTTTCCTGTTTATACTTCTCTGTTGATCACCATATATTGCTATTGTGTTGGTTTGTGGTGCACTATTCTTTTCTCAAGAATAAACGCTTCACAATTTTTTTTCCAAACAGTAACTGTTTTTTTCCAAGTGGATGCCAACCAGCAGCATTGAAGCTGGACCATCTGCTTCCATGTCAGAAATGTCAGTGAAACTTTTAGTGGAAAATAGAGTGACAACTGTACTGTTAACACTTTATTCATATAAAAACAACGGATGAGCCTTATTAAATACTCACATGGTTTCTCACCACAGATGTAGTTGCACAAGACCTGTGAGATGTAGGCCCAATCACAATCTCGCTACTTGTCAACTTTAAGTCACAGACAGATTCACAGGACTCAGTCTGCACTTTGCAGTTCAATCAGCATCGAAAATGCAGTTTGATTGTCCTTTAATGTTGCTGTATTGCTGAGAACAGTGGGCAGGGCAACAAGGATGGAAATGCTAAGGTATGTTCCATCCAGTAGTTAGAAATTACTCCGTTCAGATAGATACCTAGGTCCTACCACTAAAATCAAGAAGAAACTCTGCACTGGCATATTTACAGCTCCTTTCATTCATAACTACCACCAAGAAGAAAAATGATTTATTATTATATCAACATGAACCTGGAGTCAGAAGAACTTTGGAGCCATTTGATGTTGGCAAGTGGGATCCGATTGTGGTGCCACCTGCTCCCATTCCCAGTGCCCCAGTTTTCATTCACACAGGATAAGGATGTGAGTAGTGAATGATGCTCTTGACCTGGCTGGCTGCATTGCATCGGGTAGGCTTTTTCATAGCTCCCTTCAATTGTCATCAGGCCAGATTCTGAATGACTCATGGTTCACAGTTCCTCAAAGAATTCAGAAACCATTGACTTGATTCAGCAAATGTCTGAAAAGTATGTTTAAAAGATCTTACCTATGTTGTCTTCCATGGTAACTGATGACCCCGTGACCCACCCTCCCATATCCATGCCTATTTACATAGTATGCACTATGTAAGGAACTAAATAGTAATAATAACACATTAGGGTCTGCTTAGAAAAGATTCACAAATATGGTTTGAAAAAACTGTAGTTCTTGCAACTCTTTTAAAAGTGTCAATCAAACAGAACGTTAAAGCATTAATAACCAGAGACATCAAAAACTTCACAGCACTCAAACTTGTGAAAATAAACATTGAGACTTTGCTAAAAGAGATCACAGAAATAAGAATTTATTGTAATCATTTAAAGGTATCAATCGAGAAAAGTTGACAGTTTTTTGCAGCTGTCAAACAGAACCCTATCTAAGAGAATATTTTTTATTTCTGGTCTCTCGGTTAAACATGCATAATGTACAGGGGTGTAGCTATTTCCAATCAATCAACTCAAACATGTTATGACACAATACTGGAACAGGTGGAACTTGAACCTCACCCTCCTGGATCAGAGGTAGAGGCACTACCACTGCATGATACAAAGGTTTTGTGGAAAGATGTAAGAATGATGCAGCATTAGATGTCTTCAATAGGCCAGATTTGAATCTCAGCAGAGACCTCAATATCTCAATGAGTTGGAGGTTTGGAGTAGATGGCAAGATCACGTGGGTGACTGTGAGTATATTTGGGATGTTTACATAAAATGTGAGGTCAAAGGAGGGGATGAATTCAGGGAAAAGCGACAGAATATTATGAGTTGATATGAAGGTCAAAATTCCCTGAAATGGGAAGCTATTCACGTAAAAGCTTAAGGGGGAAAGTAGTGAGCATATCTACTTAAGAAACTGTCATGCTATGTGGATGGCTGGTACAGAACAAGGTTTTGAATGAGACAAGACTGTTAGAACAAGATGGAATGCTCAAAGAAGGGGAAAGTACTAGTGGCTCAGGTCAAAGTGAAATTTGGTTCAAAGGGCTACATTGGCATGACATACATGTCTGCATCAATTAAATGGTGAAAGCAATAGCCAATTAGTGGAACAGGGATGTCACCTCTCAGCCAGATTTCCACCAAGGTAAGGAATTTGATGCAATCATCCAGAATATATTTATAGATTTCAAGTTCATTGGTTGTGATTGAACAGACATTATGGAGGAATATATAGAAAGGGTCGAGAATGTGGCGCTGGAAAAGCACAGTGGGACAGGCAGGTTATGCCTGAAATGTCGATTCTCCTGCTCCTCAGATGCTGCTTGACCTGCTGTGTTTTTCCAGCACTCCACTCTTGACTCTGATCTCCAGCATCTGCAGTCCTCACTTTCTCCTGTATGGGAAGAGGCCACGATAGCAGGACTACTGGCAGAGTCTATTAGATCTATCACTGAGAAGAGTAAGTTAGGCAGGGAAAAAGGTAGACAAGAGAACTGGATTGGGAAATTGTGATTGCTGCAAGAGAGGAGGCCAAAAAAGTCTCTTTGAAGAATCTCAGCAGAGATCTCGAATGAATCTGGAAGCTTATGGAAAAGGGATTCAAGCCTAGGATAAGGTAGATAAGTCAGATAAATATGGAGAACTGAAGAAATGCAATAGTAATTTGGGAAGACGGGGAGGAGAGAAATAATGAAAGAAGGATCTAGGAGAGCAAAGTAGAAATTGATTTGATGGGGTCACGATCATGGTGGGAAGCAATGTATGCACGCAAAGGGCCACAGGCAGTAACATTTGTGGATTTCACACTATGAAAGGAAGGATTGAAATGTTAAAAGAAAACTAATTTTACCTCATTTACATCAGTCTTAATGAAAGCCTCATAGCCATTGTATTTCTCCTCCTTAAAATGCCAGTTGACCTACTCTATATTTTCAGCTTTTTTTGGTATTATTTCAGTTCCTTTCTTTCATCTTCACCAATAGCTATTAGAGACACAGTGAGACTTCGTCAAAGAAAGGACATTCTTGTTAAAGAGGCCATCAAAGAAAGAAGAGATCTTTATCAGAGAGAGGAGATCATCCGACAAAGATAAAGGAGAACATATAATAATCAAGGCCAGGAGATTTTTATTAATGAGGGACTGTGTCACTGAAGATCTAATAAAGGTTTATCCACAGGGTTGAAGTTTTCTTTTTAATAAGTGGCATGGGAAAGGGATCAAGTTATTAGTGCATTGCACCCTCTTACCTGGAGTGGAATACTCAAGACCGGTAGGTACCTCCTGAGCTGCAAGCTCTTCTTGATGTCCATTGTAGAATCTTTGCTGGTAGCAGTTATCAGGAAATCCTCCCATGGATGGCTCCCCGCACATGTCAACAGGGATGTATCTCTGAAATACAGAAACAGCACCTCAATGCATGGATCCACACACAAAGGCATGAAAGCATCTTGATTTTTTTTTATTGCAGACATTATGCTTTTGATTGGATTCTGAGAGGTTACAAAATGCTGTTATGTGGGAGTGGCATGGATCAGGTACAACAAAGATTAGTTGCAGTGATCACTACGAACCCTCAAACATGGGAATTAGGAGGGGGAGCTTTGAACCTGCTCTGCAAGTCCACGCAATATTATGGCACCCAGTACTTTCAATTCAGCTACAACTACAACATGGATTGATGCAGAATAAATGTCTATATGTAGTCCCATCAAAAAATTCCAAATCAGGTGCAACATGAGTTGACTTTAGAGTAAAGAATCCTCTAAACTGCCCTTTCAAACATTTGCAGGGTGGGTACAGAGTAGATTAGATCCTAGATTATTTCCTGTTTACACTGTCCATCATTCTTATGTACAGATAAAAGTGCAGGTGCAGCATGGGTTGAATAGAAAATTATACCCCTCTACATTACTGCATCAAGCTTTCCCAAAGCAAGTACAGTACAGGTTCACTATAAAGTTCAGTGGGGGTTGGGGTAAGGATATGGGTGAAGGTGCCTCACACCCTAAAATTGAGCTTGATATTGAGTCCAGAAGGTTGTAGAGTTCCCAAAGTGGAAAATGAGGTGTTGTTCTTCCAGTTTGCACTGAGCTTGGGGCACTGCAGCAAGCCTGAGACAGAGATATTGGTCAGGGAACAGATGGTGAGTTGAATTGCTCCAGTCAAGCCTAGCACAAGCTGAAAGAACAGCACCTCATTTTCCATTTTGGAACTCGAGACTCAATATCGAGTCCAACAATCTTAGGGCTTGAAGCACCTTCTCCTTAGCCCACAGTTCACACATCAGGCCTTGTTATCACAATGTCTGCCATTACATAAACCCAGTGTTATCCATTAATAGTCCTAATTAGTAGCTATTCATTCTCCCAGGCTTACCATTATCCACTCCTTTGCCTGTCTGGCTGTTCTGTCTCTTTGGGCTCTGAATATACCTATTGTTTACTCCTTAACCCCTCCCCCCACCCTTTCTCCTAGTTCTGAAGTTCTGTGGAAGAGTCACTGGACCCCAAACTCTGATTTCTTTCCACAGATGTTGTCAGACCTGCTGAGCTTTTCCAGCAACTTCTGTTCTTTCTGATTTCCACCATCCTCACTTCTGCTGTTTTTTTAATCTCTAACCTCATCTTTTTTATTTGCTGTTAGGATGTGAGGATATCTGGCAAAGCCAGTATTATCCTCAGCCCAAACTACCTCAGATGGCGAGTCTTCATCAATCATCCTTTCCACAGCTGTAATACTATCTTTGACAAGCAATGCCACACCTTCCCCTCTTTTGACCCTACTAAAACATTTAAACCCTGGAACCTGCAACAGCCAATCCTGTCCCTGTTCTACCCATGTCTCCGTAATAGCCACAACATCGAAGTCCCAGGTACCAACCCACGCTGCAAGTTCACCTACCTTATTTCGTATACTTCTTGCATTGAAGTATACACACTTCAAACCACTTTCCTGTTTACCGGCACCCTCCTTTGAAATTGATGCCATGTTCCTAACCTCCCTACACTCCAGGTCCTGCACCCTAAAGCTACATAACCTATATTAATCTAGTCCCATTTACCAGCATAAACCCTTCCTATTCATATACACATCCAAATGCCTTTTAAATGTTATAATTGTACCAGCGTCCACCACTTCCTCTGGCAGCTCATTCCATACATGCACCACCCTCTGCATGACAAAGTTGCCCTTTAGATCCCTTTTAAATCTTTCCCCTCTCACCCTAAACTTATGCCCTCTAGTTCTGGACTCCCCCACCCCAAGGAAAAGACCTTGTCTATTTGTCCTATCCATATCTCTCATGATTTTATAAACCACTATAAGGTCACCCTTCAGCCTCCGATGCTCCAGGGAAAAGAGCCTCTGCTATACAATCTCCCCTGACAGTTCAAATCCTCCAACCCTGGTAACATCCTTATAAATTTTTTCTGAACCCTTTCAAGTTTCACAACATCCTGCTGGTAGGAGAGATATGCTGTTTTTAGTTTTGATTACATTTGTACACATGCATCATTAAGACAGTTTAATGCAATAGAAAATTGATGCATAGCCCAAGATGGTATTTCCATGATTACAACATGATTTCCACTTTTCTGCTTTGCATGGCTGCAGATAGTTGCAGAAGGAGTTATGCATTTAACACTGGAATAATCTAGTTCTAGCTATTGGTCCAGTGCAGGGTTATCTCAATCCTAGTGGGTAGAGTTTAAGTCTCTGGCAGATAAATGTGAGCAAGCCCCATTTGTAAACCCTGGAACAGGGTAAATCCAGTTGTGTTACTCAATGGCAATTAATTCTGGCTGTTGACTGTAGTGCTGAAAGGGTTAACACCGAGGAGTTACCAAGTAGCACCCACTTTGATACTGTCATTTGGACTGTGGGCAGAACAGCACCAGATCTCAAAGCAATGACATCTAACATCCTCCTCAAAGTTTCTATTTTGATAATATCAATGAAACCTGTAGCTAGTTTTTAACATACAATAATTCACACCCGATTAACAAAAGACTCTTCTAATCTGCCTTCAGAAATTATTTTCCTGTACAACACTGAACCAAACCGTGGGTGGCACGGTGGCACAGTGGTTAGCACTGCTGCCTCACAGCGCCAGAGACCCGGGTTCAATTCTTGCCTCAGGCTGTGTGGAGTTCACACATTCTCCCCGTGTCTGCGTGGGTTTCCTCCGGGTGCTCCGGTTTCCTCCCACAGTCCAAAAATGTGCAGGTCAGGTGAATTGACCATGCTAAATTGCCCGGAGTGTTAGGTGCAGGGGTAAATGTAGGGGAATGGGTCTGGGTGGGTTGCGCTTCGGCGGGTCGATGTGGACTTGTTGGGCCGAAGGGCCTCTTTCCACACTGTAAATAATCTAAACATATCCTGTAGTTTCCTATAGTTAAAGAGTTCAACTTTTGCAGTTGTATAAGACTCTGGTGCGGCCGCATCTGGAGTATTGTGTGCAGTTTTGGTCGCCATACTATAGGAAGGATGTGGAGGCACTGGAACGGGTGCAGAGGAGGTTTACCAGGGTGTTGCCTGGTAGAAAGATCGTATGAGGAAAGGCTGAGGCACTTGGGGTTGTTTTCATTGGAGAAAAGAAGGTTTAGGGGTGACTTGATAGAGGTGTACAAGATGATTAGGGGTTTAGATAGGGTCGACAGTGAGAATCTTTTTCCACGTATGGAGTCAGCTATTACAAGGGGGCATAGCTTTAAATTAAGGGGGAGTAGGTATAGGACAGATGTTAGGGGTAGGTTCTTTACTCAGCGAGTCGTGAGTTCATGGAATGCCATGCCAGTAGCAGTGGTGGGCTCTCCCTCATTATGGGCATTTAAGCGGGCATTGGATAGGCATATGGAGGATAGTGGGCTAGTGTAGGTTAGGTGGGCTTGGATCGGTGCAACATCGAGGGCCGAAGGGCCTGTACTGCGCTGTATTCTTCTATGTTCTATGTTCTATGTTATCTGGTCAGCATAGACAAGTTGGAGCAAAGGTTCTGTTTCCATGCTGTACACCTCTATGTTTCTATGCCTCTATGACTCTCAGTCTGTGTTAATAATGTAAATAATGTAACAGAAAAAGGACAGAAATTAACATCTTATAAATTGTATTAAAGGTATTCAGTTCATATAATTTACAGCACAGGAACAGGCAATTCAGCTCAACTCTTCAATATCATTATTTATATTCCATAGATGCCTCTGACCTCAACTCACTCAATCAGAATATCTTAGTATCCTTTTCTCCCTCAAATATTCAGGTAGCTTCCTCTTCAGCATGCTTGTACGATTTGTCTTAACTGCTGAATGTGGTAATGAGTTCCACATTCTAATCATTCTCTTCCAAAAGATGTTTCTCTGAACTCCTTCTTGGATTTATTAGTGACTATATATGGCACTGAGTTTTAGAATCCCTGTAGTAGAAACCCTACCAAGCCCTACTATAATTTTAAACAGCTCCATTAGGTCTCCTGTCTTCCTTCCTTTTTGCAAAATCTTTCCTGATGCTTCTACTGTGTCAAATCTTGAATCACCTTTGCCAGAAGTAATCTGTAAAAATGAGGCATTAAATCCATTCTTGATTATTTGAGTATACAAATATATCTTTGTGATTTATCAGAGTTTGAACCGACACTTATCCTTTAATCAAACTCCACACACATAATAACTGGTCATTCATTTGATTTACAAAACCTTACTCTTTGCCTAATTTTTGCTACATTTTCCTTAATAGCATCAGTATGTTTCAAAGGAATTCACTGCAGAGAAAGCACTTGGAGATATTGAAAAACACATAAAATGTTTTATTTTCTGTAATAGTCATTGTATACTTTTAAGGATCTGCAAACTAAATTTCAACGATAATAATCATTTACTACATTCTTGTATTAATTTATCACCTCACAGCCAGATTTGAAAATCTTGACTGCAGTCAAATAACTGAATAACAAACTGCACAAACTGATTGTATAATGAGAGTGTCATGAATCAGAGAATTATAACAGGGTTACAGATATAGTTGGCAATATTGCTTCCTACTGTATCTGTTATTCATGATGCCCTCAACTATTAAGAAATCCTCATATCGAGTTCATTTCAAAATTTTCGTTATGGCATTGTATAAGAAGAACTGAAGTTGTTCAATGCACAGAGAAGTGAGTGATGGCCTAAGACTGACAGGTTTATCACTGATCACCAGACAGAGTGACTGGTATCTGCTTTTTTTCTTTCCTATTTGCCTGTGGTATTGACCAATCTCAGTTCTAACCACAGAGACGTTAAATGAAGAACGCTGTGCGCCAGCAAGATCAATAAATCATTTCAGTTATCCAAGGCCAGAGACATTTTCTAATTAATGAACTCTTATTGAAAATACCTATCCACCATATTTTCATTGATGGGATGAAGAGGTCTTTCATTTCAGTTCCCCTTCTCCTCCTGCGAAATCTGACCAGGGACCTAGAATTCAACTTCAAAAGTTCTAATCTGCTTATCTTAGTGCTATCATTAGAGTCAATTGGATAGCCTGAATGAAATAGTATAAGAGCACAATAAATAGGATCAGGAGTAGACCATTTCGCTCTCCAAGCCTGCTCTACCATTCAACATCATAACTGCTGATCTTGGGGTTAAATGTCACATTTCTATCTGCTCCCCATATCCCTTTGATACCTTGAGAGATGAAAAATCTGACTAAATCCAATCCTAAATGTATTCAACATTGTTGCATCCACAATTCTCAGGGGTGGGCAATTCCATAGATTTACAACATGTTGAATGAAGTAATTTCTCTTCATTTCAATCCTAAATGAAGACTGTATACCGATTATTTAGATTCCCAATCAACATAAACAATCTCTCAGCATCTTGCCCAAAACGTTCCATTAGAATCTTGCAAAGCTCGGTAAGATCTCCTCTTCTTTTTTAAACATCAGTGACTAAGGACCCAATTTAATCTGTCCCACACCATGGGCCATGCCTCATCCCAAGGGTCAATGTTTTGGACCTTTACTGGGCCACCTCTAATGCAAATACATCCTTTTACAGAGGTGAAGAACCAGACATCATGCAACCCAATGCCTGGGTAACTCAATTGATAGAACAGCTGACTTCAAATCTGAGGGTCCAAGATTCTGGATGCTGTCTTTTAGTTAAAAGATAGGAAACAGAAGACAGGGAAAGTTGAACATTTCTTAGACAAGTTGAAAATGGTGTTCCTGAGGGATTGGTGTTGGGACTACTGCTTCTTCTGATTTATATAAACAATTTGGAGATGGATGTTGAGGGCAATTTGCAGATGATGCTAAGATAGGG
Organism: Chiloscyllium plagiosum; assembly: GCF_037043375.1. Classification (NCBI taxonomy): domain Eukaryota; kingdom Metazoa; phylum Chordata; class Chondrichthyes; order Orectolobiformes; family Hemiscylliidae; genus Chiloscyllium; species Chiloscyllium plagiosum. The sequence goes on along the minus strand of NW_028270167.1, from coordinate 39,314,705 downwards.
AGAATAGTGAATTGTGAGGCTGACACAGAGGGACCTTGACAAGTTTGCCACATTGATTGACCTTGCAGATGAATGTCAATGCAGAGAAATGGGAGGTAATGCATTCTGGTAGAAGAAACATGGAGAGACAATACAGAGTTAATGATACAAATTTGACAGGAGTATAGAAGCAGAGGGACCTCAGGGGATCATGTGCAGAATTCTCTGAAGGTGACCAGGCAAGTTCAAACAGTTGAAAAATGTGTTGTTGGAAAAGCGCAGCAAGTCAGGCAGCATCCAAGGAGCAGGAGAATCGACGTTTCGGGCATAAGCCCTTCTTCAGGCTTATGCCCGAAACATCGATTCTCCTGTTCCTTGGATGCTGCCTGACCTGCTGCGCTTTTCCAGCAACACATTTTTCAGCTCTGATCTCAGCATCTGCAGCCCTCACTTTCTCCAAGTTCAAACAGTTGTTAAGAAAGTTCATTGGATCCTTGGATTTATAAATAGCGGCATAGAGTATAAAAGTAAGGAAGTGACGTGGCATCGCTACAAAACATTGGACTGCTCACATTTGGAGTATTGTGTTCCATTCTGGGCTCCTTATTTAAGAAGGGGTGTGAAAGCCCTAGAGTGAGTTCAAAGGAGATTAACCAGAATGATACCAGCAGTGAGGGATTATAGACACAAGGAAGAATTAGAGAAGTTGAGCTTATTATCTTTGGAGCAAAGAAGATTAAGAAAGACCTTATGGAGGTGTTCAAAATTATGAAAAACGATGGCAGGGTAAAGAAGAATATTCTGTTTCCAAGTTACTGTTAGTAACGGGGTCACAATTTCAAGATTGTCAGCATGAGATCTAAGTGTGAGGTGAGGAGAAACCTCTTTATTCAGAGAGTTGTTAGCATTTGGAATGCACTGCCTGGGAGCGTGGTGGAGGCAGATTCCATAGGAGTTTTCAAAGAGAGTTGGATATATGTTTGAAAGTGAAAAATTTAGTGGCCTTGAGAGTTAGGGCTGGAGAATGAGATGAGTTGGGTAGCTCTTTCAGGAGCCTATACAGAGACGATGGGTTGAATGGGCTCCTGTACCATAAAATTCTATGATTCTGTGATTCTAAATCTCCACAAATACTCACCAAAACTCTGTACAATTTTAGCAAAACATCTTTATTAGATTACATTACAGTGTGGAAACAGGCCCTTCGGCCCAACAAGTCCACACCGACCCGCCACCCACCCATTCCCCTACACCTAACACTACGGGCAATTTAGCATGGCCAATTCACCTGACCTGCACATCTTTGGACTGTGGGAGGAAACCGGAGCACCCGGAGGAAACCCACGCAGACATAGGGAGAATGTGCAAACTCCACACAGTCAGTCGCCTGAGGCGGGAATTGAACCTGGGTCTCCGGCGCTGTGAGGCAGCAGTGCTAACCACTGTGCCACCGTGCCACCCAAACACCTTGCAAAAAAAGGCCAACACCCATTTTCTTTCTGAATTGCGTATTGTACCTGCATGGCAACTTTCTACATCCTTACATGATTACACTCAAGATTTATTGTTTCATGGGAGTTTTGTGTTATTGTCCATCCCTATCCGCCTTTGGAATTTCCCAAGCTTAACTTGTGTGACTCCAGATCTAGATCAATATGGCTGACTTTTGACTTTCCCTCTAAAATGGCCTTGCACTGTATTTAAGCAGGTGGCTCACCAATCCTTTCTCAATGACAATGGGAACATGTAATAAATTCTGATATTGCCAGTGATGCCCACATCTTGTTAGTGAATAAAAGGAAAATTACAGTTGCCTTTGAGACATTTGTTCTCAAAAGTGTTTGAAGTGTAGAACAGTAATTCTGTAAAAAGACTGCCCACAATCTGTTAATATGGTGAGTACACTCTCAGGTTTCCTCCACCTCAAACAAAATAAGGTTTGGCAAAAGTCTTTTTGCAGACAGTGCTCTTTTAATCACACAAGGAATTCAAATAATGAAACATAAAGTGATTCTTTAGCAGATCCTACTCATCCCATCAAAGTCATTCCTATAGTACTCAAAATGCCGTGTAGAAGACCATCCCTTCAGATCTTTTGTACAAAAGCTCATGCCTGCGGAGCTTGCAATGCTCATTGAAGTCTATACTCTGGTACTGCAATTCTCTTATTGAAACCTACACCTTCAGTAGCCCAATCCGTCCATACAGTCTTCCAAATGTACAGATGCAACCATACACACATGTACACAGTCACAGATATAACTGCGTACATGTAGTCTCTCACCCACAGTTGTTAATACTCACACACTCAGTCACAAAAACACTTGGACAGAATAGCAGCTCACTAAGTTGTATATTCATGCACTCAAATATCCACATGTACACAAGTAAGCACACACATACGTATACACTCAGTCACATACACAAGGCAGAATTTCACCTCAGGGGTGTGAAACAGGACCTAGGACTGTTTCTGGGTTTTGACTCCTCCTGATGGAGAATCAAACACTGACCTGGAATTTTGATTAGGGCTTAATAGGCTTGGGGACAGGTTCCCTGCCCAGTTGAGGATGGTGGGAAAGCTCCCACAGCTGGAGAGCCTTTCAACATAAGAGGATCAAGAAAGCGGTGCTGGAAAAGCACAGCAGGTCAGGCAGCATCTGAGCTGCAGGAAAATCGATATTTTGGCAAAATTCCTTCTTCAGGAAACGTTTGCCCGAAACATCGATTCTCCTGCTCCACGGATGCTGCCTGACCAGCTGTGCTTTTCCAGCACCACACTCTTGGCTCTAATCTCCAGCATCTGCAGTGCTCATTTTCACCTTGCATAAGAGGATTACCAGTCTGAAGGAAAGGGTACTTGCCACAGATCTGCTGGACCATAGGCTGTTCTTTCATTGGAGAAAGACAACTAGTAGTGCTTTAACGTGAAGGTCATCACCCCCCCAGGCAAGGTGTAAAGTTGAGAAGGTGGGATCTTCAGCCAGTGCTGGAATTGAATGAAGGCTGTTGGAGTCACTCTGCATCACAAGCCAGCAGTCCAGCCAACTGAGCAAACTGACACCCCAACTCCTCACTCCACACCCCACCCACAGGTTGGTGATTAAGAGGGTGCTTCAATAGGAAGAGGCTATTTCAGCCATTACTTTAAAGATATAAATAAGAAACACAGCAAACATCCAGGTTGAGAAGTGGGTGGTTAGGTGTAGTTGGGGGAAGGATGCAGGTGTGGAGAGGCCTCTCTGAACAGTAGTGTTTGGCTGTAGACCCCACCACTGTAGACATATGGCCCTGTAGACAGCCTGACTCGCCACTAATTGTTCAAGTGTCCCTGTCATAATGAGGAATTGGAGATCAACTGGAAAATCTCATCTACATTCATTACTTACTCTTAACTGGGCATATAATTAGCCTATCCACCTGGCTGGGGAACTGGGACACTCGACCAGTTTTGTATGTTTCCAGCCACATTACCCTTTATTTCCAGCCTTGGCATAGCCTTAACTTCCAGCCCATAGTTTTACACAGTCGCACGTTTACTTCTAAAGAATTGTACTTCTCGTACTCTTTATCAGGTGACATTCTGAGACCAGCAGAGACAACGCAGAGTGCAACGAAACAAACAATGCATATTTGTAGATTTTTTTAAAAATCAAACTGTTCAACTAAGCAGACATGATTTGGAGATGACGGTGTTGGACTGGGGTGTGCAAAGTCAAAAATCACACAACACCAGGTTATAGTCCAACAGGTTTAATTGGAAGCACACTAGCTTTCGGAGCATCACCTGATGAAGGAGCGTCACTCCGAAAGCTAGTGTGCTTCCAATTAAACCTGTTGGACTATAACCTGGTGTTGTGTGATTTTCAACGAAGTAGATGTTTGGTTTGCCATATGTCTGAAGCAAATGGGACCTGAACCAAGGCCTTCTTGGCTCAGAGGCGGGGTCACTACAACTTTGCTGCAAGACCCATAAAAGGTTAAACAGCTCTGGGTGGGAACAATTCTCCTTTCTAGATCTTTTTCATCAACCTGTTCAGGCAGAGTAGGTAGGACGTGAATCTGGGCCTTCTGGCTCAGAAATGGAGACACTACGACTGCACAATAAGAGCCCTGAGCTTGCATTTATACATCTCTAATGTAGAAAGTTGTGAACAGTCTGATTCAGCATGGAATTCTAATGCAGCAGCTGATGAACAAAGTTGGCTGAAGACAATGGCTTTGGTCTTCTCAATATTCAGCTGGAGGAAATTGTGGCTCATCCAAGATCGGACATAAGCGAAATGGAACTTTAGGGGGTGTTTGACTACACAAATTGATGCAGAACTCTGAAAGAAATCGCCACCCAAGATTGGTGAATACTCCTTACCTTCAGTACACACAGTGCTCTATACGTGTGTCAATTGCTGAACATGCCAACAGCCTTCAGGGGAATAAAGAGCTAAAGCATTAGCAGTGGTGAAGGAAATATGCTTTGGTGCTTAAGTGCATAAATCTCAATAGGTTCAGAGCTGATGCGATGAGAAAAATCAGAGACAAACATATAGGATTATGTCAAGGGAAATTAGAGATGCGCCAGGGATGAAAAGTTTGATTTGGTTTGCAAAGTGAAGGGGAGGAAGCAGCAGAGGTAACTGAATAGTCTCTATCTTAGTAAGAAAAAAAATCTTTGAACTTCCTATATTTACTGTTAAAGTTGAGGGTAGAACTGATGAGGATAGATGTTTAAGAACAGAAATTGCTGAAAAAGCTCAGCAGATCTGGCAGCATCCGCGAAGAGTAATCAGAGTTAACATTTCAGGTCCAGTGATGTTTCTCGGAAAGGTTCTGAGGAAGCCTCACCAGACCTGAAACATTAACTCTGATTTCTCTTCCCAGATGCTGCCAGATCTGCTGAGCTTTTCTAACAATTTCTGTTTTCATTTCTGATTTACAGCATTCACAGTTCTTTCGGCTTTTACTTAGATGTTTAAGAAGTTTAGTAATGAAGAGAGATGTTTTGTTAAAAACAAAAGACAGGGTTAGAGGTTTATCTCATCTCCAAGATGAATTTATGATATTTTTGAAGGAACTGTCACCTTGAATAGTTCCATGTCATCTATCCAGCTCAAGTAATGCACAGACAAGCATTTGTGCATTGGTGCACAAAACCTGTATCGTTTTGACCCGACCAAAGTGAAGTTGGAGGTAGCAGAACTGCTCTGCATGAGAGGCAGTAAACGTTTTATTGGGGAAAAGATCAAAGATGCAAAGGAGGGAGTGATTATAAATCAACAGTTCTTCTCAGTATCATAAGAAGGACCAGTAGTGACAGGGACTCTGTCCACAGTGGCCCAGAAACAGGCCAATGATTGCAGGGGATACTAAAGTCAGTCAGTTCAGAATGGTATGAGAGGTTAAGGAAGTGGGAGTAAAATTTTAAATATTAATTTCATGTGGAACTCTTCAAAGTCACTTTAAGAAATGTAATGGGGTGCCAAAGAACTAAAAAGAACTGACCACACATGCTCTGACCATTCAAAACCAACTTAAACAGGCAGTTAGATCTCTGCTTGAATATACTGGATACTTAAGAGGGATTCTTCCCAATATGACAAGTAGCACAATTCTGTCACAGAATAATAAAACATTTGTAGAACAAGAGCAAAATAATTTAATTTCTAAATCTGTGTTTCTTTCTTATACTGATGGTTATTAAGTAATCAAATTCAGTAGATATTTTGAAAATGGCAACACATAAGTCATTTTCTTTCTCCTTTAACACAGCATAACAGCTGAAAACATCAAGTTTCCTTCTCTGCTGTGTTTTAATTTTCAGTGTTTCCCTTTTGCCAGCACAGTCTCATAATCTTGTTGGCAAATTCTAAGCTCTTCTCATTAGAAGGATAGTTACCGGGTGAGTGAGGGTGGTGGGGAATGCCAGGCCTTTTAAAGGGTGAATAATGCTGCATTTTTCTTATACGTCTGCCTAGGTTGTGTGATTTTACAATTTCCTGACACATTCAAGGCTCGATGATCAGGATGCTTGGCTTTCCGCACAACCTACCATTAGGCCCCTATAAGGTGGAGAGTAGGAGCTGCAGCTTCCAGCCATTGCTTCAGGGTAATAATTCATCCTCAAGATCTGCCTAGAACCACAAGAAACAAAAGCCTGTTAAATGTTTGATCATCTGACAGTCCCCTGGGAAGAGAAACACCAACCTCATTCACTCCCATTCCATGGTTTGTATGCTTTACATGGATTTTTATTAACGTACACATAAATATTGAACATATCATGAACATTTTTATCAAAATTAAACATAAAGTAAGACAGGTCATCTATACAATGCTTTCTGGAAGAGTTTTGCTAACATTACTGATAGTAATATTGAATACTGTGAAACAATGGGGAGAAATGTCATCAAAGTGACCACAATAATAAAAAGCAGGGGTTAATATGAGGTGGATTCACGGATCGACCCAGTGAAGTGAATGGTGAAGGTCCTGAAGAAGGGCTTATGCCCGAAACGTCGATTCTCCTGTTCCCTGGATGCTGCCTGACCTGCTGCGCTGTTCCAGCAACACATTTTCAGTATTGACAGATTGCCCTGTTATATTACATAATTTTGTACACAATGGCTCATGCTGTTGTGCACGGTAATGAAAACTGATTATTTTCTGTTGAGCAGTCACGGATGCAATAAATTAAGAGATATTTGTTCCAATTGACTTGGATAGTTCGTATCTGATTACTGACACACGTTCTTAAAACAGTTATTGATACTTCACTGGCTATTGAGAGGCACAGATTCATTAAGAACGTTGTGCAGGGAATTGAGGGACTGTGCACATTCCCTGGGAAGTGTTCTGTGCTGGCTGAGGGTTGTGACATTGATTGATCCAGTCCGGGATCGATGTTAACAGCATACTGCTTGAATCATGTGTACACGGAGTCGACAGACCCCAGAATCCCACACATTCTCCTCTGCACTCAACTCAGGGAAGAAAGATTACATCTGAGTCTTTTTTTTCCACAAACGAATTCTTGTGAGTTCTGGTTCGTGACCTTTCCCCCTCAACAACCTTCAAACTGGAGTGAGAGAGATTTCAGACATTTGAAAGTTAAACCCGTCAGTGATAAGTTCGGGACACAGTTACTCACTAACTCGGTGTAGGGGCGAAGCGGCTCCTCGGCGGTTATTGGAGTCCTGATCCCAGTCCAACTCTCACACCTTCCCAGCACTGCGTGCTCTCCACTGAAACGCCAATCCTCAATCCCTCAGGGCTGCAGTGGCAGGGACTGCGAGTGGACTCCACCTATTTAACAGACCAGGATAATTTACATCACGTCCTACCGGATCCCAACCTTCCTGAAACAGGAATTGCGAGAGGTCGCACGGGGCTGGTCCGGTTACAATTTATTCTCGCACAGCCGCAAAAATCACTGCTCAAGAGAGATTTAGAGACTGGGATGGCTGTCCTTCATTTGGACAATTCGAAACGTTGCTCTTTGAGATACTCAGGACATACAAGAGCCCCTTACCCACCAGCGACTGGGCTCTGTGTCGGGACAGCAAACAGGGACAAGTGACCAGGGAATCATTGACCAGAGACACAGTGACCAGGACACAGTGACCAGACACATAGTGACCAGATACACAGTGACCAGAGACACAGTGACAAGGATACAGTGACCAGGATACAGTGACCAGAGACTCTGACCAGAGACAAAGTGACCAGGACTCAGTGACCAGGGAATCATTGACCAGAGACTCTGACCAGCGAAATAGTGACCAGGATACAGTGACCAGAGACTCTGACCAGTGAAACAGTGACCAGAATACAGTGACCAGAGACCCTGACCAGGGACACAATGACCATGACACAATGACCATTGACAATGACCAGGAGATTGAAACCAGGGACACAGACCAGGATACAGTGACCACAGACACAGTGACCAGGGATAATTACCAGGACACAGTTATCTGGGTACAATGACCAGGATATAATGACCAGGGGCACTGACCAGAACACAGTGATCCATATACAATGACCTGGAGATAAAGACTAGGGGCACTGACAAGGACGCAATGATCCTGATACAATGACCAGGGACACTGTGATCCAGATACAATGACCGGGATATAATGACCAGGAGCACTGACCAGGATACAGTGATCCGGATACAATGACCAGGGATACTGACCAGGATACAGTGATCCGGATACAATGACCAAGATATAATGACCAGAGATACTGACCAGGGCACAGTGATCCAGATACAATGACCATGAGATAATGACCAGGGATACTGACCAGGACACAGTGATCCAGATACAATGACCATGAGATAATGACCAGAGAATTGACCAGGATCTGGTACAATGACCAGGAGATAATGACCAGGGGCACTGACCAGGATACAGTGATCCTGATTCAATGACCAGGGATACTGACCAGGACCCAGTGATCCGGATACAATGACCAGGGATACTGACCAGGACACAGTGATCCGGATACAATGACCAGGGCTACTGACCAGAACATAGTGATCCAGATACAATGACCAGGAAACAGTGGCCAAGGACACTCTGATCACACCAACCAGAAAGACATTGAGTCTCGATACAGTAACCAGAGAGTCAGTGACCAGAGAGACTGTGACCAGGGATACAAGAATCATACAATGCTTGGGAAAACAAAATACAGTGACCAGAGCAAGAGTTACCAGGGACATTGATCAGAGACACAATGTTAAAGTTATGACAGGTATCGATTTTGTGGAAAGGAAGAAGTTTTCTCCTTGAAGGAGGGATCAGTGACCAGGGGCATTGAATTAAGGTTTAGTGGGGATAAATTAGGTGGTTTAGAGGAGATGTTCGAAATTTGTTTTTATCCAGATGGAGGGCAAGAGAGGCAGAAGCCCTCATAACATTTAGGAAGTATTTAGGTTTGCACTCATGATGCCAAGGCATACACAGCATTGAACCAAGTATTGGAAAATAAGACTAGAGCAGTTAGGTGGCTTTTTATTTAACCAGCAGAGAATCAATGGACTGAAGGACTTTTTTCTGTGGTGTCAAACTCTATAATTCGATGACTCTATTAGCCAGGATACATTGATGAAAAGAAAGAATTACATTTATACAGCACCTTTCACAACATTCCAAAGCACTGTACAGCCGTTGAGGTGTGGTTACTATAGCAATGGAGGAAATTCAGCTGCCAATTTGCTCACAAGTTCCCACAAATAGCAATGAGATAATATCGGCAAACTGCCATTGAGAGGGTATACCGAATGCAGAGTCCATTTAATATCTCCACGTTATAGTCAGGTGCTTTTGGAGAATTCTTCAATATATATGTTAGCATTTGTAAACAACTGTCAAAGCTGAGTCAATCTTTCACCTTATTCGGACTGTGATAAGATTACTGCCTCTTCACCTCCCTGAAGTCAGTATTCCTGAAAACACAAATGTCTACTCCCTTTTAAAGATCCAGAATATAATTCTTCTGGTTCTGCAACTCTCGGTAAGGCTGCTTACAGAAAATTGGCAGTGAATGTGCACAAGGAAGGAAAACAGATAATTTAGATTTAAGGAAATAGATAAAAGGAAAGGTTGAGTTTTTATAGTACCTTAAGGTCCTCAGGATGTCCTAAATTTAGAGTCAATTAACAACAACTTACATGGTTCACACAATGAACTGTATCAACGAGTTTCACAGGAGTGTTGTAACCAAAATTAGAAATCAAGTCGCATGAGCACATCAATAGGGACGAAGGTCAGAAGCAAAGTCAAAAAAGTAGGGTTTAAGGAGCATCTTAAAGGAATGGAGAGTCAGAGAGACTTAGGGAATGAATTTCAGAACTTAAGGCTGAAGTAGCTCATGGCCATCAATAGTGGAACAATTAAAGTTGGAGTTGGTCAAGAAGCCAGAATTTGAAGAGTGCAAATATTCTACAACATTATGGGGTTGGAAATGATTATAGAAATAGGAAGGGGCCAGTCCTGGAAGAATATGAACAAAAAGAGATGAGAATTTTTAAATCAGTGTGTGGCTTGACTGGAAGCCAAGACATGAACAGTTGGTAAACATGAGTTGGGGCAAGTAAGGATGCAGACAGCATGGTTTTGGCTGACCTCAAGTTTACAGAAAATAGAATTTGGGAAGTCAGCCAAGTGTGCACTGGAATAGTCAAATCCAAAGGTCAGAAAGGCATGAATATGGAGATGAGCTGAGCCAGGAACAGAGGCAGAAAATGCTACAGAGATGGACATAGGTATCTCGTTGATGGTTATTGTATGTGGCTGTGCTTTCAGATGATACCACCAAGGGGCAGCATGTTGATGAAAAATAGGAAGTGTCAAAGATAAATCCTTGGGGGACCAGTAGTAAGTTGCAGAGATGGAAGAAAAATCATAGCAAGTGATGGTATTAAAGGGAATCCAAAATTCGTCTCTAGGTATATACATAGGAAAAGGTTAGTAAGTGGAGGCGTACAGCAAATAAGAACTTACACATGGAGGAAGAGGACAGACGCGAAGTGTTAAACGAGTATTTGGCATTCTTTTTTGTCAAAAAGGAAGTCTTTGACTATAATCCCAATGTCATTGTTACAAAGGAGCATGTCAGATGCTGGGTGCATCAACAATTAGGAGGAAGTATTAATTAAAACTGGTTAGACTTAAAGTTTTTAGGTTATCATAGCTGTATCAGTTGCTTCCCAGGATACTGAGGGAAATAAGATTGGAAATTGTAGAGATACTGACAATAATTTTCCTTACCTTTAAGAATGGTGCCAAATGGAGAATTCCAAATATTATACTTTTCTTCAAAAAGGATTCAATGATTACAGTAGAGACAGTTTAACTGTAGCAGTGATTCTGGATAAAAGTCAATCAGATAAATGTAGTTTAATTAGAGAAAGCCAACATTGATCTGTTAAAAGCAAATTTTGTTTAACTAATCTTGATGGAGATTTTTTAAAAGAGGTAACAGAAAGTGTTGAGCAGGATTATGTGGTTGATGTGGTGTAATGGACTTCCAGAATGTTTTTAATAAGTTAAAGCCCATGGAATAAAAGAAAAAAGTGGGAGAATGGATACAATTTTGGCCACAAGATAGTGCTTAATAATTGAATTGCATTTTGATGGAAACAATTGTTAAACAATAGTCTGAGTTCAGACTGCAGAAAGATCAACCAATGCTTTTCAAGTCTATATTAAACAAATAAACTTTGGTGAACAGTCAACAAAGTCAATATTTCAAGATAAAACAAACTTTGGAAGTATTGTGAAGTATAATTTGTTTACAAAGACTTTGCATTTAAGAGTTAGATTATTTTTGAGGAGAGAGATATGATATCAGAACTGAAGGAGAGCAAATTCGATCCCAAAGAGACTGAACCAATAATAATAGCATCTGAACCAGGAGGGAAAGTTGATAAGTAAGCTCATGAGAATAAGGTTAAGGGAGCAGAAGGTGGGTCTCAAGGGCAAGGTATTTTTTGACAGGACATGGGAAGACAGGACATAGAAGGGAAACCAGTGAACCATTTCAAGGTTTGGGTGGGCCAATTTGAGGAAATGTTTGACCCAGTGAAGAATGGAACGGAGTTGTGGAACCCAACGATTAATTATAACCTTCAGTCCAGGAAGGGGAGGCGATGGCTTAGTGTTGTTATTGCAAGTCTAGTAAACCAGAGACCCAGGCAGGATGGCAGAATTTGAATTCAGTATCAATTCTGAAATTAAGAGTTTTACAAAGACTATGAAACCTGTCTGGTTCACGAATGTCATGATCTGGTTTGGTCTGACCTACACATGACCCCAGACTCACCAATGTAGTTAGGTCTCTGGGCAGTTAGGGTGGGTAATAAAATTCTGGCCTACCCAACGATGCCAGCACAGGAACAGGCCCTTCGGCTCACAATGTTGTGGCGAACATGACTCCAAATTAAACGAATCCCTTCTGCCTGCCCTTGATCCATATTCATCCACTCCTTTTATCTTCATGTCCTTATCTGAAAGTTCCATAAAAACCCCAATTGTATCTGCCTCCAGCATTACCCCTGGCAGTGTCTTTCATACTCATCACCCTCTCTGTTTAAAAAAACATGCTCCCTAGTATGAGATATTCCTATTCTAGGAAAGAGATTCTGACCATCAATCCTATCCATGCATTTCATAATTTGATAAACTTCTACAAAATCTTCCCTCAGCCTCCACTGTTCCAGAGAAAACAACTTGAGTTTTTCTAGCATCTCCCTATAGCTCATACCCTCTAATCCAAGCAGCATCCTGGTAAACCTCTTCTGCACCCTCTCCAAAGCCTCCACTTCCTTTCTGTAATGTGCCAAACAGAATTGAATGCAATACTCTCAAACAATAGCAAAAGCATAAGTTGCCAGAAAAGCTCAACAGGTCTGGCAGCATCTGTGAATAGAAATCAAAGTTAATGTTTCAGGTCTGGTGACCCTTCCTCATAATACTGTCAGTGTGGCCTAACCAAAATCTTATAAAGCTACAACATGAAATCGGACACTTGTATTTTACCACCCTATCCACTTGAATGACCACTTTGAGGGAACTATGGACTTGAATATCAAGATCCCTCTATACGTCAATGCTGTTTGGGACCCTCCCATTTTCCTTGACATTTGATTTTCTAAAGGGCTGCACATCACACTTACTCTGATTAAACTCCATCTGTCATTTCTGCACCCATATCTGCAACTGATTGAGATCCAGCTATATCCTTTGACAACCTTCTGAACTTTATCTACAACTCCATCAATCATTGTACCATCTGCAAACTTACTAACCCAGATATCTACATTTTCATCCAAGTCATCAAGGATAATCCAGATAATTATAGACCAGTGAGCCTGACATCAGTGGAAGAGAAGCTTCTGAGGGATAGGATCTATTTATATTTGGAAGAAAATGGACTTATCAATGATAGGCAGCATGGTGTTGTGCAGGGAAGGTCAACTTAATAGAATAGAATAAGAAGTGACAAAGCTGATTGATGAGGGAAGGGATGTAGATATTATATATATTGACTTTAGTCAGGCGTTTGATATGGTTCCTCATGGTAGGCTGATGGAGAATGTGAAGTCACATGGGATCCAAGGTATGCTAGCTAGATATGTGGATGACTGGGCAACAGGAGACAGAGAGTAGAAGTGGAAGGAAGTTTCTCAAAACAAAGAACTGTGACCAGTGGTGTTCCAAAGGGATCTGTGCTGGGACCACTGTTGTTTGTGATATACATAAATGATCTGGAGGAAAGTATAACTGATCTGATTAGCAAGTTTGCAGATGACACTAAGATTGGTGAAGTAGCAGATAATGAAGGGGACTCTCAGAGAATGTAGCAGAATACAAATAGACTGGCTTGTTGGGCCAAGAAAAGGCAGATGGAGTTCAATCCAGGCAAATGTGAGGTGATGTAATTTGGAAGATCCATTTCTCAAGCGAACTATGTGGTAAATGGAAAAGCCCTGGGGAAAACTGATGTACAGAGAGATCTGGGTGTTCAGGTCTATTATACCCTGAAGGTGACAATGCAGGTTGATAGAATGGTCAAGGAGGCATATGGCATGCTTTCCTTCATAGGGCGGGGTATTGAGTACAAGAGTTGACAGCTCACGTTACAGTTGTAAAAGCCTTTGGTTCGGTCACATTTGGAATACTTCATATAGTTCTGGTCGCCACATTACAAGAAGGTTGCAGATGCTTTGGAGAGGGTGCACAGGTGTTTCACCAGGACATTGCCTGGGATGGAGGGTGCTAGATATGAAGAGAGGTTGAGTAGATTAGGATTACTTTCATTAGAAATGTGGAGGTTGAGGGGGACCTGATTGAGGTCTACAAAATCATGAGAGGTAGATAGTAAGAAGCTTTTTCTAAGCGTGGGGGACTCAATTACTAGGGGTCATAAGTTCAAGGTGCGAAGGGAAAAGTTTAAAGGAAATATGCATGGAAAGGATGGTGTGTGTGCCTGGAACGCGTTGCCAGTGAAGTGGTAGAGGCAGGAACAATAGCATCATTTAAGATGTATCTAGACAGAAATATGAATGGGCAGGGAGCAGAAGGATATAGATCCTGAGAAAATAGGGAGACAAGTTTAGATAGAGGATCTAGATCGGTGGAGGCTTGGAGATCCAAAGGGCCTGTTCCTGTGCGGTAATTTTCTTTGTTCTTCATGTATATCACAAACAACAAAGGACCCAGTACGGAACCCAGCATAACGCCATCAGTCACAGATCTTCAGCCAGAAGAACACTCTTCCACAACTACCCTCTGTAATCTATGGGCAAGCCAATTCTGAATCCACGTGGCCAAGTTACTGTGGTTCCCATGCACCTTAATCAGCTGGATAATACTACCATGAGGGACCTTGTCAAAAGCCTGACTAAAATCCATGTAGACGACATCCACTGATCTATTCTCATTAATCATTTTTGTCACCTCCTTGAAAAGTTCAATCAAACTAGTAATACACTATTTGCCCTATGCAAAGCCATGCTGACTGCCCCTAACTGGACCATGCTTTTCCAAAATGCATAAATCCTATTCCTAAGAATTCCCTTCAATAGCTTCCCGACCACTGATGTGAGACTCACTAGTCTATAGTTTCCTGGATTATCCCTATTTCCCTTCTTGAACAGAGGAATAACATTTGCTGCTTGCCGGTCTTCTAGCACCTCTCCAGTGGCTAGTGAGAAAGATCTTGGTCAAGGCCACAGCAATGTCCTCTCTTTTGCTTCTCTCATTAATTTGAGGTAGATACCATCGGGTCCTGGAGACTTATCCACCTTAATGCTTTTCATGAGACCCGACACTACTCCTTTCTTGATCTCAAAGTGCCTTAGCATATTAGCGTTCTCTACACAAATTTCACTCTCCTCCATATCCTTCTCCTGGGTGAATACCAATGTAAACCATTTAGGATCTCGGTCACATCCTCTGTCTCCAAGCACAACTTCTGTCCTTGAGTGGTCCTATCTTCTCCCTCGTCATGGACAGGAGTTTCAGAGATGCTGTCACTCTGGTAACTGATTCTGATTGAGGCAGTACTAATGTCAAGGAATATTCATGTGTAAACAGAGGGAGATTTGGTGATGGGATTCCAACCTCTGTGGAGTTATTTCAATGGCAATGGAAAGAAAGAACATTACTGAAGTAATTCGCTCACAACAGTCATATTTGAGTTAGGGTAAACATTTCTACTTCATGCCTTTGTTTGTGAAGCTTGACTCATTCAACACTAATGGCGAGGACTGGGCCCAGTATGTGGAAAGAATCGGCAATGATATTGTGACAGATGAAATGCCGCAAGTAATTCTCCTGACATCCCATGGAGTTGCAGCTTTTTTTATTATTCGAGCCTAACTTTCCCTGAGATTCCAGATACTAAAACCTTTCAAGAATTGATGGACATAGTTAAAGAATATTATGACCCTAAGCCTCCTTTAATTCTGAGATGCTAACATTTTTATTTAGCAATTCAAGAACCAGGAGAATCTGAACTGGGATTTTTGTCTAGCTCATGACAACTGTGACCTTGTTTTAACCCTTAATGAGGCACTTATATACGGTCTGGTCTGTGGAATTAATGATGTAACCGTGTATAAAAAGCCCAACTGGACTTCAAACAGGCACTACAACTGTCTTTATCATTGGAAAATACAGCAAGTGGAGCATATGAGTTGCAGAGTATTCCAATGGAAGTGGACATCCTCACCAATTTGACTGAACTTGGGGAACACCACTTGAGTGCAGATAATGTCATAGCCCCATTCAGGACATAACCTGAACAGAGGGATCCTATATCAGCCCACAACAAAATCCCAAAACAAAGCCAAACCTTGGCCATTCTTCAGGATCTAGGCTGGTAAATCACTGTAGTTGCTGCTAGAATGCAGACTTGAGACAGCAAAAGTCTGGACCTAAACTGAGTAAGATAACTCATTGGCTAGTATGTAGGAGGGTATCCAGGAAAGTTTGGCACACTTAAGTTGCTTAGCAACATCAAAGCAGAACCAATTAAGATAAACATCTGGTTAAATGGTCATCCGGTTCTAGTGGAGTTCGGTATTGCCACAGTCATATCAGTGATCACAGAACCAGTTTTTAATAAAATTTGCTGAGACCTCTAGCCCTTAACTTTGTGTAAGACCTTGGCAAGGCAGAGAAGCTATACTGGGGAACATTTGCAGACTAGGTGTACAACTCAGGTTCCATTCTCTTTAGATTCCTTAGAGTGTGGAAACAGGCCTTTCAGATGTCCATACCAACCCTCTGAAGAATAGCCCACCCAAACGCATTTCCCTCTGACTAATGCACCTGACACTATGGGCAATTTAGCATGGCCAATCTACCTAACCCGCACTGGACTGTGGGAGGAAACCAGAGCACCCAGAGGAAACCCACAGAGACACGGGGAGAATGTGCAAACTCCACACAGACTGTGGACTGAGGCTGGAATCGAACCTGGGTCCCTGGCACTGTGAGGCAGCAGTGCTAACCACTGAGCCACCGTACTGCCCACCTCTTATGA
Source organism: Chiloscyllium plagiosum (assembly GCF_037043375.1). Classification (NCBI taxonomy): domain Eukaryota; kingdom Metazoa; phylum Chordata; class Chondrichthyes; order Orectolobiformes; family Hemiscylliidae; genus Chiloscyllium; species Chiloscyllium plagiosum. Next base: position 39,298,172 of record NW_028270167.1, on the reverse strand, counting down.
AAAACAGCTGTTTCAATTACCAGTGATTCCGGTAAAAGGCTTGGGCCAAAGTTCATGGGGAGAAATTGGTTGTGAGAGATTTACCTAGTTTGGCTCAACATTTTTCAATTAGAAAATGGTTGCCTGAGTGATACCCAGAAGTCTTCCAGGACAGTCAGAGGAGCCAAGGCCATCTTGCATGTTGACCACAAAGCAATTCCAGGATTTGACAAAGGTAAAGGCAGAAATCAGAAGGTTGGAAGTGAAGGAATCATCAAATCAGTCCAATTTTCGAAATGGGCAGTATCGGTCATACCAATTTTGAACTGGTTGGTTCACCTTTGGGGGATTTCAAACTACTTTTTGATGGTGGATAAATGGCCATTACTTGCATAGAGGATTTATCTGCAGAAAAAGCCAGGGAGTTGTCCTTCGCAAAGTTGGATATAAGCCGTGCATACTTGCAGTTGTGTTTAGACGAGGATTCCCAGAAGTATGCAACAATTAATACCCTTAAGGATTTGTGCCAATATACAAGAAACCATTTTGAGTATCATCAACTTGTTCAATTTTTCAATGGATAATAGAGACCATTTTGCAGGGACTACCTCAGATCGCCATTTACCTATGTGATGTCCTAATATCAAGGAAAACTAATAAAGAACACTTATAACGAATGTAGATATATACTGAAGTGTTTTTCCAAGGCAGACATTTACCTGAGAAGGAAAGAAATGTGTTCCAGGCCCCCAGGTGACCTACTTGGGCAACTGTGTCAACAAGACTGGTCACACTTGTTGGAAAATAAAATGATGGTGATCAAAGCAACTCCAGCTCCCATGGCTATACTGGAGCTAGACTGGTAAATTATTCTGGAAAGTTCATACATAACCTGGCATCCATCCTGGCATCTTGGCATCAACTCCTAAAAAAGGGTCAGCCTTGGAAATGGTCACATAGACAAGCCCCAGAACATAGAACACAGAGAGCATAGAACAATACAGCGCTGTACAGGACAATCTGCTCTTGATGTTGTGTTCACCCTTTTATCCTACTCTAAGATCAGACTAACTTACATGCCCTTCATTGTACTACCTTCCATGTTCTGATCCAAGAGTCGCTTAAATGTCCCTAATGTATCTGACTCGATGACCACCACTGGCAGTGCATTCCACACACCCATCACTCTCTGTGTAAAGAACCTATCTCTGACATCTCCCCTAAAACTTCCTCCAATTCCTCAGAATTATGCCCCCTTGTGATAGCCATTTCTGCCCTGGAAAAACGTCTCTGGCTATTCACTCTATTCATGGGCGGCACGGTGGCACAGTGGTTAGCACTGCTGCCTCACAGCGCCAGAGACCCAGGTTCAATTCCCGCCTCAGGCGACTGACTGTGTGGAGTTTGCACATTCTCCCTGTGTCTGCGTGGGTTTCCTCCGGGTGCTCTGGTTTCCTCCCACAGTCCAAAAATATGCAGGTCAGGTGAATTGGGCATGCTAAATTGCCCAGAGTGTTACGTGCAGGGGTAAATGTAGGGGAATGGGTCTGGGTGGGTGCGCTTCGGTGGATCGGTGTGGACTTGTTGGGCCGAAGGGCCTGTTTCCACACTGTAAGTAATCTATTCTATCTATGATTCTCAACATCTTGTACACCTTTATCAAGTCACCTCTCATCCTCCTTCATTCCAATGAGAAAAGCCCTAGCTCCCTCAACCTTTCCTCGTAAGACATACCCTCCAGGCAGCATCCTGTTAAATCTCTTCTGCACCCTCTCTAAAGCTTCCACATCTTTCCTGTAATGAGGTGACCAGAACTGAACACAATATTCCAAGTGTGGTCTAACCAGGGCTCTATAGAGCTGCAGCAAAACCTCGTGGCTCTTAAACTCAATCCCCTCACTAATGATAGCCACCATACCATAGGCCCTAGTTGTCAGTAGAGAAACAGCTTCATCCTCTGAGGTGTTGGTACAGTATGATCCCAAGAAGGATCTGGTATTGACATGTGATGCCTCCCTGTATGGCATCAAGATGTTATTGGGTCATAGGTGGCCCAATGCGGCGTAACTCTCAATAACATATGCATCCAGAACTTTGGCTAATGCAGTGTGTAAGTGCATTCAGATAAAAAATTAATGATTGGTGGTCATATTTGGAGTCAGAAAATTTTATGGATGAAAATTTGTTATAATCCCAGACTATAAACCCCCTACTTGGTCTGTTAAAAGACAACAAGACAGTGCTTCAGTGGGCTGTCATACAAAGTGCTTGTAATTATGTTAGAACACCGTGCGGAACGCCAAGAAGCACATGGAGGTGCATTGAGCTGCCTCCCATTAGCAGCTACACCACCGGTGGTACCCCAATGGAAGAGTCTGTAATGATATTAAACTTTCTGGACATGCTCTGAGTCACTGCTGACAATAACAGACTTTGATACATAAAGATCCGGTCCTGGCAAAACTAAAACAGCTGGTGGTGATGGGGGAAAGCAAAGAGCCATCAAAACTAGAATTGAAACCTTTTTGGACCTGGAGAGATCTGGTCACAGTAGATGACAGCATATTATTGCAAGGAGCAGAGTGATTGTCCCGAGTGTAGATTACTATCAACTACTGGCTGAATTGCACTTGGGCCATCTAGAGGTCTCCAAAATGAAGATATTGGTCAGAGTTACGCCTGGTGGCTTGGCTTGGATGCAGACATAGCTACATTGGTGGGGTAGTGCCCAGAGTGCCAACAAAGACAACAATTACTGCCAGCAACTCCCCCACATCCATGGAAAAGGCTGGCTAAACCTTAGATTTGGTTACACATGGACAATACAGGTCCTTTCATCGCCTCAATGTTCTTCATCATTGTAGATGCCCATCCAAGGAGGCTGGATGTGCATAACATCCATTTGCCAAATACAGGAATGATGATAGAAATACAGCATGTATCTTTTTCAGTAAATGGAGTCTGGAAGTGTTAGTCACAGGTAACAGGCCATCATTTACCAGCAAAGAATTTGGTTATTTCTTAAAGTCAAATGGGATTCAACATTTAAGGACAGCTCCATATCACACATCATCCAATGGCCTGGCAGAAAGAAAAGTCCAAACTCTGAAAGTGAGGTTGAAGAAACAGCCTACGACCTCATTAGATGCCAAGCTGTCATATTTGATTATAGGATCACCCCACATGCAACTACAGGAATAGAGCTGACAGAGTTGCTAATAGGTAGAAGACTGCGCACCAGCTTAAGTCTGATCTTGCCGGACCTGTGGGGGAGGGTAAAATGGCATCAAGGATGCCAATGTTGACACAAAACTTCCAATCAAGAGAGACAGTTTGGTACAAAGGACAAGGTTTGGTGCAAGATTCATGGAAATGGGCCAAGTCATGACCAGTGATGTATAAAGTTCAGGTAGATGCGACGGTCCTGAACAAGCACGTGGTCTACATGATGGACATTTTGGATCAAAAACAGAAGTTACTGGATAAGCTCAACAGGTCTAGCAGCATGTGAAGAGAAATCAGAGTAAATGGTTCGAGTCCGATGACCCTTCATTAGACATGATGGACATGATGGATGTTACTGTCTCAATGCCTTTGCCTCTGGAATAAGAGAGTGAATGTTTACCAAGGTATTCCTAGCACAAAAGATAAGCACCTAGAGATAAGTAGAGACAATCCTGGTAATTATAGACCAGTGAGCCATACTTCAGTTGTGGGCAAAGTGTTGGAAAAAGTTATAAAAGATAGGATTTATAATCATCTAGGAAGGAATAAATTGATTAGGGATAGTCAACATGGCTTTGTAAAGGGTAGGTCATACCTCACAACCTTATTGAGTTCTTTGAGAAGGTGACTGAACAGGTGGATGAAGGTAAAGTGGTTGATGTGATGTATGTGGATTTCAGTAAGACGTTTGATCAGGTTTCCCATGGTAGGCTATTGTACAAAATCCGAAGACATGGGATTGAGGGTGATTTAGTGGTTTGGATCAGAAATTGGCTAGCTGAAAGAAGACAGAGGGTGGTCGTTGAGGGGAAATGTTCATCTTGGAGTTCAGTTACTAGTGGTGTACCACAAGGGTCTGTTTTGGGGCTACTGCTGTTTGTCAATTTTATAAATGACCTAGTTGAGGACATAGAAGGATGGGTTAGTACATCTGGGGATGAATTTCAGGTTGGTAGAGTTGTGGATAGTGCTGAAGGATGTTGTGGGTTACAGAGGGACACAGATAAACTGCTGAGCTGGGCAGAGAGATGGCAAATGGAATTAAATGTGGAAAAGTGTGAGGTGATTCATTTTGGAAGGAGCAACAGGAATAAAGAGTACTGGGCTAATGGTAAGATTCTTGGTAGTGTAGATGGACAGAGAGATCTCAGTGTCCATGTACATAGATCCCTGAAAGTTGCCACCCAGATTCTTAGGGTTGTTAAGAAGGCATACAGTGTGTTAGCTTTTATTGGTAGAGGGGTTAAGTTTCAGAGCCATGAGGTCATGCTGCAGCTGTACAAAATTCTGGCACGGCTGTACTTGGATATTTGTGTTCAATTCTGGTTATAATATTATAGGAAGGATGTGGAAACTTTGGAAAGGGTTCAGAGGAGATTTACTAGGATGTTGCCTGGTATGGAGGGAAGGTCTTACGAGGAAAGGCTGATGGGCTTGAGGCTGTTTTCGTTAGAAGAAGGTTAAGAAGTGACTTAATTGAGACATATAAGATAATTAGAGGGGTTGGACAGTGAGAGCCTTTTTCCTCGGATGGTGGTGGCTAGCATGAAGGGACGTGGCTTTAAATTGAGGGATGATAGATATAGGACAGATGTCAGAGGTGGTTTGTTTACTCACAGAGTAGTAGAGGGGTGGAATGGCCTGCCTGCAACAGTAGTAGACTTGCCAATTTTAAGAACATTTAAATAGTCATTAGATAGACTTATGAATGAAAATGGAATAGTGTAGGTTAGATGGGCTTCAGATTAGTTTTACAGGTCAAGTTAACATTGAGGACCGAAGGGCCTGTACTGTGCTGTAATGTTCTATGTTCTATGTTCCTAAGCATTACACACTGCCCGTTTCAGACACCACATTGGATAAATCTGACCCAATGCTAGAATACCCCAGATGGCTCTCCAAGAAAAAGGACTAGCCTATGTCCTTGAACTCAGAGGGGAAGTGTTGTAATGATTGTAATGAGATCAGCTCGCTGGACTTCATAGAATGTGAGTTCCCTGACTGGGGTGTTAATCTGATTGAGTCAGGGAGTCCTGGCTGACATATAAAAAGGGGAGTGTCAGAGATGTCGTCATTCTGGTAGCTGACTCCAACTGGGGCAGTACTAAAGTCAAGAACTGTTTATGTGTACGTAAAGGTGATTTGGTGATAAATAATGGCCTCTGAGGAGTTCTTTTATTGTGCACATTCATAAATAAATGTTATAGAGACATTTAATATAAATATCCATTGTGCATAGTTATGTTAAAAAAAACATTCGTGTTCACTAACAAGAGGAGAGACTTTAACCCACATGATGGTAGTTGACGTTGGAATTGGAGGCAAGTGTCAAGGAGCATCTGAAGTGAAGCCCAAAGACAACATGGTGCTATGGATGGAACATAAGCACAACCTAGTGCTCTGATTACACAATGGGGAGAATAGCTGAAGAGAAGCTCAGTGATGACAGGACCCTGTGAATGCTGCCCCTCAATAACCACCTTGGCATTGAACCATGGAGAGAAGTGCAAAAGCTGAAAATGCATAGGAGAAAATCCAAAACAAAGTGTTTAGAAAGCAACAGGAAAACCTCATCAGCAACAGTGAATAAATAGTAGGGCATGTCAGAAACAGAACAGGAAACTGCACATGAGAGGTGACCCACATAATAGACTACAAAGCCGAAGGCCCACACAGCAATTGGAAAACCATAGGAAAGCAACAGCAGCATTCCAGTTACCATAGCACACATAGCAATTATAATGAAGATGGAAAAGGAACTAGCTCACCTAGAAGGTGTGTGGGGCCTTGACCAGGCCATATATTGCGTATAATAACATTGATGGTTTAGCAGATAGCATACTCCTTCAGGTGTTCATGCAAAGCCAGACACAGGCCATTGTTGTATTTGATCAATAGCTGTGACCATGCCACGCTTACCATATAAACCACAGCTACAGACACCTCAATACATGATAATGTATTAAAGCTTTCAACTCCTATTTCAGTTGAAGACAAATCCCTGTTATACATTGAGCAAAGTCTAATTAGAGAAAAGGAGATCCAGCCAAACCATCAATTCTTTATAAAAAAAAATTGTTACAGACTCATGAAAAATTGTCCATATGGTGCTCTGAAAGAATATTCTAATGACACCACATTGTAGTGGGTGTGCAGGATGAAACCTGATCAGAACCTTTACAGTCTAAAGAAGACCACACACTATCACAAATAATGTAGTTCACCAGATAGGCAGGATTTCAAATCAGAAAATATCTTTTATTCAAGGGAACAGACAGCTTTCCTGGGACCAGCCCTTTGGTTTGTCAGGGTCTACATTTTTAACCTTAGAGCTGCAAGCAGCAGCCATAAAGGGAAAATAGTTTGAGTCCTGCTATTGCTAATTGTCTATGCTATGCTGGGAAAGTTACACACACCGCAGTGCTTGGTGCTATGATCTCATATTTTCAAATGGTTCATTGAAGCACCAAGAAACAACAATAATGTTTCAAAGTAGATCACTTCAGAAGAATGGCAAGTAACTAATGAAAACCTATCCGGGGAAAAAATTTGCTTCAGAACAAATGGGATGATGCTAATATTCAGCATTTAAAAATTCTTGTGGTGCAGTGGTAGTGTCCCTACCTGTGAGCTAGGATACTTGGATTCAAGTCCCACTTGCTCCAGAGGTGTGTTGGCCAGCACGATGGCACAGTGAGTGGTTAGCACTGCTGCACAGCACCAGGGACCCGGGTTCAATTCCCGCCTCGGGCAACTGTCTGTGTGGAGCTTGCACACTCTCCCCGTGTCTGCGTAGATTTCCTCCAGGTGCTCCGGTTTCCTCCCACAGTCCAAAGATGTGCAGGTTAGGTGAATTGGCCATGCTAAATTGCTCGTAGTGTTAGGTGAAGGGGTAATGTAGGGGAATGGGTCTGGGTGGGTTGCTCTTCAGAGGGTCGGTGTGGACTTGTTGGGCCGAAGGGCCTGTTTCCACACTATAAATAATCTAAAAATCTATAACATGTTTGAACAGGTTGATTCGAAAATATCCGCATAAAGCCAACTGATGTCTGCAACTGAGCCTCATCAGCAGTCTGGGAAACATTCAAGTCTTTTTTTAGCAGAGGGACAGAGAATCACATTGTAGAGCCTCCATGGACACAGCACACCTTAATGAAGCTTAAAGTCAAGCATCAAAAGGACTTCAAACAGATTGAAATCAAACAAGGATTGGGGCAGTTTTTAGCCCAGGTGTTAGCAGTCAGACCTTGCAATAAGGCCTCAGAATCTGGAAAGAAAAGTTTACAGAAAGTTTCCAAATTATCCTGTGTATAGATAACCAATGTTTTCATGCAAGTGACAAATGCAAATGGAGGAAACGGTTTTTCTTTTTATAGAAAAGTCCAGGGCTGCAGGATCACTGTGAGTCAATTGCTGAATTTAGATGCTCGTAGAGAAGTAAGCCTGAGAGATAACAATGATCTTTTGACTAAAGATTTAGAAATACTTGAGGCTTAAAACATAGAATCACAGGAGGTGAGGAGTTACATTTTCATGATTAAATGTTAATAGTTTTAAAGGGTACTGTAAAAGTTCCTGGGGAGGAGATGGAGAGAGGAAATAAAAGTTTAATTTCAGGAATTACAGCAAACATTTATTAACAACCATCAATGGAACTGGGACTACGCCAGTTGATCAAATATTCCAGTTAATGAAGAGATTCACATCATCAATGTTAAGCCAGACACTATACAAAAGAAATGTAATGTGGGTGTATACAAATCACTGCTATACTTTATTTACACCATAAATCACTTAAATAATAATACAACTTCATCTTAAATAAAACTTACTGACTGAGAGCCTTCTCAACTGACTCCCCGGACAATCTAGAGGTTGTGATGATACAGTAAAGTTCTGGCATTTCATGTATACAATTTTTGCCGGTTTATGGAGGTTGCCAGTTCATAAGATTCCAGTTAGAACAAAGTTTTTGCTGTACAAGAATCTGCATATTTTGTGGAAACTGAAATGGGAGTATAATTGCTATCATTAGAATATCAGGTAAAGTTTTGCAACTTAGAAATCAAGTGTTGAACTGTGCCACACAATGTTGCTTTTTGAAGAATTAGAAGGAAGAATGAGAGATTGAATGGCATCAAGAATCTTTGAATTTAAGGAAATTTTGCCTGGCATCAGACCTTTGGTTGGTTTCGATACAGAACATTAAAATGCAGCAGAGAGAGAAAAACATCCAGAACCTGGAAACAGAAAGTATCCATCTCTCTCTCTCTCTCTCTCTCTTTGTGGGGAAAAGACAAAATTTCAAAGAAAGAGTTCATACAACAAATGATCTAGGTTCGGCTGATCAAGCATTGAATCAAAACATAACCGTCACCCTCCAGCCAACAGTGGATCCTCATTGCGAAAATTAAAAGAACTGTGAGAAAAATAACTTTCTATCTTATGGCTTGGAATTTAAGCTCAGAATTTTGTTCACTTGTCAGTCCTCACTCTCCATGAGGGATAGAGGCAAAGACATCCCATGGATATTGAAAAAACACAGATAACATGGATACATGCAAAGCCCTGAGCTGATACCTTCAAGATGCGGAAATGTTGGTGTTGGACTGGGGTGGAACAAAGTTAAAAATCAAATAAACCTGCTGGACTATAACCTGGTGTTGTGTAATTTTTAACTTGATACATTCAGTGCACACTCAATGAAACAGGAGATTGAGAGGAAGATGGCAACAAGGAAGAGGTAAGAGATTGTGATTCACTTCAGGCACGGTGCAGGCAAGAGGGACCAAATGGCCTACTTGTGTGTCATAGCAATTCAGTGACTCTGTGACTGGAAGCTTGTGTTGCTTTTGTAAGGAGCAATCTTACTGGGAGCTGTGATATCTTTCTCTTTAACTTCTTATAAGTTTCTGCATAGGGAGCCAAAGCATCTTTAAATATCCCTTTTGACTTGATTGCTATGCTAGGCTGCCAGACCTTTTGAATGGCATTGTGAGAGCAATTTTGCACTTCTACACTTTGGGACTGATCTTGTAACCTATTAAGAGGATCTCACAAGTATGTGGATGGACACATTAAAAAAACAAATCAGCAGATAAGAAGGGAAAGGTGTATCCATTTTCCACAGTGCATGTGGTAAATTGTTTATCATTTGCCTGTTGTAACCATGGTTAAGTGTTTGTGTTTGGGCGTTTGAAGGAGTACAGCTTAAGTTGCATAAATTAGAAATCCCTATCTGTTACCAATCTTGTTAAAATTAAGTGCCTTACAATAAATGGAGGCATTTTCTGTGACTCAAGCAACCAGGTTGGGTTTACTTTCATCCTTGGGAACAGTCAGTCAGGCAAATTGATCATATTGGTGATTGCATTTCCGTGTTTTGCGATAGCTTGTGGAACAGACAGGTTCAATCCTCGGAGCACGCTTCTAGTCGACCAACTTGGAAAGGTGCTTGTTTTATCTGGTTCATTTAGAGGCAAGTCTATTAAGAACAAGCTGAGTTGAAGGAAAGCCTGCTATAGGTTACCATTGATCAGAATCAGATCTAGGCTCGGCCATTCATCTACTATGGCTGCAACAGCAGGTGAAAGTCTGGGAATCCTGTAGCGAGTAATTCACCTCCTGGTTTCCCAAAGCCTGCTCACCATCAACAAGGTTCATATCAGGAATACGAGGGAATATTCAAGGGAGGTGTCATGGCATTATTATTGTGTAATACGATGCGTTATTATTATTGGGTTGTTAATCTAGAGATGCATGTAATGTTCTGGGTGGCTGCGTTCAAATCCCACCACGGCATATAGTGGAATTTGAATTCAATAAAAATCTGAAATTAAAAGTCTAATTATCACTTGTTGGAGTTAAAAGAAAAACTAATGTCCTTTAGGGAGGGTAGCTGCCATCCTTACCTGTTCTGGACTACATGTGATTCAAGATCCACAGTAATGGGGTGAACTCTTAAATGGTCTCTGAGATGGGCATTAAATGCTTGTCTAGCCACTGATGCACTCATCCTGTGAATAAATAATTTGCCTGAATAAGTTCTAAGAATTCAAAAGCACCAACAACACTCAAGAAGTTGCCACCATTCATGGCAAAGCAGCCCATTGATTAGCACCACATCCAAAAACTTTCACTTCCTCCATCACCGATTCACAATCACAGCAGTGTATACCAGCAAGCCATGAAGGCTCCTTTACCAGCATCTTTCAAAATCAAGACCATTGCCATCAAGTAGACAAAGGGCTGATGATACTTGGAAACACCACTAACTGCAGGTTGCCCTCCACAAGGTCACTCATCATGTTGACTTGCAAATATATAACCAGTCTGTCAGTGGCACTGGGCTAAAACTCTGGAAGTTCCTTCCTAATAGCACTGTAGATCCAGAACACTACTAATTCATGAGGGCAGCTTGCCATCTTCTCACCGGCGTTAATGCTGACCGAGCCATCAACACCCACATCCCATGAATGAGTTTGAAGAATGCTTGTGAAGAACAGGCTGTTTAGTTGAACTCTCTCATTTCTCAAAAAAAGTGACATGAGTTCAAGGTAAAAATTATTTGCTCTTCTGAAAGAGTGAGACAAGAAACATCTCAATCTTTTATTCTCTGTTCCAGCTGTGCCTGCAAGTCTTCAGACATAACCATGAATGATAAGTGACGTGACCACACCAGCTGGAATATCAGAGAAACACACTTAAGAACATTTGATGCTTTCTCATTGGCAAAAATGCAAAAATGCTTCTTCCTTCAAAAGCCAGTCTCTGTAAGGAAATCTGTTTTGTTTTGCACTTTTCCTAAGAACCGAGTATGTGTATGCATGTGAGTGTATGCATGTTTTGCAGACATTTGGAAGTATTTTTACTCCCATATTGATCACTGCATCTTTAACTAATCATTGCATTTGATTTGAAAACATTTTGGTTCAAAAACAAACATATATTTTTGTATTTATTAAGAAACTTAGTTGGTAGATCTTGTTTAAAAACTGATGAAGGTATGGTGTTTAAATTGCCCTCTTGTTAACTGGGAAAAGCATTTTAACGTTATATTGTGATTTATGATGTCATGGGAATAGAAGACCAGTGTAGTCTTCCAGCCTCAGGTGTCTTGCATATAGTTAGATTAATAAACTATGTTAGATTTCATTACAAGAGTGTAGATGTCAGAGAGGGGACGGCACTTGCAGCCATTTGAATGGTCTTGATCTTTGAATTCCTTGAGCTCCTTGTGCTTTTTGTTGGTGCCAGTAGTGGAGGAGATGGAAGAGTGTTCTTTAAGATATGCTTAATCCATGGCTTTTTGAAAATGTATTGCTTATAAAATATAGGAAACGTAGCAGACAACCTGTGCACAACAAATGACCACAAACAGTAATGTGATCATGACCAGATGATCTATTTTTGGTCATATTTTTGAGGGATAAATATATCTGCCAAGACACCTGGGGTGTATTTCCTGCTCTTCTTTGAAGTGGTGATGTTTAGCATCCACCTGAGATAAATTAGAAACAGTGCCAGAGTTAGAATGGGCATGAGAGCAAGTAGGATAATAATATTTAAGTATTAGGATTAGTGTGAGAGGGAAGGAAGTTGCACTGTAGGTTGTTCTTGGGTTAATGTGAGCAGAGGAGGTACTTATTTGGTGGTGGCATTAGTACTGTGATCAGAGCTAACGTAATGGGTTCACAACCTGAATAGCACGTAATACATTTAGGCTCTGGGCAAGTAATGAATTTATTTTAGATTTGTAAATTGTGGTTGTATAATAAAGAAGAGGGTGAAAAATCAGCATGTTAGGGGAATTGGTCCATTGCTGATAGCAGTTTAGCTAGGTTGGAATCATGGTGTGGTGAAGATTAGGGTTTTGACAGGCTTGAAAGAATAGGATATGAGGATCTCCCTGGTAAGGCCAGCACTTAATACACTTGAGTTTGTGAGATTGAATCACCTACTCAGGTCTGTCAAATTCCTGAGTTGTGCCTTGCAGATCATAGAATGATAGAATGGTCACTCAGTTAATTTACCATCAATTGTTTATTTTTTAAAAGTTCTTGAACACTTACTTTGTTCAGAACTCTGTTGAGTAGCACTTTATCAATGTCTTTTGGAAGTCAGTGTATGCCACATCAAAGGCATTGCCCTCATCAAAAGACACAAGCAACTTAGATAAATGCAATTTCATTTGATCAAATCCACAATGAAATTATTTAAATAACCAGCATACCACTGTTAATGCTGTCTTGAATTATTGTTTGCAATGACTTCCCACCACTGAAGTTAAGCTTGTAGTTTTGGGGCTTTTTGTTGCAATTCTCCACACCTCTGGCACTACCCCTGAGTCAAAGGAAGATTGGAAAATTCTGGCCACTACATCTGGAGTTTCTATTCTAATTCCCTTGGTATTCGTGGATACATCTCATTTGGTTCTGATACTTTATCAACTTGAAGTGCAGAAAACCTTTCACAAACCTTCTTCTTATCAACTTTAAACCCGTCAACTGTAAAAAATTAGGATACGGAGTAGATTATAGGGCATTTCACGTCTGCTTCACCATTCAATAAGATGATAGATATGGCCTACACCAACTCCACTTTCCTGTTCTATCCTGGTTTTCCTTAGCACCCAAAATGTTTCAATCTCAAATTTGAATTACCCAATTAATTGATCAATAGCCCTTTGTGAAAGAGAATTCCATAGATGGAGAACTATTTGATTGAAGAAATTTCTGCACATCTCAGTACTAAATAGTTAACTCCTTATCCTAACACTTTGACCAAAATTCTCCACAACTCCTCCGCCCCCCCACACTCCCCCACCCCCCCCCACCCCCCAACCTCCATGGAGAATTAGCCTCTCATCATCTACTCTTGAATTGTTCAAGGATTTAAGATGTTGCAACTCCACAGAAAATAGGCCTATTCCACATGATCACTTCTTGGAAAACAACCGTTTTAGTAAAGAAATATGGTCTGTTTGAAAGATTCGCAGGTAGACAGGGTAGTCAAGAAAGTGTTTGATATGCTCGCCATTTTTGGTCGCTGGATTGAGTATAGGACTTGGGATCTGGAAAAGCACAGCAGGTCAGGCAGCATACAAGGAGCAGGAAAATCAACCTTTCAGGCAAAAGCCCTTCATCAGGAATTTCTGATGAAAGGCTTTTGCCCAAAACATCGATTTTCCTGCTCTTTGGATGCTGCTTGACCTGCTGTGCTTTTTCAACCCCACTCTAATCTAGACTCTGATCTCCAGCATCTGCAGTCCTCACTTTTGCCAATAGGACTTGGGATGTCATGTTGCAGTTGTACATGACATTGGTTAGGCCACTTTTGGAATACTGCATGCAATTCTGGTCTCCCTGCTACAGGAAAGACATTGTAAAACTTGAAAGGGTGCAGAAAAGATTTATTACAAGGTTGCCAGGGTTGGAAGATTTGAGCTGAACAGCCTAGGGCTATGTTCTCTGGAGCATTGGAGGCTGAGGGTTTGTAAAATTATGAGAAGCACAGGTAGGCTGAATAGCCAAGAGATTTTTTCCAGAATAGGGGAGTCCAAAATGAGAGGGCATAGCTTTAAGGTGAGAGGAGAAAGGTTCCTTTTAAACCTAAGAGGTAATTCTTTTCGCGCAAAGGATGGTGCGTGTCTGGAATGAGCAGAGGAAATGGTGGAGGCTGGTAAAATTACAAGATTTAAAAGGCATCTAGGTGGGTTTAAGAATAGGAAGGGTTGAGAGGGATATGGGACAAATGCTGACAAATAGGACTAAATTAATTTAGGATATCTGGTCGGCATGGATTGAAGGGTCTATTTCCATGTTGTATATCTCTATGATTCTCTGACCCAAGTCAGTTTCGTCAACAGTAGATTAGATAACATTACAGTGTGGAAACAGGCCCTTCGGCCCAACAAGTCCACACTGACCCGCCGAAGCGCAACCCACCCATACATTTGCCCCTTACCTAACACTACGGGCAATTTAGCATGGCCAATTCACCTGACCTGCACATCTTTGGACTGTGGGAGGAAACCGGAGCACCCGGAGGAAACCCACGCAGACACGGGGAGAATGTGCAAACTCCACACAGTCAGTCGCCTGAGGCGGGAACTGAACCCGGGTCTCTGGTGCTGTGAGGCAGCAGTGCTAACCACTGTGCCACCGTGCCGCCCACTCACTTGTACTCACTGTGGCAATTATGTCCATCAATTCATCAAAGTGAAAAGGCTAATGTGAACATTTCATCTCTGTACATCACAGAGCAGTGATTTTTGCTTGTCCTGCTAACATCAGCCTATCAATTAAACAGCTGACCTTCAGGGTTGGTCTGGAGTTGAGTAAAAGAAATGCCAGTCCCCAGTGTTATGGACCAGACCAAACCCCCTCAAAACATATCAAGGTACCTTCAACCCTCACATTTATCTTATTTAGCAGCAAATGGAAGCTGTTGCTTCTGGATGTGATTTGATTGGTCAAACTAGTAGTCTTTGGGCAAAACACATTTTATATTTACACCAGAGTTAAAATAAAAAACAAAAAAAAAGGCATAACTTTAACTCTGTGAAAGGACTTAACAAAATGATATATATTTCAACGACTACTTGTCAACTGTTCCAATGCAGCAGGATCCCATAAACACATCATTGGCAAAGGAAATTTGCCAAAACAGATTCCCTCACTTGCGATTGCCTTCAGTTCAGGAGAAAGGAAAATCGGAAAGCATGCAGCAGAGGGAGGACTGTATCTTCAATTTCAAAATCCCAACTTCAATAACAGAAAGCAAAAACTAAAACCCTAGGTCAGTAGGAGCATGACTCTACCTATTCCTGCTTCTTTTGTTTAATTTAGAAAAAAACAAAGCTTTCCATGGGGCAGATGCCTTAGCACCAGGTTTACAATGCCCTCTTCAAGAGAAACAGGACAAAACATATACCTCGTAAAGGCACATATCATCACACCAGTGACAGGTATACCCTTTCTGGTCTATTAGCAAGGTGCCTTGATCAGTCAACTATGAACAAGTATCGAGAGTGCTCCAGCCGTACCTAGTTCATGTATCATTTGACCACAGGTGCCTGATCCTTAAATATACAGTCATGCTGGCCCCATGGACTTACTTGATTGTCCCTCTATCACATCAGTTCTCGAGGAGTAGGAATTGTGAGCTTGTATAATAATGTCGAAATGTAAAATAAATAATTATTTTCTTTTTGCACCATTATCCTTTGGAACAGAAGGTTCTCTTTGCAGGACAGTCTTTCAGATTCAATGAATGATGTGAAGTTTGTGGAAAAATGGTTGGTCATTGTGTTTGAAAATAGCTATACTAACCAGTTTTGCTTCAATTTGTGGTGTTCTTATTTGGAGACTGGAGTCACATGGCTGCAGGTTCAAATACCACCATAAACTTAGACATAAAACCTGGGTTATTGCTTTGGTAACTGCATTAAGGGCCAATATTTTACACAAAAGTCTTGTTCACCAGGTGGAAAGCCAGGTGCAATCCAAACTCCCACAGCCCTAGAAGTGATGACGTAATGCATAGCCATCTCTAAGAGCTGCTGGTCAATCAGAGGATTAGCAGCTCCTTAGTCCCAGCAGCACCACCAGGAATGGGGGACAGGTCCAGAACTACATCAGTCCCTGGATCAGTCGTGATGAAGGAGGAACAAACAGATGGCAAGTGAGGGGGGAGCAGGCCTGTTTTTGGCTGGGACCAATCAGATGACAGCGCCTGGGTGACTGGGTTTGGCCCGGTGGGGCAGTGATCGTTTAATCGCGAAGTTGATGGGTACCTACGGGCTGCGAGCTCTGTGGTCAACAAAATGCCCGATCTGGAGGAACGCCTTCTTCCTGAGGCCAGAGGGAGGCCACCAGGTTTCACTGGATTGCTTCCTCAGGTGGCAAAGTGCCCAGGTATAGCAGGGAAAATATCAATGGCAGTGGGAAGAGACACTTAACTGGCAATTAACATTGCATGGCCTCAATTAGCCTGTGTAGATGAGTACTCATCCCCTACCCCTTTTTGATGGTAAATGCCAACGTTAGCAAGAAGTAACACGTACAATATTCCTGATCAGCTCACCTGAATTTTACACCTATATCCACCTTGACTCCAGGCAGCCCCTGAAAACATGGAAAATTCAGGCCATCCAGTTTGGGGGTGGGGCAATGTCTTTTTTGGATGTGATGTTAAGGGTTCCATCTCTCTCTTTCCTTTCTCTCTCTCTCTCTCTCTCTCTCTCTGTTCATACAAACATTACAATTCAAAGAAGACCAGGAGAGTTCTTTGGAGCAATAATCCTCCTTCAAGTATCCCTACCAAAAACAAATGATCTGCTTCATTACTGTTTGTGAGAGTTTCTTTTGTAAAGTTTAGTGGTTACTTTCTAAACAGTGATCCATTGAATGTGAAATATCTAGGGAGCATTCTCAGGTGCTGGATTTTTTCAAAGTTTTTTCTTGCCAATGATCTTAGGGTGAAGTACTTTTCACCTGAAATGCTGAATTATCCTTCAGGCTCCTGTGCAAGCTGCTTGGGTTTTTGCCGACAATTCTAATTTATAGATGGAAATAAATCTAACATGGGTCATTTGCCTCAAAGTGACCAGTCACATAACAAAGAGTTCAATTAGAGAAAGGTTGTTGTTTGGCAGGAGGGGAGCTGCACAGGATCAAGCAGAATTACAGAGCAGTAAGAT
This sequence comes from Chiloscyllium plagiosum, assembly GCF_037043375.1. Lineage (NCBI taxonomy): Eukaryota > Metazoa > Chordata > Chondrichthyes > Orectolobiformes > Hemiscylliidae > Chiloscyllium > Chiloscyllium plagiosum. Next base: position 39,281,266 of record NW_028270167.1, on the reverse strand, counting down.
TGAAGTCACAGAAACAGGTCGAATCTAAATCTTTTACGTGAGATTGAGTTGCTGAGAGGTGGGTTGACAGAATATTCAGGGTCTGTTTCCAGTGCTGTACATCGGCAGCCAAAGTTTATAATTTCCTTATCCTCTCCCTACCAGCAACTAACAGTCATCTGAGCTTCAGGTCTGGAAGAGGGGAGAAAGCAGCTGGATTTTATCTTGATATTGCTTGGAACTGATTTGTGATTATTGCAGTTCTGTTCTGTGAACTTAGCTGCTGTACTTTAAATGAGTACATATGGTTCAGGGATATACTAACTCATAAGTTTACAAATAGTTCATCTCTAACCACTTATTATTGCACGTGGTTCCAATATGAAGTGAATTTAGTTTCCTCATTGTATGTCTAGAGTTTGGGTCTGAAGTAGGATGTGTAAAACTGGTTAACTGCATTAAGACATAACAAGGAAAATCTGCAAATGTTGGAAAGCTGAAAAGCAAACAGAAAATGCCAGGAACATATAGCTGGTCAGGCAGCGGCTGGGGATGCCTCATGATCTGGTCTGGAATCTCAATAGTTTACAATTTATATAAATGAAAAGATGGAAGGTATGCTTGCTAATTTTGCTGATGACCCAAAGATAGATAAGAAGTTAAGTTGTGAAGAGGATAAAAGGAAGCACCAAAAAGAATTGGATAGGTTAAATGAGTGCCAATTAGATGGGTGGAGTATAATGTGGGATAATGTCCCTTTTGTCAGGAGAAATATTTTAAAAATCCACACTTGTAGGGATTCTATCTAATCTAATATTATCAAAATGAAAATCACACAACACCAGCGCTGCTCCGAAAGCTAGTGCTTCCAATTAAACCTGTTGGACTATAACCTGTTGTTGTGTGATTTTTAACTTTGTACACCCCAGTCCAATACTGGCATCTCCAAATCATCATTATCAAAATCGTGAGACATTGCAGAGTTTTGAGATAGCCTTGTGTTGGATCACAAAAGGGCAGTATGCAGGTACAGCAAGTAACTAGGAAAACTAATACAATATCATTGATGAGCACGAGAGTTATTGAATGCTCAAGTGGGGAGGTTATACTTCAGTTATACAGGGCACTAATGAAAACTGCATCTGGAGTACTATATTGATCACGTTATTAAAATAAGGATGTAAATTATTTGGAGCTAGTTCAGAGTGATACTAAGAATGAATGGGTTGTCTTACGAGGAAAGGTTGGGCAGGTTAAGCTTGTAGTTGCTTGAACTTTGAAAAATGAACAGATTGTAAAAGATATTGTAAAAGCTGCAGACTAATGGCATGTTATTAATGATGTAAAACCTATACAGAGTAACAAAATCAATGGAGGGAAAGCAAAAATCAATACCAAAGAAGAAATAGAGTGAACAGCAAAATGCTTAATTGGACATATGATGTTTAAACTGCAAAACCTCATTGAGACATTGGAGATCTGCAGTTCCTTTGTTGATCTGCTCTCCCTTTGGCTGCTGTCGCCTGCCATCACCCCCTGCCCACAGCACCAAGCCACTGCCAAACCCTGCCACCCACTGGGCTTTGAATGTTCTGGGCTGATGTATCACACTTGGACTTGGATTCTTAACTGGCACACTTCCAACACAAGGACTATTTCACACATTCTCCATATTGTTGTAGATTTTTTCAAGTTGTTTATTTCTTTCAGCATGATCGCACTTGCTTCATACTAATGTTGTTCATACGTTCCTCCATCATCTGCTCTTTCATGCAGTATTTTACAGGTGATGGTTTCTTTTGCTTTTGAGTACAAGTGCACACTTGGATTGATATTGTGTACTTTAGAATGCAACTGCATTCACTGTGTACCCCCAATAATGTCCCGGAGTTAATGTACGGACCAATAGTGATTGTGTACCTGCAGTGACTGTGTATCTCAGTGACGGTGTACACGCAGTGACTATGCACCTGTAATGACTATGTACATGCAATGACTGTGTACCCACAGTTAATGTGTACCTGCAGGGAATGTGAACCTGCAGTGACTGTGTACCTGCAGTGACTGTGTACCCGCAGTTTGTGAGTACCCACAGTGAGTGAGCACCTGCAGTGACTTTGTACTCGGAGTGAGTACCCGCAGTGACTGTGTACTTGCAGTGACTGTGTACCTGCAGTGACTGTGTACCCGCAGTGACTGTGTACCCACAGTGAGTGAGTACCCACAGTGACTGTGTACCCACAGTGAGTGAGTATCTGCAGTGACTGTGTACCCACAGTGAGTGAGTACCCGCAGTGACTGTGTACCCACAGCGAGTGAGTACTCGCAGTGACCGTGTACTTGCAGTGACTGTGTACCCACAGTGAGTGAGTACCTGCAGTGACTGTGTACCCACAGTGAGTGAGTACCTGCAGTGACTGAGTACCCACAGTGAGTGAGTACCCACAGTGAGTGTGTACCCACACTGAGTGAGTACCCGCAGTGACTGTGTACCTACAGTGAGTGAGTACTCGCAGTGACCGTGTACTTGCAGTGAGTGTGTACCCACACTGAGTGAGTACCCACAGTGACTGTGTACCTACAGTGAGTGAGTACCCACAGTGACTGTGTACCCACAGTGACTGTGTACCTGCAGTGACTGTGTACACACAGTGAGTGAGTACCCGCAGTGACTGGGTACCCACAGTGAGTGAGTACCCGCAGTGACTGGGTACCCACAGTGAGTGAGTACCCACAGTGACTGTGTACCTGCAGTGACTGTGTAAACACAGTGAGTGTGTATCCGCAGTCTCTGTATACCTGCTGTGACTGTGTACCCGCAGTGACTGTGTACCTGCAGTGACTGTGTACCCACAGTGAGTGAGTAGCCACAGTGACTGTGTACCCGCAGTGACTGTGTACCTGCTGTGACTGTGTACACACAGTGACTGTGTACCTGCAGTGACTGTGTACCCACAGTGAGTGAGTACCCGCGGTGACTGTGTACCTGCAGTGACTGTGTACCCACAGTGAGTGAGACCCCCATTGAGTGAGTACCCGCAGTGACTGTATAACTGCAGTGACTGTGTACCTACAGTGACTGTGTACCTGCACTGAGTGAGTACCGACAGTGAGTGAGTACCCGCAGTGACTGTGTACCCATAGTGAGTGAGTACCCGCAGTGACTGTGTACCTGCTGTGGCTGTGCACCCACAGTGAGTGAGTACCTGCAGTGACTGTGTACCCGCAGTGACTGTGTACTGCTGTATAATGTGTACCCACAGTGAGTGAGTACCCACAGTGACTGTGTACCTGCAGAGACTGTGTACCTGCTGTGACTGTGTACCCACAGTGAGTACCCAAAGTGAGTGAGTACCAACAGTGACTGTGTACCCGCAGTGACTGTGTACCCGCAGTGAGTACCCGCAGTGAGTGAGTACCCACAGCGAGTGAGTACCCGCAGTGACTGTGTACCTGCAGTGACTGTGTACCTACAGTGAGTGAGTACCCACAATGAGTGAGTACCCGCAGTGACTGTGTACCTGCAGTGACTGTGTAAACACAGTGAGTGTGTATCCGCAGTCTCTGTATACCTGCTGTGACTGTGTACCCGCAGTGACTGTGTACTGCTGTATAATGTGTACCCACAGTGAGTGAGTACCCACAGTGACTGTGTACCTGCAGAGACTGTGTACCTGCTGTGACTGTGTACCCACAGTGAGTACCCAAAGTGAGTGAGTACCAACAGTGACTGTGTACCCGCAGTGACTGTGTACCCGCAGTGAGTACCCGCAGTGAGTGAGTACCCACAGCGAGTGAGTACCCGCAGTGACTGTGTACCTGCAGTGACTGTGTACCTACAGTGAGTGAGTACCCACAATGAGTGAGTACCCACAGTGACTGTGTACCTGCAGTGACTGTGTAAACACAGTGAGTGTGTATCCGCAGTCTCTGTATACCTGCTGTGACTGTGTACCCGCAGTGACTGTGTACCTGCAGTGACTGTGTACCCACAGTGAGTGAGTAGCCACAGTGACTGTGTACCCGCAGTGACTGTGTACCTGCTGTGACTGTGTACACACAGTGACTGTGTACCTGCAGTGACTGTGTACCCACAGTGAGTGAGTACCCGCGGTGACTGTGTACCTGCAGTGACTGTGTACCCACAGTGAGTGAGACCCCCATTGAGTGAGTACCCGCAGTGACTGTATAACTGCAGTGACTGTGTACCTACAGTGACTGTGTACCTGCACTGAGTGAGTACCGACAGTGAGTGAGTACCCGCAGTGACTGTGTACCCATAGTGAGTGAGTACCCGCAGTGACTGTGTACCTGCTGTGGCTGTGCACCCACAGTGAGTGAGTACCTGCAGTGACTGTGTACCCGCAGTGACTGTGTACTGCTGTATAATGTGTACCCACAGTGAGTGAGTACCCACAGTGACTGTGTACCTGCAGAGACTGTGTACCTGCTGTGACTGTGTACCCACAGTGAGTACCCAAAGTGAGTGAGTACCAACAGTGACTGTGTACCCGCAGTGACTGTGTACCCGCAGTGAGTACCCGCAGTGAGTGAGTACCCACATTGAGTGAGTACCCGCAGTGACTGTATACCTGCAGTGACTGTGTACCTACAGTGAGTGAGTACCCACAATGAGTGAGTACCCGCAGTGACTGTGTACCCACAGTGAGTGAGTACCCACATCATTTATTGAATCCGCTGCACCGGATGTGGCCTCCTCTATATTGGGGAGACAGGCCGCCTACTTGCGGAACGTTTCAGAGAACACCTCTGGGACACCCGGACCAACCAACCCAACCACCGCGTGGCTCAACGCTTCAACTCCCCCTCCCACTCCATCAAGGACATGCAGGTCCTTGGACTCCTCCATCGCCAGACCATAGCAACACGACGGCTGGAGGAAGAGCGCCTCATCTTCCGCCTAGGAACCCTCCAACCACAAGGGATGAACTCAGATTTCTACAGTTTCCTCATTTCCCCTCCCCCCACCTTGTCTCAGTCAAATCCCTCGAACTCAGCACCGCCTTCCTAACCTGCAATCTTCTTCCTGACCTCTCCGCCCCCACCCCACTCCGGCCTATCACCCTCACCTTGACCTCCTTCCACCTATCGCATTTCCAACGCCCCTCCCCCAAGTCCTTCTTCCCTACCTTTTAACTTAGCCTGTTGGACACACTTTCCTCATTCCTGAAGAAGGGCTCATGCCTGAAACGTCGATTCTCCTGCTCCTTGGATGCTGCCTGACCTGCTGCGCTTTTCCAGCAAAACATTTTCAGCTCTGATCTCCAGCATCTGCAGTCCCCACTTTCTCCCCGCAGTGACTGTGTACCCGCCGTGACTATGTACCTGCCTTGACTGTGTACCCGCTGTGACTGTGTATCCACAGTGAGTGAGTACCCACAGTGAGTGAGTACCCGCAGTGACTGTGTACCTGCAGTGACTGTGTACCCACAGTGAGAACCCACAGTGAGTGTGTACCCGCAGTGACTGTGTACCTGCAGCGGCTGTGTACCCACAGTGACTGTGTACCTGCAGTGAGTGTGTAACCACAGTGACTGTGTACCTGCAGTGACAGTGTTCCCATAGTGAGTGAGTACCCGCAGTGACTGTGTACCTGCAGTGACTGTGTACCCACAGTGAGTGAGTACCTGCAGTGTCTGTATACCCACAGTGAGTGAGTACCCGCAGTGACTGTGTACCCACAGAGTGAGTATCCGCAAAGACTGTGTACCCACAGTGAGTGAGTACCCATCGTGACTGTGTACCCACAGTGAGTGATTACCTACAGTGACTGTCTACCCACGGCGAGTGAGTACCCGCAGTGACTGTATACCCACAGTGAGTGAGTACCCACAGTGACTGTGTACCCACAGCGAGTGAGTACCCACAGTGACCGTGTACTTGCAGTGACTGTGTACCCACAGCGAGTGAGTACCCGCAGTGACTGTGTACCCACAGTGAGTGAGTACCCGCAGAGACTGTGTACCTGCTGTGACAGTGTACCCACAGTGACTGTGTACCCACAGTGAGTGAGTACCCACAGTGACTGTGTACCTGCAGTGATTGTGTACCCACAGTGAGTGTGTACCCACAGTGACTGTGTACCCGCAGTGACTGTGTACCCGCAGTGAGTGAGTACCCACAGTGTGTGAGTACCCACAGTAACTGTGTACCTGCAGTGACTGTGTACCCACAGTGAGTGTGTACCCACAGTGACTGTGTACCCGCAGTGAGTGTGTACCCACAGTGAGTGCGTACCCGCAGTAACTGTGTACCCACAGTGACTGTGTACCTGCAGTGACTGTGTACTCACAGTGAGTGAGTACCCAGAGTGACTGTATACCCATTGTGAGTGAGTACCCACAGTGAGTGTGTACCTACAGTGACTGTGTACCTGCTGTGACTGTGTACTCACAGTGAGTGAGTACCCACAGTGACTGTGTACCTGCAGTGACTGTGTACCTGCTGTGATTCTGTACCTACAGTGACTGTGTACCCACAGTGAGTGAGTACCCGCGGTGACTGGGTACCCGCAGTGACTGTGTACCCACAGTGACTGTGTACCCGCAGTGAGTGAGTACCCGCAGTGACTGTGTACCCTCAGTGACTGTGTACCCACAGTGAGTGAGTATCCGCAGTGAGTGAGTACCCACAGTGAGTGAGTACCCATAGTGACTGTGTATACACAGTGAGTGAGTACCCACAGTGAATGAGTACCCGCAGTGACTGTGTACCTGCTGTGACTGTGTACCCACAGTGACTGTGTACCTACAGTGACTGTGTACCCACAGTGAGTGAGTACCCGCGGTGACTGGGTACCCGCAGTGACTGTGTACCCACAGTGACTGTGTACCCGCAGTGAGTGAGTACCCGCAGTGAGTGAGTACCCACAGTGACTGTGTTCCTGCAGTGACTGTGTACCCTCAGTGAGTGAGTACCCACAGTGAGTGAGTACCAGCAGTGACTGTGTACCTGCAGTGACTGTGTACACACAGTGACTGAGTACCCACAGTGAGTGTGTACAAGCAGTGACTGTGTCCCTGCAGTGACTGTGTACCCACAGTGAGTGAGTACCTGCAGTGACTGTCTACCCACAGTGAGTGAGTGCCCGCAGTGACTGTGTACCTGCAGTGACTGTGTACCCACAGTGAATGAGTACCCATAGTGAGTTAGTACCCGCAGTGACTGTGTACCCACAGTGAGTGAGTACCCACAGTGAGTGAGTATCCATATCATTTATTGCATCCACTGCACCCGATGTGGCCTCCTCTATATTGAGGAGACAGGCCGTCTATTTGCGGAATGTTTCAGAGAACACCTCTGGAACACACGGACCAACCAACCCTTTTATCTTAACCTGCTGGACACACTTTCCTCATTTCTGAAGAAGGGCTCATGTCCAAAACGACGATTCTCCTGCTCCTTGGATGCTGCCTGACCTGCTGCGCTTTTCCAGCAACACATTTTCAGCTCTGATCTCCAGAATCTGCAGTCCTCACTTTCTCCCCGCAGTGACTGTGTACCCGCGGTGACTGTGTACCTGCTGTGACTGTGTACCTGCAGTGACTGTGTACCCGCAGTGACTGTGTACCCACAGTGAGTGAGTACCCGCAGTGAGTGAGTACACGCAGTGAGTGTGTACCCGCAGTGACTGTGTACCTGCAGTGACTGTGTACCCACAGTGAGTGAGTACCCGCAGTTACTGTGTACCCACAGTGACTGTGTACCCGCAGTGACTGTGTACCCACAGTGAGTGAGTACCCGCAGTGACTGTGTACCCATAGTGAGTGAGTACCCACAGTGACTGTGTACCTGCTGTGACTGTGTACCTGCAGTGACTGTGTACCCATAGTGAGTGAGTACCCGCAGTGACTGTGTACCTGCAGTGACTGTGTGCCCACAGTGAGCGAGTACCCGCAGTGACTGTGTACCCACAGTGAGTGAATACCCACAGTGACTGTGTACCCACAGTGACTGTGTACCCGCAGTGACTGTGTACTGCTGTAACTGTGTACTGCTGTGACTGTGTGCCCACAGTGACTGTGTACCCGCAGTGACTGTGTACCCGCAGTGAGTGAGTACCCGCACTGACTTTGTACCTGCAGTGAGTGAATATCTGCATGACTGTGTATCCACAGTGACTGTGTACCTGGTGTGACTGTGTATCTGCAGAGATATTTTTTATTTCAAAAAATATATGCTGTATTCACAAAATCCTTTGTATAGAAACATAGTCACTAAAGCATTTAGTTCTGTAAATTTGTTTCATCTGGATAACAAACACAACAACCCCTAGCATCTACTTATGCAATATAATATTCATATCTATCTGAGACACCAGGCGGCTCCAATAACTGAATGGACCCTGAGTTTACTTCACTTGAGACAAAAAAAAACTGCAGATGGTAGAATTCAAAGTAGACAAGCAAGAGGCTGGTAGAACACAGCAAGCCAGGCACCATCAGGAGTTGGAGAGATCAACGTTTCAGGTGTTACTCTTCTCCAGGACTGGGGGTGGGGATAGGGAGAGCTGCAGATAAAGGAGGGGTGGGTTTTGGGTGGGTAGAGGGGTGGACTGTTGAGGCAGTGATTGGTGAATACAGGAGGTTAGTACAACCTGGTTGGTCGATGGGAGAAATGAATCCGGTTGGTAGCTGGAAGGAAGAATCAATAAGTGGATTGGAGGGGTGGTGTGGTGGAAACAGAGTTGGGGATGAATGGTTATTTGAAACTGGAGAATGCAGTGTTGAGTCCTCCACTCTGTGGGTTGCCCTGGCAGAAAATGAGGTTCAAATTGGCCAAGCTGGAGGCTGGAAGAACACAGCAAGCCAGCCTCATCTGTGGCTACAGTGAATCAGACCATAAACTGGAGGATCAACACCTCATCCTCTGCCTGGACAACCCACAGCCCAAAGGATTCAACATTGAGTTCTTCACTTTCATATAACCTTCCCAACCTTGACCCAACTCTCTTTCCAGCCCCTTTTTTATATTATATATTCCCTACAGTGTGGAAACAGGCCCTTCGGCCCAACAAGTCCACACCGACCCTCCGAAGAGTAACCCGCCCAGAACCATTCCGAACACTATGGGCAATTTAGCATGGCCAATTCACCTGACCTGCACATCTTGTGACTGTGGGAGAAAACCGGAGCACCCAGAGGAAACCCATGCAGACACTTGTAGAATGTGCAAACTCCACACAGCCAGTCACCCGAGGCTGGAATTGAACCGGGGACTGTAGTGCTGTGAGGCAACAGTATTAACCACTGAGCCACCGTGCTGCCCATTTTTTTTTGCTTTTTTGATTTTTTTAAAATATTTTTTTTAACTGGCGCAAGTCTTTATTGAGGCTAAATTTACATCATTTTATCCCAAAACTTCCAATTTTCTTTAGCGTTTAATGTTCCATCATGGTGCTGCAGAATTTTATATACCAGTATCAGCATCCAGAATTTCTGAGGCTGGTACAGTAAAAGTGTACCTTCCATTCCAGCTTCTGACACTTCCTTTCAGCTACCAATCAGATTTATCCCTCCCATCAACAAACCAGGTCATACCCACCACCTGTACTCACTTATCACTATCTCAGCATTCCACCCCTCTCCCCATCAATAAACCCCCCCCCCCCCCCCGCCTTTATCTGCAGCTCCCACTACCCTCCCACCTCCATTCCTGAAGAAGGGTTATACATGAAACATTGACTTCTCAGCCTCCTGATACTGCCTGGATTGCTGTGTTTTCCAGCCTCCTGCTTACCTTAATTAACTTCAGCAGAAAGAGCTTGGATAGTGGTTTTTCCCCAATACATCATGCTGGCAGCTGCCGCAAGGTTTAACGCATCCCTCAGCATGAAGCGTATGCCAATCGGCAACATCCAGTTGGTGTCAACTCATTGCTCTAGAAGACCAACAGGTTTCTGGCAGAGCAAAGAGAATCTTTCACCAAGTTGTTAGCCCTCCAGGTGTAGTCACTGTTTGTGTTGGTGTGCACCTCGGGGAACAGACCGTAGAGCACAGAGTCCCATGTCACAGAGTGGTTGGGATTACACTCAACAAGAACCATTGCATTTCTCTCCAGAATTCCTTTGCATTGGCACATTCCAGGAGGAGATATGTGACAGTCTCATCTTGCTACAGTCGCTGTGAGGGCAGTGTGCACTGGCGCAGAGAGTCTGGGAGCACATGAAGGATCTCACAGATGGTGCCCTTCTCTTCACCAGCAACATCTTGGTGTTTGTTGGAAAGTTCTGGTGATGAGGCATTCTGCCAAGCAGCTTTGACAATCTGCTCAGGGAACAACCTGACAGGATCCACCCTCTCCTTTTCCCGCAGAGTTCTCGAGGATGCTGTGCGTTAACCACTTCCTGATAGACTTCTGGTTAAAGATGTTTTTGTCACAAATTTCTTCATGAAGGACAGGCGGTACAGAATGATCCAATAACTTGCAGTGTTCTGCAGCAGCGAGACCTTCGCAACACCGGGGACAGGTAGAACCTCAATACGTAGTGACACTTGGTGTTTATGTACCAAGGGTCTATGCACAGCTTGATGCAGCTGCACACGAAAGTGGCCATCAGGATGAGGACAGCATTGAGTATGTTTTTCCGATCTTATCCAGAGCTTTTTGCCTACCATGGCAGGCAAAGCATTCCATACCCTAACTACTCTCTGAGTAAAGAAACTACCTCTGACATCTGTCCTATATCTATTACCCCTCAATTTAAAGCTATGCCCCCTCGTGTTCGCTGTCACCATACTTGGAAAAAGGCTCTCCCTGTCCACCCTATCTAACCCTCTGATTATCTTATATGTCTCTATTAAGTCACCTCTCAATCTGCTTCTCTCTAATGAAAACAGCCTCAAGTCCCTCAGCCTTTCTTCGTAAGACTTTCCCTCCATACCAGGCAACATCCTAATAAATCTCCTCTGCACCCTTTCCAAAGCTTCCACATCCTTCTTATAATGCAGTGACCAGAACTGCACACAATACTCCAAGTGCAGCAGCACCTGAGTTTTGTACAGCTGCAGCATAACCTCATGGTTCCGGAACTCGATCCCTCTATTAATAAAAGCTAAAACACTGTATGCCCTCTTAACAAACCTGTCAACCTGGGTGGCAACTTTCAAGGATCTGTGTACCTGGACGCCGAGATCTCTCTGCTCATCTACACTACCAAGAATCTTACCATTAGCCCAGTACTTTGCATTCCGGTTACTCCGATCAAAGTGAATCACCTCACACTTGTCCGCATTAAACTCCATTTGCCACATCTCAGCCCAGCTCTGCAGCTTATCTATGTTTCTCTGTAACCTACAACATCCTTCGTCACTATCCACAACTCCACTGACCTTAGTGTCGTCTGCAAATTTACTAACCCACCCTTCTATGCCCTCATCCAGGTCGTTTATAAAAATGATGAACAGCAGTGGACCCAACACCCACCGTTGCGGCACACTACTGGTAACTGGACTCCAGGATGAACATTTCCCATCAACCACCACCCTCTGTCTTCTTTCAGCAAGCCAATTACTGATCCAAACTGCTATACCTCCCACAATCCCATTCCTCTGTATTTTGTACAGTAGCCTACTGTGGGGAACCTTATCAAACACCTTGCTGAAATCCATATACACCACATCAACCAGTTTACGCTCATCTACCTGTTTGGTCACCTTCTCAAAAGAAATCAATAAGGTTTGTGAGGCACGACCCACCATTCACAAAACCGTGCTGACTATCCCTAATCAAATTATTCTTTTCTAGATGATTATAAATCCTATCTCTTATAACCTTTTCCAACACTTTACCAACAACTGAAGTAAGGCTCACTGGTCTATAATTACCAGGGTTGTCTCTACTCCCCTTCTTGAACAGGGGAACCACATTTGCTATCCTCCAGTCTTCTGGCACTATTCCTGTCAACAATGATGATTTAAAGATCAATGTCAAAGGCTCGGCAATCTCCTCCCTGGCTTCCCAGAGGATCCGAGGATAAATCCCATCCGGCCCAGGGGACTTATCTATTTTCACACTCTGCAGGATTTCTAATACCTCTTCCTTGTGAACCTCAATCTCACCCAGTCTAGTAGCCTGTATCTCAGTATTCTCCTCGACAACATTGCTGTTTTCTAGAGTGAATATTGTTGAAAAATATTCATTTAGTGCTTCCCCTACCTCCTCTGACTCCACACACAACTTCCCACCACTACCCTTGATTGGCCCTAATCTAACTTTCGTCATTTTTTTATTCCTTAAATACCTATAGAAAGCCTTAGGGTTTACCCTGATCCTATCTGCCAACAACTTCTCATGTCTCCTCCTGGCTCTTCTGAGCTCTCTCTTTAAGTCTTTCCTGGCTACCTTGTAACTCTCAAGCGCCCTAACTAAGCCTTCACATCTCATCCTAACATAAGCCTTCTTCTTCCTCTTGACCAGAGATTCCACTTCCTTCGTAAACCATGGCTCGTGCGCTCGACAGCTTCCTTCCTGCCTGTCGAAGAAGTCTGAGATTCCTGCTTCCTGTATGGATGAGAGTGGGGGTGTAGGTCCTGGGTGAAATAGGTCTCCAGCGAATACCAATTTCCAGCTCTGCACTCATCCTGGGAACATCTGGATAACAAAGACATCTACATCAGGCTCCTACTCATTGACTACAACTCTGCCTTCAACACCATACATCCTACCGGACTAATCTCAACACTGTGAGACTCACATCTCAGCTCCCCATCTGCAACTAGATCCTTACCTTGCCTACTCATAGACCGCAATCAGTGAAGATAGAAAACAGCACCTCCTCCATGATAATCCTCAACACTGGCACCCTGCAAGGATGTGTTCTCAGCCCCCTACTGTACTCCCTGTACAGCCACAACTGTGTGGCTAAATGTCATCTGAACACCATCTACAAGTGTGCTGAAGACATCACCTTGGTAAGCTGGATGTCAAATAAGTAGATAGAGTGCTTGGTGTCATGGTGCAATGATAACTATCTCTCTCTCAATGTCAACAAAACGAAAGAACTGATAATTGACTTCAGAAAGAAAGGAGGAGGACAGGCCCCTATCTACATCAATGAGCTGAGGTTGAGAGGATCAAGAGTGTCAAGTTCCAAGGAAAGCCGATAACCAACAATCTGTCCAGAACCTCCCATGGAGATACATTGGTCAAGAAGGCACAGAATGCCTCTTCATTCTCAGGCAGCTTAGGAAATTTGGTATGTCTATAAGGACCCTCACCAACCTTTACAGGTGCACTATAGAAAGCATTCTATCTGGGTTGCATAGCACCTTAGTACAACAACTGCTCTGCCCAGGACCGTAAGAAACTATGGAAAGTTATGTGCTCAGCCCAGACCATCGCAGAAGCCAACCTCCCATCCATGGACTCCATTTACACTTTTCACTGGTGCAGGAAGGCTATCAACATCATCAATAACCCCTCTCACCCTGGTAATGCTCTCTTTCAACGTCTTTCATTAAGCTTCGACATACACATGCACCGAAAGGTTCAAGAACAGTTTCATCCCTGCTGTCAGTAGGCTGCTGAATGGACCTCTCTAACTAGAACTAATGTTAATCTTGCTTTATGAACCGCCTGTGCAGTGTAACCCTTGTATGCCCAGCTCTGCCTAAGCACCCTCTGATCTGTATGTCCTTGTTTGCTAGGAACCTGCTTGAAAAACAAAACTTTTCACTGTACTTACGTACATGTGACTACAACAAATAAATGTGCCATTGAGCAAACTGACCATAGCTCTATAAAAAAGGAACCATTTCAGAGAGGAGTGCAAAATGAAATGTAGTTGTAATTGAGGATAGTATAGTCAGGAGAATGGACACTGTTCTCTGTAGCCAGGATTGAGAGTCCCAAAGGCTATGTTGCCTGGGTTCTGGGCTCGGGATATTTAATGTGGGCTGCAGAGGAACTTCGAGTGGGAGGAGAAAGATCCTGTTGTCGTGGTTCACATAGATAACAACAATGTAGGAAGAAAGAGGAAGGAGGCTGCTCAGGGAATGTGAGCAGCTCGGGGCTAAATTACATTGCAGAGCCAAAAACTACCTGAGCAATGAACAAATTGGCACTAAGTCAACAAGATTAAAGAGGTAAACATGTGGCACAAAGATTGATGTGGGAGAAATGTCTTCAAATTCATGGGACATTGGCACTATTCCTGAGAAAGGAGGGAACTGTTACGATGGGACAGGCTCTGCTGAATCATGCTGAGACCAGAGGGGCGGCACTGTGGCTCAGTGGCTAGCACTGCTGCCTCACAGCACCAGGGTCCCAGGTTCAATTCCAGCCTTGGGCGACTGTCAGTGTGGAGTTTGCACGTTCTCCCCGTGTCTGCTTGGGTTTCCTCCAGGTGTTCTGGTTTCCTCCCACAGTCCAAAGATGTGCCGGTCAGGTGAATTGGCCATGCTAATTTACCCATAGTGCATTAGTCTGAGGGAAATGGGTCTGGGTGGGTTACTCTTCGGAGGGTCGGTGTGGACTGGTTGGGCTAAAGGGCCTGTTTCCACACTGTAAGGAAGCTAATCTTAAAGGAAAAAAACATATAGTGTGATGAAGAATATTAGCCAGAGGTTTGAGAAGACTTTGAAGACTAGCAGAGGATTACTAAACAAAAATTAAAGATTGAGGAGATGAAATATGAGAATAAGCTAGCTAGTAATGTGAAAGAAGATTGCAAGAGTTTTAGATACCTAACAGGTAAGAGAGCAACAAGAATGGACATTGGACCACTGGGAAATGAGGCTAAAGAAGTAGTAATGGGGAAACAAAGAAATGGAGGGGGAGTTGATTGGTACTTGGCATCAGTTTTCCCAGTGGAGGACACAAGCAGCATACTAGAACTGCACAAAGGTCAGGGGGCTGAGGCTAGTGTAGAGGTCACCACTAAGGAGAAGGTGCTGGTGAAACTGAAAGGTCTGAAGGCAGATAAATCTCCCTGACCAGAGGGATCTCTGTCTTATAGTTCTCACTGATAATTTGTGTCAAGTCAACTGTATTTTGATTGATTTAATCAAGTACTTGTGTGTGTATTTGGAGAGTTCAAGGGCATATTTTAAGTCACAAGGTAAAAGTAATGTTTTGGTTTCTTTATCATTTGCTCATCATTGATCATTACTTATCACTGTGCACTTTTAGTAGCTGTGTACACCCACCACAACTGTGTATACCCGCAGTGACCGTATACACACACAGTAACAGTGGACACCCACGGTGACTGTGTACACTTATGGTGAACATGTAAACCCACAGCAATAGTGTACATCCCGCGGTGACCGTGTACACTCATGCCAACTGTTTACACCACAGTGACTGCATACACTGCAGTCACCGTGTACAAACACAGTCACCGTATACACATGCAATGACTGTGCACAAACACAGTGACCGTGTACAACCGCGGTGACCATATACATATGCTGCAACTGTTACACCCTGTGGTGACCCTGTACACCCATAGTGACTGTGTACTCATGCAGCAACCGTGTACGCCTGCAGTGACAATGTACACCCACAGCAGCCGTGTACACCTGCAGCAATCATATACACCCACAGTGACAATGTATACACCTGTAATGACAGTGTATACCAGCAGCAACAGTGTACACATGCCGTGACTGTGCGCACTCACAATGGCTGTGCACGCACATTGAATGCACACACCAGCAGTGACTTGTATGCAATCAGTCATTGTATACAAACACAGTGTGTACTGCAATTAGTGTATGCCAGAACAGTGACTGTGTACACCAGCAGTGACACTGACTCCATGTACCCAAAGTGATTGTGTCCCTCTACAATGACATGTATACCAGAGTCTTTGTTCTTAAATGCAGCTACATATTAAAAATGCTTTGCTAACTCTTCTCTAACTTTGTTGCCTATCAAATGCTGTTCATCTGTAATATTTTGCAGTTTTGATGAATCACTTACAGGGACAATTAACTCCTCCTAAATATTATTGGAGGGAATTCAGACCTGTCATTGAAATGAAATGCAATATGAGGACAGATTTGACAGTTGTTTAATAAAGGCATGCATATTTATTGTAGATCAAAGGACAAAATCCTTGTGGGGAATGAACCCAATCTCACTCTTCTAAAGCCCTGAGGGCATTGACACTATTTGCATTAACAGAAGGATTCGGAAATACAAGGGTCAGAATGACATTTGTGCTGGAGTATAAGGGCCTTATTAACCTGATAGAGATCCCATGGGCTCCTAAAAGGTTAATGGGGCACTATCTTCCTGTAAGTGACTGCCTGGGGGCCCACAGTGGAACCCTGAGCAACATGACCAATCAATCAATGAACAGAATGAATTGTTTCACAGTGACACTGAAACAGCCCTGGGTCTTAAATCACAAGGTGCTAATGTGTGAAAGAGCAGACTGTTCTATCAAACATGTGATGAGGATACTTCCATCCCTAAGGATAAGCTTGCAACCAGCGTTGCTGGTTTTCCTGCCTCGCCGATTGTTTCTGGCAGGCGAGATAAGTTTGTTGTGATGTCCCGTGCACATATTTTTGTTGCTGCTTCTGGGTGTGTGGTGCAGGGCTGGGCTTTGCTCTCTCACTCTCCGGAACTGCCTCTATTTTTAGCTCAGGTTGACGTGTGGGATGTGGGTCTATCCGTTGTTGGGAGGCTGTCAGGAAGCAGCAGGGAAGCTGGAATTAATTTTCACAGAGGGATCAGAGTGAGCTGTGTCGGCACCTTGACATTCCTACACTTTATCTCCAGCCCGCTCACTTCACAGACTATCTCACTAGCCAGACACGTTCATTAAAAATGACATCTTGACAGGCAAATCTCTACTGCACAGAATCTAATCTCATGTGCAGCAACATTTCCTGCAATAACCAAAAACGTAGAAACACACACAGCCCCCAGTTTTACTGCTCCCACTATCATATCGCTTTCTCTTGATAATATTAATCCTACAGAAAACCCCTGTTGAATTATATGTATAATAACTATGTCTATAAAAGTGAATGGTCGATGTACAATCCAAAGAGAAAACTCTGATTTTAATCTCCCTGCATCCACAAAACAGTTAAGCTCCAGGGTTGATTGCTATTTTGTGTGCGATATCATTCTGAGTGTGATGCATTGTGTCAACAGCACTAGGTTAGAATGGAGCATTTCAGCCTTGGATCTTAATACTGCGATTTGTCCTATGTTATCTGACTGTACAAAGTTAAAAATCACACAACATCAGGTTATAGTCCAACAGGTTTAATTGGAAGCACACTAGCCTTCGGAGCGACGCTCCTTCATCAGGTGGTAGTGGAGGGCTCAATCCTAACACACAGAATTTAAAGCAAAAATTTACAGTGTGATGGAGCTGAAATTATATATTGAAAAATTAATTGTCTGTTCGATGTCTAACAGATGAAAGGCTTAACAGACAATCAATTTTTCAATGTATAATTTCAGTGTTGTGTGATTTTTAACTTTGCATCTCCACATCATGGTTATCTGGCTGGAAATTTTGCCTGGAAGCATTTGTCAACTGAAGGAAGGTTCAATCTCAAATGTAGTGTCAGTCGGTGTTGATCAGCTTGCTGACACTCTGTTATTGACTATGACCTGCTGTGCCTTTCCAGCTCCAAATTTTATTGACTCCGACTTCCAGTATCTGCAGTCCTTACTATCTCCAAATCGCTGAAAACCTCACTGCGAAGCCTCTTCCAAGGATCCCACCTTGAAGAAGTTTTCCTCCACCCTCTGAAAAGATCTCAGTGAATCCCTCTCCCACTCCTACCCTCTGGTTATCTTCTCCGCCCTGAAAATCTTCAACCACATCCTGAAACAATCCAGCTACTACAGCCACATCTCCTATCTGCTCCACCCTTACCACTGACCAATCACAATAACTGCTACCTGCATCTACCAATCATTATCCCACCTATCTTTCTCCAAGCCCCACTCCCCTCCCTCTATTTATTTCTCAGCTCTTTTCCACCTCCCCAGAGCTGATGAAAGGTCCTGACCTGAAATATTGACTCTCCTGCTCCTCTGATGCTGTCTGACCTGCTGTGCCCTTCCAGCTCCATATTTTATCAACTCTGACTTCCAGCATCTGCAGCCCTTACGATCTTCAACTTATACAATAATTCCTTAGATCAGGTACATGGGAGCCCATGGAATCAGGCAAAATACCAATGTGACATCATGGTTTTGGGTATGGTGTGAAATTGTGAAAAGGAGATAAAAGACACAACAAACTAACACAATCAAGGCACTTTATTTGGGTTCAGTGTAGCTGATAAAAGTTGCAATTTTAGGTTTAGATCTGGATTTAGATTCTACTGGCACATGTACTCAAGTACAGAAGTGCAGTGACAAGTTTACAATATCACCACGCGCGCATTATCCTAGGGTCAAAGTTCCCAAGTATAAAATCTTATTTACAGAAATAGGGAAATAAAGAAATAAATTAAAATGTTCAGCCTCTTGAAGAAGGGTCACTGGACCAAAACGTTTCTCCATAGATGCTGTCTGATCAGCTGAATTTCTCCAGCAATTGTAATTTTTGTCTTAAATTGAGAAATAATTTACAGATTTTAAATCACTCAACAAGCATATTGCAACTATGACCAGTTATGGTGAAGAGAACTGAAGTGCCATCTGAACTGGAGAAGGGTCACTGAACTTGAAACGTTGGCTCTGCTTTCTCTGCACAGATGCTGCTCGATCTGCTGAGTTTCTCCAGCAAATTCTGGTTTTGTTTCAGATTTCCAACATCTGCAGTTCTTTGTTTTTTTTTTAATTAACTATTTAGGATTAGATTAGATTACTTACAGTGTGGAAACAGGCCCTTCGGCCCAACAAGTCCACACTGCCCCGCCGAAGCGCAACCCACCTATACTCCTACATCTACCCCTTACCTAACACTACGGGCAATTTAGCATGGCCAATTCACCTGACCTGCACATCTTTGGACTGTGGGAGGAAACCAGAGCACCCGGAGGAAACCCACGCAGACACGGGGAGAATGTGCAAACTCCACACAGTCAGTCGCCTGAGGCGGGAATTAAACCCGGGTCTCTGGCGCTGTGAGGCAGCAGTGCTAACCACTGTGCCACTGTGCCGCCCACAATCTAATCTAATCTAATCTAAGTAATCTAATCTAATCTATTTAAGTATTCGTAAGAATATTTAATAAGTCAATATGATTCAGTTTCAAACATTGGATTTTAACATTCAAATATGGAAAAGCCAAATCAGTCAGAGTATTGGATATCTGTGGATGATTGTCAGACAAACATAAATTACAAGAGTGGAAAGTTCATAGTTTACAATTGTCATTTGAATTTTGTGGCGAGATTCTAATCTTCCAATCACCCCAGGGAACCAGCCATTTGAAGAAATTGTCACGAGAGAAACTTATTCTGAATGATTTCTGCCCACCTACCATCGTGAGGCTGTAAAAGAAGGCAATCAGCAGCCTAGCCCCAAGTTTAGATTTGATGGTGGGGTTATTGTGGGGCTCAATTTTCTCAGGAATTCCCCGATTTAAATATAATCCTCAGAGTATTCTCTGGCATTTCTCTGGTGTTTTTCTGGACCTACCCTGGATGATCAGAAGAATCTCAGCAGAGGGTCATCCTCTTTCTGGCTTTATTAACATTTGTGAGGACACTAAATACTCCTTAACCCAACAAAGCATCTACGTGATGAATCAAAGTCTCTCTACTTTGCTCAGACAATACATCTCAGCTCTAAGTTCAGAATGGTTCAATGTTTTTCTCCCTTCACCAATTATATTTCCTGATTTCCATGAGACACAGATTCTTTTCACATTTAATTCAGGACCATTAGCCCCTGATATATTGTCCACATAGTAAAAATCAATCATAACCTAAGAGGGAGGTATAAGTGACTGTACGGCTTTCCCTTATTCAATGTTCAAAACTACCTCCAGCATCAGCTGGCAGTTGTTCAGTCCTTATTCATGAACTGTGAGTGTTATTTCCAGGCTTACAGCAGTTTTGCATGATGATTGATTGCCCAGCGAGGCTGTACTGTCGCTGGTGAGTGCATGATTTTCCATTTGCTTTCAGTGACCAGGGAAAACAGAATAATAAAGTTTGTAAAAGTGAGATCAGGAGGTTTTTGTTAGTGCTATGAACACTGTGGGGGAACTGTAAACTAAAATAACAAAAATTACCAAATGTCCACTAAATTATGAAATGCTATTAAAGTTTCCATTTACTGAAACTATACTTAATAACAAATCAAAATCAATGCAAAATAAACATGAATGAACAGATAAATGATACTTTTGATAAAATTTTAATATCACAACCACAAGCACCTACACCTCTCCCTACAGAAATGTAGCACAATGTACAACCACAGTTTTTCTAACTCAGTTAATTTGGCCCTTGGGTTTTACTCACTATTACATGGCATCCATCCACAATCCCACTGGTACAGTGCATGTTTAAAAACTCTCTCTCACTTAGGTCAAGTCAGTTTTGAGAGATAACAAGGCTCTCCAAAATCCCTTTACAACCAGCTGTTTGACTCTACGATTCTATAACTACCAACATGATCAGGCCTCTCAACTCTTTTGCATGCCTGAGCTATTTGCAGTGCATCTTAGGACTCAGGTTCTTTTAGCTCACTTATGCCTGACTTCTTCAGGAGCTTCTAAAATTCTACTTTTCCTCTTATTGCCCAACAGAAAACCAATCGATAGAAATAGATCCACTTCATATGAACTTTGTCTTAATCTTAACCTCTCTATCTATCTTTGTTTCTATCCATGTGAAGAAATACAAGCCTTTTTTTTGCCGGATTGTGAAGCTGAATGAGATTACAGAGATAAGGAAAGGCAAAACCTAGGAGAGATTTGGGGGAAAGTTGGTAACAGCCTGAAGATAAACAGGACTTGGGACAGGGACAGCAGAATTTTGGATGCCCTCAAGTTTGTACAGGGTTGCATGTTGGAAGTCAGCCAGGTGTCGGATTCATCAAGAAACAAAAGTTATGAATGAAAGTTTCAGTAGCTGATAAGCTGAGTGGGGATACAGTCAGCTGATGTTAGTGGGGACAGAAATATGTGACCTGGTTATACATGGACTAATGATTGGAAGTTCACCTTTGGGTCAACTATAACACTATGGTGGTAAATAGTTTAGTTTGATCTGAGATATGTTGTCAGGGCAATATCTTAGGGATGGAGTCATGTCCAAGGTGTTTGAGATTGAAAATAAAAGCTTAGTAAAATATCTATAGTTAGTTGGAAGAAACTTGCACTCAATCAATAATTAACACCAGACTAAGAATCTGATCATTTATAGACAATGGAGCAACTGAGACAGTTGTTGGTGTGAGGTAGGGTTTTTAGTGTTCATAGAGAAACTATTGTACTTATGGTTGATGTCATTAAAAAACATCAGGTAGACAAAAAAAAAGAAAAGCCCAATGAAAGATTTTTGGAGGTTACAAGAGATATTACCATTGGAGAAGCAAAAGAAACCATTACAGTTGATGTTTTGGCTAGAATTGGATTGAGGATATATCGGAATTGAACTTTCCCATTCCTTTCTGTTCTGGGCACTCTAACAATCTATTCCACTCACTCTTCTTTCATCAAGAACATTAAAAAACATCTCTCAGGCACAAAATTGAGTCTTACTGAATTTGAAACATTAATTCTTCTTTTCTCTCCCCATGGAATTCCTCCAGCACTTTCTGCTTGTAATACTAAAGAGGATGGTGTATTTGTTATGATTTGGAGGTGCCGGTGTTGGACTGGGGTGTACAAAGTTAAAAATCACAACACCAGGTTATAGTTCAACAGTTTTAATTGGAAGCACACTAGCTTTCGGTAGCCACCTGATGAAGGAGCGTCGCTCCGAAAGCTAGTGTGCTTCCAATTAAACCTGTTGGACTATAACCTGGTGTTGTGTGATGTATTTGTTGTTTCAGTGCTGTTTCTGAGAGCTCACACAAAGTGAGCTACATTACAGCTGTTATCAACACTTCTAAACCAGTTTTTAATTTTTTAAAATTAGAATCCCTACAGTGTGGAAACAGGCCTTTGAGCCTAACATGTCCACACCGATCCTCCGAAGGGTGACCCACCAGACCCATTCCCCTATCCTGTGTTTTCCCCTGACTAATGCACCTAACTTACACATCCCTGGCACTATGGGACAATTTAGCATGGCCAATTCACCTGACCTCCACATCTTTGGATTGTGGGAGGAAACCAGAGCACCTGGAGGAAACCCACGCAGAAATGGGGAGAATTTGCAAACTCCCCATATGCAGTCACCCAGAGCAGGAATCAAACCCTGGTCCCTGACGCTGTGAGGGTGTTAACCACTGAGCCACTATGCCACCTCTTTGTGACTTAATTGTCTCTAAAGAGTTGTGAAGTCTAAAAGTTATGGATTAATTGAGTGAGCAAAATAAAGATCTCTAAAATGGAGTGTAATGTTGAAAAATGTGAAACCGTCTACTTTTTCAGGAAAAATAAAAAAGTACAATCCAAATGGTATGAGATTGCAGAGCTGTAAGATACAGAGCGATCTGGATGTTCTCATGCATGAATCACAAAAGATTAGTATGCAGATACAGCAAATAATTTACAAAGCTAATAAAATGTTATTTATCAGAAGGGGAATTGAATAGCAAAGATAGGCAGGCTATCGGGGAAGCATTGAAACTGCATCTGCTTTCCGTGTAGAATGGAGAAAGTGAGGTCTGCAGATGCTGGAGATCAAAGTTGAAACTTTATTGCTGGAACAGCACAGCAGGTCAGGCAGCATCCAGGGAACAGGAGATTCGACGTTTCGGGCACATTCCTGAAGAAGGGCCTGTGCCCGAAACGTCGAATCTCCTGTTCCCTGGATGCTGCCTGACCTGCTGTGCTGTTCCAGCAATAAAGTTTCAACTTTCCGTGTAGAATACTGGTCACCTTATTTATGGAAAGGTGTACATACTTTGTCGGCAGTTCACAGAATGTTTATCAGATTAATACCTAGAGTGAGTAAAACAAAAACAGAACTTGCTGGCAAATCTCAGTAGGTCTGGCAGCATCTATGGGGAGAAAGCACGCTTCATCAAAACCGCTGCCAGAACTGCTGAGTTTCACCAGCAATTTCTGTTTTTCTTTCAGATCTCCAGAATCTGGAATTCTTTGTTTCATACTAACCTAGAGTGAGTGGGTTGGCTTATGAGGAAAGGTTAGATGGGCTGGGCCTCTACCTGCTAGAGTTTAAAAAAGGCAATTTGATTGAAACTTATGTAATCCTGAGAATATTGACAGAATAGGTGTCGAGAAAATGCTTCCTCTTCTGGGAGAATATAGAACAAGAGATCACTCAAGGTTAGTGTAAAGAGTTGTAGCGCGGGTGCTGGTTGTCATTTCTCTGGGTATGATCACCAAGCTGGGAAGTTGATTTGCAGACACTTCATCCCCTGTCTAGGTGATATCTTCAGTGCTTTGGAGCCTCCTGTGAAGTGCTGCTAAACTGTATCTTCTGGAATTTATCATCTGCTCCTTCCAGTTCCCGGTTCTAGTTGTTCATCGTAGAGGCTGGTGTTTTGGGACCAGGTCTATGTGTTTGTTGATGGAGTCTGTGGATGAGTGTCATGCTTCCAGAAGCTATCTGACTGTCCTATGTTTGGCTTGTTCACTGACTATACACACTGATGACAAGGACCACAAATTCAACTGGGACGACACAACAATCATAAAACAAGCCAAACAGAGGACAGAATTTCTAGAAGCATGCCATTCATCCATGGATTCCATTAACAAACACATAGCCCTAGACTCAGTGCACCGACCACACACAGTACAGCAGTGTTTCACAGGAGGCTCCAAAGTATTGAAGATGTCACCGAGACAGGGAACAAGAAGTCTGCAAATCAACTTCTCAGCTCGGCGAACATACCCAAGACTGGGGACCACTGTTTAGAACTCTGGAGTTATCCATTTGGAATCAATTTTTCTCATGACGGAACCCTCTTTGCAAAAAGCCTTGAATATTTTTAAGGCAGAGGTAGATGATTCTAGTTCAACAAGGGGCTGAAATGTCATCACAGATGGGCAGCAATGCAGATTTGATGTTTCAATCTGTTTAGTCATGATCTTATTGAATCTCAGAGCAGGGGATGACTAGCCTACTCCTGTTCCTTGGTTGTATGAAAGATCCTTCAAAATGTATGATGTTTTCTTTCTTCCCACCTCAAGTTTTGTATCTTTCTTCCCACAAAAAGTAAAAAAAAAGTTTTAACTTGTTTCCCAAAACTATCCATTAATCCTCAAGAAATCTCATTCCTATCAAAACTTTAATAAATCATAACAGGTTTATTTTCCTTGAACATTTGGAGACAATTTTACAATGCCTTTATAAGTTCACTTGCATGAACCCCTTTCAATTTGATAGACCTAAACTTTATTATTTATATAAACTGGAAGATTTCTGTCCAAACTTTCCTGGCTTAGAAGCTTCACAGGTTAGAATCCACCCTCAATAACGTTCTTGGTTCTCCTGAGTGACTGGATTCTCCCAACAGGAAAAACTGTTTTGAATTTCCAGACTAAAACTTTGAATCTCTGTTATGAAATTAAAATTAAACTGATTGCTTGAGTCCGTCCACTCTGCCTGTTACAAACCCAACAGTTTCAACATTGTTTTCAGTTAATACTACAGGGTTTCCCAAGGCACTGGACTGCAGCAACATGCTGGATGCATACAGTCAGGTCTCTGCCCAAATGACTTCTGCCCCTTTGAAAAAAAACTTCACAGAACTAACCCACAGCCACTTATCTCCATTTTAAAATGTAACTCACAAAATAGGCTTGGAACTTTCTACTCATGAATGCTCAGTTGTTGAATAAACTCAAAAATGATTGTCTGACCAAATTTTGAGTAGAAAGGGATGAAATGAATACAAGGATAGAATGGAAAAGTGCAAGTTCATTTTATTGAATGGAGAGGTTCAAGGAGTCTATATGGTTTACTTTCTTATGTTACCAGGAAAACGTTGACTTTTTTTGAGTGTTATTGGATCCTTAGCATTCACCTGAACAAGTACATCTCTTATACAGCACCTCCAGCTGTCCCTCAACATTGCACTGATATTGCCTGGATGACATAGACTCTATAATAGAAGATCTGTTCTGCAGCTTATGTTCCACATGAGCCTCTGACACTCCAGTGAGCATTTCCTATCCTGTGACCTCCCCCATACTTACATATTCTCTTCCCCTTCATACATTCCTCGAAATGAATCTGTTGCATCAGCCTCAACTACTCCATAGTAACAAGTTCCCTATTTTCTGTGTAGGAAAGTTCTTCCAGAAGTCTTTATTAAGTGTTAGTGATGGTCTTAGCTTTATGTCTTGACCTGGCTCTTCCACAAGGTGACATTGTTACCTCCAACATTGCCTTATCAAACCCTTTCATATTTTAATGACTTCTACCTGGCTTCCTCTTAATCTTCACCTTTGCAGAAAAAAAAAATCCCCAGCCCGTTCAATCTTTCCTGATAGTTGTCTCTTCTAAATTTGGATCACATGCACATAAATCTTCACATTTTCTCTGATACCTCCTACATACCAATGATAAGGCTTGAACTCGCAACCTTCTGCTTTGGAGGTGTGAATCCTATTCTCGGACTCCTATCTGCCTCTTTTATGACTCAAATCCTCACAGTTAAAGACAGGCTTGCCATAATGTCATGTTATATTTTTGTTTAAATTTCCTGGGATCACCAAATTCCTTTTATCTTTCTGGATTTATTTTTTTTAATGCAAAATGTCCTCCTGTGTATTTACTCTTCTGGCCTTTTAAGTGTTTGGAGTTAGGACCCAATTGATTGCATTGTTTTCTAAATAAGAAAAAGTTTGGGGATGGAGTGGAGAAAATCAGAAACAGTTGCAAAAATTGTGCATATTCTCAGTGAATAAGTAATTCAGAAATATAACTCTGAGACGATATGATTGCTATATTAAGGATTCCAGGACTTCAAGTTATTTCACCATGTCCAGAATAGCAGAACCAGAGGGTGCAGTCTGTATTTGAAAGGGCCAAATTTTAAAGGAATTTGTAGAAACATTACCCTTGAGTTATTTCTCCACCATGATGTGATATGCAATTAATGAGCTGGTGAATGAGCTAAATATGAGGAACACAACCTCAACATCCCGTGCTCATTACCTTCATGAATGGGGCTGTTAATTAAATATGATAAAAACAGACTTCAACAATGAAATTAGTAAGATAATAAACTTGAAAATACACAATGTCCCTCATTTCACTTTGCTTAGCCCTGATCACCAGCCTTCTTCTCCATCCCCTTTCACACTATAAGCCATCCTTCACCATCCTAAAACTATCCCTAAGATTGCCGACCGCAACCTTTCATATCTGGTGTTTCCATCTGACTGCTGGTCAAACATTCCATTTGACATTATGAATAAAATCAGAACTTCCTGGTTCCTGCCTAATCAGGTGTCTCAAGACTCACCCTTACTCTCCATTCTGATAAAAACTGAGATATTTCTAAAGTGATTGGATAATCAATCTGTGCAATAGCTGTGTTGGGGACATAGTGGAGCAGTCCATATTTATTCATTTTGAAATGAAATCATGTAGATTTCTTTTTGAAAATAACACTTTGAATACAGTATGTTAATAATTTGAGACAAGATATGGCAAATGCAGAAAGGTTAGGACAAATAGGAGCATTGAGAAAAAAAATGTCAGTGGGGAGCCTATACATGATCCCTGCAGTTCCTGGACAACAACTTAACTCTGGAAGCAGCATCTGCATTAAGGTAAATCTCCACTTCGACTTCACTGTGAGGATGTCCTGCCTCAGAATTGTTGTTCTAGACTAGAGGCAGGGCCACTGTGCTAAGGAGCCTATGTAAGACCAAGTCAAGGGGAATCAGCAACCCAGTTTGAGTTCAGTGAGGGCCACTCAGCTCTTGACCACATTACAGCCTTGGTTTAAACATAGATAAAAGAACTAGATTCCAGAGGTGAGGTGAGAGTGACAACCCTTGACATCAAGGCTGCATTAAACTGAATGTGGTATCAAGGAGCCCTAGCAAAACTGGAATCAATGGATTTAGGGAAAAACTCTCCACTGGTTGGAGTCACACCTGGCACATAGGAAGATGATTGTGGTTGTTGAGATCGGTCATCTCAGCTCCAGGTCATCTCTGTAGTCCAACACTCTCATGTCCAACAATCTTCAACTGCTTCATCAATGACCTTCTCTGCATTAGAAGATCTGCAGTGGGAATGTTCCCCAATGATTGCATAACATTCAGAACCATTCATGACTCCTCCGGCATTGAAGCAGTCCATGCTCAAATGCAGCAGGATCTGGATAATACCAAAGCTTGGGCTGACAAAGGGCAAGTAACATTCGTGCCATACAAATGCCGAGCAATGATCATCTCCAATTAGAGACAATCTAACCACCATCTCTTGACATCCAATGGCTTTAGCATAACTGAATCCCCCACTATCAACATCCAAGGGGTTAGACCAGATTCTTAAGGGTCTTGACAAGTTAAATGCTGAGAGTATGTCTCCCCTCATGGGAGAATCTAAGATCAGATGGCATTGTCCTAGAATAAAGTTACGCTAATTTAAGGGTGAGATAAGGAGGGTAACTAGGGACAGAGAATAAATGCTGGCCAGCAAGTAACACCCACACACCACAAAGAGAATAAAAAAGAGGGTGTGGGGGCAGGATCAAGATATGAGTGGTAAGATTAAAGAGGAGATGATCATCGTGGTGCAGGGTGAATTACTCTGATGGGCCCAGAGGACTTGGAAGGGAGCACTCCCACCAACTCTCTCTCCCGCACCTCCATCTCTTTTGCCTGGTGGCACTCATGCAGCTAAAGCTGCCAGGTTCTCCACATGCATACCACTGTCCCCACACTGCTGCAAGTGAAAAAGCTGGTAATCCTGAATTAAACCTTAACAATCCAGACTCAATACAGAAACATGGGTTGAATTTAGTGTCCTTGCCAGGGTGGTTTTGAGTGACTGGGGACATTGAGTTGACCCTGACCCACTTTCCACACAACAGACTCTCTGACAGTCTAACGAATAGTCTGACTGCTCCCCAACCCCTCGACTGGAGCAGAGCTGTCCTCTTTATATCAGGACAGAGCAGACCTCTCACCCTAGGATAATACTGTGCCTTGTGCCTGCCCATCTGGACTCTAAAACCCATGCCCCATATTTCTTCAGTCACAGGACTTGAAACTTTTTCTTTGCTTTTGTTCTACAGATGCTGACAGACCTGCTGAGTTTCTCCAGCAATTTCTGTTTTCATGTGTTTCCAGCATCTGCAATTCTTTGTTTTATAACACTAGAATGGATGTTGGCTAAAACCAAGTATGAACAAGGTTCTGCTAAGCATATTATATTTAGATACTACAATTGTGTACTTTAGCAATTATCCTATCTTTTCTTCAGTCTTCATCTCCTTTTTCATTACAATGAGAAGAACAGAGAGAAGGCATTTGGGTCCTGACATAGAACTAGAAACAGATACAAATTCAGAGATTGGGACAAATTAATTTGGATTAGACAAAAGAATAGAACTGAATAATCTTGAAATACACCCAGAAAATGGACAATATAATCAAAGGTTCTACTGATGTAATGATATGCCTGACAGCACAGTATCTGATTGTAGTTTTATGGAGAATGGTTGATTGTCACACACTGATAAGTATTCACTAACTTTAGTTTTCAAGAATTAAGTGTTTTTCCTGACTGACTTTATAATTCATAAAACATTGTGATGAGAGATCATTGGCCCGAAACATTACTTCCAGTATGACGGCACCGCAAAATAAATCTGTCCTACCCCCCCCCCCCCCCCAACATTCTGAAAGACTAGTTCCTTTGCAGCACCCTGGCCCAATCTTCAGTCAATCTAACACACCCATGTCCCCTGTGACATGCCGGAGTTGCAACATCTGTTCTCAACATCCTATCTCATCACCCAAGCCCCCAAACATTCCTTCCAATTGAAGAAGCAACTAACTTGGACTATTTTCAATATTGCAAACTGTATTTGCTGTCCATATGTTGTCTCCAGTTGTGTGAATGACTGCTTTGCAGACACCTCATTTCAATGCATGAACATGCTCCTTGTCAATTTCTCCGCCTTAATTGCCCACACTCTGACCTTCCTGTCCATTGGCCTGCTGAGATGTTCCAATGAGGCTAAAGCTTGTAGTATAGCAACTCATCCTTCAACTTGGAACTCTTAGCCTCTGGATTCAATACTAAGTTGAACGATTTTCGATCGCAATTTCTGCCTCCCATCTTCTTATTTTTCTGCTGGGTCAGTCTTGTCTCTTTTTTTTATCCCCTTCAAGCTTGCATTCAGGTACCTGCTGCAGCACCTTTTGTTTCTTTAATTCTTTCCACCCGTTTAATTTTTTTAACATGAACTTTAATGTCTATGTCTTTTCACCTGTCTCGGCCTCTACCCTACCACAGAACTTCCTTTTGTTCCTCTTGCTCTCTTCTACCGGTTCATTTTCTTCTTCAGTTCATCAATCTGACATTTTTAACTCTTTCACACCACTGATGCTGCTTGACCTATTGAGTATTTCAAGCAATTTTTGTTTTCATTCCTGGATTTTTATGCTGCCCACTGAAAAAATCAGTACAGAGCCTAACCAAATGTGTTTGAAATTTATTCATTTTAGCATCCACACACTTGTCTCTGAAGGCTATGCACACCAATTTGAGAGTTTGTGCACTTTAAATTCAAATTAAGAAAAATAAAGAGCGGAAAGTGCTGAAGAAAGTAACACACAATTTGTGAATGTCATCTGAGGCTTCTTATCTGATGAGACAACATCTGCTACTGGCACCCAGCCCAGCCTCCTACACATCTGCAAATGTAAAAAAAAACCCCTTAATCTATAAATGTTGCACCCACACCTTTTGAACAAAAAAAGTTAGCAGAATTTTGCAGCGTGTAATTTGTTGAACATGTCACAAACAAAATATCTGTAAAGGTTAACACTCAAGAGGGTTAGTTACCATGTAGGATCAGAGAATAATTACAGTACAGAAGACGACCATGTCTGTGTTGACTCTCTGTGGATGTAATTCAGTTTGTCCACTCCTCTGACATGCATTTTTTTTGTTTCATTTGCTTGTCTCATACCCTTTTGCAAATCATAATCGAATTTCCCTTGCCCACACTCTCAGGCAGTACATCTGAGATCCTAAAAACTCAATGCATTAAAATATCCTACTCACTTCACTCTTTTGCCTCTCACCTTAAATTGTGTCCCCTCCATTTTGATCTTTCTGCGAATGGAAGCAGTTTCTCTCAATCTACTTTGATTTAATCCGGGGCAAACGTGAGGATTGCAGATGCTGGAAACCAGAGGTTAGATTAGAGCCCTCCATTCCTGATGAAGGGCTTTTGCCCGAAATGTTGATTTTCCTGCTCCTCGCATACTGCCTGACCTGCTGTGTTTTTCCAGCACCACTCTAATCTAAACTTTGATTTAATCCCTCGTGATTTTGAATACTTCTATCAAATCTACTAACAACCTTCTATTTTCTGAAGTAAACAATAGTGTTTTCTCTAACCTAACTGAAGTTCATCGATAAGCCATGATCATAAACGTTTTCTTCACACTACCTGAAGCCTTCACATTCTTCCTAAATTCCGGTACTCAGAATTGCACATTCGCTCCAAATTTTCCAAAGAGTCCACTCCTATATTTGCCCATTAAGAGGGTAAACAGCATTTCTGGCAGAAGATTCTGATTGCATTTCCTTCAGAGGAATTAAGGACATACTCTAAATTGAAGTGTATCCTTCTCATGCAGAATGATTGGGGATGGCAGAGGGTACTACATGGGAGGGTACTTGAGTGCCAGGTAAGTAAGGTACTTGGTTGGTCAGATGTCAGGTAGGTTTATAGTGTTAAGGTAGGTCAGGATAAATGGCTGTATTGTGTACAGTGGAGAGATGGACTGTGTTGACTTGTCTGGTGAGGGGGAAACTAGTGTGTTGGATCTGACGGCAGATAGGTGTACGGGACATTAAGCCCAGCATTAAGGTAAGAGAGGATGTCAATTTCAGTCGCATTTGGAGGAAGGGGTATAGCTCTGGTAGGGAGGGAGGCCTTGGGTCCCGTAGAGAGACTGGGGAGATTGTCAACTTTCAAGGAGGTATGTTGGATCTTGGGGATAGAGGGGTACGTCAGATAAGCTCCATGTTTTGAAACAGGTCTTACGAGGTCGAAATGAGGGCCTGGTTTCATGATTACTTGGAGTTAGACGAATCTTTATTCCTGGGTAGCTATTAACCCAACCTGCAGGGAACTGGCCTTGTTATCTAATTTAAAAGGCTAATTTTGAATGGTTCCAAATGCAGAATCTTCAACTTCCCAGGCATTCTCCCAC
This sequence comes from Chiloscyllium plagiosum, assembly GCF_037043375.1. NCBI lineage: Eukaryota > Metazoa > Chordata > Chondrichthyes > Orectolobiformes > Hemiscylliidae > Chiloscyllium > Chiloscyllium plagiosum. Next base: position 39,249,828 of record NW_028270167.1, on the reverse strand, counting down.
AGTCTGCTACATCAGGCTAGTAATGTACAACTCTAGTCTATGCTGCAGAAATAACGATCCAGTTATCAGAAAATCAGGCCAGTCTTAACCAATGTTTTGTAAGGTTTACCATACTTTCCTTTGGACTTTCTGCCTTTCTTTATTATGGTTACAATCCTGCATGCTCTATTCACCACTTTCTCTATATGCCCTGCCACCGTCAATGACTTGTGTCCACATACTCAAGTATTTGTGTTTTTAAGGAGAAAGTGAGGGCTGCAGATGCTGGAGATCAGATTCCTGAAGAAGGGCTTATGTCCGAAACTCCTGTTCCTTGGATGCTGCCTGACCTGCTGCGCTTTTCCAGCAACACATTTTCAGTATTTGTGTTTTTAGAATTGTATCCTTTGTTTTGTACTGCCTCCTCTTGTTTGTCCTACAAAAATATATTATTTTTCACTTCTCTACAGTAAATTGCATCTGCCACTCGGTTGCCCATTCCACCAGCCTGTCTATACCCTCTTGGAGTCCATCACTATCCTCCTCACAGCTGACAGTATTTGATAGTTTTCAAACTTTGGCAAATTTTGAAATTCCATCCTGGACGCACATCATCCATTATGTATTTCAATATATTTCAAGAAAAGCAGTGGTCCTAATTTAATCCCGCGACGAGCTGTTTTGTATGGTTTCCTTGAGAAGAAAATAAAATAATTCACTATTACTCTTTTCCCTTGTCACATCACCAAATTTACAGCCACTGCTCTATTCATTTCCATGCTCTTAACTTTTCTAGAAAGTTTAGTATGTGATTTTTTTAACAACCCTTTTTGGAAACCCATGCACCTGGTCAACCACAATGCCCTGATTAACTAAGCTGTTTGATTAATTAACAATCAGATTAGTTAACAATGATTTAACTTGAACCAACCTGTGCTGACTCTCCAATTACAATTAAAAATAGATGGAACTTGCATCTTTTTAGCACCTTCTTTGATCCCAGGACTTCCCAATGGCCATTAAAGCTGCTGAACTGCCTTTGAAGTACAGTCAGTGTTAATACAGCAGCCAATTTGCACACAAATTACTAACAGTGATGCGATAATGAACAAATAATCCACTTTTGATAATGTTTACAGGATAAATATTTAGACAAAGTTTACTCATCTGTTCTACTTTTGAAAAAGTGTTAACAGATCCTTTAAATTGGCATAAGACAGACAACATGGCAGCATCATGAGAAAATAATGAGAAATATTCTATATTTTCTACGTGGAGGATTCCTCTATACCACATATGGGAGTCTACAGTGAAGGACCCACACAACAGGACATCCCAGATCTTGGTCTTTATGTCCATCTGAAGGTGAACATCAGAGCTTACAAGGTGGGTGGCAGTAGGGATGAGGAGGGGTGGAGACAGAGCATTCTTGTACAGACACGAATACAGATACAGTACTTCTGTCATCAAACAATTTCAAAATTAAGGCATAAAGAATCAAATACTTTTGGAACAAGAAAGCACATCCTTTCGTCCGACACTAACTTGATATTGAAGTATTTGTAGTCTCTTCAACAATTCAGCCCTTGCCGCAATGTTAAGCATGAGAAGATGTCGACCTGATTGAAAACACTGTTATTTTCTTTGTTAAATGCTTATCTGATATGACACTTCTTTGAAAACCCACAGTTAAGAAGAATCATATTGCACTCAAGATGTCAGCTTTGTTTCTTTCTCAACAGATGCTGCCTGAGCTGCTGAGTTTCTCCAGTACTTGCTGTTCTTTATTTTTCTCAGATCTCCAGCATCCCCAGTACTTTCCTAACTGACTGTTATTCAGCAAAAATGTAATTCACACCAGGTTTAATCATTAACAGTAAAAATTAATCTATCTGCTGTAAATATTCTTTTACAAAGGCACAAAAGGAATACTAATTTATGACTTTGTGACTTGAACTATAACCCCTTTAATCTCCTCCACCCACACATATTCATGAATAAGACATACAAAAACACACAAAAAAACAAATCTCTGGAGGAACTCAACAGGTCTGGCAGCATCTGTGGAGAGAAAATAGAAATAATATTTCAAGTCCTGTGACGTTTCTTCAAGGTCATTGTAAGAAATTGATGGTTTGACACAAATATTATGGGTGAAAAATATAAACAGCGGAATTAATTTCTTTAGGTCAAAGTCCAAACCACCAGGGCACAGGGTTATTTCTCATATATTTTTTGATTTTATCCATGATTACATCATAATTGACAATCAATCCAGGTCTTTTCTTGGATTGAAATTCTTTTCTTTTAGAGTCTTTAGATTTTCCGTCTTTTTCATTCTCGGAGAAGGATGAAAGAGATATTTCCTATTTTTCTGGATTCTCTGTGTCTCTAGCTGCTCATAGATTTCTAACAAACTGTAGTTGGATCAACATGAAGGCAGTTGCTAGGTAGTTTCTTCCTTACCTCAAAGATTCCTGGCATCATTGTGGTACATAATGTATCTACCTCACTACTCTGAAAAGTAATATAGACTGAGAAAGCTAAAGTACACACCACATAATTCCACTTGATCTTTAAGTTACAGATAAAAATCAATCCTGGCACATTTTGGCTATATAGCAATATCAAACGTACATTTACTAGTTAATAGTCCAATCAGACAAACAGTCTCTCACATGCCTCCGCTGTTGATGATGAAATATCATATTTACATGCATTTCTTAATCAAGTAAACATAATATACACAAACTAAACAATATAAATTCCAGCTTAAAAATGTGTTGCTGGAAAAGCGTAGCAGGTCAGGCAGCATCAAAGGAACAGGAGAATCGACGTTTTGGGCATAAGCCCTTCTTCAGGAATCATCTCAGGCCTGCTGAGATTTACCAGTAATGTCTGATCTTGTTTCTGATTTCCAACATCTGCATTTCTTTGTATTTTGTTCTGTTTATGATTTTGGTTTAGCTCTGAGAAAACTATTCCTCGAGATTCTTTGTTCCTGACTCATTATCTTGTGATAAGACTTGTCATAGTGAACACTGCTGCCTTACAGCACCAGGGATTCAGATTTGATTCCAGCCTCGGGCTGTGTGGAGTTCGAACGTTCTCCCTGTGTCTGTGTGAGTTTCCTCTGGGTGCTCCCACAGCCCAAAGATGTGCAGGTTAGCTGGATTGGCCATGCTAAATTGCCCAGGACTGTGCAGGTTAGGTAGATTTGTCATGGGAAATGCAGGGTTACAGGATAGGGCAGGGGGGTGGTTTTGCTGGGATGCTCTTCGGAGGAGTTGGTGTGGATTTAATGGGCCAAATGGTCTGCTTTCACACTGACTGCACTAAATCCCAAGTTACTTGTATTAATTGTCATTTTGTTAGGGTTCATAAAGCAAATTCAGGCAGGGATGGGGGGGAGCTTCAGTTAATTTATGAAGATGCATTATTAACATTAAGATGGTTCTTCAAAACATTCAATATTTTTGCCTCAACCACTTCATGTTGCAGAGGAAGCCATAGGCAAACCACTTTCCAAGTGAAAATGTTTCTCCTCATCTTAATCCTAAATGGCCAATACTGTAGCCTTAGTCTCTGACCCCTGGTTCCCCGATCATTGAGAACATCCTTGCCGCATTCACTCTGTCAAGTCCTGCTAGAATTTTATAGGTTTCTATGAACTCCGCCCTGATTCTTAAAAACTAGTGAATATTTTCCCAACCAATCTATCCCTCTTCATATGTCAGGCCTGCATCCCAGAAATGATTCTGGTAAATCTTCAATGAACTCTCTTCGTTGCCAGAACATCCATGGTGGCTCAATGATTTGCACTGCTGCCTCACAACACCAGGGACGTGGGTTTGATTCCAGCCTTAGGTGACAGCCTTAGATGCATGTTCACTCCGTGTTTGCATGGGTTTCAGCTGGGTGCTCCCACAGTCCAAAGATGTGCAGGTTAGGTGGATTGGCCATGTTAAATTGTCCAGTGGTATCCTGGGAAGTGCAGATTGGGTTTCGGGGATCGGGTGGGGGGGGGTGCAAGCTGTGATGTTGTTTGGAGGGTCAGTGTAGTTGCAATGGCCTGAATGGCCTCTTTCCATACTGTGACAATGTCTATGATTAATTGATTCCTTCGATAAGGAGACCAAAACTGCACACTATATTCCAGGTGTGATGTCAACAAGGCATGATACTGATAGTGCACAGTGCCCCAATGATGTCCTGTTTTGAACTGTTACATTTGTCATGAGCCTGTTGAAATAAAAGTTTGTTATGTGTTATTATTATTCAGAAACATTATTTGGAAAGTGGAAAATTATAATTAGTTTTCAGCTCTGTGAAGATCTAATTTCCTTTAATAGGTTAAAGAGTCATTGTTTGAACAGTGAGCAAACGACAGCATTTCCAAGAAATACAACTTTAATTAAGTGGAAAGTAGCACCTCATGAGGTAATTGCAAATGTGTTTTCTGTCTTGACGTTCACAATCCAGAGAGAGAGAGAGTTCAGTCGAAGAGAAGAAGTGTTGAAATGTTATTAGCTGTGCAAAAAGTTAGAAAAGAAATGTCCTGAGTTGTTGAGAAGAAAATCACAGAAGCAGAAGAATGTGAAGGCATCAGAGAGGAACAGCATTCGAGCAGGCTCTTGATGATTTGAGTTTAAGAAATTCATGTCTTATAGTAAATGAGTTGAGTTCATAGGTTAGTAAGAGACATTAACAAAGAAATTAGCTTTGAGCGAATATGCAGAACATGGCTGTAAAAGAAACTCAATACAACCATGGCAGCTGAACAAGGGGGTTTAGCATGGAGTTTGGGGTAGCTATTCACTAAGGTTTGGCTTTAAATAAAGTTGCTGTGGTTTTAAAAAGATTCAAAGAGTCAGAGAGTCATAGAGTCATAGAGATAGACAGCATGGAATCAGACCCTTCAATCCAACTCATCCATGCCGACCAGATATCCCAATCCAACCTAGGTCCACCTGCCAGCACCCACCCATATCCCTCCAAACCCTTCCTATTTATATACCCACCCAGATGCTTTTAAATGTTGCAATTGTACTAGACTCCACCACTTCCTCTGGCAGCTCATTCCGCACAGATATCAACCTCTTCACGAAAACATTGCCTCTTAGGTCTCTTTTATATCTTTCCCCTTTCACCCTAAACCTATGCCGTCTAGTTCTGGACTCCCACACGCCAGGGAAAAAATCTTGTCGATTTACCCAATCCAAGCTCCTCATGATTTTATAAACCTCTATCAGGTCACCCCTCAGTCTCAGTCATGGAAAATAGCTCTAGTCTATTCAGCCTCTCCTATAGCTCAAATCCTCCGACCCAGGCAACATCCTTGTAAATCATTTCTGAACCTTTTCAAGTTTTATAACATTTTTCCAATAGGAAGGAGACCAGCATTGCATGCAATATTCCAACAGTGGCCTAACCAATGTCCTGTACAGCCGCAACATGACCTCCCAACTCTTGAACTCAATACTCTGACCAATAAAGGAAAGCATGCCAAACACCTTCTTCACTATCCTATCTACCTGCGACTCCACTTTCAAGGAGCTACGAATCTGAAATCCAAGGTCTCTTTGTTCAGCAACACTCCCTAAGACCTTACCATAAGTCCAGCTAAGATTTGCTTTCCCAAAATGCAGCACCTCGCATTTATCTAAAATAAATTCCATCTGCCACTCCTCAGCCCATTGGCCCATCTTATCAAGATCTCATTGTAATCTGAGGTAACCTTCTTCACTGTCCACAACACTGCCAGTTTTGGTGCCATCTGCAAACTTACTAACTGTACCTCTTATGCTCACATCCAAATCATTTATATAAATGATGAAAAATAGTGGACCCACCACTGATCCTTGTGGCACTCCACTGGTCACAGACCTCCAATCTGAAAAATGACCTCCATCACCGCCTCTGTCTTCTACCTTTGAGCCAGTTCTGTATCCAAATGGCTAGTTCTCCCTGTATTCCATTTCATCTAATCTTGCTAACCAACCTCCCATAGAGAACCTTGTTGAATGCCTTACTGAAATCCACATAGATCACATCTACCACTCTGCCCTCATCAATCCTCTTTGTTACTTCTTTGAATCTTTCTCTCTGCTTTTTTTAATGAGATGGCCATATCTGTTTGTATAGTGTAACATAGTTAGTGTTTGCTTCTTCTGTATCATAGGTATGCATTTTCTTTTGTTAAGATGCATTGGCAGCTTTTATGAATATGTACAATGGCTGACCACCACAGTAGAAATGAAAAATGACCATAAGTTTTAGTTTTATCAAGTTAGATCTCACTCTGGGATTGGATTTGCATCAAATTTTGACTAGCTGTGACCATAATTATGCCCTATTTAGTATGAAAAATGTGTTGCTGAAAAAGCGCAGTAGGTCAGGCAGTATCCAAGGAGCAAGAGAATCGATGTTTCGGGCATAAGCCCTTCTTCAGGCCTTATGCCCGAAACATTGATTCTCCTACTCCTTGGATGCTGCCTGACCTGCTGCACATTTTCAGCAACACATTTTTCAGCTCTGATCTCCAGCATCTGCAGTCCTCACTTTCTCCTATTTAATATGATGTAATCCATATAATGGGGGTACCTTCAGTTTAAAAATAGGACTTTTTCACCAAAAGAACTATATGATGGTTATTCCGACTAACACGGTCTTGGACAGATGCATCTGCAACAGCTGTTAAAGGTAAGGTCAACTAGGAGTTTCTCTTTTGTTGGTTCTCTCAGCACCTGCTGCACACCCAGTTAAAGACACAAACAATTCAGACGAAAATAGTGATCAGTGTATTACTGCAAGGGTTGAAGAATTTACAAAACAAAGCCTAGAATGAAAACGTGAAATGGTCCACCAAAGTCATAGCATCATAGAGTCATAGAGTTATACAGCATGAAAACAGACCCTTTTGTCCAATGATTCTATGCTGAACATAATCCCAAAATAAACTACTCCCACCTGCCCCTCCTGTCCTATATTCCTCCAAATCTTTCCTATTCACCTACATATCCAAATGTCTTTTAAACATTGTAATTGTACCCACATCCACCACTTCCTGAGGAACTGATCCACAAACGAACTACACCCTGCATAAACAATTTGCCCCTCATGTCTTTTTTAAATCTCTCTTCTCACCTTAAGAATGTACCTCCTTGTCTTGAAATCCCCCATCCTAGGGAATCAAAAACCTACACATTAACTCTATCTATTCCCCTCATTATTTTATAGAATTCTATCAGGTCGCATCTCAACCTCCTCTGCCCTAGTGAAAAAAGTCCCAGCCTATGCAGGACGGGTAAGTTTTACCACATAAAAAGGGACTTACCTCAGGAGTCAGGCCTCCATTTTGCCAGAGCGGTGAGGAGAGAAGGAGTAAAGCAAGGGCTGCCGGTAAGGTAAGCGCTTAATTTATATTTGGGCAGTGGCTAAACCCGAGATACTACGTGTGTAGTATCTCCCTCCCTCTAACTGGAAGAAAAAGACCCTGTAAGGTTAGGCTTTTATTTCTTATCCTTCTTTTTCATTTTTTTAAATTCATTGTTTGGTTTTAGTTAGTTCATATAAAGCTAAGCTTACAATGGCAGGGGACCTCAGACCCGTGGCATGTGCCTCTTGCTTGATGTGGGAGCTTAGGAATGTGTCTGACGTTCCTGACTCTTACACTTGCAAGAAGTGTGTCCAGTTGCATGGAGCATCCGCGATGCTGAGGAGGTCATGGATAGCACGTTTCGTGAACTGGTCACACCGCTGGTTAGGATTGCTGAGGGAGACAGTGAATGGGTGACCAAAAGATAGAAAAAGAGTAGGAAGGCAGTGCAGGTGTCCCCTGTGGTCACCTCCCTCCACAACAGGTATACCGTTTTGGATAGTGTTGGGGGAGATGGCTCACCAGAGGAGAGCAGCAGTTGTCAAGATCATGGCACTGTGGCAGGCACTGCTGTTCAGAAGGGCAGGAAAAAGACTCGAAGGGCCATAGTCATAGGGGATTCTATTGTGAGGGGAGTAAATAGGCAGTTCTGTGGCCGAAAACGGGACTCCTGGATGGTATGTTGCCTCCCAGGTGCTCGGGTCAGGAATGTCACTGATCGGCTGCAGAGCATTCTAAAAGGGGAGGGTGAACAGCCAGTTGTCTTGGTGCATATAGGCACCAACGATATAAGTAGAAAGCGAGATGAGATCCTGAAAGAAGAATTCAGGGAGCTAGGAGAGAAGTTAAAGGGGAGGACCTCAAAGGTAGTGATCTCAGAATTACTACCAGTGCCACGTGCTAGCCAGCGAAGAAATGAAAAAATAGGCAGGATGAACACGTGGCTTGAGGGATGGTGTAAGTGGGAGGGGTTCAGATTTGTTGGACATTGGGACCAGTTCTGGGAAAGGTGGGACTATTACAAAAGGGACTGTCTACATCTGAACCAGACTGGAACCAATGTCCTTGGGGGAGTTTTTGCTACTGCTTTTGGGGAGGTTTTAAACTAATGTGGTAGGGGGCTGGGAACCAGAAGAGAAAACAAGTAGGCAGTGAGGTGGAGACTGGAGACTGTAAGAATTATGAAGATAGCATTAATAAAGGGAAGAATAAGAAGAGAGCAGGTGAGCGCAAAAGAACTGGTGGCCTGAAATGCATCTACTTTAATGCAAGGAGTATAATGTGTAAGGCAGATGAACTTAGGGCTTGGATTGGTGCCTGGGAGTATGGCGTTATTGCAATCACAGAGACTTGGTTGAAGGAAGGGCATGATGACTGGCAACTAAATTTTCCAGGATATAGACGCTTCAGACAGGACAGGGAGGGAAGTAAAGGGGGGGGGGGCGGGTTGGTGTTGCATTGCTGGTCAGGGATGATATCACGGCTGTGCTAAAGGAGGACACTATGGTGATCTTGGGTAGTGAGGTATTATGGGTGGAGCTGAAAAATAAGAAGGGTACAGTTACATTGTTGGGGCTGTATTACAGACCGCCCAACAGTGAGCGTGAAGTAGAAGAACAAATAGGTAAACAGATTATGAATAGATGTAGAGGCAATAGAGTAGTGGTGATGGGAGATTTTAATTTTCCCAACATTGACTGGGATACACTTAGCGTCAGAGACCTGGATGGGGTAGAATTTGTAAGAAGCGTCTAGGAGAGTTTTCTAGAACCGTATGTCAATAGTCACACGAGGGAATGAGCCAGGGCAGGTGGTAGAAGTTGCGGTGTGGGATTTCTTTGGGAACAGTGACCACAATTCGGTAAGTTTTATAATACTCGTAGATAAAGAAGAGAGTGGTCCTAAGGGAAGAGTACTAAACTGGGCCAAGGCCAATTATATCAAAATTAGGCAGGAGCTGGGAAATGTGGATTGGACGCAGCTATTTGAAGGGAAGTCCACATTTGAGATGTGGGAGGATTTCAAAGATAGGTTAAAGATAGTGCAGGATAGGCATGTCCAGTTGAAGGCAAAGGATAGGAAGGGCAAGATTCATGAACCGTGGATGACAGGAAAAATTGTACAAATAGCCAAGAGGAAAAGGGAAGCGTACATAAGGTCTAGGTAGATAAGAACAGAACATGCCCTGGAGGAATATCGGAAGAGTAGGACAAGTCTTAAACAAGGAATCAAGCAGGCTAAAAGGAGTCATGAAATAGCTTTAGCAAGCAGAATTAAGGAAAATCCCAAAGCATTTTATTCTTATATAAGAAGCAAGCGGGTAACTAAAGAAAGGATTGGTCCACTAAAAGATAATGAAGGAAGGCTGTGTGTTGAACCTGAGAGAATGCGTGAGTTTCTGAATGATTACTTTGCATCAGTGTTCACTGAGGAGAGGAACATGATGAATGTTGAGATTAGAGATAGAAGTTTGATTAGTCTGGATCACTTTGGCATAAGTAGGGAAGATGTGTTGGGTATGCTAGAGGTTATTGAGGTGGACAAATCCCCAGGACCGGATGGGATCTATCCCAGGTTGCTGAGGGAGGCGAGAGGGTAAATAGCTGGGGCCCTGACAGATATCTTTGTGGCATCCTTAAATATAGGTGAGGTGCTGGAGCACTGGAAGGTTGCTCATGTTGTCCCCCTGTACAAGAAGGGTAGTAGGGATATTCCGGGTAACTACAGACCAGTGAGCCTGACATCAGTGGTGGGGAAGTTGCTGGAGAGGGTACTGATGGATAGGATCTATTTACATTTGGAAAGGAATGAGCTTATCGGTGATGGGCAACATGGTTTTGTGCGGGGGAGATCGTGCCTTACCAACTTGATAGAGTTCTTCAAGGAAGTGACCAGGTTGATAGATGAAGGAAGGGCTGTTGGTGTCATACACAAGGACTTTAGTAAGGCGTTTGATAAGGTTCCCCATGGTAGACTAATGGAGAAAGTGAAGTCACATGGTGTGCAGGGTGTTCTAGCTAGGTAGATAAAGAACTGGTTGAGCAACAGGAGACAGAGAGTAGTAGTTGAAAGGAGTTTCTCGAAATGGAGAAAGGCGCCCAGTGGTGTTCCACAGGGATCAGTGTTGGGGCCATTGTTGTTTGTAATATACATAAATGATCTAGAAGAGAGCACTGTTGGTATGATCAGCAAGTTTGCAGATGACACAAAGATTGGTGGAGTAGCAGAAAGCATAAGGGACTGTCAGAGAATACTGGAGGATATAGATAGACTGGAGAGTTGGGTGGAAAAGTGGCAGATGGATTTCAATCCAGACAAATGTGAGGTGATGCATTTAGGCAACTCTAATTCTAGAGCGAAGTATACAATGAATGGAAGAGCCTTGGGAAAAGTTGGTGGGCAGAGAGATCTGGGAGTGCAGCTCCATTGTACCCTGAAGGTGCTGCACAGGGGGATAGAGTGGTCAAGAAGACGTATAGTATGCTTGCCTTCATTGGGCAGGGTATTGAGTATAAAAGCTGACAAGTCATGTTAAAATTGTACAAGACATTAGTTCGGCCGCATTTAAAATATTGTGTACAGTTCTGGTCGCCACATTACAAAAAGGATGTGGATGCTTTGGAGAGGGTGCAGAGAAGGTTTACAAGGATGTTGCCTGGTATGGAAGGTGCTAGCTATAAAGAAAGGTTGAGTAGGTTAGGTTTATTTTCATTAGAAAAAAGGAGATTGAGGGGGGACCTGACTGAGGTTTATAAAATCATGAAGGGTATAGATAGGGTGGATAGAGACAAGCTTTTTCCCAGGGTGAAGGATTCAATAACCAGAGGTCACACTTTCAAGGTGAGAGGTGGAAAGTTTAAGGGGGTTACACATGGCAAGTACTTCACACAGAGGGTGGTGGGCGTTTGGAACGTGTTACCAGCAGAGGTGGTAGAGGCAGGCACAGTAGATTCATTTAAGATGCATCTGGACAGATGCATGAGTAGGTGGGGAGCAGAGGGATACAGATGCTTAGAAATTGGGCAACAGGTTTAGACAGTACATTTGGATCAGCTCAGGCTTGGAGGGCCGAAGGGCCTGTTCCTGGGCTGTAAATTTTCTTTGTTCTTCTTTGTTCTTTATCCAGCCTTTTGTTTATAACTCAAACCTTCCATATCCAGCAACATTCTGGTAAATCTCTTCTGAACTCTCTCCAGCTTAATAATAACATCCGTCCTATAACTCGTTGACCAGAACTGAACACATGGATATTTCTATTCCAGCAGGCAATAGCCAGGATTGTCAATATAGGTTTATTTGCTGTTGAACACACCTACAATTGTTTATCCTTGTACCCAAAGAAACATGAGAGTAATTAAAACGTAAAAGCAGTTTTCTGATATCATTCAAGTTTACAATCAATGAAGCACCACCTAGTCCACAAAGCATAGAGGGACTGCAGTCATTTCTCAAGACTGTTGTTCCATTAAACCTTCTGGATCACAGGCTCTTTCATCGGGTAAACAGACTGTAGAAGCCCAATATATGTTGACTGTAATGTATAGGCATAGATTCCACACCGCACAGCCACTGTACCTTTAAGACACTTACATGGCATCACAACGTGATACATTCCAGCATAAAAGTATCTTCCTCAACTTCATTCACTCTCTGTGTATAATAGAATTTGTGCCGCATCTCTAATCAATCAGCCATCTGTAAGTAATGCGCAGTAACAGCAGTAAACACACAATCTGGACCAGATTTCCCACAGAGTGACACTCCAGCTCTTCACATTTTTACAAAAGAAGGGCCTTACACATTTCTGAGTGGAGATTATGCTCAGGGCTCTCTCAAAAATGTGAGGCTCGAGTCCTTTGGGAGAGTGAAGCATCATATCAGATTCAGTGTTAGGGCTGTGAGGGCCAGCTCGGATCCGATCCAATAGGGAAGTAGGGCGTTGGTTTGGGTCCAGCAGGGTGGGGTGGGGGATCGGAGGGGGTGGGAGTGGGTTTCGTGTCCCTGGGGAGGGTTGTTGGATTCCAAGGCTGGATTTGTCATGTCCCATATAAGTGATATAGAACATAAAACAGTACGAGGGAGGTGTGGTTGGGAGTGTGTGAACTCAGCAGTCTCTTAAGTAGCTCAGAGTGAGGCCATGGATTTAATATTGATTCATTTTTTTTCTCCATAACTATTTAATTTAATTTCATTGAAATGATTTAGCATCAATTTAAGCAGAGATTTTTGGAGGGTTTGAGATGTAACAAAATTATCCAATGGAAAATTCAATTTCCAGGCAATTCCTTTGGAGTGTGAGACGATGGGTTTGAGATGTAACAAAATTATCCAATGGAAAATTCAATTTCCAAGCAATTCCTTTGGAGTGTGAGATGATGGGTTTGAAATGTAACAAAATTATCCAATGGAAAATTCAATTTCCAGGCAATTCCTTTGGAGTGTGAGATGATGGGGATTCCATAGGGTCCTCATGCGTACTTCTTATGTATGCTGTCTGGCAATCAAAAAATCCAGACCATTGTATTTAGTAGCTTAACAGTTCCTGCTTAACTATTGGACTTAATTTGATTGGAACCATGTGAATCCTCCAATTTAAATGGAGACTTTCAGAAAGTTCCAGACATTGAAGAATTGACGAGCAGAAAATTCAATTTGCTGGTCATTTCCACGCGTGCTTCTGTGGGAATTTCATAGGCTTCAATCAGTGCTGGAATAATGACTGGCCAGCAGAAAATCCAGGCCAATATGTATGATTCTGTGATTTTGGAACCTAGTAAATAGAGTTGTCAACAAATCTCAAGACGTCCGTCTCAATGAGAACCCATCTCTCTGTGTTCCATGTTGTGTGGACTACACAGAAAACCATAAACTGCAATATGCTGACTGAAGGTGGGCATGAACAGCTAATGGTGAGAAATAGTTAATGTCATTAATCGAATGTGATATCAGTGTGACAATTGTTAAAACGTCTTTTTTAACAGCCATCCATCAATCTGAGTTCTGAGCTGAATTTACAGTTACAAACAAAATTGAAATGCTACAAATGAAACTGAAGGCTACAAGCTTGTACTAAAGCATAGTGAGTACTCACATTATTACATCCACTAACTTTTCTTATAAAAGCAGTTTAAAAGTGCTGATGGAAAGCCCAGGTTACAGGAGAAAGTGAGGATTGCGGATGCTGGAGATCATAGTTGAGAGTGTGATGCTGGAAAAGCACAGCAGGTCAGGCAGCATCAGTAGGCATCCTTGGAACAAGCTTTGCAGTGGAGCTTGAAATCAGCTGGGAGAAAGTGAGGACAGGAGATGTAAGGAGAAACTAGTTACCTGATGAAAGAGCAGCACTCTAAAAGCTAATACTTGCAAATAAATCTGTTGGACTTTAACCTGGTGTTGTCTGATTTTTAACTTTGTCCACCCCAGTCCAACACTGGCATCTCCACCTCACGGCTACCATCAACACCACCAACTATTGATTTAACAAAGCAGTCCTGGAATAAAGTGCAGAAAACAAATTCAGAAGGAAAATCTTTTCCACGCTGAAAAGGCCTCACCTAACTGCAGAGGTTGGTCGATTTTGCCATTTTCCAAAATGAGAAAAGGCATTGGTAGCTCAGTGGTTAGCACTGCTGCCTCACAGCACGAGAGACCTGGGTTTGATTCCAGCCTCGGGTGGCTGTCTGTGTTGAGTTTGCACAATCTCCCTGTTTCTGTTATGTTCTTTGGTTCCTCCCACAGTTTAGAAATGTGGGAGGTTAGGTTGATTGGCCATGCTAAAATTGCCTCTCGTATCCAGGGATACGTAGGATGGGGGAATGGCTCTGGTTGGGATGTTCTTTGAGTGGTAGAAACCTAAATGACCTCTACGTGCACTGAAGGGATTCTAAGACATTATTACTGTACTTACTTTGTTTGGCATGAACATGACCTGAACACACAAACCTGTAACTTTTAAAGATGCAACAATGTTTAATAATACAGAAAAGAGAAGTGTCTAGCAACAAATTTAAAAAAAAACATGGAAAGCATGAGACTGCTAAGTAGATTCTTATATTTATATTTTTAAGAGCATTCACCAACACAAGAAAGAAGGTAAATAAATGCCTATACTGGCAACCATTGATAGTCTGTCAGAACGTATTTGAAGAAAGATTCCATTTTTACCTTTTGGATCAGTAGATAATTGACAAAGGGTGACAGGCAATCAAACATTTCTCACTTTGGGCACAGAAAGATAAAAAAAGCCTTAGTATTTCTGGTAATGGTTGCAAACACTCAGATAACATTCCATATTTTAGAAGATCAACAGAGGGTTCCAGCTATCATCTACGTATATAGGCTAGAGTCCATGTCAACAGCCAGGTGAATCAATTGACCAACTCATAGGAAGGTACAGAATATGATTTCACAGAAGCTAACTTAGCTAAAAGGCTTATAGAACAGATAACTGTCTCCAACATTTAATTCTTCTGAAAGGCAATACCAGACAAACCTAAGGACTATGCCATTGACAAAGTACTACCAGTATTCCCAGGGCGAGGATAAAAATCAAAGTCATTTCAACAAGCCAACATCATTAGCAAATGCTTGACACTGGAATAGTTATTACAGTCATCAGCAGGTTTCGTGTATCATCCAATAAAGTGTGGCTTGTCTCATCTGTCGAAACAGCATTTTATGACATATCCAAATGTTATTCTATAAAAGGACATAGAGCCAAAAGATGTAAGATGTCCAATTGCCGAGGAAAGTGCAACATGAAGCTCAACAGAAGCACATGAAGAACAACCAAGGAGCAATGTGAAAGCAGTTTCCAATGTTCCATTTTTGCCACATAAGTGGGCAATTAATGTGTCAGTATTCATTTGGATACAGAACTGGCTCAAAGGTAGAAGACAGAGGGTGGTGGTGGAGGGTTATTTATCAGACTAGAGGTCTGTGACCAATGGAGTGCTACAAGGATTGATGCTGGATCCTCTACTTTTTGTCATTTACATAAATGATTTGGATGCGAGCATAAGAGGTACAGTTAGTAAGTTTGCAGATGACACCAAAATTGGAGGTGTAGTGGACAGCGAAGAGAGTTACCTCAGATTACAACAGGATCTTGACCAGATGGTCCAATGGGCTGAAAAGTGGCAGATGGAGTTTAATTCAGATAAATGTGAGGTGCTGCATTTTAGGAAAGCAAATTTTAGCAGGACTTATACACTTAATGATAACATCCTAGGGAGTGTTGCTGAACAAAGAGACCTTGGAGTGCAGGTTCATAGCTCCTTGAAAGTGGAGTCGCAGGTAGATAGGATAGTGAAGAAGGCGTTTGGTATGCTTTCCTTTATTGGTCAGAGTACTGAGTACAGGAGTTGGGAGGTCATGTTGCGGTTGTACAGGACGTTGGTTAGGCTACTGTTGGAATATTGCATGCAATTCTGGTCTCCTTCCTATCGGAAAGATGTTGTGAAACTTGAAAGGGTTCAGAAAAGATTTACAAGGATGTGGCCAGGGTTGGAGGATTTGAGCTATAGGGAGAGGCTGAACAGGCTGGGTCTGTTTTCCCTGTAGTGTCGGAGGCTGAGGGGTGACCTTATAGAGGTTTACAAAATTATGAGGGGCATGGATAGGATAAATAGACAAAGTCTTTTCCCTGGGGTGGGGGAGTCCAGAACTAGAGGGCATAGGTTTAGGGTGAGAGGGGAACAATATAAAAGAGACCTCAGGGGCAACTTTTTCACGCAGAGGATGGTACATGCATGGAATGAGCTGCCAGAGGATGTGGTGGAGGCTTGTACAATTGAAACATTTAAGAGGTATTTGGATGGGTATAAGAATAGGAAGGGTTTGGAGGGATATGAGCCAGGTGCTGGCAGGTGGGACTAGATTGGGTTGGGATATCTGGTCGGCATGGACAGGTTGGACCAAAGGGTCTACTTCCATGCTGTACATCTCTATGACTCTATGACATAAGCATATAAACAAAGGTTAGCACAATATTATATTGTAGAGACCCCAGTCAAACAGTACAGTTTATAAACACAAACATCATATGAATGTCTTCTGAAAAGCCTTTATTTTCATTCAAATGATATACATTAAAAATACAATTAAAATTAGAATTAGGTTTTATTGTCATCTGTACTCAAGTACAGAATTACAGGAGTACAGCGCCATCTTAGAAAAAAAAAATAAAGTTGAAAGTTCAACATTACAGTCCATATAAAGTAGAAACATTTTTAAAATGTCATTTTTTTAATGCTGCCCTCGTAATCCCCACACAGGTTTGAAATCCTCCACACTGGCCTCATCTACTGCAATGGACACCCTCACTCTTGCCCACGCTCAACATCACTGCAGATGCTGGGAGACCTTGGGCTGCCTTCTCATGCCACCGCCTCAAGGGACCCCTCTCACCATCACACTGGCTCAATCTCCTCTGTGCTGCACAGACCAGCTCTCCACAGAAAGTAAGTAGATTAAAGCAAGAGACAAAAAAAAGGAGTGAAAGAAGCAAAAAAGTCCAAGTAGTTGGAGCAGATGTGCTCCAAGCAGGAGTCCACATGCGGTGCCGTTACTCCACTGCCATCTTGAATTAGAAAAGGAAAGCAAGTGCCACTTATCATCCTTTTCTGCATTTTACATAAGATATACACAGGAAGCTGGCACATTATTCTGCAGTCCACACACAATAAACTCTTTGAGATCTTCTCCACAAAAATATGTCATGAATATGGCAGGATTATCATCCGCAGATTTTTCAACCTTTCAAAACTTCTCTATCATCCTTTAAGGGCTGGGGTTGGAGGTGGGCAATTGTTTTGTGGTATTTAGTGCTACACTATTAATCTAGAGACCCCATTAATGGTCTGAAACTGAGGCTCGAATCCCACCATGGCAGATGGAATTTGGATTCAATTAAAAATCTGTAGTTAACAGTCTAATGTAAAGCTCTTGTCAGTGCTTTACATTCACCAGTAATTCTCTTAAAATAAAATAAAGAACTGTAAATAGAGTCAGAGAGTCATAGAGATGTATAGCATGGAAATTGCTGGAGAAACTCAGCTTGTCTGGCAGCATCAATGGAGAGAAACCTGAGTTAACATTTCAGTCCAGTGACCTTTCTTCAGAACGTCATGTTTGGGAGACTGGTCCACACAGTTCTTCCCTCCCAAGCCTTGACTCCTTCCCCAATCGCATGTGCCGGGTGTATTTTTGGACAGAAGGAAGAAAATTCTACAAGAACATGAAGCTATCAGCCAACTTGAACCAAGATAAAAAATAAATATTTATGACTTTTAATATGACCATATGAATTATCGTAGAATCCTTGCAGTGTGGAAGAAGGCCATTCAGCCCATCGAGTCTTCACTGACCCTCTAAAGAGCATCCCACCCAGACCCACCACTCCTACTCTATCACTGCATTTCCCATGGCTAATCCACCTGGTCTACACATCCCTGAACACTATGGGAGAAACCAGAGCACTTGGAGGTTACCCACATAAATACAGGGAAAATATTGCACATTCCACACAGGCTGTCTCTCAAGCCTAGAATCAAACCCTGACACTGTGAGGCAGCAGTGGTAACCACTGAGCCACTGTACCACCATGAAGGTTCATGGAAAGGTACAATATTGTTTTATTTTATTAATTCTTGGGTATCACTGTTTTTATTCCCATCCCAACTGCCTTTGAACTGAGCCCAATTCAGACAGCAAGTAAGAGTCAACCACATTACCATTAATTTGAAATCTCATGCCAGACAGATCAGGTAAGGACAGCAAATTTCCTTCCCTATCATACTTTGGTAAACCAGATCAGATTTTACTACAGTCAGCAATGGTTTTCCAGTCGTCACTTGACCAGCTTTAATTCAATTTTTTAAAACTGAAATCAAATTTCTGCACCTACTATACTGAGATTCAAACCCATGCCCCCAAAACATTAGAGACACTGGATTACCAGCTTAGTGATATTACCATTATGTCACAGCTGCCCCTTGTAGATTGTGTCCAGTCTGGGCTATACAAGCAATGGTCAAGTCTTGTGAAGACCTCATGTCTAAACTGCATTTCATCAAAACTGTCTCTGAAATTAAAAACATCATGCCAGACAACAACCACTCACTTACGACAAATAATACACATTCATCCATGACAACAGACTAACCACAATGTGAAGCTACTCTGTCAAGTTATGACAACTGTACAAGAACTAGATCTGGTTGTGTCTTGCATCCACAAGGCATGTTCTGAATTTGCAGAGACAACTTATCTGTGTGCATCCTTGTACATGTTTATCAGAAAAAGGTTTCCTATCTTTTAAAGGGAAAAAAGGGAATTTCGTATTAGGCCATAGATCCCAGACCAGACAGGCCTTTATGTTTAAGACAGTTACAAACCATTACAACATCTGATGTTCCAATATCAAGATACCTGTCTCACCTTCAGTCACACTTTCTGAATAATGCAGTCAGAGGAGTATCTTGTGACAGTTAGCAATGTGTATGTAATATACAGTAACATGAGTGGATACAAAACCCAAACTACACATAATTCTGGGATATTGTAGACATGTGAATAGTCAATCGTATTAATAAAATTCAAGATGTCTGTCTCAACCTGACTTTTTTTGCGATACAGAGTCAAAAGTGTGATGCTGGAAAAGCACAGCAGGTCAGGCAGCATCCGAGGAGCAGGAGAATCGATGTTTTGGCATAAGCCCTTCATCATGAATCCACACTGATAATTCATATGCTCCTGATGAAGGGCGTATGCCTGAAACATCGATTCTCCTGTTCCTCAGATGCTGCCTGACCTGCTGTGCTATTCCAGCACCATACCATCAGCTCTGATCTCTAGATCTGCAGTCCTCACTTTCTCTACAATACATGATGGAAACTCCTGTAGACAGGGGAAGAAACCATGGGCGGCACGGTGGCACAGTGGTTAGCACTACTGCCTCACAGCACCAGAGACCTGGGTTCAATTCCCGACTCAGGCGACTGACTGTGTGGAGTTTGTACGTTCTCCCCGTGTCTGCGTGGGTTTCCTCTGGGTGCTCCGGTTTCCTCCCACAGTCCAAAGATGTGCAGGTTAGGTGAATTGGCAATGCTAAATTGTCCTTAGTGTTAGGTAAAGGGGTAAGTGTAGGGGAATGGTTGGGTTGCGCTTTGGCAGGTCGGTGTGGACTTGTTGGGCCGAAGGGTCTATTTCCACACTGTAAGTAATCTAAACCTAGGTAGAGGGAAAGACCAGGAAGGCATTTCAATGATCATTGTTCAATGCAATGGTCCTTTTGGCTTGTCAGACATGCTGTTCCTGATTCACCTTCTCTCGATACCTCACTTACTTGCAGAAGGTACACATCAGCTGATTCATATTTATAAAACCTCTGGCTTGCTTTTAATAACCATAGCTTACAGTAACTGCTCAGGGGAAAGTAAACTGGCTGTTTTTTTCAGGCCTAAGGTTTTTTTTTAACTGTAGAGAAAAGAGCACCTACCCCTTCAGACATTCCATGGCTTCCACCAAATATTCACACCCCAAGGTGTTCAGCCACCTGTGAGCCAATCACATAATTGTTGACAGGCAGGAGGCCTTTGTCATTGATATCTAGTCACTAATCCACAGACCAATCAGATATTTGTTGCCAGCCGAAGCCCTGTTCATGCACAGGCCAATTGTTCCAGGTCTTTGTAACTAGATTTCCACTACTGCTTGAACAAGTGACTGTGCAAATAACACTTAGAATGAATGCCAGTTTTTAAAAATGCTGCAAGTCTTCAACAATCTTTGTTTTTTAAAACAGCTCTTTTCTAATTTCAGTCCACAATCAAAAATACAGAAAAAAATGAAAAGATACAGTCTTCACAAAATTATGATACAAATCTAATGCAATATAAATACTGCAGTGATTCCCATTCATTTCAAGACTCAATACAGTATAATGATGTAAAATATTCTAGGCATAAAACTAACACAACAGCAACTGATTTAAAAGACCAGATACCTACTCTCAATTGGTCTTTTTGTTCAGGTTGCTCTAATGGTTATCTGAATTGAACACAAATTTTTATTTCAAAGTTAAGCTAGGTTCTGGTATCTAGTCAGATTTTATCGCTGAAATGTATTTAGCCTATTGGAGATTATGATGTGCAAGTTCTGAATAATGATTCCGAAACTTGAGCTGTTAAGGACAATTGGAGGCCAATAAGTAAATGTCCCAGACCTTGGCAGAATGTGCTTCTTTGTTACAATGAGAGAAGGAATGCTATTCCTGGCTTCACCGCAAGACACTGCATCGCTTTCCAGTTCCTTCAGATTAACTATGGGCCTAAATCATCAGCCGCAGCAAGTAAGCTGAAACATGATGTCTAATTGGAATATGTAGATAGCCTGAATTGTGTTGCTGTATCCTGCACAAAAGTATAGCCTCTCCATTCTGGAATTGTGTCACTTTGAACTCATATGAACACTATGTGAGTCATTCTCATTTTTAGGTGCGAATTCATTTGTGTTTTCATGGTCATCGGCTTGAGGAAAGGCATGTGGTACACAATTTCAGTAGAAGCATAGTCTACACTTTATTCATTTATACTGTTTTATTCATTCTTTCATGGGATGTGCACACATCATTGGCAAGACAGAATTTGTTGTCCTAATTGTCCTTGAATTGAGTGGCTGACTGAATTACTTCAGAGGGCAGTTAAGAGCAAAACACATTGTTGTGGACCTGGAATCACATACAAGCCACATCAGGTAAGGACAGAAGGTGAATCAGTGACAGTGAAGGTGACCATGAAAATGAGATGAGATTTTAATTCCAAATTTATTTATTATTTATTCATTATGAATTTAAATTTCACCACAAAACACATTGGAAGTTGAAGTTCTGAGGATTAGCCTGAGCCTCACAATTACTAGACATTACCAGTATCAGGTTCCAGGTTATTCGCCCAGTGACCATTAAATAACTACAGATTAAATTAGCCATGTGCAGGCAGGCTGACAGTTAACTTTACCATAGAAATTCCAGCCCCTGGTTTAAGCTTGGAGAGAGGTTGAACAGTGTTCATGGCAGCTGGTGCATGCAGTGTCAATGGTTGGAAAATGCAAGGGTACCTCCTTACTTAAAGAACTGCACCCCTGACATGCTTTACATCTGAGAGGTACAGCATTAATAAATCAGAGTAAGATTACAGCTAAGAACTAAGCATGCAGCTCAACTTTATATTCTGACCATTTGTGGGGGTCCCCCACAACATTTCTCGTTAACTAGAAAGAGCGCTCACTACTCCTGAGGTCAGAAAATCTGGGCCACTATCATGTCTGTCCAAGAAAGCTGTACTTTGCTGGTAGACACACCCTTAGGTGGTGCTTATCTCTGTGTGATTGGCTCATTGTTTAGCATATTTGTTATATGCAGTTTCTTCACCAGTAACATAAATCAGCAATAACAGAAAGGCTTTCTGGGTCACTTCCATTTTAACTTTAGCTCAACTACGCCCCCATTTGAATACTGCTGCCATTGACCCTGAGAGCTGCAATTACTGATCTGTCTGTGATTGACTTAAAATTTACTGCTGCCTGTATTTAAACAATTCTCAATTCTTCAACCAGAGGCAGCAAGATCGACTCCAAAATTATAACCAATGAAAGAACTGCAGTCTGCCTTCCTCAGATACCTCCTCAAGCTGACAGTGTTCCTGCATCAAGAGGATGCACACTTAAAAAACATCCTGTCTACTCAATAAATGACTCCAGTTGGAGCAGCTCTGTGTTTATACAGATAAAGCCTCTTGGTTAATCTTTGTTGTAACATGTTACTTTGATTGTCTTAATGAATGATGAGACTGAAGTTAAAGTAAACAATTCACATGTCCAAATTATCACATAGCAACTGTGTGTTCCAGATTGTTCCAATCCTGAGTGTCCAGCAATTCAAACTAGTAATGGAGTATTGCATGAAGATAAGATTGGATTTGGTTGTGACGGGGCGAGATCACATAAAAGAAAATGAATAATTCTAAGGAGTGTGCTGAAGCAGAGGGACCTGAATATATCATTGAATTTGGCAGGACAGGTTGAGACAGCAGTTAATAAGCCATATTAACTGCTTAATAAGCCATAAAGTATTGTCACAACTACCGGGCATGTCCACCATATGACCTATGAACGATAGAATCATGATGCATGTATAGCCATCCTCAAATTTGTAACGATTCAAGTCAAAGCAGACCAGCAGTCAAGCTTTCGGTAAAACTGACTGAAGATTAATTTAATTGAAATTATCAAAGGTTAGTCATAAAGAATAAATTCATTAACAATAAATTACAGATATCAAGATTAAAAGGAGTACTGATTAGACAAAACCAAGATTTAGAAGAAAATCACAATAAGTTCCAACAATTGCAGTATACCATTGGATTCTTTGTTGCTGAAGCAATAAAGTTTAACATATGAAGAGAGATAGGTGCGTGCAACAGGGTAGGTTTTACAATTGGGGGAAGGGTAAATACGATGCTGTAAGACAGGATCTGAGGAGCATAAGTTGGGAGCATAGGCTGTCAGGGAAGGATGTCGTGGAAATGTGGAACTTTTTCAAGGAACAGATACGACGTGTCCTTGATATGTATGTACCTGTCAGGCAGGAAATAGATGGTCGTGTGAGGGAATCTTGGTTGACAAGGGAGGTTGAATGTCTTGTAAAGAGGAAGAAGGAGGCTTACATAAGGTTGAGGAAACAAGGTTCAGACAGAGCGTTGGAGGGATACAGGATTGCCAGAAGGGAGCTGAAGAAAGGGATTTGGAGAGCTAAGAGAGGGCATGAAAAATCTTTGGCGGATAGGATCAAGGATAACCCCAAGGCATTTTATTAGTATGTGAGAAACATGAGAATGACGAGAACGAGGGTAGGTCCGATCAAGGACAGTAGTGGGAGACTGTGTATTGAGTCGGAAGAGATAGGAGAGGTCTTGATTGAGTACTTTTCTTCAGTATTTACAAACGAGAGGGACCGTATTGTTGAAGAGGAGAGTGTGAAACGGACTGGTAAGCTAGAGGAGATACTTGTGAGGAAGGAAAATGTGTTGGGCATTTTGAACAACTTGAGAATAGACAAGTCCCCCGGGCCTGACGGGATATATCCTAGGATTATGTGGGAAGCAAGAGAGGAAATTGCAGAGCCGTTGGCAATGATCTTTTCGTCTTCACTGTCAACGGGGGTGGTACCAGGGGACTGGAGAGTGATGAATGTTGTGCCCCTGTTCAAAAAAGGCAATAGGGATAACCCCGGGAATTACAGGCCAGTTAGTCTTACTTCGGTGGTAGGCAAAGTAATGGAAAGGGTACTGAGGGATAGGATTTATGAGTATCTGGAAAGCCACTGCTTGATTAGGGACAGCCAGCACGGATTTGTGAAGGGTAGGTCTTGCCTTACAAGTTTTATTGAATTCTTTGAGGAGGTGACCAAGCATGTGGATGAGGGTAGAGCAGTGGATGTAGTGTACATGGATTTTAGTAAGGCAATTGATAAGGTTTCCCATGGTAGGCTTATGCGGAAAGTCAGGAGGCATGGGATAGAGGGAAATTTGGCCAGTTGGATAGAAAACTGGCTAACCGGTCGAAGTCAGAGAGTGGTGGTAGACGGTAAATATTCAGCCTGGAGCCCAGTTACAAGTGGAGTTCCGCAGGGATCAGTTCTGGGTCCTCTGCTGTTTGTAATTTTTATTAATGATTTGGAAGAGGGAGTGGAAGGGTGGTCAGTAAATTTGCAGACGATACGAAGATTGGTGGAGTTGTGGATAGTGAGGAGGGCTGTTGTCGGCTGCAAAGACAATTAGATATGATTCAGAACTGGGCTGAGGAGTGGCAGATGGAGTTCAACCCTGTAAAGTGTGAGGTTGTCCACTTTGGAAGGACAAATAAGAATGCAGAATACAGGGTTAACGGTAGGGTTCTTAGTAAGGTGGAGGAGCAGAGGGATCTTGCGGTCTATGTTCATAGATCTTTGAAAGTTGCCACTCAGATGGATAGAGCTTGTAAGAAGGCCTATGGTATATAAGAAGGCCTATAGCGTTCATTAGCAGAGGGATTGAATTCAAGAGTCGTGAAGTGATGTTGCAGCTGTACAGGACCTTGGTTAGGCCACATTTGAAATACTGTGTGCAGTTCTGGTCGCCTCACTTTAGGAAAGATGTGGAAGCTTTGGAGAGGGTGCAGAGAAGATTTACCAGGATGTTGCCTGGAATGGAGAATAGGTCGTACAAGGATAGGTTGAGAGTGCTAGGCCTTTTCCCATTGGAATGGCGAAGGATGAGGGGTGACTTGATAGAGGTTTATAAGATGATCAGAGGAATAGATAGAGTAGACAGTCAGAAACTTTTTCCCCGGGTACAACAGAGTGTTACAAGGGGACATAAATGTAAGGTGAAGGGTGGAAGGTATAGGGGGGATGTCAAGGTAGGTTCTTTACCAAAGAGTGGTGGGGGCATGGAATGTGCTGCCTGTGGGAGTGGCAGAGTCAGAATCATTGGCGACCTTTAAGCAGCAATTGGATAGGTACATGGATGGGTGCTTAAGCTAGGACAAATGTTCGGCAAAACATCGTGGGCCGAAGGGCCTGTTCTGTGCTGTATTGTTCTATGTTCTATGAAGTCATATCTAACAGCTTTCAATAGCTTTTGGAGTTGGATAGTTGGTGTTACCTTGTACAGATAAGTCAGCAGGTCAACAAAAATTAGAAAGGAGAGAAGATTCATTGCTCTGTACTAGACCTGAGATTTTGAAATGTTCACACTGGTGGACTTTCCTTCAACCGAACGGTATTTGGTTCCTCAACACCGTTTTCTCTTTGCACTCCTTCAGTCAAACTCCCCTCGGAGGATGGTTCACAAAACCTTCTCCGAGAAATTCTGCCACTGGTTTGTCCCAGATTTCTTTATGCTGATCAAAAGCTCAATGAACTGAAATGTGCTAAATTTGATATTTTTCCTCCCATCTGATATTTCTGTCTGAAGCTACAATTCTCACACCTACATGATCTATTTGCAAACTTCTGATTTTTTAGCGGTCTTTAGTCTTTGCATGTCTCTGCATGCCTCACTGCAATCCAGCCAACAGCTGTATAATCAATTGACTTTTAACAGCCTTTTTAGCTTCTTGTGAAGAGCCAGTTCAGTGTTTTTACAAAAATACATAATGTCATAACTTAACTGTTCAAAAGATTCCTAGCAGAGCACTTTAGGGAACATCTCCAGGACACCCGCACCAATCAACCACACCGCCCTGTGACCCAACATTTCAACTCCCCCTCCCACTCTGCCAAGGACATGGAGGTCATGGGCCTCCTTCACCGCCGCTCCCTCACCACCAGACGCCTGGAGGAAGAACGCCTCATCTTCCGCCTCGGAACACTTCAATGCCAGGGCATCAATGTGGACTTCAACAGTTTCCTCATTCCCCCTTCCCCCACCTCACCCTAGTTCCAAACTTCCAGCTCAGCACTTTCCCCATGACTTGTCCTACCTGCCTATCTCTTTTTCCACCTATCCACTCCACCCTCTCCTCCCTGACCTACCACCTTCATCCCCTCCCCCACTCACCCATTGTACTCTATGATACTTTCTTCCCACCCCCACCCTCCTCTAGCTTATCTCTTCATCAGGAATAAAGGCAGTGAGCCTGAAGCGTGAAGGGCTTTTGCCCGAAACGTCGATTTCGAAGCTCCTTGGATGCTGCCGGAACTGTTGTGCTCTTCCAGCACCACTAATCCATTAACTGTTCAAGACATACTGCCAACCTTACAAGAGAAAGTGGAAATCTAATTCTGTAAAAGAATGTAAATATATATATTATGGAAATAAAAATAGGGAATCACACAAGTTTCTTTTGCATACACAAATGACAGACGAAGTACAGCTTCTGAGGTATTTTCAAGTTAGTAATAGCTGCGGAATTTATTCTTTATCATTTCTCCAACTTTTGTTGCAGCAGCTTGCAATAGAATCTAACCCTTTGACTTCATTGGGCTCTTCAATTCCAAATTATCATCATTGAACTCTGTAAAGAATGTGAGTTCGCCATAGTTGCAATGGACTCTAAGGGAGGCTGCTCTCTTTTTAGAGGGAGCGAGGTTGAAAAGGTGAAACCTTCATGTGGCAAGTCGAGATGGCTACCCATGGACTTTCTCATGAATCACTCCACAGAAAACCAGTGGCTGCTTTTTTTTTCCCCGGCTCCTTGGAACCATGAGTGGTAGTTACTCACAAAATCCTGGTTGGTTTCTGTGCCTTCTGTTTATTTGCACAAACACTGACTATTTTTATGACGATACGTACAGGCTTTGCAGAAGTACTGCTGGTGGCTTTTCCCGAATGCCAACAATTTTCTTTAACAAGACTGGATTTGCTACAATGAAGACAGTAGGGTGCGGTCCAGCTGAGCTGCCTGCTGTATTTCTTTCCTCTAAAATCTGTGCATTTGTTTTTGGTTTCTTTCCCTCATTCTTTATTCCTTTAGGATATATGGCTGTGATTTTCTCCTCTTTGGAGGTGGTGACACAAGTGGCAACAAGAGGAAACAATTGGGTAATGGGATGCTCACTCCCTCACTAGTTAAGTTGTGGGAGAGAAAGTCCGTGGGTAGCCACCTCAACTTGCCACAAATTGACCTCCTTCAGGGGTCAATCAAGGTTACTTAAGGGCCTTAATCAGCCATCTCTCTGATTACCTGCTGACCCAGAGGGTGGGAAAAGTACTTATTCCCAATTTATCCTCACCCTTTGATGCAGACCACCTGATCCATTTGTGCTGTGATTTAATGATCTATTGTCTACAGCCTTCACAACAGCTGCTTGAGCTGAGGTGACTTCATCAAGGAGCATTTTTATATTCTATGGGAATCATTTTTAAACTTTTGAAATAAAGCCAATTACTCTAATCCCTTGTAAATTGGCTCTATTCTTAGTGATTATTCCCATTGGTTATTTCCAAGCTATTTCATTTTTTCAAATTCCAAATATGAAAGGATTTCTTACATGAATTCTGGAATTGTCAATATTAAGCTTCTGGCATTAACTCCTTGGTATTAAGTATTGCTTTCTTTGTCTATTTGTAATCAGCAGTCACTTCAGTGAATAGTGTGGAACAGATCTACTGGGCTTTTCTTTATCATTGACACTGGACCATACCTACACCTCTTGGCGTAAATGTAACTGTTCCATTACTTTCTCAAAAACAGTAAAAAAGGATTCTACATTTTTGATTTTAGAAACCTGGAGGTGTTAGGACTTTGAGGCCTAGTTAAATAAAGTGAAAATTTCCCAAACCGGTTCAAGTTGGCTTTGGCCTCTGACTCTCTGCACTTGGTCTAACTTGCGAAGTTGGAAATACCTGTCCCACTCTTAATTGCCTTATTTCTCCTTTTCTTGACTTTGTAGCTCCTTTGTTCATGTTGACATTTTCTCCTGCTGAGCACTTCAGGCTGCATCCATTTTTTAAGCTTTAAACGCCAGCTCTATTTCCAGGTTTTCATCTTTATATGGGTTAAGGTGACATGGTCTGTTTTCAATGCAAACATCTGTTGCCTGTTGTAATCTTTGAGAATTACGGTGTCTTCATTTTAGTGCTTGTTTTAAATCCTACCTACTTGGGAGCAGCTTTTGGCTTTTCCATATCTAAGGACATCTGCTTTTGCCAGTTAAAATCTCCTTGTCAACAAACCTCTGTACATTAAATTATTGTTACTGACCTGTGCACTGGGGAGGCTGAATGCTCACTCTCAGATATCTCCTCCTATCTCCCCCGAAGCCGTGACCACACCATGGAACATCAGGCTATTGTGTCAACAATGGTTAGTAATCTCATTTCATCTAATAGTCTCTGCTCCCACTACCTCCAACCTCATAGTTCCCCAACCCTGCAAAGCTCGCTTCTACCACCTTCCCAAAATCCACAAATAGGACTGTCTGCACAAACTCATTGTTAATGCCTGCTCCTGCCCCATTGAATCCATTTCTTCCTATCTCAACACGATTTTTTTCTTCCCTTGCCCAGACCCTTCCCACTTACATCTACAATTACTCTGATGCTTTACATCAGTTTGTGGGCTCCAACTACCTCCTCTTCACCATGGGTGTGCAGTCTCTTTACATGTTCATCCCCCCATTAGAATGGTCTCAGAGCTCTCCATTTCTTCTTTGAGAAAAGGCCTGAACCATCTCCATTAAGCACCACCCTCCTCCACCTGGCTGAGCTCAGCCTCGCGTTGAACATTTCCTTTAACACCTCTGACTTTCCACAAATCAAATGTGTAGCCATGGATCCGCGTATAGGCTCAGTTATGTGGGAACATTTCCTGTTCCAGTCCGACTTTGGCCCCCCACTCTCAACAATTTCTCCAATACATTGATGACTTCATCAGTGTTGCTTCCCTCACTTGTTTTGAACTGGAATAAATGATCCATTTTGCTTCCAATTTCAACCCTGCTCTCACTTTCACCTGGTTCATCTCTGACTCCTCCCTTCCCTTCACTGATACCTCTGTTTCCATTTTTGTGTATAAGTTGGCCACTAATAACCATGACAACCCCATCAATTTCCACAGTTACCTGGAGTTTGCATCATCAAACCCTACTTCCTGTAAAGACTGTATTCCATTCTCCCAATTTCTCAATCTCTGTCATATCTTCAACAAGAGGGCCTCAACTGAGCCTTCCCCAGCATCATGGTTGATAGGACCCTCAACTGTATTTGACCCATCTCCCATACTTTGGCTCTTACCCTATCTCTTCTCTCCCACAGCAGTAATAGGGTCCCCCTCATCCTCACCTACCATCCCATCAACATCCATAGCCAAAGGATATCCATTAGCAGCCATTTCTTTCACCTCCAGCAAGATACTACTACCAGACACATATTCCCGTCCCTTCCGTTGGCAGCCTTTGGCAAGAATTGTTCCCTCCACAGCACCCTGATCATGTCCTCCTCCGCTCCCAATATCTTCACCCCATGTAATCACAGAAGTTGTGACACCTCCCACTTACTAGCTCCATCCTCACTATCCAAGGCCCCAGATAAACCTTCTAGGTGAAACAACCATTTACCTGCACTTCACTCAATCTAATCTACTGTATTCGTTGCTCACACAATGGTCTCCTCTACACTGGGGAGACAAAGTTCAGGCTGGGTGACCACTTTGCAGAATACCTACATTCTGCTGTCAAAAAAGGACCCTAAGCTTCCAGTTGCTTGCCACTTCAACACACTACCCTGTTCCCTGGCCTCTCTATCTCCAGTGAAGCTCAGTGCAAGCTGGAAGAGGAACGCCTTATTTTCCCTTCTATCTACTGGACTCAATATTGAGTTTGATAAGTTTAGGCCCTGAGCACCTGCTCCCATGCCCTTACTCCAATCCCCACACAACAGACCTTGTCATTACATTGGCTTGTCCACAACCAACCCATTGTTAGCAACTAATGATCCCCATTAACAGCTATTCATTCTCCCAGGCAAACCTCCCTTTGTCTATCCAACTGCTGTGTTCTCTCTCTGGGCTCTATCTCCATCTTTGCAACAGTGAGGACTGCAGATGCTGAAAACCAGAGTCTAGATTAGAGTGATGCTGGAAAAGCACAGCAGGTCAGGCAGCATCCTCCTACCGAGGAGTAGGAAAATTGATGTTTCGGGCAAAAGCCCTTCATCAGCCCTCTATCTCCACCTTTGTTTACTACCTAACCGTCTCATAGCCACAGTTCTGAAGAAGGGGCACTGGACTCAAAATGGCTCTGCTTTCTCTTTACAGATGCTGCCAGATCTACTGAGTTTTTCCAACAAGATCTATTAGATTAGATTAGATTCAGTACAGTGTGGAAACAGGCCCTTCGGTCCAACAAGTCCACACCGACCCTCTGAAGGGCAACCCACCCAGACCCATTCCCCTACATTCACCTCTGACTAATGCATCAAACACTATGGACAATTTAGCGTGGCCAATTCACCTAACTTGCACATCTTTGGACTGTGGGAGGAAACCGGAGCACCCGGAGGAAACCCACGCAGACACGGGGAGAATGTGCAAACTCCACACAGACAATCACCCGAGGCTGGAATCGAACCCAGGTCCCTGGCGCTGTGTGGCAGCAGTGGTAACCACTGAGCCACCGTGCCACCCCTTAATTCTTAAATTATTGTTAGTACTTCTATGAAACAAAACTTGATGCTTTCAATGTGGTTTGTTTTCAAACTGTTTGATCATTACTTCCCATCTGTTTCCAAACTGATTGTAAATTTCAGCTGGTTTTGCAATGGATTAATCCCAGCTTTTAGTTCAAGAGTTGGCTTTTGCTCATTTTCGAATAGCGTATAAACCTGGAATTAAAACTCCCAATTACCACAACTGCTACGCATGTCCACCATATGGTCAATGAAATGTGGAATAATAGAGCTTGTGTAGGTTAGGTTATTGCAAGTTGTTACAAATTCCTCCAATTAACAGCTGTTTCTTGCTGAAGCTAAAATTCTCACATCTCCATTGTCAGTTTATAAATTCTTTTCAGAAGAATCCTCTCTGTCCATAGTTTCTAAGAGAAAATTCATTCATGGATGTGGACATTACTGTTTCTGCCACCATTTATTGACCATCCTTAGCTGCCTTTGAGAAGGTGGTGGTAAGATGCCTTCTTAAGTTTAGCACAGGAATACCCATAGTGCTGTTAGGGGGGGGAAGTTCCAGGAAATTGGACCCAGCTACATTGGATAGAATGCAAATGTAATACTCAAAAGGGAACTTGCAAGTGGTAGTGTCTCCCTGTGTCTACTGTCCTTGCCTTCGAGATGGTAGTGATTGTGGGTTTGGAAGGTGCTGTCTGAGGACCTTTGGTAAATTTCTGCAGTGCATCTCGTAGAGAGTACCCACTACTGCTACTGTGCATCAACGGTGGAGGGAATGGATGTTTGTGGGTGTGATGCTAATCAACTGGATGATGTCAAATTTCTTGAATATTTTTGGAGCTGTACCCATCCAGGCAAGTACAGAATATCCCATCAGACTCCTGCCTCATGCCATGTAGATGGTGGACAGGCTTTGGGGAGTTCAGAAGTGAATTATTCACGATAGAATTCCTATCCTTGGACCTGCTTTTGAGGCTATAATATTTATGTGGCTTTTTCAGTTCTGTTTCTGGTCAATGGTAACCACCAAGATGTTGATAGTGTGAGAATTCAGCCATGGTAATACTAGCAATGTCCATCATAGTTAGATTTTCTCATTGGAGAGAGGGTCATTGCCTGACACTTGTGTAGAATGAATGTTATTTGCCACTTGTCAGCCTCGATGTAATACAGGTCTTTCTGCATTTGGATAGGCAGTTTCTGAGGGGTTATGAATGCATCTGAACATTGTGCATTCATCAACAAACATACTCAGTTCTGACTTTACGGTGGAGGGAAGGTCATTGTTGAAGCAGCTGAAGATGGTTGGCCCTAGGACACTACCCTGAGGAACTCTGCTAAAATGTCACTGAGTTGAAATGATTGACCTCCAACAACCACAGCTGTCTTCCTATTTGATGTGCTTGACTCTAACCAGTAGAAAATTATCTTCCCTAATTCTCATTAACTCTAGTTTTGGTCAGGCTCCTTGATGCCACACTGAGAGAAGAGTCATTCTTACCTAGCAACCTAGTTCTGTCCATGTTTAAATCAAGGCTGTCATGTTTTGAGGTACATTATTCTGCAATCCATTCAGATCTCAAGCTGGTAAATCTGGTAACAATTGCAGTAGTCAGATGTTTAGCTTCATGTGATTTTATCTTCAGGTTTCTTCTTTTTGCAAAAATCTATAATCTATTCTGTGTTCTGACAGTACCCTCAAATTTATTAATAGGACCACAAAGTAGAAAAGCAAGGAGATGAGGTTAAATCTTAGAAAACATTGGCACAGTCTCAGTTGAAACAATGTGTCCAATTGAGGTGTCACATTTTAGGAAAGCATTAGAAAGGTTGCTGAAATGTCTCAGAATGTAATGAAAACAAATCATACCTCCAAATTAATTACAGGAGTATTGAATACTTAAATACAGCATGTGCTTTTTAAAAGAAAGATACACCAGCCAAAACTAGGCTGAAAATATAAATTCTGTGGCTGTTTAAAATCCCTATGGATTACACTGAATTCTGACAGGAACCATGGAATGTCTCTTCTGAAGTCTGTTAAAGGAACGTCAGACAGCAACACTTCAAAGGGAGTCATGCCATTCAAAAGAGTCCACATTAGAGTGGTGCTGGAAAAGCACAGCCGGTCAGGCAGCATCTGAGGAGCAGGAAAATGTGCCATTCAAAAGAACTCCTGTGGGTATGTACCTGACTATGGACATGATGATTAGATTAGATTACTTACAGTGTGGAAACAGGCCCTTCGGCCCAACAAGTCCACACCGACCCGCCGAAGCGCAACCCACCCAGACCCATTCCCCTACATTTACGCCTGCACCTAACACTACGGGCAATTTAGCATGGCCAATTCACCTGACCTGCACATTTTTGGACTGTGGGAGGAAACCGGAGCACCCGGAGGAAACCCACGCAGACACAGGGAGAATGTGCAAACTCCACACAGTCAGTCGCCTGAGGCGGGAATTGAACCCGGGTTTCTGGCGCTGTGAGGCAGCAGTGCTAACCACTGTGCCACCATGCCGCCCACTAAGTTGGAAGAAAGTCAGTTCTGGGCAAAAGAGAGGAATACAAAAGGAAGGTGCCTAAAGTCCAAATGCAACCTCGGTCTCAATGTGCTAGAGTGCTGGCATTTTGTTAGTTTAGGTTTTGCGTTCCACCATATTATATTATGAAATTATGCTTCTGCGAGCTTTCACCAGAAAGCTCTGTGTGCAAAAAGAAATAAAGTCACCTTCTAGTTGCTGAAAACAAACCATCAGCAAAGCTATTGTTGAAGAAAACTGGGCAAAACCCTTAAAACTAACTACAGTACAAAAAATCTACAAACAATTGCTGTCCTGGCCTCTTCCATTCCTTCCACTTTTCCTTATTTTCCCCTTTTGTTTTAGTTCTTTAGTGTCTTTTTTACTTACCTTCTTGATAGAATTCCTACAGATTGGGTGCAGGCCCTTTGGCCCAACAAGCCCACACTGACCATCCGAAGAGTAATCCCACCCAGACCTATTCCCCTATATTTACCCCTGACTAATGCACCTAACCTACACATCCCTGAAATCTATGGGCAATTTAGCATGGTCAATTTGCCTAATCTGCACATCTTTGGAGTGTGGGAGGAAACCACAGCACCTGGAGGAAACCCGCAGAGATATAGGGAGAATATGCAAACTCCACACAGACAGTTGCCCGAGGGTGCAATTGAACCGGGGTCCCTGGAGCTGTGAGACAGCAGTGCTAACCACTGAGCCACTGAGAGTTTGTCACGGAGGAGGTGGTGACAACAAAGCATGGGAGTGGCAGGGGGCCTGTAGCAAAGCAGTGGCCATTGGCCAAAGCCTGGTGAGCCCAGAAGAGAGTCAGTGGTGAAGCAGCGGTCAATAATATAGTGGCTGACAAACCCAGGCAAGACTTCGCCCACTGCTATGAAAAGCATGCCTCACGTGGGGGTGAGGGAGCGCTTGTGGGGAAAGTCCAGTGTTGAGCATCTGCAGGCCCATAGCTTAAGACTGACTATAATGTTTAATTTTTAACTTTGTTTCTTAATTTTCTACTTCATACTGAGAATAACTGTAATGTTAATTTTTAAAAATTATTTCTTTACTTTGCCATTTTTGTATGTAAGATTTTGTACAAGGTACCTTTTATACCTAGGATGGCACTGGGAATGATGACTTTGTACACGATATTTCTGTACCCCTGTGCTTGAGTACAAGTGACAATAACACCAAAGTCTAAATCTAATTCAAATTCGAATGCCAAAATAAGCACAACTGAAGTCACCTCCTTAACGACTGCAAGGTTTCACAATCCACTTGTCAAAGGCAAGCCTAAGACTGATTTTTAAAAACTTGCCTGTCATTTGTGTGTGTTTTATTTTCTGTTCTTGTAATTTAAAAAGCTAATACATTCACTCTTTCACTAACTCAAGAAAACCTGGATAAATTGCTCCTTTTAAAATATAAATGCATTTCAGATGGAAAATTTTATCCACAAGGGAAGTGAACCTTTTTTTCAACTAACCTTACCCACAACAGAACGGAGGATAAGTAAAGAAGGGGAGCTTGTTAATCCTCCCCTCAATCAGGAGCAGAACCATTTGAGGATATTCCAGCTGAAAACTGTAATGAACTGAGAACCTCACCTGTCGTGATAAATTGGGGGCTTGTGTCTGAAATTGTACCCATGGACAAAAATACATAGCTTACAGTGGGAAAACTAATTTGGTCAATTTACCTCCTTGTTTACCTCCCGCTCACCTCTTGCTCTGGGGATGTTATTTCTGGAAGTAAAGCTTAATTAAAGCACCTCTTTCCTCCAACTCTGAATTCATATTTTGACAGTAATTTCCAGATACTTTGTCTATGTCTCACTCAAGTGAAATTTCCCTTGCTCTGACCCATGTGGCTTCCTCTGACCTGATGTTTGAATACCCCGAATTAGATAAAAAGCTGTAAGGAATCACTTCATTTCCTTAACTTCCTATTACTGTAATCAACACAGGCAAGGAATGTGTATGTTTAATAGATGACTGGCATGCCCAGGCAGCTGCCTATTTAACAATTCCATTTTAACTTGTGTAAAGACTATTGATTCTAGATCTGATTCTGACTTTAACTTGACAACTACATTTGCAAAAGATAGGCCAGGTGAATTTCCCTTTGACCAAAATTCCCACATGCTCACTCAGGGGGGTGGTGTCCAGAATTCCACCCACAGATGACATAAATGAGATAGAGTGGAGAATATGCAAAGTGGGTTGCCTTTTTGAGCCAGTGTAAACTTCATGGACCAATGTAGGATTCTTACTCCTCAGTTTAAACGGTTTCCAACTCCTTCTCTCAATATTAAAATTTGCTCTCGTCTTCCCATGCCCTTTCCTCTCTTTCTTTCTTGTTCTTTATTTGCTCCTCTCTCTTTTGCCCCTCTGTTGCTTATTCTTTCCTTTCTTTCCCTTTAAATTCTAATCTCCATTGCCACAACTTTAATTTCTCTGCCACTACTCTATGCATTTCATTATCCTCAAATCCCATCCATAGGCCATTGCCCACCCCCTTTAAGATTTTGGCTTTCTGCTGAAATTACAACCCCAAGTGCCTCAGCAAATCTTTTGATTTCTCAAGAGGAAAAACTTTTAAATCCTTGGAAGCAACTTGCCCTAACTGTCTCAGGAAAACATTGGTATCAAATATGAAGACTCAAGAAAGCCTTTTTGCAGTTTTAATATTGGTTTCAAAAAAACAACTTAATTTTCCTGCTGTAAATCATTTATTTCATCTGAGGGTACAATTTCAGACACAAGCCCCTGATTTATCACTACCGGTGAGGTTCTCAAATCATTCTGGTTTCAGCTGGAATATCCACAAATGGTTCTGCTCCTGGGTGAGGGGGGGGGGGGGGGGGGGGGGGGGATTAACAAGCTCCCCTTCTTTACTCACCCCCCTTTTTCATGGGTAAGGTTCATTGAAAAAAAAATAGGTTTGCTTCCCTTATGGATAAGCTTTCCAGCTGAAATGCATTTACTGCTTATTTTAAAAGGAGCCAA
Source organism: Chiloscyllium plagiosum (assembly GCF_037043375.1). Classification (NCBI taxonomy): domain Eukaryota; kingdom Metazoa; phylum Chordata; class Chondrichthyes; order Orectolobiformes; family Hemiscylliidae; genus Chiloscyllium; species Chiloscyllium plagiosum. The sequence goes on along the minus strand of NW_028270167.1, from coordinate 39,213,764 downwards.
TTTAACCAGGTTTTCTGGAGTTAGTGAAAGAGTGAATGTATTAGCTTTTAAAATGCAAGAACAGAAAATAAAACCTATGAACAGATTAGAAATGATAGACAAGTTCAAAACATTTAAAAAGTCATGAGACTGCTCATTGCATTTAAGGGCTTGTGCAGAATCATTGCGAGGTGCACCAACATAGTCCTACATCATGTGGGTATGGGAGATGGCCCTGCCATTATGCAACATCTACACCATATAGGTCCAGAGTTCAGCTGCAGTAGTTGGAGTTCCTCATTTGTGTGGGTTCCCAAGCCAAACATCTTCATAAAGTTTTGCATTACCTGCCAAAATGTTAATACAGTGACCAGAGCTGACTGATACCCTGACTGGAAGATTGCATAGATAGCTAGATAAAGCCTACGTCACAAAGACAGACGTGCTCATGGGATACTGATCGGAACTGGTAGGTTCCTTTGACTGCCCCTGTTAAGGAAATCTTAATGCCAAGGGGATTATACCAGGGTCCCAAGTCATGCCAAATGGACTTTGAATGGTTCAGCCACCTTTCAAAGACTCCTAAACTAGGTAATGATAGGTTAATCTATTTGTGTGGTGTACCACAATGGCCTACAAATATACATCAATAACTAGGGAATGCATTTGGAACGACTGGAAGATCTCTTTCAGACAGTACAGTGAGCTGACCTTGTGATCCAATGATACTTGCTCAATCTTGTCAACTGCAAATTTGCTAACCTATAAGTGGCCTTACCAGGACAGAAACAGGCTCAAGGACAAGTACTATCAGAGCTGCAAAAGTACAAGCAGTAACATAGTCCCCCACTCCGGAAAACATCTGACTTTGTGGTTGTGTGCATTCTATCACAATGTCAGCAATCACCTGCTGACAGAGTACTGAAAAAAGCAAAATCAACATGGAGTGAGAAATGCTTTTGAGAGATATTGATACACGAGTCTGTGCTTGCAGCTTCCAGTTTTAAGCCAGCATTTAAAGTTGCCATTGAGGCAAGGAGCAATGGGGTAGAGACTGTCCACCATCAGAAAGGTGAAGCTGGGATGGAGCGACAAATCAGCTACTTCTCCAAAATGGTATTTCATAGTAAAGAAGGAAATTATTTGTTTATTACAGACTCCCAGTTACTTTGAGATAATCATAGACAGTTAACTTTTATGGTTTAAGCTTAAATACCTCAATAGTTTGTTCCTTGAACTGTACCGTTTAACTGCCCACAAAACAGAGCAACCAAGTGTAATTGTAGATTCCGAGCAAGAATTTCAAGAGACCCAGTTGGAACTGAAAGGATAATATTGCTCAAAGATAGGAGAATCAATGTGTGTTTGTGTCATTTGGTTTTTATATTTAACTAAATTCCTTTTTTTTAATGAATCTAATTCCATTTATTGTGTGAGAGAAATGTTATGAAATTAGAAGATAACCTCAAATTACTTATGGATATATTGAACTCAAACTGTAACACATGATTCTTAAAGACATATCACACAATAAAAACCAAAAAAAATGCCTGAGAATGTAGATGGAGTGGCAGTCTAAAATTCCTGTATAGATTATATTGAGTGTCAAACGGATCCATGGAATGTCACACCTCGACTGTCAAACTGCAGATCGCGATAATTCAAAAGGAAGGACACCATTCAAAAAACTGACATCCTGTAGATTGTACACCAGATTCTGGATATGAAGATTTGGAAGAAAGGTAGCTCTGGGTGAACAAAATGTTTGTGTTCTACCCTTCCAAGAATATACAAGAAAAGTAGTTAAGATCCAACTGCATCTTCTTCTCTCAGTGTGCTGGAGTATTGGCCTGCTAATGTGCTATTTTTGAGTTTGCGTTTCATTGAGCTAATAGTTACTGAAAAGGGAGACATCTGAGAACTTCCACGAGACACCCTGAAAAAATAAATCAGTTCTGTCTGTCTGATCGGCCCAGACAAATCATCAGCAACGCCACTTTTAAAGGAAACTGGATAAATTCCTTTTAGATAACTACAGTACAAAGAATCTTCAAATCTCTGCTCAACTACTAAAGTCAATGCTATGGGAATTATCCATCTTAAAGCCATAACGTTTCACAACTTTAACTTTGTTCTTTCTTTCTATCTTGTTCTTATGATTCTGTATCTAGGTATTTGTACCTAAGATGGTGCCTTACTTTTTCCTATTCTCCAGTATTTTTGTACTTGAATATACATGACAATAAAATCTAATTCCATTCTAATCAACCTATTCCTCATGGACAAGTAAAATATGGAATTTTTTACTTTCTGGACTCACCTCTCAGTTCTAATATGTGTGTAGGTACATTGTATTTTAGTTATTAATAAACACATACTTTTTTAAAACTCAAACTTGATTAAATTGGCTTATTTTAAAACATTTATCCTTGGGAAGGGATAAAGTATCCTCAAGGGATTGGCAACAGAAGCAATAGACTCTCAATGAGAAATGTATTCATGCAGCAAGTAGTTAAAATCTGAAACATGTTTCCTGAAAATGTGGCGCAAGTCTGATCAAGGCATTCAAGAGGGAATTGGATTATTATCTAAAAATAAAGAATGAGTATTTTTAAAGGAAGGAAATGGGGAAATCATAATAGGTGCATGCTCATCACCTGATGATCTGTATGTCCTCGAATGTATAATCTTCCTGTACTGCTTGCAAAACAAAACTTTTCACTGTACAGGGTGACAACAATAAATCAAATCAAGTTTATTCTGCATAGACACATTGGCTAAATGGCTCCTGCATTGTAGCAATCACAGCATCATGCTCATAAATCTGTGCAACGTTCCGTTCTAGACCAGTATATCCTTCTTGAGGGATGATACCCAGAGTGAATTCAGTGCTCAAATATAGTCTAACCAGAGTTCAATGCAATTGGTAACATAACATCCACCACTTTGTATTCCAGCACTCTTGAATTGAAGGCTAATATTGGTCCTCACATGCACTGTGTATGTGTACCGTTGATGTGTGCTGCATACCTTCGTTCTATACACATTACATACTTTACTGTCCTGGCACTGTATTCTTTGTGCATTCCATTCCGAAAGACCTTTTAGTTTTGGATTATATTCAGCATGAACTGATTGGACTGAAGAGTCTGTTTCTGTACTGTATCACTCTATTGTCTATACCTCTATAACATCCTCGTGTTTTTTTTTCTCATTTCCTTTTGGTTGTAATATATCTACAGATTTCATTGTGCAGACACTTATAACACATTCCTTACTGACTTACACATGCTATAGATTTCTGAGCCAATGTCCCAGGAATATGACATTTTTTATACCACAGTCTTACGGAAATTGATGTGAAAAGCCTACAAAGTAGATATGCCATTTTAGTGCCATTGTATAAAGGCTATTTACTGTTCAAAGCAGCAATTTCTAAATTGCCACAGTTGTTCTGAATGTACACTGGCACTGCCATTGGGCAACAAGAAAGCCTGCAGTAGTGAAAGGTGATGTTCATGGGGAAGACATTGTCTGTTACTGACAAGGGGATAAATCTCCTGCTCCTGGAGGGAAGAAGGGCATGTGCAAACCCCACATGTTTCCCAACTCCGTCAGAAAGAAATTCTGGACAGGATAGTTCATGGTTCACCTTCCAGCCTCACTTACAAATCAGACACTTAAGTGAGCACATAAAGACTACTTCAGGGTTTCAACTCACCATTGCTGAGTTTATCCTATGCAACATTACCCCTACCCTCTGATCACCTTGTCACCTTTAGGTGGGATGCATGATTTACAGAGGGAATTGCTTGCCTAAGGTAAGCAGTCTCTGAGGGGCTGGCAATCCCCCCTACTGAGTGTCAAACCCTCTAAGCCCCTCCTCTCACAAACACCCTTCAACCAGCCAATCACTTGTGTTTGTCCCGGATCCTTCAGGATCCTATGATTCCCTGCAGCAGGTATTGCTCCCTCAATGGCCTTGCTGGATGCTGGGACTGCCAGCCTCTGATTGACAGTGAGCTCTGGCTGGGTTGGACTTCTGTCCCAAAGTCTTCATTCCACAGGAAGGCCTGGGTGTGCTAGCCTTTTGCTAGCTCTCCAGTCAGCATGTGAGATCCCTGATGTCTCAACACGATTCTGTCCAAGATTTGTTTTATTTAATACCCTCCTCAGACATTTACGTGGCGTATTAGAAAAGCAACATTGAGGAGAGTACAGGCAGAGGGACATTGGAATTCATGTGCATAATTCTCTGAAAGTGGTCAGACAAGTTGAAATAGTTGTTCAGCAGTCTTATAGTGTCCTTAGATTTATAATCGAGTCAGAGAGTATAAAAGCAAGCAAGTGATGCTAGACCTGTACAAATCTTGGCCAGACCGCATTTGGAGTGTTGTGTTCAATTCTTGGCGTGTTATTTTAAGGAGAAAATGTAAAAGAGATGTATAAGAATGATACCAGGAATGGAGTTTTTTCATACGAGGAAAGATTAGAGAAAGTAGTCTTATTGTCCTTGGTGAAGAGGTGACCTTATTGACATTTCCAAAATTATGAACAGTTTGACAGTATAAATAGGGGTATTCTGTTTCCACTTGGGATCACAATCTCAAGATTATCAACAAGAGAGCGAGGAGTGAGAAGGGGTGAAACTTCTTTACTCAGAGAGTTGTTAGGATTTGGAATGTACTGTTAAGGAGAATGGTGAAAGCGAGGTTTCAAAAGAGGGCTGAATATATATTTGGAAGTGTTGAATTTAGAGGACGACAGAGAGGATGACATGTAAAGAATGGGACTAGCTGGGTCGCTGTTTTGGGAGCTGGTACAGACATGTTTACTAGATACATTTTGCAATATATGGAAAGATCAATAGATAGTTGTAGATGATATTTCATTAAGTTTTCATCAGGAGCACATTGCAATTGAGAAAGAGAGATCAGCGTGTTCACATTGTAATGCATGAAAGTTCCATGTTCAGCGGATATTGCTATATGCTGACTAACTTTAACCAGGAGCTGTAGAGCTAGGACAGCTTGCAATTTCTTCAAAACATCTTTGCTATCTGTAAGTAATTTGAAGAATGTCTGGGAATGGTTTCAAAGGGCTTCAACTCTGGTCTATGTGATTGAACAACAATTGACTTGGAAACAATACAAACAGAAGGGAAATTAAGAAAGAAGCAGTGAAACTGGCAGGTCCAAATGAGTATTACGTACACAATGGAAAGCTACACACAGAGGGACTGGAGGATGAAAGGAAGATGCAGACAAAAGATAAAAGCAAAAACAGAAAGTGGAATATACCAAGTTCCTAGGAAGTGCTATGATATCAGTTGATGATAACACTGGACAAGACAGATCCCAGTGTGAAACCTGGCTTCATAGATCACAAATTTTGCTTTGTAGTTGGTTGGTTAGTCACTGTATATACTTGCACAAAGGCTGTCAATTATCTTTTTAGAAACTGTACACAGTTCATTGTATAAAATTTTATGGAAAAGTCCCATTTAGAAACATATCAATACAAATGACTAAATGGAAAACATAACACGCTTACCATCAATATGCTTTATAGACACTCAACCTCAGTGAAGCATCATTCCTATAAGTCTAATTGAGAAAGTTGCAAGCATTTCCTGTTGATCATTTTCTGTATATTCATCAGATATGATTCTTTCCATTTCTCTCCCCTTGTCCAATTCCTTCCCATTTACATCCCTGATTCCTCTGATACTTTATATCAGTTTCAGTATTTCCAGTTCATGGGTTCCAGCTGCCTTATCTTTACCATTGATACGCAATCCCTTTACACGTCCATCCCCTATCAGGATGGTCTCACGGCTCTGTGCTTCTTCCTGGAACACAGGTCTGAACTCTCACCATCTACCATTACCCTGCTCCACATGGCCATATTTGTCCTCACCGTAAACAATTTCTCTTTTAACTCCTCCCACTTTCTTCAGGTTGAAGGCGTGGCCTTGGGTAACTGCATGAGCCCCAGTTATACCTATCTCTTTGTTGGGTATGTGGATCAATCCTCTTCCAACGTCTACCTGCAACTCTTTCTCTGGTATATCAATCATATAATTGGTGCTGCTTCCCTCTCATGTCTGAAATTTGAAAAGTTTATCAATTTTGCTTCCAATTTCCTTGCCTTCACCTGGTTCATCTGACTCCTCCTTCTCATTTCTCAACATCTCTGTTTCCATTTCTGGGGTTAGGCTGGCCACCAATATCCACTACAAATCCACAAAAACCCACAGTGACTTTGACTATGCAACCTTACACCCTGCTTCCTTTGAAGACTGAATTCTATTGTCCCAGTTCCTCTGGATCTGTTGCATCAGTTCTGATGATGCCAACATCAACAAGGAAGTCTCCAAAATGTCTACTTTCATCCTCAACTGAGGATTTCCAGCACCGTAGTTGACAGGGCCTTCACCCAGGTCCATCCCATTTTCCACATTTCAGCCCTCTCCCCCTTGCACAACAGCAATAAGAAATCCCTTGCGCTCACCAACAATTGCACCAGCATCTACATCCCGAGGATCATTAGCCACCATTTCTGCCACCTCCAGAAAGATGCTACCATTAGGCACATATTCCCCTCCCTCATCAGCCTTCTGCAGGGACCATTCCCTCGGGACATCCTGGTCCGCTACACCTTCTGTCCCAACACCTCCTCACAGATCCATGGCACCTTCCCCTGCAACGGCAGAAGGTGTAATACCTGCCCATTCATTTCCTCTGTCCTTACAATCCAAGGGCCTAAAAACATATTCCAGGTGAAGCAACACTTTACCTGTACTTCTCACAATTTATTCTACTGCATTTGCTGCTGACAGTGTTGGCTCCTCTACATTGGGGAAATAACACAAAGACTGGGTGACTGCTTCACAGAACATCTGTGTTCTGTCTGCAAAAAAGACGCTGAGCTTCCAGTTGCCTCAACACACCTTCCTGCTCCCTGGCCAACCTCTCTATCTCAGGCTTGCTGCAGTGCTCCAATACAGCTCAGTGCAAGCTGGGAGAACAACACCTAATTTTCCACTTGCAAATTCTAGTCTTCTGGACTCTATAACGAGTTCAACAAATTTAGGGCTTGAGACACCTTTTTTCATGTCCTTACTCCAACCCCCACACACCAGGCCTTGTTATCACATGATCTGCTATTGCGTACAACTCATTGTTAGCCACTAATCGTCCACTAATAGCTATTCGTTCTCCCAGGCTGATTGTTATCCACTCCTCTATCTGTCCAACTGTTCTTGTCTCTCTTTGGGCTCGACCTCCATCTTACCATCTACTCCTTACCCCCTCCCACCATCCTATCTTCTGTACCAAAAATCGAACGTTTTCATAGCTAGCACCAGTTCTGAGGAAGAGTCAGTGAACCTGAAATGTTAACTCTGATTTCTCTCTTCAGATGCTGCATACCTGCTGAGATTTTCCAACAATAGTTGTTTCTGTTTCAAATACTCTGTGCTGTTTCGGTTCCCTGATTTAAAGAATGATGTAAAGGTATTGTAGGTGGTTCAGAGGTGGTTTTACTAAATTGATACTTGGAATCCTGGCCTGATGGATTGGGCAGGCAGGGCTCGTTTCCACTGACATTTAGAAGTTTGGTATTTATTGCTCAAGGAAGAGAGTATAAAAGTAGTGAAGTGTTGCTGCAACTGTACAAGCATTTGGGAAATTGCATCTAGACTATTGTGTACAATTTTGGTCATCTTACCTGAGGAGGGATGTAGTTACATTGGAAGCAGTTCAGACAAAGTTCTCTAGATTAATTCCAGAGTCGAGGGACTTCTCTTATGAATAGACATTGAGCAGTTTAACCTTATCCTATCCAGAATTTAGAAGAATAAGAGGAGATGAATTTAGAGAATTAGACAGAGTTAGAATCCAAGGTTATTGTGGTGGATGAGAATGTAAACTTTAAAATATAAGCACTTCAGTCAAGATCCTTCTGGATGGCAGAGCATGTTCGAAGTGGAAAATGATTTGCTTCTGCTTCTATTTTGTACATATGCATGAGTGCAAACTCAGGAAGTTAGTATGCTTGGGAATTACAGTGGCATAATGGCTCAGTGCTTAGCACTGTTGCCTCACAGCGCCTGGGTTCAATTCCACCCTTGGGGAACTGTCTGTGTGGGTTTCCTCTGGGTGCTCTGGTTTCCTCCCACAGTCCAGAGATGTGCAGGTCAGGTGAATTGACCATGCTAAATTGCCCGTAATGTTAGGTGCATCAGTCAGAGGGAAAATGGGTCTGGGTGGGTTACTCTTTGGAGGGTCAGTGTGGACTCATTCAGCTGAAAGACCTGTTTCCATACTGCAGGGAATCTAATCTAATCAATTTTCTGCAGTGGGGGGTGTGAAGAAACATTGCTTTTGATTTCAGTAGCTGGTGGTATGTTTCTCTTTGGTTTACTAACTCGAAAATTGTAAATTATTGCACTGGCTAACTAAAGCAACAGCTAACTGACTTATTAAATAAGTGATGTTAGACATGGATGTGAATGACTGCATCAATGGGAATTTGTGGAATCCGTTATAGTACAGTTGTATCCACAGTAAGTGTCTGCAGCTTAAACAATTTCAGCTCAAAGATGCTCAGCTGGAGGCTGACAATAAGATCCTTTATCATTCATTAATAGTGTGCATTAATAATCTTATTCTTATACCTCATTGAAATGCAGTTTCTCATTCTTCTCACTCACTGCATAGATACCAGACACGACAGTTCCCAACATGAAAGTCAGAGCAGTAACCTATTGGCTCCAGTTTACCTCTTGCTCAACAACTCAAAGCCAGCAGAATATCAGGTGTCTGTCAGCACATCAGGACATTAGGGTGGCATAGTGGCTCAGTGGCTAGCACTGCTGCCTCACAGTACCAGGGACCTGGGTTCGATTCCAGCCTTGGGGCAACTGTCTGTGTGGAGTTTGCACATTCTCCCCGTGTCTGCGTGGGCTTCCTTTGGGTGTTCCAGTTTCCTCCCACAGTCCAAAGATTGAATTGTCTATGCCAAATTACCGTGAGTGTCCAGGCATGTGCAGACAAAGTGGATTAACCACTGGAAATGAAGGGTTACAGGGATTAGGGAGAGGGGGTGTGTCTGGGTGGAATATTCATTGGAAGGTCATTGTGGACTCAGTGGGCTGAATGGCCTGCGATCACATTGTAGAGTTTCTGTGAATTACCCTTTGTCCAACATGTCTGGTACTGAAAATAAACCATATTTAACGGCTGCAAGTTATCAGGTGCGGAGCTGGGCTGTAAAGATGACAATGGTCGCAGGAATTCCTGTCTCTCAACCTGCATGAATGGGAGAGTGGAATAAGTAGGAAAATATAGGAACATCATGCAGAAGTGATTAGGCAAGTTTGGGAAGTTATTGCGAGAAAATGTGTTGGCGTTTGTGGAGATAAATTTCATTAAATTGATACTTAGCTGATTTGTGTTGAAATTCAGCCCATGGTTCCAAGGTGGCCAAATAGGAAATAAATATTTCAGGGCACATATAATTTCAAAACGTCAAATGGAATGTAGAATGAAGATAGGAAAAGTCGTGCACAAATAAGAATTTTGGTTTTAAAGATCAGAAACTGGAATTAATGTGAATGGTGATTAGAAACATCAAGAGTCAGAAAATGTTGGCAGGAGTTGTATTATAGGCCTCTTAACATGATTTACATTGAACATAAGTGCATTTAACAAGAAATTATTAGAATGCTTAACAAGGGCAAAAACATTAATTTAATATGTGTGAGTGGCTTTAATCTACATATAGACTGTACTAATTAAATAGTAAAAGGCGATTGACAAAGGTTTTCTGGAGCAATATTTAATGGAACCAACTAGTGACAAATCCATTTTGATCAAATATCATGTAATGTGGTACGGTTATGTCGTTATCTCATAGTAAAAGATTCATTGGTGTTGTGATCACAACACAACTGACTCAAACAGAATCTTAAATTTAAAAATAAGCCAGATTTGAGTGGAGAGTTGGTGAGGGTTGGTCGGAAAATTGATTCAAAAATATGGCAGCAAAACAACAGTGGGAGCCATTTAAAGAAACTTTTTAAAGTTGTAGATGTATTAAAAAAGATGAAATAAAACATTCACAAAGGGAATTATATCCATGACTTTCTAAGGACTTATGAAGGATGGTGTTAGACTTAAAAAGAGGTTTGTAACATTGCAAAGAATCTGATGATTCGAATGTTTTAGAAAGTAGCATAAGGTTATTCAATAATTAATAAAAATGTGAAAAATAAAATCAGTGTAAACTAGCCAGGAATTAAAAACAGATAGTAAAAGTTTTGACATGTTCTGTTACAAAATGAAATTGTGCGATAGGGATAGACTGTACTCTGAGCCTCAGAATGCTTTCTGACTTGGAGAACCAGAAATTAGCAGCTGGAGATTTATGCTGCAGAGCTTGCATTAAAGGCCTGCAAGAGATATTCAGTTACAAAGTCAAGACTGGTTTACCAGTAAATATGGCACCTACTCATATATGCCTGTGAGGTGATGCAAATTACCAAAAGCCCAAAGGGAAACATCTGTCAAAGGAAAACGTTTGAAAATGAACAAATTGATCTCACTGGAGCTCCATTTTCAAGTATATGAAATGGTTTAACCAAAATGCATCAATTGCCTTACAAGTTTTACTGGCTTTTCCTTCTAGATTGGAGTCATACGATCCAGCGCTCAGTCTGCAGCAACTGTTGGACTTAACCATTTGTCACATAATTGTCAACTGACCACCCCAAACCAGATAGATTCCCAATGAATTTTGATCCCACACCAGGACCCTCTGCACAAACACCAAATCCACTTACGTAGTTTGGGTGTCCGTATGTAAGGAAGGATGCATTTACCTTGGAGGAGATATAGTGAAGGTTGTCTAGATTGGTAACTATAATGAGAATGTTATCCTACAATAAATTGGGTCTTTATTCTTTGCAGTGTAGATGAGTGAAAGGTGATCTCATTGAAACATAAGATTCTAAAGAGGCTTCACAGGGTTGATGGTTTTGCTTAGCACAGTGTCAGGATAACGGAACTGAGATGAGGTGACATTACTTCATTCAAAAAGTTCTGCACCTTTGGAATTATCTACACTAGAGGAATAGAGATTCTTATATGATTGAATATAAAAGAGATAATATCTCAGGCAATCAAACAGTATAGATGGAGTGGGGGAAGGGTAAGTGAGATTGATCTTGAAGATCAGCTGTGCTCATGTTGAATGGCTGAACTAACTCAATAGATAGCGTGGCTTACTCCTGCTCCAATTTCTCGTATTCTTACGTTCGGTTATGTTCTATCGTAACATCCTCATTTTTCTGCCTCTGTCCCTGTTGAAACTTGTTACATCTCTCATGTTAAGTTCTGATGAAAGATCGTTGACCTGAACCAAAGTCGTTTGTTCTTCTCTCCATTATTGCTGTGTATTTTCAGCATTTAACTTTTCATTTAACTTCTATACAAGACCTTTACCAGTGACAGTCAGAAGAGACTTTAAGCATGTTGGTCAATCTGAATTTGAACTAGGTCAGAGAATCATATGCTAAACTACATCAACATGCTATAAAGCCCAGAACCAAATCAGTTCCTTCAGCAATGAAGTAGACCAACAGTAATAATAAAAGGTTAGGGAAATCCCCTTAGATTATGGTCTTCATGAATGCAGGATAAGATGGGTATGATACCTTCAGAGACATGGACCAGTCTGCTTTATTTTTGGTCACAGCTGTATATGATTTAGTAAATATGCTGTACAATCTAAAAATCATAGACATACTGTAATTGGTCTGCAAAAAATGCAAATATTTAAAAAGGAGAAGTAACCAAAGAAGTAACTTATTCAGACATGATTTAAAGGCTTTGTCATGCCCCAGTCTGTGGCTTTATTCATCTATTTACAGAGACGGAATTAATCTTGTGAAAAGCTCTTTATTGTTGGGAATCAATCATCTAAAGTTACAATAAGAGAGAAAGCAAGGGAAGGTGGAAGAATGAATGTAAAGGGAAACGAAGACTAAAAGAGAGAGAACAAAAAGGACAGAGCAAGACAAAGAAAAAAGGAAAGGGAGAGAAAGTGAGAAAGAAAGGTAGAAAGGATAGAAAGAAAGTCAGGAGGGGAGAAAGAAAGGATGAAAGAAAGAAACAAGGAAAGAAAGAAAAAAGGGAGAAAGCAAGGAAAGACAAAATAACATGAATAAAATACTTTTCGTGACCTCAAAAACAGAAAATGCAAAGTGATAAATTTTGTTTGGGAAGAAAGACAATGTGAAGCAAAGGTCAGAATGCTGAAGTGTGCACCATAACTGGGGATCCCATATATGTGTAAATTGGTGAAGATATCGGGACAGGTTGAAACAATGGTTAAAAAGGCATTGGGGATCCTGAGCTATGTAACTAGAGACACAGAGTACGGGAAAAGGAAGTTATGACGAATTTTATAAAATATTGGTGCAGCCTCGACTTTTGTATTGTGTCCAAATTAAGCTTCTCAAATTCTGAAGGATAGAATTGCTTTAGAGAATGTGCAAAAAAAAACTTATGAAAATGGTACCTAGTAACATTAGTTATAGAGTCATAGAGACGTACAGCATGGAAACAAACCCTTCAGTCCAACCCGTCTACGCCGACCAGATATCCCAACCCAATCTAGTCCCACCTGCCAGCATCCGGCCCATATCCCTCCAAACCCTTCCTATTCTTATACCCATCCAAATGACTCTTAAATGTTGCAATTGTACCAGCCTCCACCACTTCCTCTGGCAGCTCGGTCCATACACGTACCACCTTCTGTGTGAAAAAATTGCCCGAGGCCTCTTTTATATCTTTTCCCTCTCATCCTAAACCTATGCCCTCTAGTTCTGGAGTCCCCGACCCCAGGGAAAAGACTTTGTCTATTTATCCTATCCATGCCCCTCATAATTTTGTAAACCTCTATAAGGTCACCCCTCAGCCTCTGACACTCCAGGGAAAACAGCCCCAGCCTGTTCAGCCTCTCCCTATAGCTCAAATCCTCCAACCCTGGCAACATCCTTGTAAATCTTTTCTGAACCCTTTCAAGTTTCACAACATCTTTCTGATAGGAAGGAGACCAGAATTGCATGCAATATTCCAACAGTAGCCTAACCAATGACCTGTACAGAGACAACATGACCTCCCAACTCCTGTACTCAATACTCTGACCAATAAAGAAAAGCATGCCAAATGCCTTCTTCACTATCCTATCTACCTATGACTCCGCTTTCAAGGAGTTATGAACCTGCACTCCAAGGTCTCTTTGTTCAGCAACACTCCCTAGGACCTTACCATGAAGAGTATAAATCCTGCTAAGATTTGTTTTCCCAAAATGCAGCACCTCACATTTATCTGAATTAAATTCATCTGCCACTTCTCAGCCCATTGACCCATCTGATCAAGATCCTGTTGTAATCTGAGGTAACCCTCTTCACTGTCCACTACACCTTCAATTTTGGTGTCATCAGCAAACTTACTAACCATACCTCTTATGTTCGCATCCAATCATTTATATAAATGACAAAAAGTAGAGGACCCAGCACTGATCCTTGTGGCACTCCACTGGTCACAGACTTCCAGTCTGAAAAACAACCCTCCACCACCACCCTCTGTCTCCTACCTTTGAGTCAGTTCTGTATCCACATGGCTAGTTCTCCCTGCATTCCATGAGATCTAACCTTGCTAACCAGTCTCCCGGGGGAACCTTGTGAACTCCATTACTTAAATCCATATAGATCACGTCCACCGCTCTGCCCTCATCAATCCTTTTTGTTACTTCTTCAAAAAACTCAATCAAATTTGTGAGACATGATTTCCCATGCACAAAGTCATGTTGACTATCCCTAATCAATCCTTGCCTTTCCAAATACATGTACATCCTGTCCCTCAGGTTTCCCTCCAACAACTTGCCCACCACCGACGTCAGGCTCACTGGTCTGTAGTTCCCTGGCTTGTCCCTATCACCCTTCTTAAACAGTGGCAACACATTAGCCAACCTCCAGTCTTCTGGCACCTCACCTGTGATTATTGATGATACAAATATCTCAGCAAGAGGCCCAACAATCACTTCTCTAACTTCCCATAGAGTTCTAATGTACACCTGATCAGGTCCTGCGGATTTATCCACCTTTATGCGTTTCAAGACATCCAGCACTTCCTCCTCTGTAATATGGACATTTTTCAAGGTGTCACCATCTATTTCTCTACAGTCTATATCTTCCATATCCTTTTCCACAGTAAATACTGATACAAAATACTCATGTAGTATCTCCCCCATTTTCTGCAGCTCCACACAAAAATGCCTTGCTGATCTTTGATATTCCAAAATACTTTCAGTCAATGAAGCACATTTTAATTGTAGTCACTATTGTGATGTAAGATAGTCATCATGCAATTTGTATTCAGCAAGGCCCCACAAATAGAATTGAAGTAATGGCCAGATAATTTATTTCAGTGAACTGTTAGAATGATAAAACTGGTCAAGACACATGGCTGAACTCCCCTGTCAATCTTCATAAATTGCTGTAGGATTATTCACATCCACCTAGGAGGAAGATGGATTCTCGGTTTAATGTTCCGTACGAAAGATGACATCTTTCACTCTAATACACTCCTTCAGTATTGTATTGAACTGTCCACCTGCTTTCATACTCAGGTGTCTGAAATGATGTTGCAGCCCACAACCTAATTACTCAAAGACAAGTTTGCTATCACTGAATCAAGCTTATTTCCAACACATTGCAATTTTGCAAATGCAGACATCAGAATACCCAAATGAATATAATGTATTCAATCAGAGAAATTGCTTCAGTTGCAGTCAGTCTTGAATAATATTTAACTCCCAAATATTACACAGCCAATTATACCTACTGAAGTTCCTGTTTAAAAGCTACATTTAAACATTTTATTAATTTATTTAAACTGACTGCGAGGACAAGCAATTTAGAAGCATAAGCACACTAGGTTGTAATTCTCAGAAGTATCAATTCAGTTTATTTGTTTCAGCCTTAGATTTGCATGCAGAACAGTACATAGATCTAATTAGTGAGTTCTGTTACTGTAATTTAACCAATCTTTGTGTTTCTTACAGCTTTCAGCCACTTTGTCCAACTGATTTTAACAAGTCTAACCCTCTGCAGCACCTCCCTCCCACCCACCCACACATACCAATTCAATGAATGTGAATCTCATTGTCTTCATTTCCGATTTTTAAATGAACTCAGTGTTTGAAAGTAATGAAGTTGCACACCAGGAAAAATATTTGTGCCACTTGGAAAATACTGACAGATTGTTTGAAAAGCTGACCTTCACCGGGAACCGCTAGTATTTGGTACTTACTTCCATGGATAATACAGCAAAGGCAGAGTACAGATTGTAGGTTTGGAACTACTTTTGATAAAGTATTTTGATGAATTATTGCCTTGTATCAGATTACCACTGTGAATTGATCACGAAAGGAGTAAATGTTGAAAGTGGAGAATGGGATTCCAGTCAACAGTCTATTTTATCCTGGATGATGTTGAGTTTCTTGAGTGGTGTTGGAGCTGCACCCATTCAGGCAAGTGAAGAATATTCCAGCTCTCTCCTACCATAAGAACAAAAGAACATTGGACCTGGTCTGGATGTTGCTCTGGTCTTGTTGTGTCTGAACAAGGACGGATTCAGTATCTGAGGAGTCATGAATGGTGTTGAAAATTGTGCGACCATCGCAAACATCTGAACTCCTAACCTGATTATGGAGGTAATGTCTTTGATGAAGCAGTTGAAGATGATTGGCTCAGCAGTAATGTTCTAAGGCTCAATTAACTGACCTCCAACAACCACAATCATCTTCCTTTGTGCCAGCTATGTCTGATTCCTATTGACTCCAATTTTACTGAGGTTCCTTGACATCATACATTGATTACTCTTGTTTGGATGTCAACACATTTCATTCTCACCTCAACTTTGGCTTGTTTGTCGATGATTAGACCCAGGCTGGAATGAGGTTTGAAGCTGAGTGGTCCTGGTGGAACCCAATCTGGGCGTCAGTGAGCAGGTTATTGCTGACAAGGTGCTGCTTGATAGCACTGTTGATGACACCTTCCATTTCTTTACTGATAATTTCTTTACTTCCCTACTGGAGTAGCCTAATGGAATTGGGCTTGATTTGCCGTGCAGGAAATGTCATCAGTTTTTAAAATTCATCTACAAAGATTCTCTCTCTGAGAGCCTCATGCATGATATTTACTCCTGAAACCTTTATTCACCTGTCTAACTTATTCTGTTTAACCATTTCAAACTCCATATTGGCTGGCTGGTTTCATTAAAATTTGAAACTTTTACCTGTATGCTTCAGTGCGGCATTACTTTGTTTTAATAATGCCAAAAGCATAAATTTCAAGTCCTTGACCTATCAATTGACTTTGCATGGACAGTATCCAGATTTCCTTCAGCAAAATCATTGTCTCATAGATGTTTACAGCACAGAAGGAGTTCATTTGGCCCATTGTACCAACACTATTCAACAAAGATCTGACAACACATTTTCCAGCTCTTGGCCCATAGCCCTGAAAGGGCTCATTTACTTTGCTATTTTCTCAAATTACATTCAGAATGCCTCGATAGCATTTTTTTTCTTAAATGTTGTTAGGGCCTGTACAAATGAAAATATTTCCTTCCTGGACTACAAATTATGACTCAAATTTTCCCCATTACAGCCTTATTCAATATCTGATGTCCCTTTTTTTTAAAATACATCATTTTAAGCATTTTTTTTCCTGTTTTAGTATATAAAAAACTTTGATATCCCTTTGTTAAAAGTACATTGACAGCGTCTAATGAACATATTCAGTGACTGACCACCATAGTAACTAAATTGCTGAAACAAAAACTACTAGTTAATCAAACAGGTTGTACTCTGTGATCTGACTTGTCCAGTATTATCATCATTTGAAGAACACATTATCCCCCAACATTATCCCAGTTCCAAGCCTCCAACATGGCATCGCCCTCTGGACCCGTCCATCACTGCCCACTCTGGCCTACCACCTTCTCCCTCACCTTCATCCACCTATCGCTTTCCCAGCTACCTCCCCCAAACCCCATCCCCCTCCCATTTATCTCTCAGCCCCGACCCACAAGCCTCATTCCTGATTCAACCCTGCAAAACTCACTTTCTCCCAGTATTATCATCAGCTCAGATCATGAAATGAAGCACTACATGGATGCAATCAATGATGTCCTGGACCTAAGGCCAGCTTGTCGTCCTCTGGGCTTGAATGGCCACATCTGTTTCAAACCTGATGGGCTGGAGAGCATTCCAGTGCAAGTTATCCATGACGCCAGTAGTTTATGGCAATGTTTAAATACAATTCTGAAAAATCTTATCAAAAAGATGAAAAATAATTCAGTCCTTTTACTTTACAATATCATTTACAGTCACTCAATGCCAGTGAAGTGTAATTCTTGTTATTCACACGAACATTTCTTGCTCAACTAAAGTATGGTATTCTTTCAGCAAATTTCTGCATATTCACTAAATGTGATCTGTCAATGTTCATCTCTCCCTGATCAAACAGGCACATCCTAACTCATTACATTTTCCCTTTAATATGGACAACAATGAGGCTAGAAACAATGTGCAAGATCTGTGCTCGGCCTCATTTGTGCACATTTTCCATTCTTACACCCACTTTGTGAGAGGGAGTTGAATCAGTGATGTTGAAATTTTGTTCATTTTAAGGTTGAACTTTTAACTATATTTCCTTATTTTTCTATTTTGTATGTAAGATTTTGTACCTAAGTACCTTTGTACCTAAGATTGTGACAGGAATGGCAACACTGTACACTTTTCACTGTACTCCTATATCACTGTACTTGAGTACATGTGAGAACAAAATCTAATTCTAATTCTATCTGAAAGCAAAGGTTCACTCTATCAATCAGCTTGTTGAAGGCATGCACTGCCATTCATGGCCAAGAGGTGTACAATGGACAAGTTACACAGCACAGTGGCCTGCCAAGAGAAGCTGCATAATGCACAATCTTGCTCAAATTAACCGTTGCCTTAGAGGATGTCCAAGCATTTTATGACAATTTAGCAGTCTGAGCAAAGAATGATATGTTGAAGGGTAACTGGTGATTGAAGAGTCTAAAGGAAGAGCCTCAGGATTGCTCCCAACCTATTGCCCATCATGAGAGACTTCACTGCATGGCACGCAAGTGTCAGATACTGACGGCGGCGTTTAAAGCTACCTCACCTTCACAACATGCAATGTTCATACCTGATCTCTTACATTGCTGCTTTTTCCCTCTGTCAATAAGACCTGTCAATGTGTAAATACTTAACAGAACAGTGGAAGTACAAAAATATATCAAGTATACAATCATATGGAGAACAATGACTTGGAGGAGCCTGTGCTGGACTGTCACACAACATGAGGTTGTAGTCCAACAGGTTTATTTGGAAGTACTAGCTCCTTCATCAGGTGGTTGTGGAGGTTAAGGTCATGCTCACAGAATTTATAGCCAAAGGATTCCAGAGCCATGGAGATATGTCGTGATCTGTAATTATTTTGGGACCCTTCTTGCTCTAGGCAAGGGTCCTTCCCGATGACACAGTTAAGTGATGATGACCAGGGACATTTATAATCTGCATGCACTGTGTTTCCCAGCACTGTAGAAAATGACAGCTTGGCCTGTAAATGCAGGATTCAATCATTCTCCTCCACTTTCACAGGGGATCATTATGTACTGTTTCACTCTTTCAAAACGGTGTGGGTTTTGGGTCTGGTTACTTTTCGTCAGCACTTGTTGATGACTTCCCTGATGAAAAGTCATTGGACTCATCATAGAATCCCTACAGTGTGGAAGTAGATCATTCAGCCCATCAAGTCCATACTGATCCTCCAAAGAGCATCCCACCCAGACCCAACCCCATCTCAGTAACACCACATTTCCCAGTGGCTAACCCACCCAGCCTGCACATCCCTGGACATTATGGGCAATCTAGCATGGCCAATCCACCTAACCTGCATATTGTAGACTGTGGGAGGAAACTGAGTACCGAGGGGAAACTCATGCAGGTATGGGGAGAATGTGCAAACTCCACACAGTCAGTTGCCCAAGAGTGGAATCAAACCCGGATCTCTAGTGCTGTGTGGTAGCAGTGATCACAGCTCAGCCATTGTGCCTCTGCTTTCTTTCCATGGGTGCTGCCAGATCTGCTGAGTTTCACCAGCAATATCTGCTTTTGTTTCAATTCTCCAGCAGCCACATTCCTTTACAAAATAAAAACCAAATCAACTGTAGATGCTGTAAATCAAAAGCAACAACGGAGATTGCTAGAAAATCTCAGCAGGCTCAGCAACATCTGCGGAGAGAAATCAGAATTAATATTCTGAGGAAGGTTCACTTGACCTGAAATGTTAACTTTGATTTATCTCCACAAGATGTTGCTGGATCTGCTGAGCTTTTCCAGCAATTTCTGTTGTTGTCCCACGGTTCTTTATTTTACATAAGTATTTAGATGAGTACTCGTGATGCCAAGGCAAACTACAGTATGGACTAAGTATTGGAAAATGGGTTTAGAATAATTGGTTGTTTGTTTTCGACCAACATGGATGCAATGGGGCAAAGGGTCTTCTTTCTGAGTTGTAGACCTCCATAACTTTGTGTTCCACAGTGTTGACTCTAATGTTAGCTAGGAAATATATTTCAGAAATGCAAAGCATATTTGACACTTTTAAATAAGCATCTGATTACTTTTGATTAGCTGACATGAAAACATTACATAGAACATAGATAGAACATAGAACAATACAGCACAGAACAGGCCCTTCGGCCCACGATGTTGTGCCGAACATTTGTCCTAGCTTAAGCACCCATCCATGTACCTATCCAATTGCCACTTAAAGTTCGCCAATGATTCTGACTCTGCCACTCCCACAGGCAGCGCATTCCATGCCCCCACCACTCTCTGGGTAAAAAAACCTACCCCTGACATCTCCCCTATACCTTCCACCCTTCACCTTAAATTTATGTCCCCTTGTAACACTCTGTTGTACCCGGGGAAAAAGTTTCTGATTGTCTACTCTATCTATTCCCCTGATCATCTTATACACCTCTATCAAGTCACCCCTCATCGTTCTCCGTTCCAATGAGAAAAGGCCAAGCACACTCAACCTATCCTTGTACGACCTATTCTCCATTCCAGGCAACATCCTGGTAAATCTTCTCTGCACCCTCTCCAAAGCTTCCACATCTTTCCTAAAGTGAGGCGACCAGAACTGCACACAGTACTCCAAATGTGGCCTAACCAAAGTCCTGTACAGTTGTAACATCACTTCACGACTCTTGACTTCAATCCCTCTGCTAATGAACGCTAATACACCATAGGCCTTCTTACAAGCTCTATCCACCTGAGTGGCAACTTTCAAAGATCTATGAACATAGACCCCAAAATCCCTCTGCTCCTCCACCTTACTAAGAACCCTACCGTTAACCCTGTATTCTG
Organism: Chiloscyllium plagiosum; assembly: GCF_037043375.1. Lineage (NCBI taxonomy): Eukaryota > Metazoa > Chordata > Chondrichthyes > Orectolobiformes > Hemiscylliidae > Chiloscyllium > Chiloscyllium plagiosum. The sequence continues at coordinate 39,193,244 of NW_028270167.1, read as the reverse complement.
CATTTTTATTTGTCCTTCCAAAGTGGACAACCTCACACTTGGCAGGGTTGAACTCCATCTGCCACTCCTCAGCCCAGCTCTGAATCATATCTAAGTCCCTTTGCAGCCGACAACAGCCCTCCTCACTATCCACAACTCCACCAATTTTCGTATCATCTACAAATTTACTGACCCACCCTTCGACTCCCTCTTCCAAGTCATTAATAAAAATTACAAACAGCAGAGGACCCAAAACTGATCCCTGCGGAACTCCACTTGTAACTGGGCTCCAGGCTGAATATTTACCATCTACCACCACTCTCTGACTTCGACCAGTTAGCCAGTTTTCTATCCAACTGGCCAAATTTCCCTCTATCTCATGCCTCCTGACTTTCCGCATAAGCCTACCATGGGGAACCTTATCAAATGCCTTACTAAAATCCATGTATACTACATCCACTCCTCTACGCTCATCCACATGCTTGGTCACCTCCTCAAAGAATTCAAGAAGACTTGTAAGGCAAGACCTACCCTTCACAAATCCGTGCTGGCTGTCCCTAATCAAGCAGTGGCTTTCCAGCTACTCATAAATCCTATCCCTCAGTACCCTTTCCAGTACTTTGCCTACCACCGAAGAAAGACTAACTGGCCTGTAATTCCCGGTGTTATCCCTATTCCCTTTTTTGAACAGGGGCATAACATTCAGCTCTCTCGGGTCCCCTGGTACCACCCCTGTTGACAGTGAAGACAAAAAGATCATTGCCAACGACTCTGCAATTTCCTCTCTTGCTTCCCACATAATCCTAGGATATATCCCGTCAGGCCCGGGGGACTTGTCTATCCTCAAGTTATTCAAAATGTCCAACACATCTTCCTTCCTCACAAGTATCTCCTCTAGCTTACCAGTCCGTTTCACACTCTCCTCTTCAACAATACGGTCCCTCTCGTTTGTAAATACTGAAGAAAAGTACTCATTCTAGACCTCTCCTATCTCTTCCGACACAATACACAGTCTCCCACTACTGTCCTTGATCAGACCTACCCTCGTTCTCATCATTCTCACGTTTCTCACATACGCATAAAATGCCTTGGGGTTATCCTTGATCCTATCCGTCAAAGATTTTTCATGCCCTCTCTTAGCTCCCTTCTGGCAATCCTGTATCCCTCCAATGCTCCGTCTGAACTTTGTTTCCTCAACCTTATGTAAGCCCCCTTCTTCCTCTTTACAAGACATTCAACCTCACTCGTCAACCACGGTTCCCTCACACGACCATCTCTTTCCTGCCTGACAGGTACATACATATCAAGGACACGTCGTATCTGCTCCTTGAAAAAGTTCCACATTTCCACGACATCCTTCCCTGACAGCCTATGCTCCCAACTTATGCTCCTCAGATCCTGTCTTACAGCATCGTATTTACCCTTCCCCCAAATGTAAAACCTACCCTGTTGCACGCACCTATCTCTCTCCATAACCAAGGTGAAAGTCACAGAATTGTGGTCACCATTACCAAAATGTTCACCCACTAACAAGCCCATCACTTGTCCCGGTTCGTTACCAAGTACCAAATCCAATATGGCCTCCCCTCTGGTCAGGCAATCTACATACTGGGTTAGAAAAGCTTCCTGTACACACTGCACAAACACCGCCCCATCCAGTCTACTTGATCTAAAGAGCTTCCAATCAATGTTTGGGAAGTTGAAATCACCCATGACTACTACCCTGTGGCTTCTGCACCTTTCCAAAATCTGTTTCCCAATCTGTTTCTCCACATCTCTGCTGCTATTGGGGGGGCCTATAGTAAACACCCAACAAGGTGACTGCACCTTTCCTATTTCTGACTTCAGCCCATACTACCTCCAAAGGCAGATCCCCCTCAAACTGCCTTTCTGCAGCCGTTATACCATTTCTAATTAGCAACGCCACCCCCCCTCTCCTTTTTTACCACCCTCCCTAATCTTACTGAAACATCTGTAACCAGGAACCTCCAACAACCATTCCTGTCCCTCTTCTATCCACGTTTCTGTGATGGCCACAACATCGTAGTCCCAGGTACCGATCCACGCCTTAAGTTCACCCACCTTGTTTCTGATACTCCTTGCATTGAAGTATACACAATTGAGCCCATCTTTGTGCCCGCAAGTACTCCCTGTCAGTGCTACCTTCTCCACAGCCTCCCTACATTCTTGGACATCTTGACAAACAGCTAGCCTACTTGCTGGACTACAAGTCCGGATCCCATCCCCCTGCCAAATTAGTTTAAACCCCCCCGAAGATTGCTAGCAAACCTACCCCCCAGGATATTGGTGCCCTTCTGGTTCAGGTGCAACCCGTCCTGCTTGTACAGGTCCCACCTTCCCCAGAATGCAGTCCAATTGTCTGAATACCTGAAGCCCTCCCTCCTACACCATCCTTGCAGCCACGTGTTCAACTGCACTCTCTCCCTATTCCTTGCCTCACTGTCACGTGGCACCGGCAACAACCCAGAGATGGCGACTCTCTCCGTCCTAGCTTTTAGCTGCCAGCCTAATTCCCTGAGCTCCTGAATGACCTCCCCACCCCTCTTCCTACCTATGTCGTTGGTGCCAACGTGCACCACGACTTCTGGCTGCACACCTCCCCCTTAAGGATTCTGAAGACACGGTCCAAGACGTCTCGGACCCTGGCACCTGGGAGGCAACAAACCATCCGAGAGTCTCGCCCATGCCCACAGAACCGCCTGTCCGTCCCTCTAACTAAAGAGTCTCCTATAACTAGCGCTCTCATTCCCTCCCCCTTTCCCTTCTGAGCCTCAGAGCCGGACCTCGTGCCAGAGACCCGGTCACTGTAGCTTACCCCTGCTAGGCCGTCCCCCCCAACAGTATCCAAAGCGGTATACTTATTGTTGAGGGGAACGACCACAGGGGATCCCTGCGCTGCCTGCTTCTTCCCCTTCCCACCTCTAACTGTTACCCAGCTACCTCTGTTCTCTGGCGTAACTATGTCCCTGTAGCTTCTATCTATCACCCTCTCAGCTTCTCGAATAATCCTCAGTTCATCCAACTCCAGTTCCAGTTCCCTAACTCGTTCTGTGAGGAGCAGGATCTGACTGCATTTCCTGCAGATGTAGTTGGCAGGAGTATCGGTGGTCACTCCTACCTCAAACATCCTGCAGGAGGAACATTCCACTGCCTAAGCTGCCATTACTCTACACTTCGTCTCCAAAACAAGAACACTGAGTAGCTTACCTGTGGACTTTAAAGTTAGGTTAGAGGAGGAGGATGGGAGGGAGGGAGGCGCTACTATGTAGGGCCTGGGGTCTAGAACACACCCACTCAAATATCAATCACTTACCTTCCCGACTAGCTCTGCGCTCCAACTTCACTTCCGCCCAGCTCGCGCCGCTCTCTGCTGTGAAAAGACCGTTGGCGTCGAGGTAAGTTCTTAAATATCAATTAGTGTGAACCATGTAATGATCATGATTACTTGAGGCCATAACTTGCAATCTTCATTACAGAACATAGAACATAGAACATTACAGCGCAGTACAGACCCTTCGGCCCTCGATGCTGTGTCAACCTGTGGAACCAATGTGAAGCCTATCTATCCTACACTATTCCTTTTTCATCCAGATGTTTATCCAATTACCATTTAAATGCCCTGAAACTTAACAAGTTTACAACTGTTGCAGGCAGTGCATTCCACGCCCCTATTACTCTCCGAGTAAAGAAACTACCTCTGACATCTGTTGTACCTGTATCACCCATCAATTTAAAGTTACATTCCCTCATGCTAGCCATCACCATCCGAGAAAACTGGCTCTCACTACTCAACCTATCTAACCCTCTGAATATCTTAAATATCTCAATTGAGTCACCTCTCAATCTTCTTCTCTCCAACAAAAACTGCCTCAAGCTTCTCAGCCTTTCCTCATAAGACTTTTCCTCCATACCAGGCAACATCATAGTAAATCTCCTCTGAACCCTTTCCAAAGCTTCCATATTCTTTCTGTAGTGTGATGACCAGAACTATATGCAATACTCCAAGTTTGGCCGCACCAGAGTTTTGTATAGCTGCAGCATGATCTTGTGCCTCCAAAATTCAATCCCTCGACCAATAAAAGCTAACACACCATATCCTTCTTAATAGCACTATCAACCTGGGTGGTAACTTTCATGGATCTATATACATAGACAGCAAGATCTCTCTGCTCTTCTACACTACCAAGTATCTTACCATTAGCCCAGTACTCTGCATTCCTGTTTCTCCTTCCAAAATGAAGCACCTCACACTTTTCTGCATTAAACTCCATCTTCCACCTCTCAGCCCAGCTCTGCAGCTTATCTATGTCCCTCTGTAATCTGCAACATCCTTCAGTACTATCCAAACTCTATCGACCTTAGTGTCATCCGCAAATGAACTAAGCCATCGTTCTACACTCTCATCTAGGCCATTTATAAAAATAACAAACAGCAGTGACCCCAAAACAGATCCACCACAAGTAACTGAACTCTAGGATGAACATTTCCCATAAACTGCCACCCTCTGTCTTCTTTCAGCTAGCCAATTTCTCATCCAAAACACTAAATCACCCTCAATCCCATGCCTCCGTATTTTGTGCGATAGCCTACAGTGGGGAAACTTATCAAATGCCTTACTGAAATCCATATACACCAAATCAACCGCTTTACCCTCATCCACTTGTTTGGTCACCATCTCAAAGAACTCAATAAGGTTTGTGAGGCACAAGCTACCCTTCACAAAACCATGTTGACTATCCCTAATCAACTTATTCCTCTCAAGATGATTATAAACCTTATCTCTTGTGACCTTTTCCAATACTTTACCCACAACCGAAGTAAGGCTCACTAGTCTATAATTTCCAGGGTTGACTCTACTCCCCTTTTTGAACAAGGGCCAACATTTGCTATCCTCCAGTCTTCTGGCATTATTCCTGTAGACAATGACAACATAAAAATCAAAGCCAAAGGCTCAACAATCTTCGCCCTGGCTCCTCAGAGAATCATAGGATAAATTCCATCCAGCCCAGGGGACTTATCTATTTTCACACTTTCCAGAATTGCTAACACCTCCTTCTTGTGAGCCTAAATCTCGTCTAGTCTAGTAGCCTATATCTCAGTATTCTCTTCGACAACATTGTATTTTTCCAGTGTGAATACGAGGAAATATATTGAGTTAGTGCTTCCCCTATCTCCAATGACTCCACGCACAACTTCCCACTACTATCCTTGATTGGCCCTAATCAACATCAACATCAACCTGGCCAAGGAAACATTGACTACACAATTAGAAGACCCGAAAACACATACACCAAACACCACTGACTTCATCAGCAAGGACAATATTGTCAAGCTAGTGGACTTATGCCTTACCACACACTTCACTTTCAACAACAAAACTTACAGATAAACCAACGGAGCACCCATGGGATCTCCGATATCAGGTTCATAGCAGAGGCAGTAATGCAGAGACTCGAACAAACTGCCCTGCCAACCATCCAACTTTGGGTCGGCTACATGGATGACATCTTTGTCATCACTAAATGCAACAAAAACCTTCAAGACAACCAATAATACCCATACTCGAATAAAATTCTCGAAAGAGAAGGAAAACAACAACAAACTGCCATTCCTAGATGTCGCAGTTGAGTGAATAGCCAATGGGGAACTTCAAGCTAGCGTCTACCGGAAAACAACACATACGGACCAAATATTGAACTACAGAAGAAATCATGCCAACATCCACAAATGAAGCTGCATTAGAACATTATTTCAATGAGCCACCACACACTGCAGCACATAGGAACTATGCAGAGCAGAGAAAAATCAGCTACACAACATATTCAAAAAGACCAGGTACCCAATGAACACAGTCCACTGATTTCTCAGCAACAAACTCAAATAAGCAGACAAGACATGTCCAGAAACCCTAGCCACTTTCCCCTACATCAAAGACATCTCAGAAATGACTGCCAGACTAGTCAGACCCCTTGGCATCATGGTAGCCCATAAGCCCACCAACACACTAAAACAGCAGCTAATGAACTTGAAAGAGCTTATACAGACAACAAGCAAAACTTATGCCATTTACAAAATACCTTGCAAGAACTGTAACAAACACTACATTGGACAAACAGGTAGAAAACTAGCCCCCAGGATACATGAACATCAAATAGCCACAAAATGACATGATCCTCTCTTACTAGTATTCTTACAGATGGATGAGGAAGGACACCACTTCGACATGGGACAACACATCCATTCTCGTCTAGATTAGAGTGGTGCTGGAAAAGCACAGCGGGTCAGGCAGCATCCGAGGAGCAGGAAAACTGACACTATAAAGAATGAAAAAGAACTAACTACCTTACTAATCCGGAGACCAGAACATTTTCTTTTGGTCAGAGGAGGAGGTTGGGTGGACGACACTACCCAAGTAGTGTTTCGGGTAATGCAACCACATAAATATATTACTTCACTTACTCCTGCTCAGCAAGCACTCCGCCTATTCACGAGGTAAGTTTTTAAATCAATGACTCACCTTCCCGTCAGTCCCCTGATTGATGCTCCCACTCTTCCTGCCGCTGAAACAAACAATCTTATCGTCAGAATATTTATATTGCAAGTCCAGGGTATTGGTCATGAGGGATTCAGTATTGAATGTCAAGGGGTGGTGGCTAGATTATCTGTTATTGGATATGGTCATTGACTGGCATTTGTCTGACTGAATGTTACTTGCCGCTCATCAAGCCTGGATATTGTCAAGGTCCTGTTGCATTTCAACATAGACTGCTTCAATATCTGAGGAGTAATAATCATTGGCGCTGAACATTGGTCACTGATGACATGCACATGCTCACTTCTGACCTTACGAAGAAGGAAAAGTCATTGATGAAGCAGCTGAAGATGGTTGGGCCAAGGACACTGCCCTGGAGAAGTCTGCAGAGATGTCCTGGAGCTGAGATGACTGACCTCCAACAGAGACAGCCATCTTCCTATGTGCCACTTTGAACCATTGTTGTAATGAAGTCAAATGAACAAAGGAACAGACGGAATCTGTAATTCTACTGATGACACTAACACACAGGATGGTACATGAAATTCTAATGTTTGCACAAATACACATTTACTAAGGCACTCAAAATGTTATTGATTGTATGGACAGCAGATGTGGACTGAATGTGCAATGCTACACGTGGCAGTAATACCGAGGAATGAGAAGGAATTTGCAATGTTACCAGTAATATGAGCAGACAGTAACCAGAGTGGATCTGCAAAGTTAGTGACATCAATAGCAAACAGAAAGCAGAAGGAATCCTGCTATGTTACAGATAGTGATGAAATTCAAGCCATTCCTGCAATTGTATTTGGTAACACAAAATGACAAGGGAAAATTTTAAATATAACTGATGGCACAAATACACACCCACTAGAGGGAGCTTTGCAATACTACTGCCAAGCTAATACAAAGGGAACTGAGAACACGGAACTGATGGCACTTAAGCAGAGGAACAAGATAGAAACTATAATGTTACAGATGGCAATTTAACACTAAGTGTTTATGGTTCAGACCAAACCCCCTCAAAGTATATTTAGACGATAGCTTAGACCCTGACCTTTTCTTATTTTAAAGGTAAGTGTAGGATGTTGTGTTCCAGATACAATTTGATTGGTCAAACTACTTGGCTTTAAGCAAAATGCACTTTATTTTTAGACTACAATTAAAACACAGACAAACAATATATAAAAGAAAAGAATTGGCTCTATCTAAATGCTCAACAAAATTAAATATATATTAGGTACTACTATTTAACTTTCCAATATAGTGATATCCCATAAATATATCCTTGTCAAAAGCAGCTTCAGTAAAATAGAATGACTCAAATGTAATTCTAGCAGCAGGAAAAGAACCCCAGTTTTTACCTGTAAAAGAGAGAGGAAAAACAGCTTCCACATTCACCTTCAAGACTGTAAGCAATTGCTAGAAGCGAAAACTACAAATCCTTGTTCTGTAGGATATTGACCACACCCATTCAGGCTGCTTCTATTGGTCCAACTTTAAAAGGCCTCACAAGCTGCTTACTTTATTGGTTTTGAGCAGACCACTTTTTACCTCTGGCTCAACCTTTCTTCACAAAAAAAGGACAAGATACACCTCTTAAAGCCATTGTATCATCACAAAAGGACCAGAAGAATTCAAAAATTGGAACCCCTACAGTGTGGAAACAGGCTATTTGGCCCAAAAGCCCATACCAACCATCCAAAGAGTAACCCATCTGAACCCATCCCTTATACACTCTGCATTTCCCCTGACTAATTCACCAAACCTACACATCCCTGAATACAATGGGCAATTTAACATGGCCAATTCACCTAACCTGCACATCTTTGGACTCGGGAGTGTGGTGCTGGAAAAGCATAGCAGGTTAGGCAGCATCTGAGGAGTAGGAGAATCGACATTTCAGGCATAAGTCCTTCATCAGTACACATCACAACCTCAACTCTGATCTCCAGTGTCTGCAGTCCTCACTTTTTCCTGCATCTTTGGACTGTGGGAGGAAACCAGAGCTCCCACAGGAAACCTATGCAGACACATGGAGAATGTGCAAACCCCACACAGGCAGTTGCCCATGGCTGGAATCAAACTCAGATCCCTGGTGCTGTGAGGGAGCAGGGCTAACCACTGAGCTACTATGCGATGTTACCAATGGCAATAACTATGAAAAGCAAGACATAAACTTAAAAGTTGCCATTACAACAAAGACACAGAGCTGAATCTTATTTTTTTTAGTCACCAGACAGAGCGATGCCATATTGTTTAATGTATCAAAGCACAGGAAGTTAAAGGAATCTGCAGTTATTGATGAAATCAACATACATGAATCAGAGGGAATCTTGCAAAGTTGTTTAGAACACAAACAATGTTGAACCTGATAAATATGCAATGATGCTGATGGCACTAATATCAATCAACCAGAGGGAATCTGTAATTATATTAATGGCACTACCACACAAAACCAGAGAGTACTGGAGAGATGTGTTGCTCAATACAACCCACCAGGCATCAGGTTGTGAGATTCAGACACCTGGCATCATATTGTACGTTCTGGTTTCAAAAGCTGGACTATGCTAATAAATCAAGGACCAGGATGAAACCATTTAACCAATTGCCATGCGTAGCCCAGCAGGAGGACATAAGAAGGAAATGTGCACATATTTACCTGTTATTGTAAATGGTAGCCTAAACTGTTAAATAAATTTGTATGAGATTACAAAGTAAACTTAATCCACATTATTAAATCTGTGATACTTATCAATAATACAAGAAACATGACACACACTGGCACTGAATTTCATATGTCATGTTATACATCCAAGTGATCAGCAGATCATCTTTTGGATCTGCCTGTCAGTGGAGAATACCACTTGTGTTGTTAATGAATAGATCTAGATTTTTGATTTTAGGTTTTATTGTCACATGTACTCAAGCACAGAAGTGCAGGAGTACAATGAAAAGTGGATAATGTCCCAACACATGGCACTATCTTAGGTACCAAGGTACTAACAAGAGTTTAGACACAAAAAGTTTAGCTTAAGTCCTAAGAGAAGCAAGAGTTAATAAGTTAAGCATTAATTCATAGAATAGTACAAAAATAAGGAAATCGGTAAAAGTTTACACTAAAGCCTTTGTATTTTAAACGAGGAAAATAAAATAAGTTAGAAGTTCAACAGTTTTTGATAAGTCGTCTGCTTATCTCACTCTGCTTTTGGTTCTGGACGCCACCACCATCAATGTTGCTGAAACCACCTGATCTTCCCTGCAGCCTCGGGAACATGCTCAGGCAGGATCTGCTTGCATGCCGAGTCAAGACACCACCATCAACTGCCAAGAGAACAGCCAACATACTGCCAAGAGAACAGCTAATATACTGCCAAGAGACCGTGCTGAGAGCCGCCAAGGGAGGATCAACCATGTGCCGCTGAGAGACCAGGCCAGGACCCAGCACTAGCCACCAGGAGAACTGGCTGAGACACACAATAAGACCAAAGTGGGCGAAAAAAAGAGAAGAAAACAGAAGGAACAAAGGAGATCCAGTTGGAGCATCCTACTCCACGTAGTAATGTTAAGTTAAATGGTAATGTTAAATAGTAGCAATGTTAACAACAAATGCAACTGCTGCTCAAACTTTTGAGGTACTTAACCTTTCCAGAGTAATATAAGGTAAAGTGGGCAGGAAATGATGTCACATTCGTGCATTTGTGTGATATACAGTAATTAATAAACTGATCAGAGTCATCATGCATAGATCAAAACAAACTGCATTTCCATTCAACTGTTCAGAACAGACAAAACTATTATTTTCAACAAACCCATGTTTGTAAATTTCCGAAAATAGCAACAAGCTCAAACAAGCAGACAAAACACGTCCAGAAACCCTAGCCACTCTCCTCTACATTCAAGACTTCTCGGAAATGACTGCCAGACTACTCAGACCCATTGGCACGATGGTAGCCCACAAGCCCACCAACACATTAAAGCAGCAGCTAATGAACCTGAAAGACCCTATGCAAACAACAAGCAAAACTAATGTCATTTACAAAGTACCTGCAAGAACTGTAACAAACACTACATTGGACAAACAGATAGAAAACTATCCCCCAGAATACACGAACATCAACTAGCCACAAAATAACATGACCCTCTCTCACTAATATCCTTACATACTGATGAGGAAGGACATCACTTCGACTGGGCCAACACATCCATCCTTGGACAAGCCAAACAGAATCACGCACGAGAATTCCTAGAAGCATGGCATTCTAACCGGAACTCTATCAACAAACACTTTGACTTGAACCTGATTTGCCACCCTCTGAGAAAAAGAACAGGAAATGGCATCACCACAGGAAAAGATGTCACCAACCCAAATAAACCCAAACATATAAATAGAAAGCAGGAATCATCAGCAATGCTTTTTCCAGAAGCTCACTGAAGATATTACCTAGTATGGTAATGAAACATCCGAAAATGAACCTTCCAGCTCAACGAGCAAACCTACATCCAATACTTCATATATAGGACCTGGTCCACTGCAGACAAAAGTAATTTAAGCAGGGAATGTGCATTTTCAAATCAACAAAGGCATGGATGTTACTGTATACTGGTGCATTTGCATGTCACATTTGAACAGAGTCAAAAGCTTTTTAAACTTTAACAGAAGTTTGCTGTAACTGTTATGATGTGCATTCTCCATGGCAACCCCTCAATCACTCAGGTCTACTTTATGACCAATCAGCACCCTGCTTCTCATGAATAGAATTTGTTGTTTATTTTGAAATTTGGCTTTCTTGCATCTATCTTGATAAGTGCACAATGAAAAACATTGACAATGTGGCTTCTTTTCAGGCAATGCTCAAATTCTGTATTACCACGCAACTACAAAACAAAAGTGCCAGATGCAATACCCAATGTCCATGACAGCATTAATACACGGGAACTTTAGGATATCCTGTAATGTTACTGATGGGTGTTAAAACACAGAACAGAAGAGAATGATGCATTATTATTGATGGCAATTAAGTTCAAACAATCAGAGGGAATCCTGCAATGTTACTGATTAAGACATCAGAGATCAACAAGAGACAAGGCTCTATGTTTGAGATGACACAAACACACAGCCACCAGAGGGAGCCCCACAATTCTTTTTGTACTGATGCAAGATCCAAGTTAAAAATCACACAACACCAGGTTATAGTCCAACAGGTTTATTTGAAAGCACTAATTTTAGGAGCACTGCTCCTTCATCAGGTGGTTGTGGAGTAGCTAATGCTTCCAAATAAACCTGTTGGATTATAACCTGATGTTGTGTAATTTCTTTTAGCTTTGTACACCCCAGTCCAATACCGGCATCTCCAAATCGTGAAGATTCAAGTAGAATTTGAAAATCTACTGATGGCACCAAATAGTGCCCAGAATTAATCTAAACTGTTACTGATGGCTTCAACAGAGGAATCAGAGAGAATCAGAATCTGAAGTGCTGCTGCTGGTACTAACACAGAATTGCAAAAATAATTGAAGTATTTGTAATAGCACTAAAAGATGGAAATAGCAGTGAAATTGTACCTGATTTCAGTAATGCATGTTAATCAGAAGCTAACAAAACTGCCACCAAAAGGCACCAATTTCAATCTGAAATTCTAATAATAGTTGCCGCGAACATTCTGAAATGTTACTAATTACAAGAACACGCAATGCTAAAAGGAATAAGCAATGCATGTCAGAGATCACATTTACATGCGGGGATCAGAACATATTCTGCAGTGTTACTGGTAAAAGTTTTACAGTTATCAGGACACGTGGGAATCCACAATCTTATTCTTGATACTTGTAGAACCGGGGAAATCTGAAATGTTATTGACAGTGATAGCATACGCAAAACAGAGAAAATCCAACAATCTTCCTCTTAGCAATCACGTTTGAGGGGGAGGTCTGAGATCCTGTGATGTTACTGGTAGAGCCATCACAAAGTAACAGGAGATTCTGTTAAACATTAGCACTGGGATGAGCACACAGCCACCAGAGGAAGCCTGCAATGTTGCTGATAAAAGGAACAGGCAGAGAAAGTCTGACAATGTTACTGATGGCACACACAAACTGGGTAGAGAGCATATCTTGCCATGTTACTTATAAGTAACACAGAGATCAGAAAGTATATCCACATTACTGAAATTATACCAATGCTACTGATGTATTCAGAGGAATTTTAGCATATTGTTGAATAGAATTAAGCAGAGTATACAACACAGAAACAGGCCATTTGTCCCAACCAGTCCATGTCAATACTTGTGTTCCACTCAGGCATTTTTTCATCCTTTCTCATCCAACTCCAAAAGCATAGCTCTCGCTTCTATCCTCCCCATTTGCTTAGTTACCCTTCATTTAAATGTATCAATGCTACTCACCCAATCTAGAACATAGAAAAGTACAGCACAGAACAGGCCCTTTGGCCCATGATGTTGCGCCAAGGGTTAATCCAAATGTAAAATAAAATAACTTAACCTACGCACCCCTCAATTCACTGCTATCCATGTGCATGTCCAGCAGTCGCTTAAATGTCCCTAATGACCCTGCTTCCACTACCACCGCTGGCAAAGCATTCCATGAATTCACAACTCTCTGCATAAAGAAGCTACCTCTGACATCTCCTCTATAACTTTCCCCTAATATCTTAAATCAATGACCCCTTGTATCAGTCAATCCTGCCCTGCGGAAAAGTTTCTGGCTATTGACTCTATATTGAATCTACTCCCTGTGGTTATACTCACCAGTGTTTCTTAGAGACAATCTTATGTTGATGACCTCCATCTTGCTCTTCACCAGAAGCAAAATCTTTCACAACTGTTAACCCTTTTGCTTTGCCTTTTCAAGAGGAAAAAAGCTCACCTTGCTCATCCTTTACAAATATGTATGACCTCATATTTCTCAAACCATTCTCATAAATATTTTTGCATTCTTCGGTGCCTGAGTCCTGACTATAATATAACAACCAGAACTGTACACAGCATGAAAAGGCTGACTTGTTGGTTCAATATGTGTTTAGCATAACTTTGCTAACTCTCAATTCTACTCCTCTGGAAATAAATCCTACTGTCAGTCTTCCCAAACTGTGGGATCATGACTCCCTTGAGACCATGAGATGAGATTTGCAGTCCTGAGCTCAGAGTCTGCCATGGAGCTCAGAATGAATGCTGACAGCACAAAGTCTCTTTAATGTTTTATTCTTTTTCCGATAGTAGATGTGGCTTAATAGAAACAAAAATGAAAATAAAAGTCTGTGAAAAGATTGGAGTTTTTATTTATATACAAACTGCACTTTTAAAAAAAACCCATCAGGTTTAAGGCTATTCCTTGCCAACCCCACTCGACAAGTTTCATATCCGCACAGCTTTCGCTCTGGGATCATATGAATTCTGGAGCATTAAAATGAGATCACCTGGGAGATATTGTTGGGAGTCTCTGTCCTCGTGAATAATGTGCCTCTTATTTAATGGTCCTTTTAACCTGTATTACCATATTTAGTGATTTGTGTATTTGTAATCCTAGGTCAATTTGCTCCTCAAAAATATTCAGCTTATTTTCTGAATAATATATGACTTCTTTATTTTTCTCATCAAGATCATTTGATCTAAAATCCATTTGCTCATTCTTCAAGTTTAATAATATCTTCTTATAATTATAATCCACTACAGCATTGCTTATTTCCCTCCAAACCTTGGTGTTATGATACCACTGAACAAGACAAATCCCAGAATGAAATCTTGTTTGATGGATCATGGAATCAATCTCATTTCTTTTTGGATAAGTCCAGATTATGCCAAGCTTTTTGGAGGGTTTCTCACTATGAGGATGAGCAAGTTCTGTCTGTCTTACCAAACCTGCCTTATTAATGACCGATCACACCACAATGGCATCTCTCATAACCTTTTTCCAAATCATCTCACCATTCCCAGAGAATTGACAAATAGGTGAATATGTATTGAACAGTTGCCATCCCTTGTACCCGCGGCATCTTTGGAAAGCTGTTGTACATCTGATCATGCACCAGAATTGCCCTGCACAGTTCCCGATAATTTCCTGGGACATGGTAAGTAGTGGGAAATTGATACTCTGCTTTGCAGGTTCAGAACTCCTGTAAGATTGTATGCTGCCAGTGCAGGACTTCCTCATTCCCCAGAACCAATCATGGAGTCTATTTCAGCAGACCATGCTAGCCCTGGTCCAAGGTTACCATGGCTGTTAAAACTGTTTCATCCACTTTAGAGGAAAAGTCAACATTGTAGGAAGCAAGTCAATGTTCTTCTCTATTTCACCAGAATAAATGCCACCATCTTCTCATGTTCACTCTATTGATGCTACAGGTCATGCTGTATCACTCTCACTTAATGCCTGTAACATCTTTCCCACTCACTCTCACTGTCACGCCCCGTCTGAATTCTGACTGCCTAAGATGACCATATTGCTCTTGACTTAGTGAAGCTTGATCAAAGGCTATCCCCTTGGCTTGTCTGAGGACTGTTGATAACTATGATATACTTCCTAGCTTCGTGTCTGCACTAACAACGAGTCAGGACAGCAGTAATATGAGCTTGGTATCTCTGATAAAAGGGGTTTACTGCAAAAAGCCCTCAGAGCATGCATGCTATAAAACCATAAGGCATAGGAGCAGGATCAGACCATTGAGTCCATTGGGTCTATTCCACCATTTGATCATGGCTGATATGTCTTTCAACCCTATTCTCCTGCCTTTCTCCTTAACCTTTGATCTTCATACTAATCAAGAATGTATATATCTCTGTCTTAAATGCACTCAACGACTTGGCCTCCAGAGCCCTCTGTGGCAATGTGTTCCATAGATTCACCAAACTCTGGCTGAAGAAATTCTTTCTCATTTCAGTTGTGAAGTGCTGTACCCTTAGGTTCTAGTCTCTCCAACTGGGGGGGAGCATCTTCTCCACATCCACTCAATCCAGACCTCTCAGGATTCCAGTGCCCTGAGATGTTGATGCCCAGTATTCAGTGTGGAGGTCGTTCAAGGCAAAACAGTGAGATGAAACTGCCAGGTGCTCGCTCTATCTTTGTTGTTGAGATTTCTTGAGGTTTCCTGACATCAAGATCTTTTGGCAAGTTTGGTAAAATGGGAGGATGAATATTATTGAGGAGAGATGGGCTGTTAACAAGGCACTTAAAAAGGAAAGAAAAAATCACTGTCAATTGACAATGTCCTATTTGGTCATTGAGAATTTCATCACACTGCATGTGAAAAGCATAAAAGAGGACACAAGTTGTTCCCAATAGTAATATGGGCCTTGTTGCACACAATTGTCACCGAATTTGCCACATTTCTTGTTATAGGCAACATCATGCAGACCCCTCTAAGTTTCCACCCATATTTTCTTCAATTAATTATGAAAGCCTTTCACTGAAACATAAATACACAAAGCTGCAGGTTGATTTTAACACTGAAATGGAAGTTCATTACTCATAGGAAATCAGAAATAAAACAAAGCAAACTAAACTATCTCAATCTAGCACAGATTGAAAAGCGTCAAAATATACAGCAGAACAAAAACGCATCTATACTCCAACACTATTACTTCGCAGTTACTCAAAAATCAGAGAAATTTCCCTTCCTTTTCAAATCTGTCAATTGACTTATCCATTTTTATTCTCAGTCCCTGCTCTGTGATTTGGAGAAAGTAAAGACTGCAGATGCTGGAGATTAGAGTTGAATGGTGTGGCGCTGGAAGTGCGACTGCTCTGTGAGTTGCTGAGTCCTTCCCTTGAATCTCACACTACTGAGATCTTAGATTTCCTCAGCTTTGAATAACCAATGCAGGTTTCGACTCAAACACTCCTGATCTGGAAATTTCACAAATTAAAGTTTTACTGAGGTAAATTGCTCTTTTAACTACTCTGAACAATCTCCTTTTTCTAGGACAGATTATACTGGCACCTGATTCTTGCCACAATGTTTTGGATCTATTCTAAATGCTTTCCAAAATCTGTCTTTCTAAGCTCAAACCAATTCATGTCTATTCTAAATTCAAAAGCAAGCTGATCTCATGCATTTTTTTGTCTATTTGGTACTAAATCCCTACAACATAAACAAACTTCTATTAATACTGCAGGAGGACTTCTGCCACCTTCACTCTGACACATACTGATTTCACATCGTGTTTCTGGAAATAATGCTCTTGTTAACGATTAAACTCCTTCACAAAAAATAGACAATGCTGACATGCCACTCGTTTCAAATCCAAATTCCAAAAGAAATTGGCATGTATAAATCTTACCTTGGTTTCATTTATAAATATTCAAGTTAATTTTGATCCTAAATCTTAAAGCTTAAACATCAATTGGAACACCAGTGGTCCCAGCACAAGTCCTTGAACATCCTACCTTTTATCATTCTGAACTATTATTCTTTACCTGCCTTGGACCCAGCTAGCTATCTCTTGACTCTACACACCTTGACCTCATTCATTATTCTTTGTGACACCCTCATTGAAGGCCTATTAGAACATAGACAAATTATATCTACTGCAGAACCCTTGTCAACTTTAGTACCTTTTCAAAGAATTCAACAAAGATTGGTCAAGGTAGATTTTCCTTTATGAAACACATACTGAATATTCATAGAGTCATACAGTGCCAAAACAAACCCTTTGGTGCAGCCAGTCCATGCTGACCATAACCCCAAACTAAACTAGTCCCTCCTACCTGCATTTGGCCATATCTCTCCAAACATTTCTTATTCAAGTACTTATCCAAATATCTTTTAAAAATTGTAATTATACCTGCATCCACCACTTCCTCTGGAGGTTTGTTTCACATATGAACTGTTCATGTGTAAAAATATTGCCCCTCCTGTCTTTTTAAAATCTTTCTCCTCTCATTTTAAAAATATGTCCCCGAGTCTTCAAATCCCCAACCTCAGGGAAAAGACACTTCCATTCACCTTACCTATATCCCTCATTATTTTATAAACCTCTATAAGGTCACTCTTGAACCACCTATGGTCCAGTGAAAAAAGTCCCAGACTTTTTTTCCAACATCTCCTTATAACTCAAGCACTCCATTCTGACAACATCCTAGTAAATCTTTTCTAAACTCTCTCTAGCTTAATAATTTTCACCTTATAACAAGGTGACCAGAATTGAACACAGTACTCCAGAAGAGGTCTCAGTACACCCTCAGCATGACATCCCAACTCCTATACTCAAAGCGCTGACCATTGATTAATATGTATAAATATAGCTCCTATGTTAGTTGTGACTCAATTCTCAGGCACTGCACCTTTCTACAATGATGTATTTATTCTGAAAATGCATCTACTCACTCCATAAATTCTTTTAAAACACACTGATGCAATCCTTACAGATGAGGATTTTCTACACTTGCCTTAGTTTATTGAATATTTTCTTCTTTCAAATGTGAGCTATTTAATTTCTAATGTCATCTTCTGGTGATATTTGTACCTGATCAGTCTCCCCAGTTAAGACTGAAGCAACGTATTGATTTAATATTATCGTCATATCACTATCATTGCTTATGACTTTATCACATTGACCCTTCAGTGACCCTATTCCCATCATAACTTTTCTTTGAATTGGTGTGTTCACAATATATCATTTTACATGCCTTGATCATTTAATTTCATAGTTCCCCTTTGCCTTCATACTAGTTTTTTGACTTTTTTCCTACTCCATATAGTACCTGGTCATCTTCTCCTCTGCGTTTCATGCAAAATGGCACCCACACAAAGGGGCAAAAGAGAAATTAGTAATGCTACTAGTCACAGTAACAAATATAAATAACGCAACTTTAATCTGTTTTCCTCTTTGAATGTGTTTCTCCACTACAGTGCTGATCTGTCCTGCAGATATTGAAGTAACATTTAATTGTCTATTGGTAGAAATACAATTGTACACATTTATTAGTTAATTAGTTTTTATTTATATACTTTTGATGTTTATTGTAACTTAGTTTGCAGTCCTAAGTTAACCAGTACATCTTATCCAGACCTCACTGAATTTTCTTACATTCTGATAAAATCTGCACTTGTGAAGTTTTTGTCTGCTACTGCAGTAATTATTAATTCACCTATTTCTTTACTCATCCCAATTAAAACTCTGAATTTCCGAGCTTTTAATTTTAACTAACACCATGCCAAGTCCCTTAAGAATCCTATATGTTTCAATGAGATCATCACTTATTTTTCTCAACTCCAGTGAGTAGAATCCCAACCTGTTCAGCCTTTGTTCATAAGACAATCCCTCCATATCAGGGATCATCCTCGTAACCTTCTGTGAACTGCCTCCAATGAAAATCTTTTCTGAAGTAAGGGGATTAAAACTGCTGACAGTACACCTCATACAGTTGCAGTAAGACTTCCTTACTCTTATGCTCCAAACCCTTTGAAATAAAAGTCAATATTCCATTAGCCTTTCTGATTCCCTGCAGCACCTGTGTGTTAACTTTTAGTGTTTCATATACTCTATTTGTCAACCTTTTGCCCACTTACTTAACCCACCAATGTCTTTTTGTAAACTGATGAAATCCCCTTTGCAACTTGTCTTTCCACCTATTTTTGCGCAAACTTGGCTACAGTGCATTCAATTCCTTTCATTAAAATATATTATAAACAGTTGTGGTTCCAGTAGTGATCCCTGTGCAACATCACTGGTCACAAGTTACCAACCTAATTAAGAACCCCTTATCTTCACTCGCTGTTTCCTGTCCATTAGCCAATTCTCTATCCTTGCCAATTAACTACTTCCAACACCAGGAGGTCTTATCTTATGCCTTAACATATTGTGAGGTATTTCTCACTTTACTTTCTGTTTAGTTTTCCTTTACTGAATTCTAAAACTATTCCTGTCTTCAGGGCTGTCACTAACATTTAACATTACTGTTTCCTAGGCACAACCATCTTCAGTTCCTTCGTTAATGGCCTTCCCTCCGTTATCAGATCAGAAGTGGGAAATGTTCAATAATTATACAATGTTCAGTACAATGTATGACTCCTCAGATACTAATGAAGACTGGGCCAACAGACGTAGGCTGATAAAGGGCAAGTTCTATTTGCACCACACAAGTGTAAAGTAATAAATATCTCAACAATAGAAATTATTTGTTGTCCTTTGATGTTCAACAGCATCAATATAATTGGAGTCCCCATTATCAACATCTTGTGACTTACCATAGACCAGAAACTGGAACTAGTCATATGAATACTGAGGCTACAAAAACAGATCAGTGGCTAGGAATTGTGCATCAATTAAATCACCTCCTATCTTTCCAAATTCTGCCTACCACCTACAAGAATCAAATAAGGACTATGTAGAATACACTCCACTTGCCTGGATGAGCACATTTCCAACAACATTCAAGTAACCTCACAACATCCAGGTCAAAGCAGCCCATTTGTTGGCACACCATTCACCACCTTCAACATTCACTCCTTCCAATGCATGGAAATACCATCACCTGCAAGTTAACCTCCAAGTACACATTGACTTGGAAGCATATTCCATTCCTTTGTTGCCACTGAGTCAAACTCCATGAGCTCCCTTCCAATCAGCCCCACACATGAAGGGGTGTAATGGCTCAAGATGGCAGCTTACCACCACCTTCTCCAGGCAATTAGAAATGGGCTATATGCGCTGACTGAGGCCAAATCTATAAACAAATAAAAATAATTACTGCTTGTTTACATGCAAGCTAAAAGTTAATTGATTAAAATGGACACAGCAATGCTGGACATATGTCAAGATTGTAGTCTATTGGAGTTCATGGACAATGTGATGATCTTAGACTGCCACATTTGCAAGAACTGTTTCTGTTTCAGGATGAAAAGCCTGTCCTTTCACCTCTTCCATTCTCACCATCCAAGATCCCAAATTATTCATTCTAAGAGAAACAGTGAGTTACTTTTAGTTCTTTCAATTTAATGTACCCACGTTCATTGTTCAAGATTTGGTCTCCCTTCTATTGGGAGAATATTGGCCACTTTGCAGAACACACCGATTCAGTTTGTAAACATGACCATGAACTTCGTCCCAGGCTGATCTTTAAGTCCATGACATACTATAGTGTTCCAAAGCAGCTCAATGCAAGCTTGAGGAATAATCCTTATCCTTGGAGTCAGAGGTAATGCCAAAGAACTGAAGCATTGCGTGTATTGCACTTTTGTTCAGTAAAAGTTGTAGGATTAGGTCTTGCACCGACAGGCCAGTCAGTTAAACCTTGGTGGTGTGGATGCCTTCAAAAAGAATAATTCAGTATAAAATTAATAGTCACCAGTGCTAATTATAGAAAGTCAGCATGGTTTTATAAAGTGCAAATTATAGTTCACTAACTTGCTCAGTATTTTAATGACGTAACAGAGAGGGTTGATGAGAGTAATGCTGTTAATGCGGATTACATGGATTTCTATAGAATCCCTACAGTGCAGGAAGAGGCTATTCAGCCCATCAAGTCTGCACCAACTCTTCAAGGAGCATCCCACCCAGACTCAGCCTTCACAATATCACCTAGATTGAGCATCCCTGAACACAATGGACAATTTAGCATGGCTAATCCACCTAATGTGCACATTTTTGGACCGTGGAAGGAAACCCACACAGACACAGGGAGAACATCCAAAATCCACACACACGATCACCTAAGGCTGCAATTGAACCCAGGTCCCTAGTGCTGTGGGGAACCAGTGCTAGCCACTGAGACCCATGACTTCCAACAAGTCTTCAATGAAGATGTTGCACAGCAGACTTGTGTGCCAATTTGGAGCTTACAGATTGAGAGAGACAGGGGGTAGGAAATTTGCTGAGTAATAGCAAACAATGAATAGTGGTCAATTATTATTTTATGGACTGCAGGAAGATTTATAGTG
Source organism: Chiloscyllium plagiosum (assembly GCF_037043375.1). Taxonomy (NCBI): domain Eukaryota; kingdom Metazoa; phylum Chordata; class Chondrichthyes; order Orectolobiformes; family Hemiscylliidae; genus Chiloscyllium; species Chiloscyllium plagiosum. The sequence continues at coordinate 39,171,813 of NW_028270167.1, read as the reverse complement.
GAGATCTCCAGGAATTTGTATTAAGACCTCACTTTTGGTAATATATACGAATAAATTAGTACTTTATCGACATTTCCTTGGGCAAATTTCAAAATTTCAGCTGATTCAAACCTTGGTAATATTCTGACCTTTGAGAAGGATAGTGTAGAACTTCAAAAGGAAGGTTGGTTGAATAGACAGATAAGTGGTTAACTTGATTCATTGTGGCAAGAAGAATGGCAATATAGATAAATTCTAAAGAGAGAGCAAAAGAGATCTGACTGTGAACATACATAAATGATTAAAGTTGGAAAGACACGTTGAGAGAATGCTTAATGAAACAAATGGCATTATCACTAGAAGCACAGAATAAAAAAGCAAGGAACTTATGTTAAAACTATATTTAATAATTGTTTGGTCTCAACTGAAGTATTTTGTCCTGTTCTGTTCAGGAAATGATTCTACAAAAATTTACAATAATGACTTTTTGAGATTGAGAAACATAGATAGATCAGAGAAACTGGGACTGTTCTACTTAAAACAAAGATTGGGAGAAAATTTGATTCAAGCGTTCAAATTCATGAGGAATCTACAAAAATACATGAAGAGATAGTATTTCCTATTGATGGAATTATGAAGACCCAGAGAAAAACCTACTTAAACTGATTGGCTAAAGAGCCAATGATGGCATGAGGAAAACTCTTCTTCTGTGATGAAGCTTGGCAGGTGGAATTAATTAAATCTTTCAAAAGGTCATTGGATAAACATCTGACTAGAACAAAGTAATGATGAGCGAGTCGAACTACCTGAGTTGTTCTTACAATGCGGCAAAACATAAATCAAATGGCCTTCTTCAGAGCTGTAACCATTCTGTAAATTTATCATTCTGTCCTATCTGAAAAATATGTTGCTGGAAAAGCGCAGCAGGTCAGGCAGCATCCAAGGAGCAGGAAAATCAACGTTTCGGGCATAAGCCCTTCTTCAGGGATGAGGAAGGTGTGCCAAGCAGGCTAAGATAAAAGGTAGGGAGGAGGGACTTGTGGGAGGGGCGTTGGGAATGTGATAGGTGGAAGGAGGTTAAGGGGAGGGTGATAGGCCGGAGAGGGAGTGGGGGCGGAGAGGTCGGGAAGAAGATTGCAGGTCAAGAAGGCGGTGCTGAGTCTGAGAGTTGGGACTGAGATAAGGTGGGGGGAGGGGAAATGAGGAAGCTGGAGAAATCTGCATTCATCCCTTGTGGTTGGAGGGTTCCTAGGCGGAAGATGAGGCGCTCTTCCTCCAGGCATCGTGTTGCCATGGTCTGGCGATGGAGGAGGCCAAGGACCTGCATGTCCTTGGCGGAGTGGGAGAGGGAGTTAAAGTGTTCAGCCACAGGGAAGTTGGGTTGGTTGGTCCGGGTGTCCCAGAGGTGTTCTCTAAAACATTTCGCAAGTAGGCAGCCTGTCTCCCCAATGTAGAGGAGGCCACATCGGGTGCAGCGGATGCAGTAAATGATGTGTGTGGAGGTGCAGGTGAATTTGTGGTGGATATGGAAGGATCCCTTGGGGCCTTGGAGGAAAATGAAGGGGGAGGTGTGGGTGCAAGTTTTGCATTTCTTGCGGTTGCAGGGGAAGGTGTCGGGAGTGGAGGTTGGGTTGGTGGGGGGTGTGGACCCGATGAGGGAGTCGCAGAGGGAGTGGTCTTTCCGGAATGCTGATAGGGGAGGGGAGGGAAATATATTCTTGGTGGTGGGGTCTGTTTGGAGGTGGCGGAAATGACGAAGGATGATACGATGTATCTGGAGGTTGGTGGGGTGGTAGGTGAGGACCAGTGGGGTTCTGTCCTGGTGGCGATTGGAGGGGTGGGGCTCCAGGGCTGAGGAGCGGGAAGTGGAGGAGATGTGGTGGAGAGCATCGTCAACCGCGTCTGACGGGAAATTGCGGTCTTTGAAGAAGGAGGCCATATGAGTTGTTCGGTATTGGAATTGGTCCTCCTGGGAGCAGATGCGGCGGCGGCGAAAGAATTGGGAATATGGGATGGCGTTTTTACAGGGGGCAGGGTGGGAGGAGGTGTAGTCTAGGTAGCTGTGGGAGTCCGTCAGTTTATAGTAAATGTCCGTGTTGAGTCGGTCACCCGAGATAGAAATGGAGAGGTCTAGGAAGGGGAGGGAGGAGTCTGAGACGGTCCAGGTAAATTTGAGGTCGGGGTGGAAGATGTTAGTAAAGTGGATGAACTGTTCAACCTCCTCGTGGGAGTACGAGGTAGCGCCAATACAGTCATCGAAGTAGCGGAGGAAAAGGTGGGGGGTGGTGCCAGTGTAGCTGCGGAAGATGGACCGTTCAACATATCCGACGAAGAGGCAGGCATAGCTGGGGCCCATGCGGGTGCCCATGGCTAGTCCTTTGGTTTGGAGGAAGTGGGAGGATTGGAAAGAGAAGTTGTTCAGAGTGAGGACCAGTTCAGTCAGTCGAAGGAGGGTGTCAGTGGAAGGGTACTGGTTGGTTCGGCGGGAAAGGAAGAAGCGGACGGCTTTGAGGCCTTCGTGATGGGGGATGGAGGTGTACAGGGACTGGATGTCCATGGTGAAGATAAGGCTTTGGGGGCCGGGGAAGCGAACATCATGGAGGAGGTGGAGGGCGTGTGTGGTGTCCCGAACGTAGGTGGGGAGTTCTTGGACTAAGGGGGACAGGGCCGTGTCGAGGTATACAGAGATGAGTTCGGTGGGGCAGGAGCAGGCTGAGACAATGGGTTGGCCGGGGATGTCAGGTTTGTGAATTTTAGGCAGGAGGTAGAAACGGACGGTGCGGGGTTCTGGGTCTATGAGGTTGGAAGATGTGGATGGGAGATCCCCTGAGGTGATGAGGTTATGGATGGTCTGGGAGATGATGGTTTGGTGGTGGAAGGTCAAACCAGCAGAAAGGGAGGCGTGGTGGTAGTTTGGTGCACCACTCTTTACACCACTGAGACTAAACGCCAGCTCATGGACACCTCCTTCTACTGCCCCCTTGACCATGACCCCACCTCCCACCACCAAACCATCATCTCCCAGACCATCCATAACCCCATATTCCCAATTCCTTCGCCTCCGCCGCATCTGCTCCCAGGAGGACCAATTCCAATACCGATCAACCCAGATGGCCTCCTTCTTCAAAGACCGCAATTTCCCCTCCGACGTGGTTGACGATGCTCTCCACTGCATCTCCTCCACTTCCCGCTCCTCAGCCCTTGAACCCCGCCCCTCCAATCGCCACCAGGACAGAACCCCACTGATACTCACCTACCACCCCACCAACCTCCAGATACATCGTATCATCCTTCGTCATTTCCACCACCTCCAAACAGACCCCAACACCAAGGATATATTTCCCTCCCCTCCCCTATCAGCATTCCGGAAAGATCACTCCCTCTGTGACTCCCTCGTCAGGTCTACACCCCCCACCAACCCAACCTCCACTCCCGGCACCTTCCCCTGCAACCGCAAGAAATGCAAAACTTTCACCCACACCTCCCTCTTCATTTTCCTCCAAGGCCCCAAGGGATTCTTCCATATCTGTCACAAATTCACCTGCACCTCCACACACATCATTTACTGCATTCGCTGCACCCGATGTGGCCTCCTCTAAATTGGGGAGACAAGCTGCCTACTTGCGGAACGTTTCAGAGAACACCTTTGAGACACCCGGACCAACCAACCCAACCGCCCCGTGGCTGAACACTTTAACTCCCCCTCCCACTCCGCCAAGGACATGCAGGTCCTTGGCCTCCTCCATCACCAGACCATAGCAACACGACGCCTGGAGGAAGAGCGCCTCATCTTCCGCCTAGGAACCCTCCAACCACAAGGGATGAATGCAGATTTCTCCAGCTTCCACAGTTCCCCTCCCCCACCTTACCTCAGTCCCAACCCTCGGACACAGCACCGCCTTCTTGACCTGCAATCTTCTTCCCGACCTCTCCGCCCCACCCCCTCTCCGGCCTATCACCCTCACCTTAACCTCCTTCCACTTATCACATTCCCAACGCCCCTCCCCCAAGTCCCTCCTCCCTACCTTTTATCTTAGCCTGCTTGGAACACCTTCCTCATTCCTGAAGAAGGGCTTATGCCCGAAACGTTGATTTTCCTGCTCCTTGGATGCTGCCTGACCTGCTGCGCTTTTCCAGCAACACATTTTTCAGCGATGATCTCCAGCATCTGCAGCCCTCACTTTCTCATTCTGTCCTATGTTTATTTCATCAAACGTTTACACTCCTCTTCCTTAAAGGCTTCAGATTGTACAAATATGCATAAATCAGAGGGAATCCACAATTCTATAACTGACACTAACACACAGAGAACAGAGAGATCTACAATGTTACTGCTGTCAATAGCACACTGGAACTTGTTACGCTCCCAACTGATGACAATACTAGACAAGTCAGATCCTAGAGCGAAACTTGGCTTGACAGAACATCATTTCTATTTTCTTATTGTTTACTGTGTAGGTCAGTCATTTTGAACACATTTATAGGAAGCTTAAAAAGGATAAATGTTTATTGTACAAATAAAAAACATTAGCTCTCTCACAAAAAAACAGAAATTGCTGGGAAATGCAACAGGTCTGGCAGCATCTGTGGAGAGAAATCAGAGTTAACGTTTTGGGTTGAGTGACCCATCTTCAGAAGGGTCCTTTCTAAGGAAGTCACTCAACCTGGAACATTAACTCTGATTTCTCTCCACAGATGCTGCCAGTCTTGCTGAGCTTTTCCAGCAATTTCTGTTTGTTTCTGATTTACATCATCTGCAGTTCCATAAGTTTTTATAAACTATATTACACTGTGATAGAAAAATTGGAAATCAGAAAGAAAGATACCTCCTTTTTGTCGCAGCCATACTGTTATAGACACCCAAACCTCAGTGAAAAGTCTTTCCTGTTTCCACTCAATGTTTTTTTTTCTCGGTTCAGACTGCTTAAATTGGTTTCCTTTTAATAAATTCTTCTGCCTCCAGTCATTGTTATTGTTTTCATGTTTTTGTGTGAGGCCCTTAAAACAAACCATCAATTCAACTCAATATTGCATAAAACATTGAACATCGAACACAAAACATAGAACAATGCAACACAGTACAGGCCCTTCAGCCCTCAATGTGGTGCCGACCTTTTATCCTACTCTAAGTTTAAACTAACCTGAATACCTATATATAGCGTAGATTCCCTCAACTCATGTCTTTAATAACCTTCTAGTATGCCTTACCCCGTGGAGAACACTTTGCCCTACCTCCCCTCCCACCTAAGGCCTTCTGGAGCTTTCTTCACACCGGCCTCTGAGCTGCGTAGGCCAACTCCGTAGCACACACTGCTTGGAGACCACTAATAATAGCAGCTCTGCTGATATGGGGTTTTTCTTATGTAAGTTAAATCATATTTGACCAATTTGCTAGAGTTCTTTGATGATGTTACCAGTAAGTTATATAATGGCAATCCTGTAGATGTGGACTTCCAGAAGGCATTTAGAGTCATACAGTCATTGAGATGTATAGCACTTGAAACAGACTCTCCAGTCCAACTCGTCCAGGCTGACAAGCTTTCCTAAACTAATCTAGCCCCATTTGGCAGCTTTCAGCCCATATCCCTCTAAATCCTATTCACATATCCATACAGATGCCTTTTAAATGTTGTAACTGTACCAGCCTCCACGACTTCCTCTGGCAGTTCATTCCATTAACGCACCATGCTCTGCGTGAAAAATTTGTCCCTTATATCCATTTTAAATCTTTCCCCTCTCACCATAATTCAATGACCTCTAGTTTTGGACTCCTTCTTTATTTACCCTATCCATGCCCTTCATGATTTTATAAACCTCCATCAGGTCATCCTTCAGTGTTCAATGGTCCACATAAAATAGCCCCGGTCTATTCAGCCTCTCACTATAGCTCAAACCCTCCAAACAATCCTTGTAAATCTTTTCTGAACTCTTTCAAGTTTCACAATGTCCTTCCAGTAATAGAGAGAGCAGAATTGCATGCTGTGTTTCAACAATGGCTTAACCAATGTCCTGTACAGTTGCAACATGACTTACCAACTCCTGTACTCAATGCATTGACCAATAAAGGCAAGCATACCAAATTCCTTCTTCACTATCTTATCTACATGCAACTCCACTTTCAAGGAACCATGAACCTGCACTCCAAAGTCTCTTTGATCAGCAATACACCATTTACCATTAAGTGTATAAGTCCTGCTAAGATTTGCCTTTCCAAAATACAGCACCTCACATTTACCTAAATTAAACTCCATCTGTCACTTCTCAGCCCATTGGCCCATCTGATCAAGATCCCATTGTACTCTGAGGTAACCTTCTTCGCTGTCAACAACACCTCCAATTTTGGTGTCATTTGCAAACTTACTAACTATACCTCCTGTGTTCACATCCATATAATTTATATAAATGACAATGAAAAAGAATGGACCCAGCACCAATCCCAGCACCACTGGTCACAGGCCTCCAATCTGACAAGCAACCCTTCACCACCATCCTCTGTCTTCTACCTTGGAGCCGATTCTGCATCCAAATAGCTAGTTCTCCCTCTATTCTGTGCGATCTAACCTTGCCAGCCAGCCTACCATGAGAAACCTTGTTGGACATCTTACTGAAGTCCATATAGATCATGCCCACCTCTATGCCCTTATCAATTGTCTTTGTTACTTCTTCAAAAAACTCAACCAAGTTCATGAGATATGATTTCCCATGCACAAAGCCATGTTGACAATCCCTGATCAATCCTTACCTTTCCAAATATAAGTAAATCCTGTCCCTCAGGATTCCCTCCAACAACTTGCCCACCATCAGTGTCAGGCTCACCAGTCTATAGTTCCCTGGTTTTTCCTTACCGCGTTTCTTAAATAGTGGCACCACGTTAGCCAACCTCTAATCTTCTGGCATCTTATTTGATACAAATATCTCAGCAAGGGGCCTAGCAATCAGTTCCTGAGCTTCCCACAGAGTTCTAGGGTACCTGATCAGGTCCCGGGGATTTATCCACTTTTATGCATTTTAAGACATCCAGCACCT